>NW_027361669.1:1542500-2142500 GCF_039654945.1 Dendrobates tinctorius | reverse complement strand
CCACTCCCATGCATGCGTGGAGCTCAGCCACCACTAGGCAAACATGGAACAGCCCTGCCGCTACAACAACATGTAGTAGCCCTGCCACCACCACTCTGCAAACCTGGACCATCACTGCCGCCACCAGTCCTCCTGCAAGGACGAGCACTGACAACGAAGAGCAGCAGCAGCAGCCACCTCAGCAGCAGCAGCCACCTCAGCAGCAGCAGCCACCTCAGCAGCAGCAGCAACCACCTCAGCAGCAGCAACCACCTCAGCAGCAGCAGCCACCTCAGCAGCAGCCGCCACCTCAGCAGCAGCCGCCACCTCAGCAGCAGCAGCCGCCACCTCAGCAGCAGCAGCAGCCACACCTGCAGACGGGGGACCTACACTCAATATTTGCCCCTAGTTCAAGGCGAAATCTATCAAGGCGGGCATTGGGCCAAAGTCGGTCCAGGCACACAAGCCTACGGCGACATGCCATTACAACTAATGTACCTGAACAGATTTCCTCTCCTCCAAGTGTTCCTAGTTTAATTCCCTTAACTGGACTACCTTCCCCCACAAGTTTTGTTGCCCCTTCCCCTCAAACACCGTCTTCAACAGCAAGTGTTGCATATTCCCTGCACACCCCCAAATTGAAACCATCTGCCCCCAAACGCCGGAAAAAATAATTTTTTGGTTTATTTTTGTGATAAAAAATAAATTTACATTTGTGGTTCACCATTACTAAGTTTCATTAATGTTGTTTGCGCCGCTCACACACACTGATGGGTAAATACATGTTAAAAACCAACCCAAGGCCTAGTATAGTCATATGTGAAATAACACGGACTAGTATAGTCATACCAAGGCCTAGTGTAATAACTCGAGTTTTACCAACTTGGATCTGGTTTCATGAAAAACAAACTGTTGAAACTTGTCTTAAAAATAAGTTTCTTTCTAGTTTCACCAGTTTGTTTTTTGTGAAACAAGATGCTAGTTGTTAAAAATCGAGTTATTACAGTAGGCCTTGGTATGACTATACTAGGCCGTGGTATTTCACATATGACTATACTAGTAGGCCCAAGGCCTACTATACTCATATTTGAAATACCACGGCCTAGTATAGTCATTCCAAGGCCTAGTGTAATAACTCTAGTTTTACCAACTAGAATCTGGTTTCATGAAAAACAAACTGTTGAAACTTGTCTTAAAAATAAGTTTCTTTCAAGTTTCACCAGTTTGTTTTTTGTGAAACAAGATGCTAGTTGTTAAAAATCGAGTTATTACAGTAGGCCTTGGTATGACTATACTAGGCCGTGGTATTTCACATATGACTATACTAGTAGGCCCAAGGCCTACTATACTCATATTTGAAATACCACGGCCTAGTATAGTCATTCCAAGGCCTAGTGTAATAACTCTAGTTTTACCAACTAGAATCTGGTTTCATGAAAAACAAACTGTTGAAACTTGTCTTAAAAATAAGTTTCTTTCTAGTTTCACCAGTTTGTTTTTTGTGAAACAAGATGCTAGTTGTTAAAAATCGAGTTATTACAGTAGGCCTTGGTATGACTATACTAGGCCGTGGTATTTCACATATTACTATACTACTAGCCCCAATGCCTACTATACTCATATTTGAAATACCACGGCCTAGTGTAGTCATTACAAGGCCTAGTGTAATAACTCTATTTTTACCAACTAGAATCTGGTTTCATGAAAAGCAAACTGTTGGTTTCAAGTTTCACCCGTTTGTTTTTCGTGAAACAAGATCCTAGTTGGCAAAAATTGAGTATGCCTTGTTATGACTATACTAGGCCGTGGTATTTCACATATGACTATACTAGTAGGCCCAAGGCATACTATACTCATATTTGAAATACCACGGCCTAGTATAGTCATTCCAAGGCCTAGTGTAATAACTTGTAAGTTGGAATGGAGCAGATTACATTCATCCACTCAATGCTGACTTGTATTCCCCATGGACTTTCATTGGGGTTGGGTTTTGAGGGTTGTGTTTTGAGAAAATCACATACTTTGTTTTCAACTAGTTGCACAATTTTCTCTTGAAAAAAAATGGTTTCCTGATTCATGGCCTGCAGCTTTGCTCGTTCCAATATATTTCACGCAGACTAGCAATGCTGCATTTTAACTCATATGTGTATTTACCTGCCCAGGTGTGTGAACATCAAAAAATTCAGTTATACATGGGAAGTTTTTTATTAAATTGGAGTTTAAAAAATATAGTGCACTCAGTAATGGTATCAAATAAGGTTTTTTATTACCATAAACAAACAAAAACATTACACCATTTCATCTTGCCAGTGCACCCGTCCTACATCAGAAATAAAGTAGGCCGCAAATTGGTCCCTCATTTGGCCAACTTCAACGGATGACCTGAGAGTGTGCTGAGTGAATTCAGGCAATGGGTTAGGAGCATCATCGTCCAGTTCAAAGGTCGGGTGCTCTTTAGCCATCACAAAGTTATGTAGAACCACACAGGCCTTCACCACCTCATCGACTGTTTCAAGTTTAAGATTAATGGCCGTGCCCAGAATTCGCCATCTGGAAACAAGAATCCCAAAAGCACACTCGACAGTTCTTCTGGCCCTGGTCAGCCTGTAATTAAATATTTTTTTGGTGTGGTCCAAGTCCCGGCTGGAGTAGGGTTTCAGTAAGTTTCCGCACATTTGAAAAGCCTCATCGCCAACCATTACAAAGGGCAGTGGCGGAGCTTCGGTGTGAGGAAGAGGCCGTGGCATAGGGAAATTAAATTGGTTGCCATACAACCTCCGGCCCATGTCTGAGTTTTTAAAAGCCTGTGAGTCATTACCACGGCCAAATGCTCCAATGTCCACTGCTACAAACATACATCCGGCATCCGCAATCGCAATGAGTACTATTGAAAAGTACTTTTTGTAATTATAGTACTCAGATCCCGTTCTTTGGGGTTTGATGATCCGTATGTGTTTACCATCAACAGCTCCCAAACAGTTGGGAAAATTGCATACTGTCCAGAATTTGTCAGCAATTTCCATCCACTTTTCAGCGGTGGGCAGGGGCATAAATTCTGGGCAAAGAACATTCCAGAGAGCCCGGCAGGTGTCAGCAACAATTCCAGACAAGGTAGAGATTCCAATACGGTACTGGAAGTGTAGTGAAGATAGGGTTTCTCCAGTCGCCAGGAATCTGTGAACAGACAAAGAAGTAAAATTAATATTTATGTATATTATTTTAAAAAACTATAAAATAAAATATTAGTACATTCACGAAAACTAATTACCCACGGTTTTGAATACTAAATTTAAAAAAAAAAATCAGACCGCACCCCTTGGTTTTTAAAACATACCGTAATGTCACCAGTAGCCGTTCCTCAGGAGGAATCGCACGACGGAGCTGTGTGTCCTGTCTCCGGATGGATTGTTGGACACGAGCAAGCAAATCCATGAAACTTTCGTGGGACATCCTGATATAATCTGTAAATTTCTCCGGGTTTGCCTGTAGCTCGCTGTAGAGGGTGTGGTATGCCCCACGGCTCTCCCGGAGTTCAACAATCGGATGTATCCACATACGCCGCCGTCTTCGCTGCCTCTCTCTCTTCCTTTGTTCATGGCAAGCAACTGCATACGCCTGAGCCATCGCGATGTCCAAATCCAAGTTGAAGTGAAAACTCTTCCAGCGCAGATCCATGGTCACGAGAAGAATCAAGCAAATGTGAAGAATACTGTAGACAGGGTCTATATATTAACATACCACACCCACAATGAAGTCCCATTGGTCTTGTGTGTTGTTGAATGGTTGTTTTTTCATTTTTGTGGGGTTTTTCCAAAATCTGTAAAAAAAGCAAACGCACAAAAAACGCTGCGTTTTTTTCCTGCATGCGCATAAAAATGCTTGAAAAAAACGCAGCGTTTGTATGCATTTGTATGCGTTTTTTTAATGCGTTTTTTTGCGGGAAAAACGCGCTGCAAAAAAAAGCAAGTGTGAAACTAGCCTTACTTCTGCCGTGGCTTCTGTGCAGGCGTACTTTATCTGCCCTGTTGAGCTCAGAGCAGAGCACTGCAGTGCACAGGTGCCGGGAAAAATCAGAGAGGTCCGGCGCCTGCGCACTACAGTACTTTACTCTGCCCTCAAAGGGCAGAGTAAGTACACCTGCGCAGGAGCTGCAGCAGAAGTAAGGAGGAGGATGTCATCCTTAGAAGATTGGAGGCGCCGGACCGTGACACCCATGAGACCAGACTGGACACCGGGGTGAGTATAATCTAACTCGTTTTTCTTATTTTTCAGGTTACATTGGGGGCTTAGCTACAGCATTACAGAATGCTGTAGATAAGCCCCTGATGGCGGTGGCCGCATCTCATTGGCCAAGAATGAGGTGACAGATTCCCTTTAATACTTTCCTCATTTTTGGGGGGACATAACTATTCACAGCTATAATTTTAGAAAACGGCTAGGGAACTAGAAAAGCGCAATAGGGTGTTATACAGATTACAGTGTTAACTAGAGGCGGTTCCGCTCACCTAATGTGGTTGTGTGAGACACAACACTTATCTCCATATATAAAAATGAATGTGTGTGTGTATCACCAACCAATCACGAAGCATCTTTCATTTCACCAGAGCTGTTCAGAAGAAACTGAGCTGTGATTGGTTGCTATGAGCAACAGTTTTCGTTGCAAACAATCACTAAGAATCTCTCATTTCACCAGAGCTGGTTAAAAGTACTGTAGCTGAGCTGTGATTGGTTGCTATGACCAACAGTTTTCCCACTTGACAACACCTCAGTAGACACTGACATGGTGAGAGAAATATAGCATCCCTGGGAACATAAGCTCCCAGCCATTGTCTGCCCCCCAGAAAGGAGCAGAGAGCACATGACAGAAATGAATCCCCTCTCCCGTGCCTATATCCCCATCACACATCCTCCATCTCACAAAAAAACCCTGTTTGGGAGAGAAGAACAGACGAATCGCGGCGCCCTAAGTGCGTAAACACAATATTGTAGTCTTTAAAGGGTGCACAATTTTATGCACTCACCTGATAGAAGACTAATATGGCTTTAGATTGTGTATCCTCAAAAATCCTTCCTTCTGGGTTGCTTCTCAGTAGACAGGGCTTGCAGCTTGCTTCGGGTGGATCCAAGTGAAAGAGCCAGGTTCAGGCTCACACAGGATGAGTAAATGAAGAAAGGCACATCCAGCTCATGAACGGCAGCGCTTCCCAGGACTCTCATCCAAAGATGATGTTTCATATTTTTTTATTTCATAGGTTAAAAAAGAAGAGATACAACGTGTTTCGGATACAGTGTATATCCTTCATCAGGTATCATAAAAACACAGTACAAATCCTAATAGTATAAAATTCAGTTACACTTATATATAGTAGCAACCTTTTATCCCAGTCTCAGAAACTTGATTTAGGATGTGGACCAAGCTCAGGAACACACCCACTGATTGATCCAACCTTGACAACATAGATGCAAGAAGGAAAAAAAAAAACCCAAAGGAAAAAAAACCCAGAAAAAAAAAGGCAACCTTCAAACTCTCTCT
Source organism: Dendrobates tinctorius (assembly GCF_039654945.1). Classification (NCBI taxonomy): domain Eukaryota; kingdom Metazoa; phylum Chordata; class Amphibia; order Anura; family Dendrobatidae; genus Dendrobates; species Dendrobates tinctorius. The sequence goes on along the minus strand of NW_027361669.1, from coordinate 2,136,988 downwards.
ATGATATCATTCAATCCATTTGGATATAATGTTCCCAGACGATATATCTAAAACGTTTCTTTCCGGTTTAAAAGAGCAACACCACCTATTTGCAACACCAGAGGGTATCTGCTCCACCGGAGTTACTTTTATGTTAAAAATTTTGTTATGTTTAATTAATAGAGAGGGTAGTGAAACCCGGTATATATGACATGTGGGGAGATCTAGTGTAATATCAAATACAATATTGGACAACTTACCACCAACATGTACACCCAAGGACTATAGTTGACCAGTTGTATTATTACACATAACACAAGGGGGAGAACGAATCCAAAACACAACTAACGGTCATTATAAAATTGCTTTATTAAAGTGGTGAGGCAAGGCACAAACACAATATTCTATAGAGCCATAAAATCATAACAACAGATGAGGACACAGAGGCCCATGTTGCAATACTGCACTTAGAAATACTCTTAATTACATGGCAATAGTATATACCATACAGTATAATAAGAGCCTAACAGCTAATATTACATAATATAGTGCCCACAATATATTAGCATGTGGTCAAGCTGAATAAAAATGAATTCAAGCAACAGTCAAAGATGTATATTCATATGAACAATATATATTACCTGGACACAATAGCAGATGGCAAGCAAGGGGTCACAGTGTCCGCCCCAATGCGCGTTTTGGAACACCTTCGTCAGGGGACGCAAATTTTCTTTTTAGAATTTTAGACTGAGCTACATAATCAGATTCTCTCGTACAATTCTTTCTTATACGAAAAAATTGGCTGTGGGGGTATATTAACCTTCCACTTCTTGTAATGTGCACTGTTAAAATCTAAAAAGCCTTTTGAATCCACCTTTTTAAAGTGGGATTTTGTAATAATTTTTTTCCCACTATGGCTGATCTCTAGATCAAGAAACACCATTTTTTCTTTATTAATTTGTGATGTAAAGGTAATCCCCGAGGTGTTATTATTGAGCTCCTTTATTAACTGTGCCGCTTCCTCCTCTGTCCCCTTCCATATAATAATCAGATCATCAATGAAGCGCTTATAAAGCCTTATTTTGTCTTTGAAAACAGGCTTAAAGAGTGACGATGAGGACTCGAATCGCCCCATGAATAAGTTTGCAAAACTTGGCGCGACCCGAGTCCCCATCGCAGTGCCGAGCAACTGTAAATACAGTATGCCTTCAAAAATGAACACATTGTGTTCAAGAACGAATTTGAGACCCTTTAACAGAAAATCTCTTTGTTCAGGGAGCATCTCTGTCTTTGCTAAATAAAAACCCACTGCATTTACCCCCATTTCGTGATCTATGTTGGAATATAATGAATTTACATCCAATGAGATAAAGGAATAGTTATCTTCCCATTCAATATCCCTCAGTTCCTCGATTAATTGTGTGGAATCTCTCAAATATGACGGAAGAAACTTTACTAGATCTTGTAAAAACAAGTCAATATAATGAGAAAGATGACAAGTCAAAGACCCAATTCCTGATATAATCGGTCTGCCAGGTGGTTTTTCAGGGTTCTTATGCAGTTTTGGTAAATGATAAAATAACGCCATGGTTGGCGCAGGATTTGTTAAAAACTTTTTTTCTGTTTTATTAAGAATATTCCTCTCATAGGCTTCCTTGATCATATGGTGATAGTCCCGGACAATGCATTGTGTAGGATCTTCTTTTAAAATTTTGTAATATCTCATATCAGACAATATGTTCAAAGCTTCCTCAATATAGTCAGATCCGTTTTGCACAACTACTCCCCACCTTTATCAGCATGTCTTATTAGTATATCTGTATTTTTTCTCAAATCCTCCAATGCCACTTTTTCTCTTTTAGAGATATTGTTCTCCTTTTTCACCTTGTTTTTTTTCCCAATTCCATGCTTTTCGATTTTATTTTTATTATTATTTTCCCACTTCCTAAATTCTTCAGATACTAATGAAAAAAAAGTGTCTATATTTGGTCCTCTGTGTTGATGAGGATTAAATAGAGATTTTGGGTGTTCCTCCTTGTGGATATATTCACTTTCTTTGTTTGTCTCTGTTGGGATCAGTATTTTTTTGAGATCCCCAATGTCCCCATTTTTTTCAGTCAACAAGAAATGCCTTTTAAGAGTAAGTTTGCGAGTGTATGCATTTAAATCGAGAAAAAGATCAAATGCATTAATATCTTGAGCAGGGCAGAAATTTAGTCCCCTACATAAAATTCCCATTTCTGAAGAGGACAAAATGTGGGATGATAAATTAAATATTTTAACCAGAGGCAGATTTGATTGTTTATTAGTTTCTGGGTTCCTTGTTTTTTTTTATATATTCTCAGCTTTCTATTAGATCCCTTTCCTCTTGCTCTACTTTTCTTTTTTGGACCTTGATGTTACAGCCGATGCAAAGTAATTTGTAATATGATTCTTTTGTATTGGACTTAAAATTTGGGCTGTTTGTGAAGAGCTGATTAGTGGTGGTAAAATTATTTCTGAAACACTTGGACGTGTGGGACCTATCTCTAAAAAAGAGATGTTGGATATTACTGAGGATGGGGATGGTGTAGGCACTTGTATTACTGTGGTGAATGTAGATGAGGATTCTGTACTGTCATGGATAGTTAGTTCATTTATATCAAATTGAACATTGGAAATTTCCAACCTGTGGGGAACAGTTGGAATTTCCAGTGGGGGAAGTCCTGGATTGGGGGGAGGTAATGTTGGAGCATTTTTCATTACAATGATCCTGGGCTTTAGTGGAATTGTTTTTTCAATGGGTGGAGGTTTTTCCTTTTGTACATTTCTATTGAGTATAGTATGAAGATTTTCGGGGGGTAAACGTATTAAGAGGTAACTTAATTTGAGAGATAGTGGTGTCAACATCATGTATATTTTTTATATTTGAATTGGTTATAATCCTTGTTTGTAATACACCCAATTCTTGTGGGACCAGGGCTTCTGTTCTTAAATTACCAGGGTTTTTCTTTGTAGGTTCATTGATACCTATCAGGTTTTTATTCCTGATTGGCTCCTTTGACATTGGTTTAGTTTTAACAGTATCCCTGCAAAAAATTTTTATTCTTACATCTACTAGTTCATTTTCCTAGTAATGTCATCGTTCACCAAATTAAAAAAAAAATGTAAACTTTTAAACCTTTCAAGTTCAAGTAATTTTTTTTCACAGATCATTGCGGCTTTGCTGGCTAGCTCAGAATGCTTTTCCACTAACAAACTCTTAAGACTATAAGAACAATTATTTAAAATATTACTCCACTTATTGGTAAAATTACTGTCATCTAGAAAAGTACTATTAAAATGTAAAGGGTCTCAAATTCATTCTTGAACACAATGTGTTCATTTTTGAAGGCATACTGTATTTACAGTTGCTCGGCACCGCGATGGGGACTCGGGTCGCGCCAAGTTTCGCAAACTTATTCATGGGGCGATTCGAGAACTCATCATCACTCTCTAAGCCTGTTTTCAAAGACAAAATAAGGCTTTATAAGCGCTTCATTGATGATCTGATTATTATATGGAAGGGGACAGAGGAGGAAGCGGCACAGTTAAAAAAAGAAGCTCAATAATAACACCTGGGGGATTACCTTGACATCACAAATTAATAAAGAAAAAATTAGGTTTCTTGATCTAGAGATCAGCCATATACGTATACGAAAGAATTGTACCAGAGAATCTGATTATGTAGCTCAATCTAAAATTATAAAAAGAAAATTTAAGGAAAAAAGATACCCCAAAAATTTGATAATTAGTGCATATAGGGATAACAAAGTAAAAACACAGGAGGAATGTTTAAAAGGAAAAAATAGGAAGGGGGATAATTTGACCATTGGTAAAGAAAAAAGTGATGATCGCTGGAAATTGAATTTTGTGACAAAATTCAAATAGGGGAAATAAAGTAATAAGAACTGTGCTTTCAAAATATTGGTATATCTTGAAGCGTGACCCTGTTTTTTGAAAATTTCTCGCTGATAAACCAGGGATTACATATAGAAGGGGGAAAACTTTGAAACATTTGGTGGCCCCCAGTAAATTTAAAAAAACAGTTGGATTCAAAAGGAAAAAACAATAAAAAAAAGTACGGATCAAATTTTATGTGGTGTTTCTCAAGGAACCGGAGTTTTTAAATGCACCTCTAAAAAATGTTGTACCTGTGGGATCCTAGATGACGGGGCTAAAATTATCAAATGTAATAGTACTGGTGAGATCTTTGAGATTTCACAAAGACTCAGCTGTAACAGTGATTTTGTTGTATATGTTATAACATGCAGTTGCAGTTTGCAATATGTGGGACGACTTTGGAGACACTGCGGTCCCGCATTAATGGTCACAGAAATAGAGCAAAAAACGGCTTTTTAAAACATAGTCTCTCAAGGCATCTGCTAATTAAACATTACAAATTTTTAACATAAAAGTAACTCCGGTAGAGCAGATACCCTCTGGTTTTGCAAATAGGAATGCTCTTTTAAACCGGAAAGAAATGTTTTGGATATATCGTCTGGGAACATTATATCCAAATGGATTGAATGATATCATAGAGAGAGTTTGAATGTTGCCTTTATTTATTTCTGGGGTTTTTTTTTCTTGTTTTTTTTCCTTTGGGTTTTTTTTTTCCTTCTTGCATCTATGTTGTCAAGGTTGGATTAATCAGTGGGTGTGTTCCTGAACTTGGTCCACACCCTAAATCAAGTTTCTGAGACTGGGATAAAAGGCTGCTACTATATATAAGTGTAACTGAATTTTATACTATTAGGATTTGTACTGTGTTTTTATGGTACCTGATGAAGGATATACACTGTATCTGAAACGTGTTGTATCTCATCTTTTTTAACATATGAAATAAAAAAATATGAAACATCATCTTTGGATGTGAGTCCTGGGAGGCGCTGCCGTTCACATCCTCCATCCCGTAAGCACATCTTCCCTCTTAAAGGGATCATTGGTATGGAAGTCAGAGCAAATCCATCCAGCGCTTTGGTGCTGACCCCAGGGTCTCTTAAAGGGATCATTGGTATGGAATTTAGGGCAAATCCACACTGCGCTTTGGTACTGACCCCAGGCCTTTCTTAAAGGGTTCTCCGGTATGGAAGTCAGGGCAAATGCATCCAGCGCTTTAATTCTGACTCCGGGCCTCTCTTAAAGGGATCCCCGGTATGGAAGCCGGGGCAATTGCCTTCAAATGCTCTGGTACTGACCCCAGGCTCTCTTAAAGGGATCCCCAGTATGGAAGTTAGGGTAAATCCCTCAGCGCTCTGATTCTCACCTCAGGCTTCTATTAAAGGGATCATTGGTATGGAAGTCAGGGCAAATCCACTCAGTGCTCTGGTTCTGATGCCAGGACTCTCTTAAAGGGATCCCCAGTATGGAAGTTAGGACCGTTCCACTCAGCGCTCTAGTTCTGACTCAAGGCTGATGGGATGATGTGGGATATTAGTGGTAGTTGTCCGGTGGCTCTGGCTGATGGGATGATGTGGGATATTAGGAGTAGTAGTCCAGTGGCTCTGGCTGATGGGATGATGTGGGATATTATGGGTAGTAGTCCGGTAGCTCTGGCTGATGGGATGATGTGGGATATTAGTGGTAGTAGTCCGGTGGCTCTGGCTGACGGGATGATGTGGGATATTAGTGGTAGTAGTCCGGTGGCTCTGGCTGATGGGGCGATGTGGGATATTATGGGTAGTGGTCTGGTAGCTCTGGCTTACGGGATAATGTTGGATATTAGTGGTAGTTGTCCGGTGGCTCTGGCTGACGGAATGATGTGGGATATTATGGGTAGTAGTCTGGTAGCTCTGGCTGACGGAATGATGTGGGATATTAGTGGTAGTAGTCCGGTGGCTCTGGCTGATGGGGCGATGTGGGATATTATGGGTAGTGGTCTGGTAGCTCTGGCTTACGGGATAATGTTGGATATTAGTGGTAGTTGTCTGGTGGCTCTGGCTGACGGAATGATGTGGGATATTATGGGTAGTAGTCTGGTAGCTCTGGCTAACGGGATGATGTGGGATATTATAGTGAATGTGTCTATGCGGAATGGGCGGGGCTCTACACTCAGCTTTATATATATAGATATAATCATTATAATTTGTTATAACTAACCATAGTTAGTTACTATGCCCGGGCAGCGCCGGGCTCTTCAGCTGCTGCAGCCCCACAGGTTGGCAGATCCAACGCTGCAATATGGGGAGTTTGGAAATTGCATGCAATCTGCTCTGCAAGTGTGCATCCAGTCAAGGAGTCCAGTGTAAGATAGAGTAACAACAATGTGGTTTATTCTCTACGCTTTCAAAGTATTCCAACTTCTTCAGGAAAACCACAGAGATTCTTCAGGAATTCTGTTGTTCTCCAGAAGAAGTTGGAATACTTCGAAACACGTTAAAAATAAACTACACTGATTTACTCTCTTGTATTGGACTTCTCAGGTCAGGGTACCTGCAATTTCCAAATTATCCATTATTAAAGAAGTACTTTCATCAAAATTTTTGTCCTCTTAATATATTGTAGTTATCATATTATATAGCACTGTGTACCTACAATTGCTCATTTTGCCCTTATAATTAATTCTTCTGTTTCACATTAAGTCTATGACATCATGTGATTAAAGAACGTTAGATGGGACGGTCAGTAGGAGCGCCAACTATGCGTGGGTATTGGTATGCAGATGGGGATCCGATGCTGCTCCAGCCGGGTGCCTCAAAAGAGGAACAATTATAGGAAACTTGTTGATGATGCCACCTGAGGAAGACGGATCTATTCCGTTGAAACATATTGTGGACTCTTTTAAACTCCAATTGTTTCTTTAATAAATGAAGAATTTTTTGCATCAATAGAATCTTGTCCTTTGCACCCTGCAGACCGGATCTTTCAGCAACTTTCCTATCATGTGATTAAAAACTGACTGTATCCTTCTAAGCTCTATGTAGAAATAGGGGGTCAATTTTCCCTGTATGAGTAATAAGTCACTGCAAAAGTCAATGGCGGGGGTAAGGGCGGAGCAGCTGAGTCAGGAGTTGAAGAGCAGAATGATTTCAGCCTAGGATTCCAAAGTATAGCGCCCCATTGTACCATTACGCAAACTCCATATCCATGGGGCTCAGTATGCAATGTCAGGTATAGACGTAAGATTGTCATACCATAGCTTCTGGTCTTTATTTTGCAATATATTGAGCAGGAACATATTTGACAGCAAGAGTCAGTTTAGTATTCTCTCTGCTCTGGCCACTCTCCGCACGTACTTCACATAACACTACCATGTGCTCGCCATCCATCATCCATCAATTAACAGTGCTCACTGTTTTTAAACATTGCACATTCACGATTCATTTACAACCCCGTGCTAGATAAATACATTGCGTAGGGTATCAGATGAGCAAATGTTGTAGGTTTTTTTTTTTAATGTTTCCAAATTTAACTTTAATTTGTGGAAATCCAATGAATCAATATATAGTAGTGCATAAGCAGAATAGAATATTTTACACCTAGATTCAGGAGACCTAATTTCATATATATATATTTCCGATTGGGCTTTAGGAAATGAGAGCCGTTTATAAAAAAAAAATCCCATAAACTAAACTTTTTAACGATTTTCTGCCATTGAATAATCCTGTCCCTATCACTGTGATCTGGCTGCAACATCAAAGGTGAGCCCTGACATGTAATGACCGGATGGCGTTACAGAGGTGGCACTGTCTCATAAAGCTTCTTCTTGTTTCATATTTGGCAACAGAATAGCTTTGTAATTATAACAGGTGATCACAATTGAGATGAGAACAAGATGAGCTAACAAGCCCTCATCTACCATGATCACAGCCCCACAACTCGCTCCCTTTGATATTAAACTACAAGAGAACAGAATAAGTTGTGACATGGGTTGCTTCCTGTCCTAAATGGAATACTGAAAGATGACTTGAGCAATAACAACTATGCTAAATTGAGGGAGGGTGAATGGTTGCTACAAAAATCTTTGGACTTTTAGTTTTTCAGAAACAGCTAACAGCAAAAAAACAGGTTTAAAATGGAAAAATAGTTACGCCTCAATACATGAAATAATAAGTTGACCAACCCCTTTAAACTAACACTGAGGCCAGCGCAGAAAAGAAACAATGGAGGGGCATGTGAGAATGTGGACTATACATTAATGAGTTATCTATGAAGCTTTCAACAGGAAGAAAGTGAAGAAATCAATTGCCAATTATTTTGTCCCCTGTCCATTAGTTGCTATGAAAGGTTTACACACCCCTCTTAACACGGCAGGTTTTTGTTATGTGCAAAAATCAAACTAACAAGAATAATTTCAGAACTGTTTCCACCTTTAATGTCAGCCAGAATGTGGACAAATCCATTGAGAAGCAAACTGACATAATTTTGAGTTGGAGGGAAATAAAAATAGCAAAAGTAAGATAATGTGGTTACGTAAGTGTGAACACCGTCTTGCAATTGGGATCTGGTTGTGTTCAGAATTAGCCAATCACATTTAAACAAATATTAAATAGTAGTCAGTACATCATTTACAGTAATTCTGATTAACCCCATAGAAAGTTTAGCTCTTTCAGTAGGATTTTCTGACATTTTCTTAGTTGCATTTTACAAGAAAAGCAGCTTACAACACAGCAAAGGGTTCACGTTGGTGAAAGATTATCAATCAAGAGAAGGGTACAAAATATTTCCATTGCATTAGAAATACCTTGGAACAATGTGATGGCGGTCATTTGGAATAACAGTGACATTACCTAGAATTGGACATCCTTCAAAAATGTCTTGCCTGTGTGGTAGGGTGTCAAGACAAATACCTTTTCTTACATAGAAAAACATCTAAGCCCAGCTATGCTTTGCCAAACCTACATCATGTCTGCTAAAAGCATATGGAAAGACGTGTTACTGTCTGATGAGACCAAAGGTGAGTTTGTTGGCCATGACACAAAAAGGCATATTTGGTACAAAGTCAGCACTGTGCATCACCGAAAGAACACCAAACACACAGTAAAACACGGTGGAGGCAGTGTTATGCTTTAGGGCTGTTTTTCAGCAGCTAGAACTGGGGCTTTAGGTAAGGTCGAAGGAATTAGGAACAGTTCCAGATATCAGCCAATTTTGCATCAAAAGGAAAAACAGGAGATTCTCTCGCAATCTGACAAAGTTTAAGTGCTTCTACAAGGAATGTTGACAAATATTCCAACTCTAGAAGTGGAATGCTGATGCAATCCTTCCTAAAAAGACTGAATGCTGTAATCAATACAAGGAGTACTTCATCAACGTATTTTAAGGGTTTTTTGACTTTTCATTTCAGTTTGTTTTTCAATCGAATTGTACAGACTATGGGTGACATTAAAGGTGGAAAAAGTTCTGAAATGATTTGCTTTGTATGACTTTTTACATGACAAAAACCTGGCATTTAAACTAGCATTCACTGTATGCCTGTTGAAGATGCTAAACAGCATTTGGTGACATGGGCACACAAAAGATATCATGGAAGTGAATTAGATTTTTTTGTTTACTAGTAGAGCTGAGCATTATATTATTGCATAGATATATAGTTTTTTTCAGTAGTTATTTTGCAACTTTTTTGTTTGCTTTTCAGCATATAACAGGCTTTTAAAATAATTTTGAATAGTCTTCTGCCATCTAATATTAATATTTCAGAAGATAGAATTGGTCATAGATCTTGATACTGCGACCTTCGTTGTATACTGGAATGAAGGGGCTGTAGCAAACTGCGGAGAACAACCATACATGTATATTTATAGTTACGCTCTGCAGTGGACTGTTTTTTTTTAATTTGTGCAAAAAATCTCATATGTCATTGATTTTTGTTTTCATTTCTCCACGCCAGAGCAATCCTCTTGAAGAGGCAGGAAGTGCCTTAGTCACAGGAATGTCGCTGACTTTGGTTCCCCTTTGAGCAAAGTGACAATTGCTGTGTTATTTTCATTGAAAGCCGCATCCTTTCCTCCAAAGCCTGAATTAGCCTGCTCGAGAGGAAGTTTATCCTGAATGGGAAAATAGACTACCCGACAACCCACAGATTTTTTTTTGTTTTGTATTTGCAACTGGGCATTGTGACAATTAATATTTGAGTACTGTTTTTGACTGAGGCTTAATCAGAATTTCCCTTTCAGTTGAATGACTGGTGGCTGAAAAGAGCAATCTACTTTACAATGTTACCGATTTTTGGATTTTGCCTATTCAACTACTGTAGAGCTATCATGTTGCAACCTGAATGTTAAGGAAGAAATGTAGACATACTGTAGTTTTCTTAACAGTTGACATTTATCTCTCTCTTCTTTTTTAGTGACTGTAATATATTCTTTATCGGGTTTACTTTTTTACTATGCGCTTGAAAACTAACAGACAGTTGCTAACTACCTGCCTGTTTTACCCGGCGCTGGCTCAGAGTGATCATTGACCGCTCCTGCCAGCGAGTCAGCTGATGAATATCAACAGAGACGGTCTACCTCTTCCAGCTGCTGTGTTCACTGGGCATGACTGCTGACATCATGCTCATTGACAGCCGGCTCCCTGCAGTTAACAGAACAAACCGGAAAATTAGCTGCTTCGCTGTCGATGTGACACCAGTGGGAGCCGCTGATTTGCCGGCAAGAGAAATCTGTGACCGCTCTGTGCTGGCAAAGATTGGTGCCGGGCACAACAGGCAGGTAGGTAACAAATACCTGCCTGTCAGTTTTCAGGTCCATAGTAGAAAAAAATTGCCTTGGATAAATCTTTAAAAGGTTGTCAGCAGTTTTTGTACCCCAAACTAAAATCATTTTGGTTAAGTCGCTGTAATGCTGACTAAATCCACAGCTACATTTTAGCAATCTCCAAGGCCTCGCTTCCTTTTTCCCTAACCGTTGCCAGCATCCCATCACTGGCTATCAGGTCACTTTTCTCATATTTTTGTCTTTTGCGTTACAGTTTTTATTTTACAAGGTTCAATTCCAGCTCAGTTTCTGATGGGTAACTTCACAATATACTCAAGAACCCACTGGTTCAATGAAGATCTCACAATGGATTCTCGAAGGATGAGCTCTCCAGACCTTGAAACAGGAATGCAAGCCCAAACTATAATCTTATTATCACCATGTCTTATACAGTCATATGTTAAAGTTTGGGCACCCCTATTAATGTTAACCTTTTTTCTTTATAACAATTTTGGTTTTTGCAACAGCTATTTCAGTTTCATATATCTAATAACTGATGGACTCAGTTATATTTCTGGATTCAAATGAGGTTTATTGTACTAACAGAAAATGTGCAATCTGCATTTAAACAAAATTTGACCGGTGCAAAAGTATGGGCACCCGTATCATTTTCTTGATTTGAACACTCCTAACTACTTTTTACTGACTTCCTGAAGCACTAAATTGCTTTTGTAACCTCATTGAGCTTAGAACTTCATAGCCAGGTGTATCAAATCATGAGAAAAGGTATTTAAGGTGGCCACTTGCAAGTAGTTCTCCTATTTGATTCTCCTATGAAGAGTAGCACCATGGATTCCTCAAAACAACTCTCAAATGATCTGAAAACAAAGATTATTCAACATAGCTTTTCAGGGGAAGGATACAAAAAGTTGTCTCAGAGATTTAACCTGTCAGTTTCCACTGTGAGGAACATAGTAAGGAAATGGAAGAACACAGGTACAGTTCTTGTTAAGCCCAGAAGTGGCAGGCCAAGAAAAATATCAGAAAGGCAGAGAAGAAGAATGGTGAGAACAGTCAAGGACAATCCACAGACCACCTCCAAAGACCTGCAGCATCATCTTGCTGCAGATGGTGTCACTGTGCATCGGTCAACAATACAGCGCACTTTGCACAAGGAGAAGCTGTATGGGAGAGTGATGCGAAAGAAGCCGTTTCTGCAAGCACGCTACAAACAGAGTCGCCTGAGGTATGCAAAAGCACATTTGGACAAGCCAGTTACATTTTGGAAGAAGGTCCTGTGGACTGATGAAACAAAGATTGAGTTGTTTGGTCATACAAAAAGGCGTTATGCATGGAGGCTAAAAAACACAGCATTCCAAGAAAAACACTTGCTACCCACAGTAAAATTTGGTGGAGGTTCCATCATGCTTTGGGGCTGTGTGGCCAATGCCGGCACCGGGAATCTTGTTAAAGTTGAGGGTCGCATGGATTCAGCTCAGTATCAGCAGATCCTTGACAATAATGTGCAAGAATCAGTGACGAAGTTGAAGTTACGCAGGGGATGGAAATTTCAGCAAGACAATGATCCAAAACACCGCTCCAAATCTACTCAGGCATTCATGCAGAGGAACAATTCCAATGTTCTGGAATGGCCATCCCAGTCCCCAGACCTGAATATCATTGAACATCTGTGGGATGATTTGAAGCGGGCTGTCCATGCTCGGCGACCATCAAACTTAACTGAACTGGAATGGTTTTGTAAACAGGAATGGTCACAAATACGTTCATCCGGGATCCAGGAACTCATTAGTAGCTACAGGAATTGACTAGAGGCTGTTATTTTTGCAAAAGGAGGATCTACGAAATATTAATGTCACTTTTATGTTGAGGTGCCCATACTTTTGCACCGGTCAAATTTTGTTTAAATGCAGATTGCACATTTTCTGTTAGTACAATAAACCTCATTTGAATCCAGAAATATAACTGAGTCCATCAGTTATTAGATATATGAAACTGAAATAGCTGTTGCAAAAACCAAAATTGTTATAAAGAAAAAAGGTTAACATTAATAGGGGTGCCCAAACATTAACATATGACTGTAGATGGTATCAGGGAGTTCTGGAAGAAAAAAAAACAGTCCAGAGGAGGTTGTTCTCAAAGTCCTGGTTTTTGACATTTTGTTCATGGGCAACCTTTTGTGAGCTGAATTTGAAATTGTACATTAATTATTGTCATTTAATTATATTATTTGTTATATATCCATTTCCGCAAAGTTTTGTATTACAAGACAGCGACATGGGCTTGCAGATAAATAAACTTTATACTCCAGATACTAATAAACTTCTTGTGAGACTTTCAGAAACCTTTTGTATGAGCTTCTATATCTCATATACATATACCATTTTTCTTAAAAGGATCCTGATTCCCCCACAACAATGTGCTGCTGACAGGTGATACCTCTGCTTGGACCACCAGTGATTTCCATGGGTCATAGTTGGTTATCAGTTCATTATTAGAATCTATTCTCTATAATACATAGACATGCCTGAAGGATAACTGCTCTATGTAATAGTGGGAACAAATACAATGAATGTGAAGAGAATGTGATTGTAATTAAAAAAATAAAACAATAACTAGATAAAAGAAAGTGATCCAAAATTAAATCTGGATTATTGGAAAGCCTACAATATGAATTAAAGTGGTGGTGCGCAACAGGTGCAAAGAGTGAATCCCTGATGCAGTGTCTCTGCCAATATCTATGCTGTATGGAGCTGGTCACAACATGTCGAGAAGGACTAAAATATCAATGGCGAGAATAGTGATGCATTATTCTATTATGTGTGGAAATGCTTATGTAATATACAGGCATGAGAACTTATGTGACTAAGAACTCTTGCGAGTTTGAACTCGTAAGTGTGATATGTAGTCTTAGCTGTTTTGTATCCATATTTTTTATGAAGATGTAAGTAAAATAATACCTCTGGTGCCAGATTATCATGTTCTTTTTTTTTTTTTACTTCAATATTACTTAAAGACACTGGTCTGGAGAGCTTCGACCATTGGAAAATACTCTTGATTGCATTTTTCTACATGGTGGTGAGCTGAAATTATCTTTATATTTGTTATTGGTAGCTACATGATTGCATCGGCTGTTCATTTGCATATGAGATCCATGGCATTAGGAGGACCCTGCAGTAGGACTTTTAATGTTGCGGGTGCAGTTATAGTGAAGGAAATAATATTTTATCACTTACTGATTTTGTAAGTTTACCCACTGACAAAGACATGAACAGTCTATAATTTTAAGGGAAGGTTAATTTTAGCATTGAGAGCTAAAATATCAAAAATAAAATCCAGAAATTCACATTGTATAAATTATATAAATTTATTTGACTTTTGCAGTGAGAAATAAGTATTTGATCCCCTACCAACCATTAAGAGTCCTGACTCCTACAGACCAGTTAGATGCTCCTAATCAACTTGTTACCTGCATTAAAGACAGCTGTCTTACATAGTCACCTTTATAAAAAAGACTCCTGTCCACATACTCAATTAGGCTAGTTTCACACTAGCGTATGGCTGAGCTGCTGAGGGATGCGGACTTCTTCTGTGCAGCTCCGCCCATGGCCGCACCTCCTCCGGTCAGCTCCTCCTATGTCGGCATGTGGCCTGCGTACCCTATCTTTAACATTAGGTAGGCAGGTCATGCTGATGTATGCAGATGCCTCTGCATGCGTCGTTTTGATGGTGCGGCAAACCTTGGAGAACGCAACAAGTTGCATTTTGTTGTGGTCGTCACACCGTCAAAGCGACGCATGTGGAGGCACCCTCATACATCGCCATGGCCTGTGTACCTAATGTTAAAAATAGGGTATGCAGGCTGCATGCTGACTTAGGCAGAGCTGACCTGAGGAGGTGCCGCTATGGGTGGACCTTCACGGAGGAAGTCCACAGCCCTCTGCAGCTCGGCCATATGCTAGTGTGAAAATAGCCTTAATCAGTCACTCTAACCTCTACAACATGGACAAGACCAAAGAACTTTCTAAGGATGTCAAGGACAAGATTAGAGTTGAGCGAATATCTTTGGTTCCCCGCTTATTCGGCAAGCTTTAGCGCTTGCCGAATAAGCTACAGCCACAACCTGGTTTCCTGGATCCTGCCGGCTGAACAGCTGATTGCTGCTGCAGCTGCATGTATTGCAGCTGTGTCACTGTCACAGCACATGCATTGAAAGCCCAACACACAGGCTCTCCATGCATGTGCTTTGACAGTGACACAGCGGCGATACATGCAGCTTCCCTCCGCCAGGACATTAAAAATGGGTCGTGGCTGGGTCTTCCAGAAAGAAAATGACCCAAAACATACAGAAAAGGTAAAAAAGGAGTGGCTCAAAAAGAGGCACATTAAGGTCATGGAGTGGCCTAGCCTGTCTCCAGACCTTTATCCCACAGTAAACTTATGGAGGGAGTTGAAGCTCCGAGTTGCCAAGTGACAGTCTCAAAATTTTAATGATCTGCAAAGAGGAGTGGACCAAAATTCCTACTGACATGTTCGCAAACCTCATCATCAACTACAAAAAAAGTTTGACCGCTGTGCTTGCCAACAAGGGTTTTGCCACCAAGTATTAAGTCTTGTTTGCCAGAGGGATCAAATACTTATTTCTCACTGCAAAATGCAAAAAAATTTATATAATTTATACAATGTGATTTTCTGGATTTTATTTTTGATATTCTAACTCTCAATATTAACCCTTTCACCCCCAAGGGTGGTTTGCACGTTCATGACCGGGCCAATTTTTACAATTCTGACCACTGTACCTTTATGAGGTCATAACTCTGGAACGCTTCCATGGATCCCGGTGATTCTGACAATGTTTTCTCGTGACATATTGTACTTCATGTTAGTGGTAAAATTTCATTCAAATAACTTGCGTTTATTTGTGAGAAAAATGGAAATTTGGCGAAAATTTTGAAAATTTCGCAATTTTCCAACTTTGAATTTTTATGCCCTTAAATCACAGAGATATGGCACACAAAAAACTTAATAAATAACATTTCCCACATGTTTACTTTAAATCAGCACCATTTTGGAACCAAAATTTTTTTTGTTAGGAAGTTATAAGGGTTAAAAGTTGACCAGCGATTTCTCATTTTTACAACACCATTTTATTTTTAGGACCACATCACATTTGAAGCCACTTTGAGGGGTCTATATGATGGAAAATACCCAAAAGTGACACCATTCTAAAAACTGCCCCCCTTAAGGTGCTCAAAACCACATTCAAGAAGTTTATTAACCCTTTAGGTGCGTCACAGGAATTTTTTTGAATATTTAAAAAAAAATGAACATCTAACTTTTTTCACAAAAAAATACTTCAGGTTCAATTTTTTTATTTTACCAAGGGTAACAGGAGAAATTGGACTGCAAAAGTTATTGTGCAATTTGTCCTGAGTACGCTGATACCTGATATGTGGGGGGGAACGACTGTTTCGGCACATGGCAGAGCTCAGAATGGAAGGAGCGCCGTTTGACTTTTTCAATGCAAAATTGACTGGAATTCAGATCGGACGCCATGTCACGTTTGGAGAGTCCCTGATGTACCTAAACAGTGGAAACCCCCTACAAGTGACCCCATTTTGGAAACTAGACCCCCCAAGGAACTTATCTAGATGTGTGGTGAGAACTTTGAACCCACAAGGGCTTTACAGAAGTTTATAACGTACAGCGGTACAATTAAAAAATCATATTTTTTCCACAAAAATGATCTTTTCACCCCAATTTTTATTTTCCCAAGGGTAACAGGACCCTAAAAGTTATTGTGCAATTTGTCCTGAGTACGCTGATACCCCACATGTGGGGGTAAACCACTATTTGGGCGCATGGCAGAGCTCGGAAGGGAAGCAGCGCCATTTGACATTTTTGGCTGGAATTGAGATCGGACATCATGTCGCGATTGGAAAACCCCTGATGTACCAAAACAGTGGAAACCCCCCACAAATGACACCATTTTGGAAACTAGACGCCCTAAGGAACTTATCTAGATGTGTGGTGAGAACTTTGAACCCCCAAGGGCTTCACAGAAGTTTAAAACATACAGCCGTACAATTAAAAAATCATATTTTTTCGACAAAAATGATCTTTTCACCCTCAATTCTTATTTTTCCAAGGGTAACAGGACCCTAAAAGTTATTGTGCAATTTGTCCTGAGTACGCTGATACCCCACATGTGGGGGTAAACCACTATTTGGGCGCATGGCAGAGCTCGGAAGGGAAGCAGCGCCATTTGACGTTTTTGGCTAGAATTGAGATCGGACACCATGTCGCGATTGGAAAACCCCTGATGTACCTAAACAGTGGAAACCCCCCACAAATGACACCATTTTGTAAACTAGACCCCCCAAGGAACTTATCTAGATGTGTGGTGAGCACTTTGAACCCCCCAGTGCTTCACAGAAGTTTATAACGCCCGGGCGTGAAAATAAAAAATTCGTATTTTTTCCACAAGCATGATCTTTAAGTCACCATTTTTTTATTTTCCCAAGGGTAACAGGAGAAATTGGACCCCAAAAGTTGTTGTCCAATTTGTCCTGAGTATGCTGATACCCCATATGTGGGAGAAAACTACTGTATGGGCACACGTCGGGGCTCGGAAGGGAAGTAGTGACGTTTTGGAATGCAGACTTTGATGGAATGGTCTGCGGGTGTCATGTTGCCTTTGGAGAGCCCCTAATGTACCTAAACAGTGGAAACCCCCCACAAATGACTCCATTTTGAAAACTAGACCCCCTAAGGAACTTATCTAGATGTGAGGTAAGCACTTTGAACCCCCAAGGGCTTCACAGAAGTTTATAATGCCCGGGCATGAAAATAAAAAAATCGTATTTTTTCCACAAACATGATCAATTAGTCCCCAATGTTTTTGTTTTCCCAAGGGTAACAGGAGAAATTGAACCCCAAAAGTTGTTGTCCAATTTGTCCTGAGTACGCTGACTCCCCATATGTGGGAGAAAACTACTGTATGGACACACGTCAGTAGGGAAGTAGTGATGTTTTGGAATGCAGACTTTGATGGAATGGTCTGCGGGTGTCATGTTGCCTTTGGAGAGCCCCTAATGTACCTAAACAGTGGAAACCCCCACAAATGACCCCCTTTTTAGAAACAAGACCCCCTAAGGAACTTATCTAGATGTGTGGTGAGCACTTTTAACCCCCAAGGGCTTCACAGAAGTTTATAATGCCCGGGCATGAAAATAAAAAAATCGTATTTTTTCCACAAACATGATCAATTGGTCCCCAATTTTTTTATTTTCCCAAGGGTAACAGGAGAAATTGAACCCCAAAAGTTGTTGTCCAATTTGTCCTGAGTACGCTGACGCCCCATATGTGGGAGAAAACTACTGCATGGACACACGTCGGGGCTCAGAAGGGAAGTAGTGACGTTTTGGAATGCAGACTTTGAGGGAATGTTCTGCGGGTGTCATGTTGCCTTTGGAGAGCCCCTAATGTACCTAAACAGTGGAAACACCCCACAAATGACCCCATTTTGGAAATGAGACCCCCTAAGGAACTTATCTAGATGTGTGGTGAGCACTTTGAACCCCCAAGGGCTTCACAGAAGTTTATAATGCCCGGGCATGAAAATAAAAAAATCGTATTTTTTCCACAAACATGATCAATTAGTCCCCCATTTTTTATTTTCCCAAGGGTAACAGAAGAAATTGAACCCCAAAAGTTGTTGTCCAATTTGTCCTGAGTACGCTGACACCCCATATGTGGGAGAAAACTACTGTATGGACACACGTCAGGGCTCGGAAGGGAAGTAGTGACGTTTTGGAATGCAGACTTTGAGGGAATGTTCTGCGGGTGTCATGTTGCCTTTGGAGAGCCCCTAATGTACCTAAACAGTGGAAACCCCCACAAATGACCCCATTTTGGAAACGAGACCCCTAAGGAACTTATCTAGATGTGTGGTGAGCACTTTGAACCCCCAAGGGCTTCACAGAAGTTTATAATGCCCGGGCATGAAAATAAAAAAATCGTATTTTTTCCACAAACATGATCAATTAGTCCCCAATTTTTTATTTTCCCAAGGGTAACAGGAGAAATTGAACCCCAAAAGTTGTTGTCCAATTTGTCCTGAGTACGCTGACACCCCATATGTGGGAGAAAACTACTGTATGGACACACGTCAGGGCTCGGAAGGGAAGTAGTGACGTTTTGAAATGCAGACTTTGAGGGAATGTTCTGCGGGTGTCATGTTGCCTTTGGAGAGCCCCTAATGTACCTAAACAGTGGAAACCCCCCACAAATGACACCATTTTGGAAACGAGACCCCCTAAGGAACTTATCTAGATGTGTGGTGAGCACTTTTAACCCCCAAGGGCTTCACAGAAGTTTATAATGCCCGGGCATGAAAATAAAAAAATCGTATTTTTTCCACAAACATGATCAATTAGTCCCCAATTTTTTTATTTTCCCAAGGGTAACAGGAGAACCCCAAAAAAGTTGTTGTCCAATTTGTCCTGAGTACGCTGACACCCCATATGTGGGAGAAAACTACTGTATGGACACACGTCAGGGCTCGGAAGGGAAGTAGTGACGTTTTGGAATGCAGACTTTGATGGAATGGTCTGCGGGTGTCATGTTGCCTTTGGAGAGCCCCTAATGTACCTAAACAGTGGAAACCCCCACAAATGACCCCATTTTGGAAACAAGACACCCTAAGGAACTTATCTAGATGTGTGGTGAGCACTTTTAACCCCCAAGGGCTTCACAGAAGATTATAATGCCCGGGCATGAAAATAAAAAAATCGTATTTTTTCCACAAACATGATCAATTAGTCCCCAATTTTTTCATTTTCCCAAGGGTAACAGGAGAAATTGAACCCCAAAAGTTGTTGTCCAATTTGTCATGAGTACGCTGACACCCCATATGTGGGAGAAAACTACTGTATGGACACACGTCGGGGCTCGGAAGGGAAGCAGTGACGTTTTGGAATGCAGACTTTGATGGAATGGTCTGCGGGTGTCATGTGCGTTTGGAGAGCCCCTGATGTACCTACACTATTGAAACTCCCCACAAGTGACCCCATTTTGGACACTAGACTCCCCACGGAACTTATCTAGATGTGTGGTGAGCACTTTGAACCCCCAAGTGCTTCACAGAAGTTTATAACGCTCGGATGTGAAAATAAAAAAATCATTTTTTCCACAAAAATGATATTTTTGCCCCCAATTTTTTATTTTCCTAAGGGTAACAGGAGAAATTGGACCCCAAAAATTGTTTTGCAATTTGTCCTGAGTAGGCTGATACCCTACATGTGGGGGTAAAACACTGTTTGGGTGCATGGCAGAGCTTGGAAGGGAAGGAACACCATTTGACTTTTTCAACTCCGAATTGGCTGGAATTGAGATCAGATGCCATGTTGCATTTGGAGAGCCCCTGATGTGCCCAAACAGTGGAAACCCCCAATTCTAACTCCAACCCGAACCCCAACACACCCCTAACCCTAATCTCAGCCCTAACCCTAACCCTAGCCCTAACCCTAGCCCTAACCCTAACCCTAGCCCTAACCCTACCCTAACCCTAACCCTAGCCCTAACCCTAATAGAAAAATGGAAATAAATACATTTTTTTAATTTTATTATTTTTCCCTAACTAAGGGGGTGATAACGGGCGGTTTGATTTACTATTTATGGCGGTTTTTATATTTGGCAGCTGTCGCACGCTAAAAGACGCTTTTTATTGTAAAAATAGTTTTTGCATCACCACATATTGAGAGCTATAATTTTTCCGTATTTTGACCCACCGAGTCATGTGAGGTCTTATTTTTTGCGGGATGAGTTGACGTTTTTATTGGTACTATTTTCGGGCACGTGACATTTTTTGATCGCTTTTTATTCCAATCTTTGGGACGCAGAATGAATAAAAACCACAGTTTCATGAATTTCTTTTGGGGGGGGTGCGTTTACACCGTTCCGCGTGCGGTAAAATTGATAAAGCGGTTTTATTCTTTGGGTCAGTACGGTTACAGCGATACCTCATTTAGGTCGTTTTTTTATGTTTTGTCGGTTTTATGCAATGAAAACTATTTTATATAAAAAATAATTATTTTTGCATCGCTTTATTCAGCGAGCTATAACTTTTTTATTTTTTCGCTGATGATGCTGTTTCATGGCTCGTTTTTTGCGGGACAAGATGACGTTTTCAGCGGTACCATGGATATTTATATGCGTCTTTTTAATCGCGCGTTATTACACTTTTTGTTTGGTGGTTTGATAATAAATCATTATTTTTTGCTTCGTTTTTTATTTTTATTTTTTAAGGGGTTCGCTAAAGGGGTTAACTAATGGGACAGTTTTATAGGGCGGGTCATTACAGACGCGGCGATACCTAATATGTGTACTTTTAATAGTTTTTTTTTTTATTTCCAAAAAATGGATTTATTTGGGGGAATATTTTTTTTTTTTTCTAATTTATTTGGCGATTTTTTTTTTAATTATTTAAACACTTTTTTAAATTTTTTTTAACTTTATTAAATAGTCCCAGGTGGGACATCACTGTCCTGTGACAGATCGCTGATCTGTCACATCACAGATCACTGTGACAGATCAGCGATCTGTCACAGGCAGTGCAGAAGGCTTCCTCATGCCTGCGCTTTGCAGGCACTGAGGAAGCCAGCTTCCTGCAGGCCCCCGAAGGCCCCCGTCGCCATCTTGGATTCGGGGGCCTGCAGGAAAGGAGCCCCCCGCAGCAGCGCTGCACATTGCCCTGCTGTGGGGGGCTCAGGGAAGCACGGAGGGAACCCCCTCCCTGCCAATGCTTCCCTTTAACCCCCGGTACACCGCGAACATGTTTGATCGCGGTGTGCAAGGGGTTAACGTGTTGGGGGCAGTCCGTGACCGCCCCTGACACATTGTGCCGGGTGTCAGCTGTGATAATCAGCTGACACCCGGCCGCGATCAGCGGCGCTCACCACGTGGGCGCCGCTGATCGTGGTAAACGTACTATCCCGTCCATGGGCATAGGGGCCCGGGTCCCATGGACGGGATAGTATGTCGGATGTCAGGAAGGGGTTAAAATTAACCTACTCTTAAAATTGTAGACTGTTCATGTCTTTGTCAGTGGGCAAACTTACAAAATCAGCAAGGGATTAAATATTTATTTCCTTCACTGTACATGTTCCAAAAGTTATTATAGTAAAAGTGTTAAACTGGTGGTTTCCATACTGCTCACTACTAGTAGAGCAGGCCGCTAGTGCAAAGAGCTGCTATTCCCATAGACAAACTTGATTCAACCTTGATGGTCACTCATTTATTTGAACGTGCACAATATAAAACTATGATTTTTCAAATTTTTCTTCAGCGGCTACAATGAAGGGTGAGTGAAGTAAGGACTTATTCACATGTCAGCTTTTCACATACGATGGCTATCCTTGTTTCCGAGGGATAGCACTCGTACATGTCATAGCCTATGGGCTGTTCACATGTTAGTAATTCTTCCAAACTGAGCAATTGTTGCAAAATCGCAGAGACATGCTCAGCGTCAGATCAAACTGGGCGATGAAAGACAATGGGTCCGTGAAAAAATGGCTTGTCATCTGAGTGCTGTCCATTTTTCATTGACAGAGGAAGGTGGAAAAACATTTTTTTTCCTCATCAATGAAAAAAACTGATGAGACGCTTAACCAAACTGATGGAACTCTGATTAAAATCCACTCGGTTTGCTTTTCTCGTATGGCAAAAAAACTGATGAAACGCTAACCAGATTGATGGAACTAAACACTGATGGCACTCGGTTTGCTTTACTTGTAAGGCATAAAAATGACAAACGAATGAGGCCTAACTCTATGGCAATTAGTTAATTTCCACTGCTGCTTTAATCTGAGAAATAACCCTATAGGAGAACCCTTCTCATAATTTGGAGATAGAAAGGTGTGGAATATCTGACCTTTTTATTTCCTTCCAATCATCCCAGGTGATGGAGATTCTGAATGGACTTTCCAAGATTTGGCAAGCAGTCAAACGTTGGCCGCTCTTTTTATGTCACTGCACCTTTTGTTCTCAGCCTACTGTGTTAAGGTACTGTCACACTTAGCGATGCACCAGCGATCCCGACAATGATATGACCCGGTCAGGATCGCTGGTGCATCGCTAAGTGGTCGCTAGTGAGCTGCCAAACAGGCAGATCTCACCAGCGACATAGCAGTGGTCGGCAGTCGTTACTTACCTGTCAGACGAGGCGATAAGGCCTCTTTCACACATCAGTTTTTTGCCGTCAGGCGCGATCCGGCTTTTTTTTGTAAAACCGGATCCGGCAAAATGCAATGCCGGATCCAGTTTTTCCCCATTGACTTGCATTGGCGCCGGATCGCGCCGGATGGCATTGCGTTTCATCCGTTTTTTGCCGGATCCGGCTACTTGTCTCATTCCGGCGTCTGGAAAAAACGGCTACTGTAACGTTTTTTATGTCTCCGGCGAAAAAGCCGGAAGCGCCGGATCCGGCGCTTCCAGCTTTTTGCTACAATGAAAGTCTATGGGCGCCGGAATGCGCCGGATCCAGAAAAAGACGGATCCAGCCACCGGATCCGTTTTTTTTAAGTCTGCGCATGCTCAGATCCAATTGGCCAGCCCCCGGAAACAGATATAACCTGCCAGACGGATCCAGCAAAAAAACGGATCCGTTTCTACAGTTCTCCAAAATTTATGCCGGATCCGTTTTTTCTAAAAATAGCCGGATCCTGCCTGACGGCAAAAAACTGATGTGTGAAAGTAGCCTAAAGATGTCCTCCCGCCCGCGTCCACGCATCGCTCGTCGCCACAGCAGGAAGCCCAGCAGAAAGCAAACGACGAGAAACGGCCCAGGCCGTTCTCGCGCGATCAGCGATAACCAGCGGGGGAGCTGGTCAGAGGTAAGTATCACACATAGCAATATCACTAGCAATATCGCTTGCTACGTCACAAAACCAGTGACATTTTAGCGATATTGCTAGCGATATCGCTTAGTGTGACGGGCCCTTTAGGGGCTTCCTACTTCAAAAAGTGTTTGCTCAAAAGCCAAAGTTCCTAATCAAAAGAGATGAAGTATCTCAAGTTTCAAAAGACCATCCTGCTGAAATGTGCACATACAATCCGCTTACTGAGAAGAATATGTAACATAGTTGCCAGGTGGAAGTATCCAACATTTAATAAGTCTTAACTTGTCTGCACTTTGACATGGACTTTGTGCAGAGATCACAAAGTCAATATTTAGCTGGACCTACTCTGCCTTTTAACTTGTTTTTACTTCTTTTAACATAAAGTATTTCTCACCTGCTTTCCAGATTCATGTAAACCTTGTTATACATTTCCATGGTATCCAATGTAAAAACATTCCCTAAGTAACAGCACTTCATGCTAAGCTAACCTCCGAAGAGCCTATAAATAATATTATTTCTTTCTAATAATGGTTATTCAGAAATGAAAAATTCCGAGTAATATACTCAGTTTAGGACTTCATTTTAAGATACCCCCAAACACCCTTACAAAGAAAAGATATAATCCTAAAGGTTTTTTTCAAGCAGTTCAAGAAATTGCCCAAAGCCATGTACAGTTGTAGCCAAAAGTATTGACACCCCTGCAATTCTGTCAGATAATACTCAATTTCTTCCTGAAAATGATTGCAAACACAAATTCTTTGGTATTATTATCTTCATTTAATTTGTCTTAAATGAAAAACCACAAAAAAAATTGTCCTAAAGCTAAATTGGATATAATTCCACAAAAAAACATAAAAAAGAGGGTGGACAAAAGTATTGGCACTGTTCAAAATATCGTGTGATGCTTCTCTAATTTGTGTAATTAACAGCACCTGTAACTTACTTGTGGCACCTAACAGGTGTTGGCAATAATTAAATCACACTTTAATCACACTTGAAGCCAGTTGACATGGATTAAAGTTGACTCAACCTCTGTCCTGTGTCCTTGTGTGTACCACATTGAGCATGGAGAAAAGAAAGAAGACCAAAGAACTTACTGAGGACTTGAGAAACCAAATTGTGAGGAGGCATCAGCAATCTCAAGGCTATAAGTCCATCTCCAAAGACCTGAATGTTCCTGTGTCTACCGTGCGCAGTGTCATCAAGAAGTTTAAAGCCCATGGCACTGTGGCTAACCTCCCTAGATGTGGACGGAAAAGAAAAATTGACAAGAGAATTCAACGCAAGATTGTGCGGATGTTGGATAAAGAACCTCGACTAACATCCAAACAAGTTCAAGCTGCCCTGCAGTCCGAGGGTACAACAGTGTCAACCCGTACTATCCATCAGCATCTGAATGAAAAGGGACTGTATGGTAGGAGACCAAGGAAGACCCCACTTCTTACCCCGAGACATAAAAAAGCCAGGCTGGAGTTTGCCAAAACTTACCTGAAAAAGCCTAAAACGTTTTGGAAGAATGTTCTCTGGTCAGATGAGACAAAAGTAGAGCTTTTTGGGCAAAGGCATCAACATAGAGTTTACAGGAGAAAAAAAGAGGCATTCAAAGAAAAGAACACAGTCCCTACAGTCAAACATGGCGGAGGTTCCCTGATGTTTTGGGGTTGCTTTGCTGCATCTGGCACTGGACTGCATGACCGTGTGCATGGCATTATGAAGTCAGAAGACTACCAACAAATTTTGCAGCATAATGTAGGGCCCAGTATGAGAAAGCTGGGTCTCCCTCAGAAGTCATGGGTCTTCCAGCAGGACAGTGACCCAAAACTCACTTCAAAAAGCACTAGAAAATGGTTTGAGAGAAAGCACTGGAGACTTCTAAGGTGGCCAGCAATGAGTCCAGACCTGAATCCCATAGATCACCTGTGGAGAGATCTAAAAATGGCAGTTTGGAGAAGGCACCCTTCAAATATCAGGGACCTGGAGCAGTTTGCCAAAGGAGAATGGTCTAAAATTCCAGCAGAGCATTGTAAGAAACTCATTCATGGTTACCGGAAGCGGTTGGTCGCAGTTATTTTGGCTAAAGGTTTTGCAACCAAGTATTAGGCTGAGGGTGCCAATACTTTTGTCTGGCCCATTTTTGGAGTTTTGTGTGAAATGATCAATGTTTTGCTTTTTGCTTCATTCTCTTTTGTGTTTTTTCATTTAAGACAAATTAAATGAAGATAATAATACCAAAGAATTTGTGTTTGCAATCATTTTCAGGAAGAAACTGAGTATTATCTGACAGAATTGCAGGGGTGTCAATACTTTTGGTCACAACTGTAAGTATAATCTGGTGTCAGTATATGGCACATGAATGCTGAAGCCAGTGATTTACTGCAGTGGTCATGTGACGTTTATGGGATGTTGTATCTGCTGTTGAGCTTTTTTGTGTTATTTTATCACTATTCTTAATTTTAGGCATTTTTAGACCAGCTATTCCCATGAAAAAAACATAATATCAGATGATCTCACGGAAATCCAACAGCTATGTCTTAAACATAAATATGCAGCTCCGTTGAGCGTGCTTGTTTATTTAGATAGGAAGAGAGGGATTAGCAGTATGTTTTGGAAAAATCAACATTAGATATCCTTCTCACAAACATCTGCTATTTGAGGGATTCTGGTGACCTCCATATGCATTAGTGTATCGGTTGACCTGGATCTGTCAATTTGGAGGGAGGGAGTGACAACACTGTGGCCAATCTCTGAGCTCAGAAGCCAATTGAGCTCAGTGATTGGCTGCAGCAGTCAATGTGTTGTCAGCGCTGCAGACAAACAACTGAGAGCAGAGCAGCAGCACAGACACAGCATTAGACCCAGGGAGGGTGAGTATATTACAGATTATTTTTTGAAACTGAACAGCAACTGGTCACAATAGATTACTAAAAATGGAAAACACCTTTAGGCTGCATTCACACGTTGCGTTTTTTTCGCGTTTTCGCAGCGGATTTTATCGCGCGATTTTGCTGCGAAAACGCAAAAAAAAGCATCCCATGCAATCCTATGGGATTCCGCAATGCTGTGCTAATGCTGCGGGTTTTCCTGCGGCAGAATCGCATCACGGAAAAATACGCAGCATGCTCATTATTTTGTGGAATCGCGGCGATTCCACTCACATAGGAATGTGTGGCGCCCCTGAGGCTTCAGTCACCACAGAGGTACTGCACCTTTTCCTAAGGTGTAGTGCCCCACCATCCAGGTAAGGTGGGAACTCCTGACCACGCTCCACACCTGCATTCCACACACAGGATAGTTCAGTGGGGCCACCTAACAGCTACAGGCTGGGGGTTAGCAGAGTACCCCTCGTGGAACCCTGCTTCGTAAGATGAGCTGTGCTGGGAGGCGGGTGGAGTTAGATGATATAAAAGAGAGGGAAGGTGTAGGATTTCAAGTCAGTCTGGGAGAGACCCAGAAGGGGTCAATCTGGGAGAGACTCAGAAGGGGTCAGTCTGGGGAGAGACACAGAGAAGAGAGCAGGCTGACAGCAGGTCAGCCTGAGAGGAGCTCAAGGCGGAGGAAGGCAGTCAGACAGGAGAGGCTGAGGACTGGTCTTAGTGGAACGAGCTTCTCAGGGAAGGAAGAGAAGGAGAAAGAGATGTAGACTGAAGACTACAAATTCCATAAGAGAGAGATAGAACAGATCGGAACGAAGGAGAAGGAGAACAGAGAGGAGGAGTGGGTTGGATAGGAACCCTGCCTATAGGTTCTCAGCGCAAAGGCCGGGGCCCGGTCCCCGAGGTTGATTTGATCTTTATATCCGGCAACAGATACCGGAGGAGTAGTGAGCCGCTAATGCCTTACTCCCACCATAGATTTGGGACACAACAGCAAAACGGATAGAGAGCCAGGACTCAGGAGAGGAGTCCCCGAAGCAGGCTACAGCTGTCTGTCATACAAGTAGAGACTAGGAACACCTAGAGAGAGGCATTCCAGGGTAACTAAGTACTGGAGTGCTTTGCACCTAAAGGCGCATTTGAGGAATCGTTCAGTGAAGGTACATTTTGGCGGAGTGTGGAAGGGAGAGTCCTGTCCTGCCTGGAGGTTGGCTGGTGCCCTGACCTGGAGAACACAGTACGGAGGCAGGCAGTGGTGTGAACTGCAAACAGTGAGTAAAGCTTTGGAACCGCATACTCTGGTGTCCTCCAGTTATTCCCGCATCGCTATACCTGGGTAACAACATCTACACCATCCTGTGCATCTCCTCATCCATTGCACCTACACTGCCCTGGGACTACAGCTCCACCTGTGGGGAGCTATACCATCTCTGCTGCACCACACCATCAGTCCCAGAGGATCTGTACGCAGCGTTGGCTAACACCTCACTTGCCAAATACCATGGGTGGCGTCACGAACTATGCCAATAAACTCTAACACCTTTAACACCATCGCCATTGATATTGGGCGCCCAGGGCCACGGACCGGGTCACCGCTGCTGTGACACATTCCCCTGACACCGGCCCGGTACCGAGTACCCCACAGCCCTGGGAGGGCGACCCAAATGCATTGTTCTGCTTACTTTCCGCATGTGGCTGTGCCCACCATGCCCACATTTGCGGATGGTACCCATGGTCCGGAGGAGAGGAGACTGTCCTCCAGGCTCTGGGTACCATATCCCTGTTAGAAATAGAATTAAAATAAAAAAATCGTCATATTCTCACCTTCCGATGTCCCGTGCAGCGTCCCCAGGCTTCAGCGACGCTGCCGGCAGGTCCCGTTCCCAGTGATGCATTGCGGCAATGACCTTTGATAATGTCGCGATCTCGCGACACAGTAGCAGTCTTACAGGACTGTGAAGTCATCAAAGGTCATTGGTGCAATGCATCACTTGGAACGGGACCTGCCGGCAGTATCGCAATGCGCTGGACGTCAGAAGGTGAGAAAAACACAATTTTTTTATTTTTTTTATTATTTTTAACATTAGATCTTTTTACTACTGATGCCGCATAGGCAGCCTCAATAGTAAAAAGTTGGTCACACTCGTCAAACACTGTTTTTGACGAGTGTGACCAACCTGTCAATCAGTTTTCCAAGCGGTGCTACAGATCGCTTGGAAAACTCTAGCATTCTGCCAGCTAATTACACTTGCAAATCGCTAGTTTTTCCGCTGGAAAATCGTGGGAATTTAAAATGCGGTTTTCCCACGGAATGGAATTCCAGAATTCCCGCGGTAACTTCCGCGGGAGTTCTGCAACGTGTGGACATAGCTTTAATGTCCACAATTTCTGTTTTATAACAATCTCTGTTTTATATAATTTATCATGGTTGTCTGGAGCATTATATTTTTACTATTATATCTTTAAAGCTGTTTTCCTTTGTAAGAAAACCCCTGTCCCCAGTTTGTTGAAAGAAAACAAATATGTGCTTTCCTCATCCTCCATGGGTCCAGTGCTGAGTCTGCACTGACCCTCATAGCATTTGTCATTGTCTGCAGTTCTGGCATCACATCGATAGCACTGAAGCCAATCAGTGCGCTCAGCGGCACTGCCTCAATAGACGTCAGTGGCCAGTCAGAGCCACTGACCTCACTGATTGACTGCAGCGCTGTACATATCATGTACATATCATGTCAATCAATAACTAACGCTGGAAGCAGCAGTGCAGCCTCAGCTCTGGACCCGGATAGGCTGAGTAAAGCCCAGTTGTTTTCTATAAATCCCTGAGGAGAGGAGAAATGTGGACTATATCCGCAGGTATAACTAAGTCCATTCTATATTTTTGTGTTAATGTGATAGGAAATCTGAATTTTATATACATTCAGTAATGGGGTCATTCGGGCTCCATGTCTGTCATAATGGAGGCTTATAAATAGAGTTGAGCGACTTTGGTCGGATCGGGTTTCATGAAACAAAATTTGTTTCAGATGAAACTGGTCCGACTAGGGCAAAAAAAGTCGGAGTTTTGTCTGAAACCCGACCCCAATGCAAGTCAATGGGGATTAAAAGTCGGCATTGAGTGGATGAATGTCATCTGCTCAATGCCGACTTTTATTTCCCATTGACTTGCATTGGGGTTGGGTTTCGGACGAAACTCCAACTTTTTTTGCCTTAGTCGGACCAGTTTCATCTGAAACAAATTTTGTTTCATGAAACCCGATCCGACCAAAGTCGCTCAACTCTACTTATAAGGATAAATGGGTTGAAATCTATGTTAACCATAGAAGTAATCTTGCTTGAGTGGTAAAGTGGATCTATCACAATATAAACTGCATACATTATTAATGAAATCTGGTAGACCTGATTTAGAATTGTGTTCTTTTCTTGAACATATCAGAATATA
Organism: Dendrobates tinctorius; assembly: GCF_039654945.1. Classification (NCBI taxonomy): domain Eukaryota; kingdom Metazoa; phylum Chordata; class Amphibia; order Anura; family Dendrobatidae; genus Dendrobates; species Dendrobates tinctorius. The sequence continues at coordinate 2,107,122 of NW_027361669.1, read as the reverse complement.
TGACAATTTTTAAGAGTTTTCCTGCATGATTTTACAATAAATCCAACAAGTGATTAAAGGAACTTTTGCGTCTAATTGCATTCATGAGTTGACTTTAATCTGCTCCCACTTAGCATTATTGATAGCTCCTCAGGGTCCCTCCTCTCTGCTGCAATGTACATACTGCAGCATGTCAGTTACGCTAGACGGTCAAAGATTGAGCTTAGTTCATACATTTGGACTAAGATGTTAAAAAGTACAAAAAAGTGCTACTGCTAAGACAACTGATAACAAAACAATATAATAAAACAATATATTGTATCACAGTGTCATCAGAATTTCATCAGACTTTGGTCTGCTTTTTCATCAGTTCTCTCCTATGCGAAAAAAAAATATCTCCACCTTCTCCTGTCTAACAATCCGCGAAAAACTGATGGCATCCGAGTACTGTTCAATTTTTTTTCATGGTCCCATAGACTTGCATTTCCAAGTTTCATTCAACACTTGGATCAATATTGGACATATCTCTGTGATTTTGCTCAGAACACTTGGTCAGCATATGAACAGTCCCCTAAAATTACCATTGACACAAGTGATATCCAAGAAAAACACGAATAGCACTCGACTCGCACGAGAAATACTGACGTGTCAATGAGACCTTATGCTGGGTTTTAGAAAAAAATATTCCAAACATACAACCCTGTATACTTGCCAACTTTTAAAGATCTTTCTCAGGCCATAATTTTTGTCTCTATGTGAGTATTGCCCACGCCCATGCTTCTATGATGTCCTCGCTTTTCAGGCCAATCTCCTGGGCTGTATTCCTGCCATTCAGTTTCTGACCATGAAGCAGACATTATTGGAGAGGCCCATGGTGGCTTTACACTGATTCATGAGGGTCTGGAACTTCTCAGTCATCCCAATTGTGACGCTGAGGTGGGGACTGCTTGTTCTTCCCCTGGACCTACAGACACATCTCATCAGATTGACCATCAGATCCTGGTTCCCTGAAGGATGAATGTACCACACAATCTATTATGTCAGTAGTAAAATCTGTGGAGAGGCAACTTCCAGTTGTGAGGTTACAGACTCCATCAACTTCTCTAGGGTGTCTGTAGGTCAGATGTTTATCCTTAAGATTTTCCCCCTGCGGTGTACTTTTATGATCAATTCAGCCAGCGGACTGCTCCCCAGCACAATCACATCGTTGTCTGAGCTCCGCAGTGGTGACAGGACGGTGTCCAGATACTGGAGATGCTTTTCCATCTTCCTGATTTCTGGTTCGCTCCCTTTTTCCTTGTCCTTATTGGGGTTTTTGGGGTGTGGGTGCAGATGGAGAGGCATCTCGTACTCTTTCACATGGGGTGGTCTTGTCATTCTACTGTTCTTCCTCGGGATCAAATAGGTCATATGTGGAAATTATTGTATGTACCAGAGGCAGCTCAACAGGAACTTCACTTCAGATCTTCACAGCACTACTTTTTCTGAAGCTCCTTTTCGATATGGGCCAGAGTATTGAGGTTATCCAGTATCAGCGTAAGAGAACCGTTCATCATGTTGAAGTATACGGTAGCCGTGATGGGCACAATCTCCTGCAGGATGCAGTGCTGTATCAATTTCTGTGGTACTATTATCGCTACATCACTGTTGCTGTTGTGGCTGTCATCATCTCTCTGCTTGTACCAGTGAGCGGGGGACGTCCGCATGTCCTCATGTAACGGGGGCCAGGGTGATAGCCATACTGAAGGTCTGCTGCTGCTTCCTCATCACACCTCGAAGCTCCGCTGCAGAGATATCATGTCTACTACTCTGGCTAAAACCAGTTCTTTCCTTAATCTGACATCTACATCTAACTCTATAGTGCCCCCCTTAAGGCTAACCTGAAACTACACTATAATAACCCTTACCAATGCTGACCTCACTCTAACAATAGATGTCCCTATCCTTGTCCCAAACATAAAAAGATGTAAACACAGGTACATCAGCTCACATCAAGACAATGTCAGCTATCATCATATTATACAGTGTACATAATAAACACATAACACATACCCTGTTTCAATAGGCAGGCATGCACAGGAATGCAGGGCCCAAACCAGCCGCCTGCACACCTCCTACGCTCACATGCTGCGGGTTTCTCAGTGTGTGAATCGCCACCATCTTGCTCCTTCTGTGGTCAGTCACATCTTCCAGAGGGAGATTATCACTGGCCACAACGGACAAGTCCTCCACAATGGCCGCCGGCACCCTTCTTTTCCTTAGTTGTGTCTCAACCTTCCTCCTTTGACCATTTTTTTTTTAAATATCTCTGACTGCGGAGACCTGTGTGTCGTAAGCAGTGCCAGCCCGCCTCCCACCAATCCCGTAATAACAAAACACCGACAAGCATGGATGGGCTGAACAGGTCGGTCACAGTTTATTAATAATAAGCAGAGAGAGGCAAGTACAATTCACAACGTTCTCAAAGCTGTGGGCCCACGACCGCTGGGCACGTCGGCTGATGAGACGTTACGAACCTTGCCGCCCTCTACACTACCGCTGTGACAAAGATAATGTGAATAGTAATTTTACACAAAACAAACATGAATAATTTTTTTTTTTTTTTTTAAACTATAGATTTTAAACAACATTTGCGCCGCACACTCGCTAATCTATAAGGGAGGGAGGGTGGGACAAAAGCTTCTAGGTATCAGGCGGAGAGGAAAGAGAAAGACCCCCACCCCAGCACCTGAATTTAACCCCTGAGGGTGTGGCCGGATGCCCCTTCCTCTCTTTCCGTTGGTCAGTGGGGCATCCTAAATTATGGCATCCCCTGGGGGGGGGAGTAGTGGGAGGGGAGGCACTGCACGGAGTTCACTTATCAAATCCATGGGGGCTCTACAGTCAGAGACACTATCCTTATTCAGTACAGTGCCTGCCAGACTGCAGAGACCTGTGTGTCGTAAGCAGTGCCATCCCGCCTCCCACCAATCCTGTAATAACAAAACACCGACAAGCATGGATGGGTTGAACAGGTCGGTCACAGTTTATTAATAATAAGCAGAGAGAGGCAAGTACAATTCACAACGTTCTCAAAGCTGTGGGCCCACGACCGCTGGGCACGTTGGCTGATGAGAGGTTACGAACCTTGCCGCCCTCTACACTACCGCCACGGAGGATCATGTGTATGACCTACACAGGACTCCGACCCCCACACAACATCATTAAGGCCTGTTCAACCCCATCCTGCAAATTAGTTAACAACATATCAAGCCCAATGTCTGTGAGATGAACGCCGTCCGGTCTCAGGTAGAGTGAGATTTCCTCTTCTAGATTGTGGTGGTGAACCACGATGCCGTAGTTCTCTTTGACAAACGTTGCCATCTTTGCGTTTATCCTTCTCCTTGACTTGTCAACGGCCTATTATATCAGACCACACAACCACCATATCTGGTATCAAGCAAACCGCCAGCTTTATGTCGGTTTTCATTGTCGTGAAGAGCTCCCCTCCTGTTGTCTTGCACAAATCATTACCACCAGCATGTAACACCAATATCAGCGGCCCTTTTGCCATTTTAGAAATTTTAACCAACTCCGGGAAGATTTGATTCCACAGGAGCCCTCTGATGCCTCTCCAGTTGACCTGTATACGTGGGAGTTTAAAATTCTTTCCACCGGGGCGTATTTCTGCTCTTTTGCCTGCCCAATAAATAAAAGAATGTCCCAATACCCAAACTGTGGGCCTATGACCTCCTGTAAGAAACAAGATGTGTTAGAGCAGGTCTGGTCTTATGTATCTCGCAAAGCATGCAGATTTCCAACGTCCCAATCTCTGTACTTCAGCTTCAGCTACACCAGCCCTAGCCGCTTCAGTGGCTGCTCCTATTCTAAAAGAATGTGTCCCATATTGTTTAGAGTCTACACTGACAGCTTGTAGACATAGCTTAAAAATTGTGTGAAATTGATATTTAGTAAGCGGGGACCCGTCGGTGTGATAGAGAAAAAAATCTACTTTCGTGCCTTATGGCCGCGTAGTGTCTGACTATCTTGACAGGGCATACGGGGCCGTCTACGGCCTTAACCAGGACCCACGACCCCCTACCGGTGGGGTCACATTTGGATTTTCGCACTCTAATGCGCAGAGCGTCGCTGCATATTACGAGATCCTCATTAATTAACCCGCCTACAAATGCTGTTTTGGAATGCGACACTAGTTCGCTAATTCGCAGCACCCCGAAGAATGCGATTGCAAACGCTGCAGATATTAAGGCTGACTCATATTGAGACCTGCACACCGTTTTAGATATTGTTATAATATCATGCAACAGGCTTAAAGAAACGGGGCGACGACATTCCTGACTGGGTTGGAGCCTTTTCCAGCCTTTAACGGCTTGCTTTATGAAAAAATATTTAGTAACATCAGCCCATCCCACTAGCTGAAAGAAAAAGGCTACTCCCGATAAATGACGTTGCGCTAATGTGCCCGACGCACCTCTACTCCTGAGCTGATTCAGGAGTTCTACCACCACGTCGCATCTTGCCCGATCATAAGTATCGACTGGCCTTCCTCTAATTAGCGAGCACCACTCTTCCCATGCCTTACCATAAACCTGCCAGGTAGCCGGTGTCACTGAGGCGCGGATCAAGGGCATCAGTGATTGGCCACTGTGTCCCAGAGGGAGGGAGGACACAGTAGGCCCGTTGGTTCTGCGTTGGGAAGGAAGACTTTGAAGGCCTGCCAATCGGATGACAACAGAGAGTTAACCATCTTATCATCCACAGTAGACGTCACTCTGGCTCGGCACCAGATGTTGTGTCTAAGGCATAATAGTGCAAGGCGGCGCAACAGCGCGAGGATCGGTGGCGATGATGAAGACATACTGTTTAAGCATTTAGCGCTTCCCGGGTTTTTTATAAGAAATCTGATATTTGCGTTTTTTAGTTTTTCACCCCATAGTTCGACTGATGTCACTATGGCAAATATTTCCAACAAAACGGGGTTGCTGCCCCAGGTGGTAGAGGTCTACGGGACCGGCCATCTGCTTTTACACCATTGGTTGCAGTAGATTGCAACAAAACCATTTTTGAGATCCGCGCCCACCGTAGACCAAGGGCATTGTTTAGCATCTCATGAGACATGACACATGTATGGCCATTGTAGGTTTCCAAGAATGTTTTTCAGACGGCCAAGTCAGCTTTCATTGAGCGATTAATTCTGATACGGTGGCCCGGCTGGGCGATGCCCTTTGTAGCTAGTGATAACCTGCGTGAGAAAGCCCTGCCGACCGGCATAACGCGTCAGGCAAAGTTGAGTAAGCCTAGTAAAGACTGCATCTGCTGGAGGGTGACTTTCTTTTCAACAATGAAACTTTTTACTATCTGAAGTGTTTTTTCCAATTTATCCCCCGGTAAACGAAAAATCATCTCATTAGTATCAATTTCGATACCGAGGAAAGGGAGAACGTTACATGGACCGATCGTTTTTTCCGGCGATAGTGGGACACCGAAACGCCTTGAAATAAATTTAAACTTCTGAAGAAGAAAAGAACAGAGTTTTGATTCCCTAGGTCCGACGAACAAAATGTCATCGAGGTAGTGTACTGTTGAATTGCTGCCTGTTTCGTGACGTACTACCCAGTCTAAGAAGGTGCTGAAAAGCTCGAAATAGTGACAGGAAATGGAGCAGCCCATTGGCAGGCACATGTCGAAATAAAAAAGCTGGTCCACCTTACAACCCAACAAATGGTAGCATTCAGGGTGCACGGGTAAAAGACGGAAAGCTGACTCGATGTCGGTTTTTGCCAGTAGGGCGCCGTGCCCCGCTACGCGCATAAGTTCAACAGCTCTGTCAAACGAAGCGTAGGTTACCGACGAGTCTTCCGGGGGTATTGCATCGTTGACCGAATCGAATTTTGGGTAGGAAAGGTGATGAATTAGCCGATATTTACCAGGTTCTTTTTTGAGCACAATACCTAAAGGCGAGATTCTGAAATTTTTGAATGGTAATGATTGAAATGGGCCTGCCATCCTGCCGAGTTCGACCTCTTTTGTGATTTTTTGCTGTAAAATCTCTGGGAACTCTCGCGCTGATTGAAGGTTTTTTGCCGATGTTGGCGTTCGGTTAAATTTAAAGGGGATGAAGAAACCGTACTTAAAACCGTCGTATAATTGCTGAGCAGCTTCTTTATTGGGATACAGGCTTAGCCATGGGCCCATGGCGGCTACGCTCACCGGGGTTTTGCCTCGTAGCAGTCCCGCTTGCGAGGCGTGTACACCTTGATGCGGGGTGTCCGCCGCCGCAGGCTGAGCAGTCGTGTCTATATCTGCATGCCACCTGGAAGCGACAGTTTCCGCCATTGAATAACATGCAGGCCCCTGGTCTCCGTACGACCACAGAGTTTTGGCCTGCGGCTGCTGAGAAGCTAGTGGCCGATGATGAAAAGGGAGGGTGTTTTTGTGTAAGCATTAATCGTAGCCAGACATCTGTGGCTTTAACTCCCCATCCTAAATCTGGTTGCAGGGCTAGCCTCCTGCGGAACTCCTCGTCATAGCGCCTCCAAGCGACGCCACCATGAGACTTATAAGAGTTATATATTAAATCCATATATATGAATAACTCTGAGCAGCGTTCAGGATGTTTTTGGCCCATTATACATCCTAGGACTGCGAAGGCCTGCAGCCAGTTGTTCATTGTATGTGCTATTTTACCTCTGTTTCTATCGTATGACCACTCGCCAGTCCTCCTTTCCTATCCACTGACTGTTGGTCCGCTGATAACAGTGACCATTTTCTATATAGTCGTTATTCCAGATCTTCTCTTTTTTCTCTAAGGCTACTTTCACACATCAGTTTTTGTGCATCAGGCGCGATGCGGCGAAAAGTGTAAAAACCGGATCCGGCGCCTGTTGCCACCGGATCCGTTTTTTTCCCCATAGAGTTTCATTATCGCCGCATCGCGCCGGATGCATATGCGGCGTATCCGGTTTTTGCCAGATCCGGCAAAAACAGCCGGTCTGGCGTCTGGAAAAAACGTTCTCTGCAACGTTTTTTCTCAGCGCCGGACCGGCTTTTTCCACAGCGCATGCCCGGACTCTGTGAATGTTAACCCCACAAGTGCCCGGTGAGAGAGAGAGAGATCTCTCTCTGTCACCCAGACACTTGTGAGAGATCTCTCTCGCCGGGCACTTGTGGGGTTAACACTCACAGTGTCTGGGTGAGAGAGAGAGATCTCTCTGTGGGGTTAACCCCACAAGTGCCCGGCAAGAGAGAGAGATTCTCTCGCCCGGACGCTGAGTGTTAACCCCACATGTCTCTCTCTCTCTCCAACCCCCTCTCCTCTCCCCTCCCCTCTCCTCTCCCCTCCCCTCTCCTCTCCTACCCTCCCCTCACCTCCCTTTCAGCAGCTGTCTCTCTCAGCGGCTGTCTCTGTCCACCTCCTGCTGCGGCTCCTTTAAATCACGTCCGAGCCATATCAGACGCCGCACACACATCCGGTGTCACGGCTGCAGGCCGGATCCGGCGGCCCGGCTTTTCGCCGCACACCGCCGGACCCCACACACCGGATGTGTGAAAGTAGCCTAAGTCTATGTGTGTACCTAGCGGACTAATTCCGCAGAGAAATGCATCTTTATGTAAACTAGCTGATTGAGGTATGTTCCTGGTGACAGTTTGACCACTGTGCTGATTAAAGTGGTCGACTAGAGCCCTGATGGCAGATGCCAGGTTGCTCTCTTCTGTGTTGTGTATGTTGATATGTGGATTGGTTATGCGAGACTCACCGCTGTCTGTCGCCAGTCGAGTGTCTCCTTGTGAAGGAGGTACCCCTGCGATATACTGCTCCCGGCTGGAGGCCCGATCTGGCCCAGAAATGTCTTGGCCAATGGAACGTGGCTGGAATTCTGAATCGATGACAGAACTTCGATGCTATGAGCCATGGTGGAAAGGGAAGGATCTTCTCGGATTAATGATGACGATGGAGCCCGTCGCAGCCGAAGGCTGCCGTGAGCTTGTGACGGCGCTCCCTGCTGGCTATGCGTCCGACTGGAGGACGCAAGATGTTCGTCGCTGCTTCTCCGGCTAGTAGTCTGGTTTGGAGATTCCGTGCGACGTCTACGGCTTGATGACCAAGAACGCCTGCTGCGGTGGCCCTCGGACACATCGGACTGCCCTGATGTGGAAGTTGACCTCCGTCTGGAGGAGCGCGACCTGTGGCTACTCCTGTTGTAGGTACACCTTCGCCTGCAACGGGAACAACGACAGCCAGAGGGACAGCGAGAAAGGTGGTGGTGGGGGGAATCCGCAGAGGATGGTGTGGAGGATCTGTGACGTATGTGGCTACGTTCGTGGTGGCCGGGTGTATGTTGTTTTGTAGGCTGTCGAGTAAGTGGTGTGGCGTTAGTATTGCTTTCACTGTAGGTGTTTAATGGGGATGGCGTTCTGACCGCCAATGAAATAGTGTGCGACGCAGGTGTTTGCGACAGTGGTGGGGTTGGTGGCATGTAGTGTGCTGCATTTGTGCTTTGTGTAACACGTAGGTTTTGTTGCAGAGCGTCCTGAACGGTCGGGTTAGACTGAACAGCACGCTCGGCAGCAGTATGGCAGTTCTCACCCGAACTCCCGACGTTCCGCACGGGCGGCAGTGATGCACCCGTAGGAGAGACGTGAGAGACCGGGCTTGGTAGAGGGATATTGCTGGACCTTGAAAGGGTTAAACTTTGCTGAGTGCTTCACTGCCTGCCCTCAAGTGGATGTGGCAGCAGCCCAGTCCTTGGTATAGCAGTGGAGGGGGCTGTGCTGGGCCTGACCCTGCTGGAACTTGAAAGGGTTAAACTTTGCTGAGCGTTTATAGCAGTGGGGTGGGCAGTGCAGGGCCGGACGCTGGAGCACTGGTGACGCAGGGGGGGTGGAGCATGCGCCCGGCTCTGATGATTGGCACTATTAAAATGCTAGAGATGGGCGTACTACTTGTGGGTCTTCTGCTGTGATACTGGGTGGAAGTGGGCGGAGCTTTGGACCGACTCCGCCCACCGCTCTGCAGTAGACAAGGGATGGGTGGTGAGATAGGCGGAACGATGGAGGAGGAAGTGGGCGTGGCTTCAGGCCTGTATAGGCGTCCAGAGCCTAATAATGGCATCCGGGCCTGAGGCCTACTGGCCAGAGCATCCGCAGCAGCATTTCGGGGGCGACGGTGGCCAGTGGCGACGCTACCACCGACATGGTGGGCGCGATGTGCGCTCAGAACGCCTGCCAGGTCTCGCCGGGTCTGGAGAGGAGGAGGCCGGAGCAGCGGCAGTGGAGGCAGGAGCAGCCCCAGATAAGCTGGGTGACTGCTGTGAAGAGCCCGACGCAGTGAGGAGAGGGCCAGCGGAGGAGACAGGTGGGGACGGGGCATGAAGGGATGCGGAGGCTGAGTGCTGTAAGGGCGGTGCTGGAGCTGGATGAGGGGGTGACGGAGAAGCCAGGGGCTCAGGGGGGGATTGGGCCCCGGGAGACAAAGGGGAGGCCGGGGCATGGAGGGAAATGGAGACTGTATCCTGTGAAGGCATTACTGTAGCTGGATGGGAGGATGGTAGAGAAGCCTGTTGGCCAGGGGAGGATTGGGCCCCGGGAGACAAAGGAGTGGTCTGCGGCAATAGGGGATCAGGAGAGGGCACAGGTGGGTGCGCATCCAGTTTAGATAAAAGGGCTATAATACATGGATCACCCACCTGTGCTGCTCTCTGCCGCAGGGCCTCCATCACTTCCTCAGACATGGCTGCAGGGGATTCCTGGCATCAGGGCACAAAAGCTTCCAGGACAAAAGCTTCTAGGTAAAAAGCTTCTAGGTATCAGGCGGAGAGGAAAGAGAAATACCCCCACCCCAGCACCTGAATTTAACCCCTGAGGGTGTGGCCGGACGCCCCTTCCTCTCTTTCCGTTGGTCAGTGGGGCGTCCTAAATTATGGCATCCCCTGGGGGGGAGGAGTAGTGGGAGGGGAGTCACTGCACGGAGTTCACTTATCATCAAATCCATGGGGGCTCTACAGTCAGAGACACTATCCTTATTCAGTACAGTGCCTGCCATTCTGTGAGATTGGCAAAAAAAATTTTGTTTTATTTTATAAAAAAATTGGCCTAATCCATTATTTATAGGACTTAGTCTAATGATAAAAAAACGATAGTACTTATATGCTAGAAACCCTCTAGAACCGCTGGCTAACATAGATGTGAGCATAGTAAGAGAACAGAGATCTAAACATTAAATCTGGTATAATATTATACAAAACATTGTGTTTCAAACAAAAGGTTTTGAGGCTGCTATTTTACCTCGACACTTAGTCTTACTGCGCCATCATGTACATTGTAGTATGCTAGATTTGTTTAGACTACTCATGTTATAGCGTGATCTGTCAGCTTGCATTATAATGTGCAGATGGAATACATGGGTGTCTTACATAAATAAACACTAGGAGCTCATGTTAGCTTTAGTATCACAGGCTGCTTTCACTTCCTTAAATATGTTTAGTCGGATTTTCAGCCCTTTATATATATATATATATTTCTCCAATTAACTTCTGTTCAAAGCTATAACTCAACACAAAGATAATGCACCTGGCATATGAATGACACTTTCAGCCCATTTTATATTTAAAAAATATCCATATAATTGCAATCTTTAGATTTCCTTGAAGGATCTCCCTAGAGATTTATTGTTGCATAAATATGATTCATTTGACAGTAAGATCTGAAATCACAGAAACACACAAATGTTCCCTTTTTGCCTTCTAGCAAATTGGTAATTCTGCCTTTAGCTAGAGTGGCTTGTGAAAGTATTTACACCCTTGGCTTTTTACCAGTTTAGCCACATTACAACCTGTGTTTAAATATTTTTGTAATCTGATTTGTGTGCTGCATCAACAGTAACTAGTGTAAGTTGGTGAAGTGAAAAAAATATAGGCATAAATTAAATTTATGCAATCAAATAACTAAAAATTGTCATGTGCATATGTATTCACCCCTTTTGCGATGACCCTAAAATATTTTGATGCAATCAATTACCTTCATAAGTCACATGCTTAGTAAAAGGACGTCCACCTGTGTGCAAGCTAAGTGTCACGTGATCTGTCAGTATATTGTGACAAAGTCCCTGGCAAAGTACTGGAGAGGAGATTTGTATCCCTACGGTAGTTAGCTTCAGTGATATCAACCTAAGAAAACGCTAAAGTACACTATGTACTGAGAGAGGTTAATCGACCATGCTTAGGGGTAGGTTGAGTGAATATCTGTAGAGTGGGTGGATTCCAGAGGACAAATATACAGCCTTCTGACTCTTTCAGTGTTGGGTGTGCCTAGAGGTGCAAGCTCCAGGACTGTGCTTTCATAAGGAAAGCTCAACTTTTTTATTGTTTATTACTGAGTGGGCAGATCCTCAAAGCAACATGGACTGTGCCATACGTTGTGTTTTTTTTCCTCGTCAGAAAGGCCGTGTTTATTTTGCTAACGCTGCACTGGTTTACACAGTGCCTTTAATAAACCAGTGGAAGAATTAATAAAAATAGCATTCCTGTGTCTGCCTGTATGTACAGCCAAGTGAGCCGATCTACGACAATGTACACACCTTTACTGAAAGTCCAAAGAGGCTGCAACACCATTAATCAAAAGGTACCACTAACCAAGAAGATCAAGGAGATCTCCAAACAAGTCAAAGTTGTTGAGAAATACAAGTCAGGGTTTGGTTTAAAAAAATATCCCAATCTCTGATGATCTTCTGAAGAACCATCAAACTGGATGACTGAACCATCAAAGTACTGACAGCTTCAGCGCGCCCCTGTACCAAACTGGATGACTGAGCTGTCAGTAACTGCATCCCAGACAAACTGATGGGTGGAACCATGTTCATTAATCAGAGATGCAACACAGAAACCAAAGGAAACCTTGAAGGAGCTGCAGAGTTCCAAAGTAGAGACTTGAGTATCTGTCCATACTACCACAATAAGCCATACACACCATAGAGGTGACCTTTATGGAAAAGTGGACAGGAGAAAGCCTTTACTTACTCACAAAAAATATAAGGTTTGTTTTGAGTTTGAAATTCCAGGTTGTGAGGTAGCAAAACACAAAAAATGCCAAGGGGGGTGAATACATTCTTAAAACACTGTAAAGACCCAATTGGACTCTCAAATTAACTGGTTGCTAGTAACATTGAATCTATAACAACCAGTCTATTTCAAGTTACTTAGTTGCCAAATTCTGAGTTGGCTTGCCATTTTTGTTTTCTGCGGAACTATTTTTGAGGTATGCTCAGCTCAGTGCAGAATAGTTTGCAAGCTCTTCTGGAAGTAAGAGCAGTGAAGAGAATTGTTTTTAGAGATGGATGAATCAATTTGCAATCTCCAAGATCAGTCATCTGTAGCCGTTAGACAGTAGGTCTATGAATTTCCATACCTCCTGGTATGTCCGACTCTTCTTTTGACTATCTGGGCTAATGCACTGTCGTCATTGCATCATAATACACACAAAATGAGATTCACAGGCATCCTATCTCTAGTATTAGTGGCAAAGAGGAAAATAAGTCCAGTGAGGAGAACTGAATTTGAGGATGAGAGGAATCAGCCTCCTGGTCACCCCTCAGTATGTTGGAAGATGCTTACATCTTGGGATTTGCTTCTGCACCTCTGAGAAGATTGGACTCATGGAAACATGATCTAATTCTACAAAGGCAATTGGTGTACCTGTGTCCCAATTATGAGTAATGCCTAACTAGTGTGTTGATCCCGATTCTTGCTAAAGTTTGTTTATTCAATTAATCTTGTTAGACTGTAATTTCAAAGTATACTATTCAGATAATCATGGTTATACAGTGTATATATATATATATATATATATATATGTATGTATATACACATACGTATATATACATTACAGACCAAAAGTTTGGACACACCTTCTCATCCAAAGAGTTTTCTTTATTGTCATGACTATGAAAATTGTAGATTCACTCTGAAGGCATCAAAACTATGAATTAACACATGTGGAATTATATAATTAACAAAAAAGTGTGAAACTACTGAAAACATGTCTTATATTCTAGGTTCTTCAAAGTAGCCACCTTTTGCTTTGATTACTGCTTTGCACACTCTTGGCATTCTCTTGATGAGCTTCAAGAGGTTGTCACCGGAAATGGTTTTCACTTCACAGGTGTGCCCTGTCAGGTTTTATAAATGGGATTTCTTGCCTTATAAATGGGGTTGGGACCATCAGTTGTGTTGTGCAGAAGTCTGGTGGATACCCAGCTGATAGTCTTACTGAATAGACTGTTAGAATTTGTATTATGGCAAGAAAAAAGCAGCTAAGTAAAGAAAAAAGAGTGTCCATCATTACTTTAAGAAATGAAGGTCAGTCAGTCCGAAAAATTGGGAAAACTTTGAAAGTGTCCCCAAGTGCAGTGGCAAAAACCATCAAGCGCAACAAAGAAACTGGCTCACATGAGGACCGCCCCAGGAAAGGAAGACCAAGAGTCACCTCTGCTGCGGAGGATAAGTTCATCCGAGTCACCAGCCTCAGAAATCGCAGGTTAACAGCAGCTCAGATTAGAGACCAGGTCAATGCCACACAGAGTTCTAGCAGCAGACACATCTCTACAACAACTGTTAAGAGGAGACTTTGTGCAGCAGGCCTTCATGGTAAAATAGGTGCTAGGAAACCACTTCTAAGGACCGGCAACAAGCAGAAGAAACTTGTTTGGGCTAAAGAACACAAGAAATGGACATTAGACCAGTGGAAATCTGTGCTTTGGTCTGATGAGTCCAAATTTGAGATCTTTGGTTTGAATCACCGTGTCTTTGTGAAACGCAGAAAAGGTGAATGGATGGACTCTACATGCCTGGTTCCCACTGTGAAGCATGGAGGAGGAGGTGTGATGGTGTGGGGGTGCTTTGCTGGTGACACTGTTGGGGATTTATTCAAAATTGAAGGGAATATGCACAAAATGAAATGCTAATACACGCTAATACACAGACCAGAAACCATATCAGAAAATATGCCCCTATTTGAGGAAGTCTGTGAGGTGAAACAGCGCTGTCGGGGTGGCTGTGATAGACCAGACCCGTACCTGTAACATATGTAAGTTCAGGAGATCATTATGCCAATAGATGACTAGCATTTTATATGCAGCAACATAATGAGATTTCAGTGGCTAGCAGCTTTTTATGCAGCAAGTGAATGAGCATTCCTAATGAAACCGAATCACACCTTTTTCTTCTTCGCTCAGTTGTGACTTGGTAGGCGCACAGAATATAGGACTGTGCTTTTTCAATACGGTGGCTAGCATTTATTTGCAGCAGACAACTATTGGCACCTTTTTTATGCACTTTTCCTGCATATTTTGCACACAAAATCAATTTGATTGCATTAAGCACTTTATTTTTCTGAGGTATAGGTGACTGGAATTTATATGAAATAAGTGAATGCTCATTCTGAGTGGCACTATACACCATTTTCTCCACAGTGGATTTTTGTGCATTTAATAAAAGGCTGTGCTTTTTCAATAGGGTGGCTAGCATTTTATATGCAGCAGACAATTATTGGCACCTCCTTGCATGTAGCACTTTTTTCATTGTGAATTTTGCACATAATCTGTCTATTACATCAAGAATTTTATCATAATTTTTGCTATCTATCAATCAATAAGTTTTTGATTACATGAGTTTCATGGTGTCTTCCTGTCATATTTTCTGATATGGTTTCTGGTCTGTGTATTATCATTGCATTTTGTGCATATTCCCTTGTTTATTTTATGTATTGAGTAAATAATAAACTTTGAAGAAATTTTATTATCATGCTTTTTGTCTCTTTTTCTGCCATTTACTAATGGTAGTTATGGTTTATGAATCATTTTTGAGTTGGTATTTATACATCTTGGACATTTTTTTGATATGCTAAGTACATGTTGCAGAAATGCTGCGGAAATTTCCGCAGCACTTCCGCCGCGGGAAAAACGCATGCGAATCCGGATGCATTTTCCCACGAAAAACATGAGTTTTTCACGCGATTTTCACGTGCGGAATTCAAGCGCATTCCAAGCTATTTGAAGCATCGCTTGGAATGTGATTGACAGGTTGATCACACTTGTCAAGCATAGTGTTTGACAATTGTGATCAACTTTTTACTATTGATGCTGCCTATGTAAAAGATAGCATGTAAAAAATAATTTGAAAAAAATTTAAAAAATAGGTTATTCTCACCTTCCGACGGTCCCCGATCTCCTCTCCACGCTCCCGGCATCTTCCGGTCCCAGTAATGCTTAGCGCGAAGGACCGGAGATGACGTCACTCTCGCGAGAGCACGACGTCATCAGCGGTCTTTCACGCAAAGCATTACTGGGACCGATGCCGGGAGCGTGGAGAGGAAAGAAAGAGTCCGGGGGCCGTCGGAAGGTGAGTATATCACTATTTTTTATTTTAATTCTATTTTTTACAGGTTTATCGTACCCAGGGACTGGAGGAGAGTCTTCTCTCCTCCGGACCCTGGGTGCCATCCGCACATCTCCATTACAAACAGACAGACAGAATTAGACGATTATATAGTATCTGGAAAGCCCTCATTTTTTAAAGACATATTGGAAAACTATAATAAATCATTAAGGCATTAACTTATACACGTCAACATTCTATAATTCTGCTATCAAGATATTAGCTGCGTTCACTATGAACTGTAAAATAATGATAAATACAGTTTTAGTAATCAGTACAATCTTCTCCAAATTAAAAAATAGCAAAGTTTCACTGTTTAGGATGGAGTATTTTATTCCAGAAAATCTCTCTTGTGGCCACTTTGGTAAAGTCATTTTCTAGTATTTTCTGTCCTCTTTTTCAAACTGCAAAGTATCCAGTCCATTGTAGTTATTATTATTATTATTTATTTATATAGCACTAGAGTTGAGCGACTTTTGGTTTTTTAGGGTCGAGTTTCGTTTCGTGAAACCCGACTTTTCCAAAAGTCGGGTCGAGCAAGATCGGCCGACTATAGGGAAAAGTCGGGGTCGTCCCGAAACACGAAACCCAATGTAAGTCAATGGGAAATAAAAGTCGGCAGTGAGAGGACAGGAAACACACCTACAGTGCCCATTTGAATGCCAAAAGCATCAATTCTTCTTACTTAAGCTTGTCAACCTTAATTAACTTCATAATACTAGTTACGCACTGAAAAACGCACGCTCAGTACCTCAGCAGGACAAAAAAAAAATTGGGATTGCTTTTAAGGCTGTGTGCACACGCTGCGGATTCTGCTGCGGTTCCGCAGCGGGTTTGGCCGCTGCGAGTCCGCAGCAGTTTTTGCTGCGGTGTACAGTACCATTATTCCCTATGGGAATCAAAAACCGCAGTGCAGACGGTGCGGAATTTTCCGCGCGGATTATCTGCGGTTTTCAATCCGCAGAAAGAATTGACATGTCAATTCTTTCTGCGGATTCTGCTGCGGTTTGCCATCTTCTCCATTGAGGGCAAAACCGCAGAGCAATCCGCAGGTAAAACCGCAGGTCTTTTGAACTGCGGTTTCACCTGCGGATTTTACAAAATCCGCGAGGATGAATCCGCACCACAATCCGCAGCGTGTGCACGTACCCTTAAAAAGCAGTTTACAGAGCAGTGGGTAAACAGCAATGCAGCCGTCAGGAAGCCTTAGAAGGCAGCCTAACAACCAACACCGCTGATCCACCACAATATAGCCTCCCCTTGCACTGCACACACAGTGACTGGTGTGTTGTACAGGCAAAATCGCTAGCAGCAGAAGCAGTTTTTGGTGTCTTCTTACCTGCCTAACGCTCTCCCTACAGAATCATCATCATCAGCAGCAGCTCTCCCTATTCTGAGATCAGCATGAGGAACATGGCGGTCGGCGTGCACGCCCTTTTATACCCCCTGTGACGCCCACCAAAGCAAGCCAATCACTTGCATGCCCTTCTGAAAGATGGTGGTGACCCCTGCCTATGTCATCACGTTGCCCACAGTGTCCGTGGATCCTGATTGGCTGAAAAAGAGCGCAAAACAAACTTTTGAAACGCGACTTTGGCACGTAAGTCGCCGAACTCGTGGCCGACCTCATCCTAGGGTCGGGTTTCGTTTCATGAAACCCGACTTTGCCAAAAGTCGGCGACTTTTGAAATTTTTCGACCCGTTTCGCTCAACTCTATATAGCACCATTGATTCCATGGTGCTGTACATAAGAAGGGGTTACATGCGAATTACAGATATCACTTACAGTAAACAAACTAACAATCACAGACTGGAGCATGCTGTTCTCCACGGGAGATCGGCGTGGGACACGTGTGGATTTCTGCAGATCAGGGAGTATATTGTTTGTTTGTTATTTTCATATTTTTCCACAGATGACACTGGCTTCGGGGATCAAAGTGACAAGAGATGGTGAGTATGTACTCTATGTTATATGTACTGTATGTCTATATGTATGTATTGTATGAATGTATTGTATGCAGTATGTATGTAGTATGTATGCAGTATGTAGTATGTATGTATGTAGCATGTCTGTAGCATGTTGTATGTATGTATGTAGTATGTATGTATGTTGTATGAATGTAGTATGTATGTAGCATGTATGTAGTATGTAGTATGTATGTATGTTGTATGAATGTAGTATATATGTAGTATGTATGTAGTATGTATGTATGTTGTATGAATGTAGTATACATGTAGTATGTATGTAGTATATATGTATGTTGTATGAATGTAGTATACATGTAGCATGTATGTAGTATGTATGTATGTTGTATGAATGTAGTATATACACTCACTGGCCACTTTATTAGGTACACCTGTCCAACTGTGTGTTAAGACTTAATTTCTAATCAGCCAATCACATGGCGGCAACTCAGTGCATTTAGGCATGTAGACATGGTCAAGACAATCTCCTGCAGTTCAAACCGAGCATCAGTATGGGGAAGAAAGGTGATTTGAGTGCCTTTGAACGTGGCATGATTGTTGGTGCCAGAAGGGCTGGTCTGAAAATTTCAGAAACTGCTGATCTACTGGGATTTTCACGCACAACCATCTCTAGGGTTTACAGAGAATGGTCCGAAAAAGAAAAAAAATCCAGTGAGCGGCAGTTCTGTGGCCAGAAATGCCATGTTGATGCCAGAGGTCAGAGGAGAATGGGCAGACTGGTTCGAGCTGATAGAAAGGCAACAGTGACTCAAATTGCCACCCGTTACAACCAAGGTAGGCAGAAGAGCATCTCTGAACGCACAGTGCGTCGAACTTTGAGGCAGATGGGCTACAGCAGCAGAAGACCACACTGGGTACCACTCCTCTCAGCTAAGAACAGGAAACTGAGGCTACAATTTGCACAAGCTCATCGAAATTGGACAGTAGAAGATTGGAAAAACGTTGCCTGGTCTGATGAGTCTCGATTTCTGCTGCGACATTCGGATGGTAGGGTCAGAATTTGGCGTAAACAACATGAAAGCATGGATCCATCCTGCCTTGTATCAACGGTTCAGGCTGGTGGTGGTGGTGTCATGGTGTGGGGAATTTTTTCTGGGCACTCTTTGGGCCCCTTGGTACCAATTGAGCATCGTTGCAACGCCACAGCCTACCTGAGTATTGTTGCTGACCATGTCCATCCCTTTATGACCACAATGTAACCAACATCTGATGGCTACTTTCAGCAGGATAATGCGCCATGTCATAAAGCTCGAATCATCTCAGATTGGTTTCTTGAACATGACAATGAGTTTACTGTACTCAAATGGCCTCCTCAGTCACCAGATCTCAATCCAATAGAGCATCTTTGGGATGTGGTGGAACGGGAGATTCGCATCAGGGATGTGCAGCCGACAAATCTGCGCCAACTGTGTGATGCCATCATGTCAATATGGTCCAAAATCTCTGAGGAATGCTTCCAGCACCTTGTTGAATCTCTGCCACGAAGAATTGAGGCAGTTCTGAAGGCAAAAGGGGGTCCAACCCCTTACTAGCATGGTGTACCTAATAAAGTGGCCAGTGAGTGTATGTAGCATGTATGTAGTATGTATGTATGTTGTATGAATGTAGTATATACAGTATGTAGCATGTATGTAGTGTGTAGTATGTATGTATGTTGTATGAATGTAGTATGTATGTAGCATATATGTAGTATGTAGTATGTATGTATGTTGTATGAATCTAGTATACATGTAGTATGTATGTAGTATATATGTATGTTGTATGAATGTAGTATATGTGTAGCATGTATGTAGTATATATGTATGTTGTATGAATGTAGTATATATGTAGCATGTATGTAGTATGTATGTATGTTGTATGAATGTAGTATATATGTAGCATGTATGTAGTATGTAGTATGTATGTATGTTGTATGAATGTAGTATATATCTAGTAAATATGTAGTATGTATGTATGTTGTATGAATGTAGTATATATGTAGCATGTATGTAGTATGTATGCATGCTGTATGAATGTAGTATATATTCAGTATGTATGTAGTATGCTTTTTTTTTTCTTTTTTTTTACATTCAACACATTAGCCGGATGATGGGACTACTACTGTCCCATCATTGGCTAATGTGTCAATCACTGTCATTGTAGCAGGCATAGCCCGATGGGACTTGAAGTCCCATCGGACGATGCCTGCACACACACAAGAACCCCGGCAGGCCCGCGCAGACCACCGGCAGCCGGCACAGGCCCCCGGCAGCCGGCACAGACCACCGACGGCTCGCACAGGCCCCCGAGAGGCTCGTACAGACCACCGGCAGCCGGCACAGGCCCCCGGCAGCCGGCACAGACCACCGACAGCCGGCACAGGCCCCCGACAGGCCCGTACAGACCACCGTCAGCTGCCACAGGCCCCCGAGAGGCCTGTACAGACCACCGGCAGCCGACACAGGCCCCCGGCAGCCGGCACAGACCACCGACAGCCGGCACAGACCCCCGAGAGGCCCGTACAGACCACCGGCAGCCGGCACAGGCCCCCGACAGTAGGCACAGACCCCCGAGAGGTCCGCACAGAGCCCGCCCGCACATACAGACATGCACAGTGTCCGCCCACGCACCGCCCACACTCTTCCCCCCTCCCGAACAGGATGTACAAGGCAAGAAAGGGGTTTTTTTTATTCCGATATTTCTGTCCCATTGACTTGAATGGGACTTCCGGGATTGGAATCGGCGATACCCGATACTTTTTTCAATATCGGGTGGTATCACTCAACACTAGTGGTGAAGGCCATTTTCTCCTTGTCTGCCTCTGCCATGGGAACCTGCCAATACCCACTAGTGAGATCCAAGGTGGAAAAGTAGTTAGCAGATTTAAGTGCAGCTAAGGACTCCTCAATTCTGGGTAATGGGTAGGCATCCTTATGTGTAATGCTGTTAATTTTTCTGTAATCAACACACATTCTCATGGTACCATTCTTTTTCTTTACAAAAACTATTAGAGCTGCCCAGGGGCTACAAATGTCTCTGATAACCCCTGCTTCCTTCATCTCTCTCAACATACCTTTGGCACATTGATATTGTGTTGGGGGTATAGGTCGGTACCTTTCTTTAATGGGTGGATGATCTCCAGTGGGGATATGATGTTGAACCCCTTTTGCCTTCCCAAAATCTAGAGGGTGTTTACTGAATACCCGCTCATACTCCTGAGTCACTCTGTAAACCCCATTCTTTTGGTATGAAGTGGTGGAGTCAGTTCCCACATGCAGCTGCTGGCACCACTCCTCCAGCTGCTTTACAGAGCCATTGTCCTCCACCTGGTCGGATGAGACCAAGGGCTCTGCTGCCTGCATTGCATTGTTACTGACAGTGAGAAGCTTAGCAACTGTGGCATACCGAGGTATTGTGGCCTCCTCCTCCCCACAATTCAAAAGGCGTACAGGTACTCTCCCTTTACATACATCAACTACTCCTCTGGCTGTCAGGACAGTGTGTCGGCTATCAGAGTACACTGGTTCTACCAAGGCCTGGTAATCTTTTCCTCTGAGGCCTATGGCTGCCCGACACCAAATCAACATTTCACATCTGGGGGGTATTGCAATGGGGAAAGCATCACTCACTCTGACACTGCCAATTTCTCTGCCAGAGAGTTCTACCTGCTGTCTTTGCATCAGGGCCTTGATCTCCTTCTGCAGGACTCGTTGTTCACTGGAACCAGCAGTCTCAGCCACCTGTTGCAACAAGACAATAACCTCGGAAAGACAATTTTTCAATTGCATTTGTACCAATAGTCATCATGGGATTACATTCTCGTCGATCAATATCCACAACTATCAGACCTTGGGATTTTAACTCTACTCGACCCAATTTAACAGTAATTTCTTTACATACTACAGGCGGTAAAGACTGACCATTACTGTCAACCACTGTGAGTTCATCACTTGGGCCACGGGTGAGTACAGAGTCAGCCCAATACCGCTTGTAGAGGATATAGGGCATAGTGGATACCTGGGAGCCAGTGTCCAGCAAAGCGTTCATGGGAATGCCGGCAATCACCACTGGAAGGATCGGTCTCCCTCCAACATACTTGGCTCTCCAGTTCCTTGGGCTTTGTGGTCCTACTCCTGGGGGTTGGCCATCTGCCACAGGGGTTGCTCGTTTAAATAACAAAATCTTGCAAGGTGGCCTGCCTTGTGCAGTGACGACAGATGGGACGTCCATCCTGGTCATAGCGATCGTTGTTCCTCCCTCTGAGTGGCGGGGTCCTCTTCTTCCGGAGCCATGGGACATCATCTGGACTGTAAGCAAGCTGGATCTTCTCCTTGGAGGACATCTGCAGGGACTGAATGGTTTTAGTAAGTGCAGCCATACCTTTGGGCAACTCCTGGACCTGAAGACGCAGCTCTTCAGTTGGATCTTTATCCAGAGACTGTGCATCAGCCTCCACAGGGATGGAAGGGAAAGATGTTGCTTCCTGGTGGTAGGTGATCGCTGGGCGCCTAGGGGGCGCTGGACAGCTGACAGTTGGTTCCTGCAGCACCCGGATAGCCCTGTCCTTGAAATCAGCAAAGTCTAGGTCAGGGTTTTGCAGGGCTATGATGCACAGCTGTGCTCTGTGGGTGCTGGATAGGAGTCCCTCAATGAACTGCTCCTTCAACAGTCCGTCTCCATCTTTCACACTATCAGGATTAATCAGCTTGACGGCTCGCAGCGCCTCCTTCAGGTTAAGAGCATAGTCCCTTATATTGTCCTGCACTTTCTGTTTACATCCAAAGAACCTCATCTTGATTTCAGCTGCAGTGCGAGTGTCAAAGGTGCTTCTTATCTTGGCCAAAATCTGTTAAACAGTCTCTTTGTCACTATCCTGCCAGGCTTTTACTTCCCTCTGTGCTGCACCTGTTAGCTGCCCAATAAGGATATTCACCTTCTGGCTTTCAGATAGGGGATATACCTCAAACAAACTGCACAGTCTCTCTTTAAATTCACTCAGGGTATGTGACTCTCTTGAATACTGCGGTAGCCAGGCTGCTCCCGGCATGTAAGGCATAGACAGCGGCATTATGGGCGCTGTTTCTTGTGGTGCCCTAGATGCAGCACTGGCTGCAGGGTTCAGCGGCGCTGTGGGGTCTGCGAGGGCGTCCGCCGCTGCATCGGCGCGTGCCCTAACATTCTCCTTCCCCCCTAGTTAACGGTTGCCAGGCCCCGGGGTTGAGCGGCTTACTAGCTGTAGGCCTCAGCTCCTCCCTTCTCGTGCGCTGTCCTCTCTTCCCGCGCAGCACTTCACTTCCTCGCGCTCTTCGGCAGGCTCTGCCCACGAAGGCCCGCCTCTTTGGTCTCCCACGTGCGCCAAGCAGTGAGATAATGGCGGCAATGGTGCCAACAGTCCACAGTACACAAAACAGTCTCTGGCACACAGGACCCGGGGATACCGGGCTCCGTAATCCTGTTCGTGACGCCAAAATGGGTCGCCCTCCCAGGGCTGTGGGGTACTCGGTTTCGGGCCGGTCCTTCAGAGGGGAATGTCACAGCAGCGGTGACCTGGTCCGTGGCCCTGGCGCCCATGTAAAGGGGTTGAGTGGTTGAATAAAGTTTATGAATGATTCATGACACCACCTATGGTGGTCGGCAATGAAGATGTTAAGCCGACGCTGCAGACAGCTCCTCTGCTGGGACAGATGGTGGGGTGCAGGAGTGATGTTATAGCCCTCCACAGGCAGGGCTGTTGGTCCAAGGGCAGTGTAGGTAGGTGTTGGGGACGAGAGTGCAGTGTATGGCACAAGGAAGCAGCAGTGCCGGAGAGTTTGTAGTAAGAAGGCAAGGACACAACAGGGTGCAGTTTCTTTACCTTTACTTGGCAAATGCAGTCCAGGGTCCCGATTACAGATGGCACAGGAGCAGGCTAGCCTGGAAGCAACTCAGGAATCTCTCTCTCAGATGGGTTGTGTAGTCTCCTTCCTAGCGCTTAGTTGAGGTACATGCAGCACAGTGTAACACTGAAGTTCCTCCTTCTTATCTTCTTTTAGAACTACCTCATATGGCAGACAGCTGTAGCCCTCTATCTCTCTTGGCTCACCCGTCGCTGTTGTGCCTCCGAGTCTTAGGTGAGAATAGAGCATTTACAGCTTCCTACACCTCTGGTTTCTGTTGCAGGACCTTCAGTATCCATACAACCGTGGAGACCAGGCTCCAGATCATGCGCTATCACTGGGAGGGAGCTCTCTATCCTCAGCTCAACCTCCAGCTTCTCTCCACACATCTACACTTGTTGCCCTCCTCACACTAACTAACTAATTTCCCTTCCTGGCCCTCAGAGAGCACTCCTCCCCCAATTCTGGTTCAGAGCTCCCTCTGCTGGCCTGGAGTGGGAACTGTGTTGCATGACATGGTTATCTGCTAGAGAGACCCTTCATTGCTTCCAAGCCTAACATCACCCTCCCAGGAGGAAGGCAATGCCACTGTGGTGACCATACTCCTGGGGGCGCCACAGCGGTAGTCATTAAAAGCCGCATTATGTGTTGTACTTGGAGAAACCACTTTTTATGATAGTTGTATTGCGCTATTTCCATTGTCCTTCATTGATTTATTGCAAATAGCAGAAAGTTTCCAAATAAATCTAATTTGTAATGGAGGTTAAATCATTCTGATTGCAACTTTATCTTTCATTTACTCAAGGTAAGAATAATTGATGTAACTTAGAACTAATGTATCATGTAGATATATCTACAGTAGAAAAAAAAAACAATCAGGTGTTTATACATTTTAGCTTAGTTTGCCCTTTTTAAGGCCTGTTTTGTAACTGAATATTTAATGGATTAATGAATGTTACATATTGCATGGACTGAAATTTTTTACATTACAAAAAAAAAAAAAAATATTTTTTAGTGATTGTAAATTCAAAAGTTTAAGTATTTTTTTAAATACCTAAACACATCACTGCTTTACTTTATCAGAATGGGAAATTCGAGTCTTTAAGGGTTAAAGCATCTCTGGCTGCAAAATGGATCATTTCAGCTTGGTAGGCCACTCTGCAGTCAGACAATATCACATTACTCAGATTGTATAAATAGTATGAATGATTTCCGCTCGCAGATATATAATGCAGGTATCTCTTTACAAAGCCCTTACTTCAGGCCAGCTGAATGCCTTAACAGTGCCTAGAAATCCTGCAACCTTAATCCCTCCAGCAACAAAGATCTGTTTCTTTGCTTAACATGCAGTAGGCCTCAGAGGCCTGTGTGTGCCTTGGCTTGTAGGCCAAAAGCCTCCTGTTTACAATTTCCCCATTCCTGTTTTTAATGTTGTTCCGAGACCCTGCACAAAGGCCTAGTTTTGTCCTGAAGAAACAGGGGAGCTATTAGAGGAGGACAGGAGGAAGGAAGGGGAATCCGACGGGAGAAGCCCAGGAGGGATTAGCATGCACAGCTGTTCCCTCAGGGACCGCAGCTTTATGCTTCTATAATTTCCTCTCTATTTCAAAATTTTAATGTCTCATTTCCTCTTCTTCTACTGCTTTTTCATTTATTTTGCCTCTGGCCAGACATGTATACATATATGTAAATCATGGAAATCTAAGTGTATGTTTATATTCATATATATATTTGAGAGATAGACAGAAGGATTAGCATTTTGTAAGAGTTTTAAAAATTAAGTAAAAATTGTACTTCAAAATGTAATTGTTCATACACGAGTACATCTCTGGAAAGGTATTACTGTGATGCTGTTAAAATTTCTACTATTATACTATCAATATAACAATATAGCAATATCCGTACTAATAAAAAAAAGCCACATGCTACAAAGAGTTATCATATCTTGTGGACCCTACAGTTTTTAGAAGGTTCTGCCTAACCACTTTAATGCGACGTTTACACAGAATAATAATCGGCAGATGAGGATTTAAATGACATTCTATCCCAACACAAGTGCCCATCAGGTTGGATATGTCTAGAAATCTGCCTATCTAATTACACCTTTAGGCTATTTTCATATTTTAGAAACAGAACCATACAATACAGGCCTGGCACAAATACTTTTATATAAGGGCGGATACCCCACAGTTTTTGTATAGAAAACAATGCACAATAGTTTATTCACAATTTTGCTTGGTTCAATTCCATTTGGAGTTTTTGATGGCAAAAATAGTGTCTACAGTGTCGTCAATAGTCAATAGTGTCGCCTACAGCATAACTCTAACCTTGAAGAACATTAGAAATCTCTTGAACCCTATTGTAAGTTGCCTGACTGAAAAAAAAATAGATCCACATATATTATACTATCTTGGCTTGATGGCTGATAGGAGGGGTAGGCAGATATAGGCATCCGCTTTGGCACCATTGTATATCAGGTGTGTGAGGCAATTTTCTTGGAAAAAAAAAAAAACTAACTGTGGTAGTGTTGCATCATCAACTCTACTGCTTTTTCCCTTAAAGCCCCCGTTACACATTGCGATATCGCTAGCAATATCGCTGTAACGTCACCGATTTTGTGACGTAGCAGCGATATTCCTAGTGATATCGCTACATGTGATACTTACCTCTAACCGGCTCCCCCACTGATCATCGCTGGTCGCGTGAGAACGTCCTTGGACCATTTCTCGTCAGGCGCTTCCTGCTGGGCTTCCTGTGGCGCAGATGAGCGACGTGTGGACGAGGACGGGAGGACGTCAGGATCGCCGCGTCTGACAGGTAAGTAGCGACCCCCGACCGCTGCTATGTCGCTGGTGAGATCTGCCTGGGTGGCAGCTCACTAGTGACCACTTAGCAATGCACCAGCGATCCATATCGTTGTCGGGATCGCTGGTGCATCGCTAAGTGTAACGGTACCCTAACACCACTCGCAGACATTGGGCAATGGTCTTCCCCAGTCGTTATATAAGCTCTTGGCTGGCAGCAGAGAGTTACGCCTTCTTGACATATAGCCCCAGTATTGTAATGTGATTACTTTCCATATGGTGGGGCCAAGTTGACAGGTGCAGATTTAAAACAGTGATCAAAGAGTGCTTCTATTAGTCTGATGGGCAAAGCACTCATTGGTGTGCTGGATGCCCAGTGGCTGAGCGATGGGAACCATGGTGCCAGTACACTTGAATGCACAATCAATTGCCTTGTACATGGAAAGAGCGTGAATGGGAAAGGCAGCTGGAACTTCTGTGCTGATCAATACACAGGATGTTCTGAAAAGCTTTCATTCACCTGTATAGTGCCAATGAATGATTGAAATTTTCAGTTATGCATCCACAGGTATGGGGCTTTTTTCTGTATATGGCTTCAATAGCTATGTCATTGTATGCAGGGCTCAGTTATGTATGGATGCCATAACCCTAGTTTCTACAGGGCCTAATAATCCCCATTGTAGGAAAATCTAATACAACAAATTTGCTATCCCTATATATCACATAGTGGACTAGGAAGAGGTATTACGGACCATTGTTTTTATGATTTGTTTATAATTAGAGGTGAGTGGATCACTTTGTGCAACCACCAATGCCCATGGACCAAGTGCTCTCTGGTCATGGACAGGAGCTGCAAAAATTTAATGAGCTGTCCAGTTTCTCCAGAGCAATGGTTGATTTGTCAGCCAAGTGTCACATAGTATATGCAGCGCACAGGTAACCTCACCACCACAGCTAATCATAAGCAAAGCCTGGGACACCGTAAACTAAGGAAAATCACACAGCTCCTGTCCATGTCCAGAGACCACCAATCTGGACCTTGAACCAGTGTTACGCAAAGCAATCCGCTCATCTCTACTTATATTGGTTCCAAAATTTTCCAATTCCCCTTTTAAAGTAGACCTTTCCTTAGATTCTATCATTTAAACTGAGTACCTCTGCCAATTAGCGCTGCTCTAATGATTTTTGGAGCGCTTTTCTTTTGTGTCCTGAGATTTCAAAGTTTTGCGCCCACAGTAATAATGGTACAAATTTTCCTTTCAACTACCTATGGTTGTACCTCAGAACTTTGGTAGGCAGTAGCATTTTCTCCTTGGATACTGGCCAATCAAAACATGTCCAAGCCCACTAAGAGGTTCTGTGAAAAAAGCAACCATTTGGGAGGGAAAATTTGCACCTTTATTAATGGGGCAACATATTTGGATCGCAGGGGTACTGAAGAAAACTGGTCAACAGAGCAGCACCAAGTGGAGGAAATACTTTGAATACAAAAAAAAAAAATCAGTGAATAGTCCACTTTAAAAATAGTGTTAGTTAAATGTTTGGCTGTATAAATGCTCTAAAATAATAACAGGCATAACAGTAACAGGTTTTGGCACTGATGTGTAAAGATTTCTAAGAAAGCCACTGACACCCACAAAAAAAATTCTAAACGACACACCAAAATTTGCCTTATAAAACAGCATATTATATACATTATTAAAAATGTAGTTAAACTAGACTAAAGATTCCATTCTTAAGAGTGAAGTGATGGTGTTGCTATTTAATATGGCTTTAATAAGTGGACTTTTACTGTACAGCTGCAAAATTGATGTACGGGCAGAAACACAACTGCTAGATGTCAAGAAATGATTTGTAGACATATTAAAACAAAAGATATTTTAATAGAAAAGGGTTGGCAAAACATACCATCAAAGCCACAAAACTTATATAGTTTTATTTGAAACATGCAGTAAAAACTTTGGATTATTCGAGCAGCAAGCAGGCATAGGAGCCATGATTAACAGCCTTTCAATTCATCGGGGACATCCACTTTAAACCCTTCCTTCCTCCCTAAATTGGAAATGTCATTAGTCTATAACTAGATTTCAAGAGGCCCCACACTCACATTTGTGGAATCATTCCAAGAAAATTCTCAATTTTTACCCGTTGCAACTTCATTCAGACACGTGCCAACACAAATGTTGATACACTTTAACCATGCGTGAAAAGAACGTTTCGTGATGTTTGGTTCTCAAGAAATGTGTCATAGAAGGATAATGACTAATTCTGCTCTCATCCGCAAATTTGAAAAATATCATGATTTTTGAATCATTATAATGGTTGTTCGAAAGAAATGTAACACGGAATTTTAATTTTTTTTGTACAAGGTCAACCATACACTTGATGTCCAGATGTGACTTTCCAGAGATTCAGGAGCTAGACTCACCTGCAGCTGTCATTAGACAAGGGATTATAGCTTACTTTAAGGTACCTATGCAGAGAAAGATTTTTTCACTAGATTCAACAGAGATTGTATACTATAAATTCATCAGATTAACCAAAAGCGATCTAATATTCCCTCCATAAGTTCTCCTTCGCACAATTTTTTACTTCAATATTGACATCTGCATGCCTGAAATGTCGCAATTTTTTTTTCAAAGCTGCACAAAAATTTGGCGACTTTTGTTGGCAGAGTTTGGATGGAATGAAGTATGGCCAAGCAAAGTTCGACAAATTTACCACAATTTACACCCCAAATTTAGTATAAATTATAACATAAATGTATGCCAGCCATTGCCCAGTGTATATTTCAATGTGATGGCATAGAACAGTTTTAAAGATGTGTCAAATTAATTAAAAAGATGCACACATCTGAATTTTGTGTATTTTCAACAGTCCCTTCACTAAGACTGGTGTACAAAATGCTAGTCTGAATGAATTGGGGTCAAAGCATTTTTTTTTTTAAATAGATGAACATTGTGTCATCTGTTTACACCAGAAGCCACAAAACTGTGCTGGATGTGTGCCACAATAAACTGCCCACCAAAGCCACAAACAAGTGCTGCCCCAGCTCTACCTGTGTATATTGAAATTCTCATAAAGTCTCCAGATAGTGTCTCCACTAAATTGATATATGTATTTTTCAGTTTTATTTCTATATTATATTAGTGAGGAAACTGTAGATGCTTAGAAATCTGCAAAAAATGTAATATGGAAATACTATTACAATATTATGACATATATATATTAAAAAAAATAGTTTTCATAAATTGCACGTAACTGCTGAAGAATCTATTCAGTCATTTTAAACTGGTAGGTAAACCATACCACACATACCTTTGGCCAGTAACCCACCCTCACGGATGAGACACATGATGTTTTCAATTATCTTTATAGGTTACAAATGTAAAAATATAGATAGAAAGAGAGATATAGACAGATAGAAAAATAAGATAGACGGATAGATAGAAGGATAGATAGATAGATAGACAGATTATTATGATTATTTATATAGCACCATTAATTCCATGGTGCTGTACATGAGAAGGGTTACATACAAAGTTATAGATATCGCTAACAGTAAACAAATTTACAATGACAGACTGGTACAGAGGGGAGAGGACCCTGTCCTTGCGGACTTACATTCTACGGGATAGTGGGGAAGAGACAGAAGGTCTGGGGTGCAGCAGCTCTGGTGGTGATGAGGCGTCAGTTCAGGTGGTGGTGAGGCGGCAAAATGGTTATTGCAGGTTGTAAGCTTTCCTGAAAAGATGGGTTTTCTGGTTCCGTTTGAAGGATCCGAGGGTGGTAGATAACCGGACGTGTTGAGGCATGGAGTTCCAGAGGATGGGGGATATTCGGGAGAAATCTTGGAGGCGGTTGTGTGAGAAACGAATAAGTGTGGAGGCGAGTAGGAGGTCTTGGGAGGATCGAAGATTACGTGAGGGAAGATATTGGGAGATTAGTTCAGAGATATAGGGAGGGGACAGGTTGTGGATGGCTTTGTAGGTCAGTGTTAGTAGTTTGAACTGGATTCGTTGTGGAATTGGGAGCCAGTGGAGGGATTTGCAGAGGGGAGAGACAGGGGAGTAGTGAGGAGAGGCGGATTAGTCGGGCAGCAGAGTTGAGGACATACTGGAGTGGTGCAAGAGAGTTAGCAGGGAGGCCACAGAGGAGAGTGTTGCAGTAGTCAAGGCGGTAGATGATGAGGGCATGTACAAGAGTTTTAGTAGATTGAGAGCTGAGGAAGGGGCAGATTCTGGAAATATTTTTGAGTTGGAGGCGACAGGAGGTGGCAAGAGTTTGGACGTGCAGTTTGAAGGACAGGGCAGAGTCGAGAGTTAAGGGCCCGTTACACATTGCGATATCGCTAGCAATATCGCTGTAACGTCACCGATTTTGTGATGTAGCAGCGATATTGCTAGCGATATCGCTACATGTGATACTTACCTCCGACCGGCTCCCCCGCTGCTCATCGCTGGTCGCGAGAGAACGTCCTGGACCATTTCTCGTCGGGCGCTTCCTGCTGGGCTTCCTGTGGCGACGCATGGACGCGGGCGGGAGGACGTCAGGATCGCCGCGTCTGACAGGTAAGTAGCGCCCCCCGACCCCTGCGACGTCGCTGGTGAGATCTGCCTGTGTGGCAGCTCACTAGCAACCACTTAGCGATGCACCAGCGATCCATATCGTTGTCGGGATCGCTGGTGCATCGCTAAGTGTAACGGTACCCTTACTTCGAGGCAGCGGATTTCAGGTGCGGGAGAGAGCGTGATGCCGTTCACCATAATAGATAGATTGGGTAGGGAAGATACGTGAGATGGAGGAAAGATGAGTTCAGTTTTGTTTACATTGAGTTTTAGAAAGCGAGAGGTGAAAAAGGAGGATATGGCTGATAGGTACTGGAAGCCATAGGACTTTATTAGTTGTCCTAGGCCAAGGGTATAAATGGAAAAAATTAAGGGCCCCAGGACAGAGCCTTGTGGGACTCCAACAGAGAGAGGGCGGGATGAGGAGGTAGTGTGGGAGCGGGAAAAGCTAAATGTGCAGTCAGAAAGGTATGAGGCAATCCAGGACAGGGCAAGGTCTTTGATGCCAAGGGAAGAAAGAATCTGTAGAAGCAGGCAGTGGTCGACTGCGTCGAAGGCAGAGGACAGGTCGAAAAGGAGGAGGATGGAGAACTGTCTGTTAGCTTTGGCTGTGTGTAAGTCATTAGCAATTTTGGTCAGGGCAGTTTCAGCAGAGTGGTGGGGCAGAAGCCAGATTGTAGGATGTCAAGGAGGGAGTTAGATGAGAGGTGGGAGGAAAGTTGAGCATGGACATGCTGTTCAAGGAGTTTGGAAGCAAATGGGAGCAGTGATATGGGGCGATAGCTGGGCATAGCAGTTGGGACAAGATTTGTTTTTTTGAAGATGGGTGTGATGGTGGCATGTTTGAAGGCAGAAGGGAAGATACCAGAAGATAGCGATTGTCATGCTGCCTGTCACGCCACTCCCACCTGGGAGCGGGACCCCGGGTCCGTTGTCACCACTTCCGGTGCTGCGGCTGCTCTGAGGGTCCCGTTGGGTGCGTATGCACACCCCTCGCTCCTAGCTCCGTGGTTGCACTATGTTCCAGTGCGCACGCGCGCTCTACCCAGCTCTGTCTTCGGTCTTGTCCTCTCTATGATACTGAAGGACTTGACCCGGAAGTTCTTGTACTCATGTGCTATATCAGGCTACCTCTTCCTATGGGAGATGCCTGATTATTGTTGTGCTTCCTGGCTTGGTCTTGTTAGTCCTTGCCTGGCTGTGCACTGTATTCGGATCCTCTGCCTTTTGTTCTATTCCTGAACTCTGCCTTGTGCTCTGTTCCTATACTCTGCCTAACCGTGCTTCCCAGCATGGATACACTCTGCTCTGAGTTCTGTCTAACTTTGCACCCCGGCATGCTCTCTGTGCACGCTCTGTCTGACTCTGTACCTTGGTGTGCAACTTTGTACCATGTACTGTTTATGATTCTGGTGCTCTAATTATGTACTGATGATGATTATGGCTTTGTATTCATAAAATGATGATGGTTCTGGTGATGAATATATCACTAGAATCATTCATCATCACTGCATGAATACAGCACCAGAACAACCATCACTACATGAATATGTCACCAGAACCGGAATACATTTCCAAAACCACCATCAGTTTTGTGAAAGCTGTATTTTTCGCATGATGGATGCAAAAGCCATAAGACATATCTTTATTTATAATGGGGGTCGTTTTATTTTCCATTAGGGTATCTGCCAAATGCTAAACACCTTAATTGAAACAAAACGATCCCGATTATGGTTACGCTTTATCGGTTTCCATAACTATCCTTGGGTTCTACATTTAAAATGTAGAATTTCAGGGATGAATATTGCTATTTTTTCCCATGTATTGTGTAAATGGTCCTCAAAAATGTTTGCATCTGTATCTAACTTTGAAATTGCACTCCTTGTTAAGTTAAGTTACATCCCTCAGGTACAACACTTTTTTTTACCTTTGTTGACTTTTTTTTAGAAAACGCTAACAGTTCTCGTGGAATGGGTCATCAGTATTTGCTATCTAACCCATCATAGGGAAATGGGGGAGGTGCTTTAAGGGTCCTGTTACCTTAGGCTACTTTCACACACGCCGACACGATGCGGCGAAAATGTAAAAAACCTGATCCGGCGCCGGTTGGCACCGGATGCGTTTTTTTCCTCATTGACTGTTATTATCGCCGCATCATGCTGGATGGGCATGCGGCGTGTCAGGTTTCTGCCGGAGACGGCAAAAATGCGCCGTCCGGCGTCTGCAAAAAACGTTCCCTGGAACGTTTTTTGACAGAGCCGGAACGGTTTTCCGAACAGCGCATGCCCGGACACTTTGTGATTTAACCCCATAAGTGACTGCCATCTACAAGAAAAAGTCTCTCTCTCTCTCCCTCCTCCCGTCCCCCATATCTCTCTCCTCCTGTCCCCCAGATCTCTCTCTCTCTCCTCCCATCCCCCAGATCTCTCTCTCTCCTCCCGTCCCCCAGATCTCTCTCTCTCTCTCCTCCTGTCCTCCGGATCTCTCTCTCCTCCCATCCCCCGGATCTCTCTCTCTTCTCCCGTCCACCATATCTCTCTCTCCTCCCGTCCCCCGGATCATCATACCTGTCTGCATCTCTCGCCCTCATTGCGGTCTGGCTCCTTTAAATCTTCACGACACCGTATCAGGCCGTGCACATACATCCGGTGTCAGCACTGCACGCCGCATCCGGCAGTACGGCTTTTCACCGCACGGCGCCGGAACACAAAAGACGGATGTCTGAAAGTAGCCTTAGTCTCTGGACCATTCCTTTGCTTTGGGGTGGGAAGGGGGCACCATTGGCTTCATCTGCCTAAGGCACCAAAATACTTTGTCCCGGCCCTGCATATCATAGAATCATAGAATCGTAGAGTTGGAAGGGACCTCCTGGGCCATCTGGTCCAACCCCCTGCTCAAAGCAGGATTCGCTAAATCATCCCAGTTAGATGTCTGTCCAGCCTCTGTTTGAAGACTTCCATTGAAGGAGAACTCACCACTTCTCGTGGCAGCCTGTTCCACTCATTGATCACTCTAACTGTCAAAAAGTTTTTTCTAATATCTAATCTGTGTCTCCTCCCATTCAGCTTCATCCCATTGCTTCTAGTCTTTCCTTGTGCAAATGAGAATAAAGTTGATCCTTCTACAATGTGACAGCCCTTTAGATATTTGTAGACAGCTATTAAGTCTCCTCTCAGTCTTCTCTTTTGCAAACTAAACATTCCCAAATCCTGCAACCTTTCCTCATAAGACAGGGTTTGCAGACCGGTCACCATTCTGGTCGCTCTTTTCTGAACTTGCTCCAGTTTCTTGATGTCTTTTTTAAAATGTGGTGCCCAAAATTGGACACAATATTCCAGATGAGGTCTGACCAAAGAGGAGTAGAGGGAAATAATTACTTCACGTGATCTAGACTGTATGCTTCTGTTAATACATCCTAGAATTGCATTTGCCTTTTTTGCTGCTGCATCACACTGTTGACTCATATTCAGTCTGTGATCTATTAGTATACCCAAGTCTTTTTCACATGTGCTGTCACTTAGCCCTATTCCTCCCATTCTATATATGCTTTTTTCATTTTTATTGCCCAGATGTAGTACTTTGCATTTCTCCCTGTTAAAAACCATTCTGTTAGTTGCTGCCCACTTCTCCAGTTTATTTAAATCTTTTTGAATCCTCTCTCTCTCTTCTCTAGTATTAGCTATCCCTCCTAGCTTTGTGTCATCAGCAAATTTAATCAGTTTACCCTCAATTCCTTCATCTAAATCGTTGATAAAGATGTTGAACAATACAGGGCCCAGGACAGAGCCCTGTGGTACCCCACTTGAGACATTCTTCCAACTGGATGTGCAGCCATTTACGACCACTCTTTGGGTCCGATCACTAAGCCAGTTATGAATCCACCTAACAGTTGCCTTGTCCATTCCATACTTAGTCATTTTTTCAATAAGGATTGTATGAGAGACTTTGTCAAATGCTTTGCTGAAGTCAAGATATACTATATCTACAGCATTTCCTTGATCCACCCAATCAGTAATGCCATCATATTATAAGTGGCTATGAGCTTGTGTTCAGCTGACAGGGTGTAAATACTAAATAAGCCATTTAGGCTCTGTGCAATGCAACACAGACTTCGTGTATGGAGCTCTTCTGTCTTTATGAGCCCTTAAGCTGGGCTGACATGCAAATTTATATGTAGCTTTTACCATGGATTTGAATCAGGATAAAGAATGCAACAATACTGAAGTTGCTTTCTTATTCATTCAGTTTCTTATTCTTAGCTGAAGTTGATTTCTTATTCATCAGTTTCTTATTCTGCAATTTTTTTGCTTTTTTTTTACAGGTTTAACTACAAAAATTAAAAATCACAATAATAAATCACAACGCGGCGAGGTTCCCTGACGAGAATACACTTAAAGTGCCTTGCGAAAGTATTTGGCTCCCCGGAACTTTTCAACCTTTTCCCACATATCATGCTTCAAACATAAAGATACCAAATGTAAATTTTGGGTGAAGAATCAACAACAAGTGGGACACACTTGTGACGTTTCATGAAATTTATTGGTTATTTAAAATTTTTGTGGAAATTCAAAAACTGAAAAGTGGGGCGTGCAGCAAATAGGCAATTTTCGTAAAAATGCATTCTTCCAAATCCATCCACGGTTTTTTCCCACTGCATGAGAATGAATTTTTCTATACTCTCTGAACTCCATTAACATGAATTGTACTGTGTTTTGTACAACGCAACAAAGATCAGTTGCAAATCTGCCATGTGTGAACATTGCCCAGAGGTGTTTTTCCATTTACGATTTCTAATTAATTATTTTTTAAAGAAACAGCGGTGTCAAAGGATTGCACGACTATTTCTAAATGTACGAGATTCAGGCTGCTGTACAAACGTCTCCTAATCCATTCAGTGGGATCCCAGCTGCTTCTCGCCCTCCCTTTTTTAATTCTTGCCTTTGCTTTCCAGTCACACAGGAAGCACTTCATTCCGGATCTCTCCTTCAGAGTATCGATGCATTTACTTATCAGCAACTCATATTTAAAAAAAATGTGTTCCTATCATTTCCTCCCATTCCGGCTGTCTGTCTGACTTCCCATTTCTTCCTGTATGGAAGGCTCATTAATAAAGCATATCTAATACAGGCTTAATCCCTAAGGCTTCACTATGGGAAAACCAAAAGCTGCTTGACTGATAGAGAAAAAGGCAGCACTTGGACTCTTTCGTTGCAGTATCGAGGCTGTTGTCGGAGTTGTATCTGGATTATACACTAATGCTATGTAGATGAGATCATTTTTCATGGGTTATCTCACTATAGATAAAAGGAAATGACTGTGTCACCGAACTGTCATGATGAGGAATAGAAGGTCCTGCTCAGCATTACTACAGTGACAGATCGTGTAAGGAAAGGAGTTTCTCCAGTCACTGTCCTCTTTACATTAGTCAGAACACAACAAAGTGTTATGACAAGGAGTCTTACATTACGGTTCATTAGTTGTAGCCACCAGTTTCAGCCCTATTCAAGGATTAATAATAAGAATGTGTCATCAGAAAACTACCTATTGTTTAAATCAGGGTTTTATATTAGATGTATTTTATTTAGTTTTCGGTGTAATTTTTTAAACATTTTTCATATACTATTTATATTAATAAAAAAGAATTTCAACTTTCACACTGCCCATTAGGCTGAAGATTAGATTTTTACTTCCTACTCTTTACATGGTCTTCAGCAGCAATAGACTGACTCAAACCCTATCGTGGTTTCCAAGTGTTATTCGAGCAGACTTGACAAAGGTCATTGTGAATGGAGGAGATGAGCTGTGACAATACCTACTGAAAATAGAAGATCCTGTGTACTGAGACTTTACCTTTCATTGAAATCCTGGCTGTGATGATAATGAGAATAATGAAAAGCCATCTGTACCAAACAGGAAGTAAAAGTCTACTATAAAGCTGTCTGGCCAGTGTGATAATTGATTTTTTTTATTTTATTTGTATAGATAGTGAGTGATCTAAAAAATTGGACAGAACATTATTTGTCTTTAAGAGAAACTTCTTTACTATCTTTACTGATGCAATTTCACAAGTATGAAGAACACCAGTACTACTGCTGCCCGCAATGGATACATAGTCATTTTACTACTATCTATCTTGAAGGGAACCTGCCAGTACATTTTTACATGGGGAGGTAGTATCATGTCTGTGTAGGCACTTGTCTCCCCAATAAAAAGGTACATTTTTTTGTAGAGATCTGATGTGCCAGTCATGAGAAATATAACAGTGAAGTCATACAGTGGGGAAAGAAAGTATTTAGTCAGCCCCTAATTGTGCAAGTTCTCCAACTTAAAAAGATGAGAGAGGCCAGTAATTGACATATGAGTGGGGCCCAGCGCTGCCCCCAGCAGGGAGTATGCTGAACCCTAGCAACAAAGCATAAAGCAAAAAAAGGCACAACCAGATTAGATGCAAAAGATTAACAAAAGAATCACTTAACTGAACCATGCAGATCAGGCAGGAGACAAAAGAACTCCAAATGCACAAGGAGAAAATCACCAGCAACCACCAAAGGAAGCCTGCTCAATTATATGCTCCCAGCCAGTAATCCCAGTGCCCAATTATGGTCGTCAGGTCGCAAACTTGCATCAACCTGGCCAGCTCCACTACTCCCAGTAACCACCAGAGGGAGCAGAGGGAGCTTCGGCTCAGAAGTCCGAGCAAGGGAATTCACAACACCTGTAACTTCTTCTTTAAGAGGCTCCTCTGTCCTCCACCTGTAGTAATGGCACCTGTTTGAACTTGTTATCAGTATAAAAGACATCTGTCCACAACCTCAAACAGTCACACTCCAAACTCCACTATGGTGAAGACCAAAGAGCTGTCGAAGGACACCAGAAACAAAATTGTAACCTCTGTCAATTACAGGCCTCTCTCATCTTTTTAAGTGGGAGAACTTGCACAATTGGTGGCTGACTAAATACTTTTGTTCCCCACTGTACGCAAATCAGACTGGAAGTGCAATGGAGGAGTATCAACGTGCAAGGAAAAAGCAATTCCAAGTGCACTGACCCTATCTCTCCCCCTTGCATTGCAGCCAGAGTTGAATTTGTTTTCTACAATAGGATTCTTATTACTGGCACATTGTATCTTTTCCAAAAGAGTATTTCTATTAATTGGCAAGCATTTATACAGCCACATCACTACTTCTATATATTAGAAATTGCTAACAGGTTCCCTTTAAATATTTTATCATGCCAATATTTGTTTATTGAATATGAATTTCAATATGCCATAAAAAAATAATTGTTGGAGTCCAGCTGCTGTTGGACACACATGAAAAGTTGCTCTTAATTGACGTGAACGATGTAGCAACAACAAGTATGCTTCACCATGGCATTAATCACTGCCAATCACTTGAGACAGCTGGATTTTGCTAAGTAAACTACAGACATTGTCAGGTTGGCAGTGCTATACTGATTAAAATGAGTCCTGGGGTGAAGAAATCCATCTTGTGGTTCTTGTGTAATCAGTGTTAGAAGTTAATGAGATCCTCGTGCTCTGGGACTGTGGGCAGAGTGTTATCTTGGTGCTCTAAGGGTACCGTTACACTAAGCGATGCACCAGCGATCCCGACAACGATATGGATCGCTGGTGCAAAGCTAAGTGGTCGCTAGTGAGCTGCCACTCAGGCAGATCTCACCAGCGACATAGCAGCGGTCGGGGGTCGCTACTTACCTGTCAGATGAGGCGATCCTGACGTCCTCCCACCCGCGTCCACGTGTCGCTCAGCGACGCCACAGGAAGCCCAGCAGGAAGCGCCCAACGAGAAATGGTCCAGGACGTTCTCGCGCGATCAGCGATAGCCAGCGGGGTAGCCGGTTGGAGGTAAGTATCACACATAGCGTTATCGCTAGCAATATCGCTGCTGCGTCACAAAACCAGTGACATTACAGCGATATTGCTAGCGATATTGCTATGTGTAACGGGCCCTTAAGCCAGGGAAAAAAAGAAGAAACCTTCCCCCAGGTGGCCCCAAAGAACAAACGTGTTCCTCATAGAAGAGACAGACTGTTTGCGCTTCGGGGTGGCCTGTGGGCAGATCTTTCCTAGGTTTCTCTGGCTTAGAGCAGGAAGATAAGATTTTGCCTACAGTCCCACCCCAGAGCACGGGCTTCTCGTTAACTAAAAATTTCTAACACTGGTTACCCAAGAACCACAAGATGGATATTTTCATCCCAGGTATCATTTTAATCAGTATAACAGCACAACATGACAATGTCTGTAGTTTACTTGGCAAAATCTTACTGAC
This sequence comes from Dendrobates tinctorius, assembly GCF_039654945.1. Lineage (NCBI taxonomy): Eukaryota > Metazoa > Chordata > Amphibia > Anura > Dendrobatidae > Dendrobates > Dendrobates tinctorius. Next base: position 2,068,214 of record NW_027361669.1, on the reverse strand, counting down.
AAGTTTGCTTTAATTTTGCATTTTCCTATTCATGTCCCCTGCAGGGAAAATGAAGCGTTTTGTGTTGACTTTCAAATAGACAGGTGGTCGGTCAGAATCGGATCCACTATAATAAAGCAGCTACCCATTCTCCATGAGGTATAGAGGGAATCCTGTGCAAAGTAAACCACTCTTTTGATATTCTTATGTCTGTTGCCTTTTTGGGACAACTCCTATAATATCGCTGTATACTGTGTGGAAACAATTAGTGTTCCTAATTTTATGGTGGATTGGGCATGTGCAGATTGGGGAAACTGACCATTTATGACAATCAGCTGTAATAATAATAATAATAATAAATACTAGACAAATACAGAATAAAACATTTTCCAGCATTGTGCAGAGTTTAGAATGTAATGTAGGATATTTTGCAGACCAAGTGGAATCACGCAGCATTGTAAAATCGCTTTTTTTCTATTTGTTTTTGAAAGCAGAAATCTTATTCCTATTTGTATTAGGGAGTTCATGCCCATAAAAGGTTCTTTATTAATGCTGAGGGAAACAAAGCTAATCTGGGTTTGTGATCTTTCATATTAAGCATTTCCCAGGAGCCACATGATGATCATTGCGTGCCTTACCACGTGCCTAAGCTGTGAAAGAACACATTGTCACTATGCTGTTTGCAATAAAGTTTGTTTTCTTTGTGAAGAATCCAGGCAATGTAAAGATACAGTTTTAACAAACATTAACATTTTAACAAACTGAAAAACAGGTTAATAAATCATTCATCCTAAAATTTGTTAAAAAAAGATGGAATTTAACAAGTTAGTAATTTTTGAAAAGGTGAATTAAACCTAATTGAATTTCAGTTTTGACATATGTGGCTTCTGCGGCGTATCTGTCATAGATATGTGCCAAAAAATCATGGCAAATTGTCTCTGTTCCGCCCTTTAAATTTGGTTTGTTCTAAAATGAAAAGTTGGTTTTCAGAGTCTTCATAATGGGCAATAAAAGCTAGATGACAGATCGGACAGGCCTTAGGGGTTTGTGACCTCTGCATTCACACCTGCCCCTATTGACAGAGAGATGTTATTGCATCTGAGACTTCCAAGCAAGCCTAATTGTAATATTTGTTGTTTACGAATGTTAGTGCTATACTTAAAGTGAAGCGGTCAGAAGTTTTATGGATATTCTGAGAAAATCGATTTGAATCTTCATGGAAATGAGGCTTCTTGCGTACCTGGGGTGGGACAGTCCCTGGCTATTGCATCAGTCCTCCACATAATTCCATGCTTAATCTCACCCTTATGTGCTTGATTGATGTCTGTTCAGTACCAATATTTGATCACAAGCCAAAAGTAGGCCACCACTGTGATGCGTTTTTGAGCAGGTACTAAGATGCAGTAACTGGTCGGAGGCAGAGCAAGTGTTAACGTGGGGTTTAATTTAACAGGTATACTACTCGCAGGGAGAAAACAGGGACAACAGTATAAAGGGGCACAGGGTACATAACCCAGGGGAAACGGGTATGAAGAATAAGGAAGGAAGTTCAAGATTAGCAAACTTATCAGTCAGACGACTTCAGAATGCAGTTAATTCAGGATGTGAACGTTGGCGCCAAAGCAGTGGCGTGTAAGGGATCCGGTATGGTCCTGGAAAAGATGGCATCCTGGATCCTGTCGGTGGCGGTGATTCCTCGTGGTCCAGTGTAGTCCTGGAAAAGATGACGTCTTGGCTTCTGGCGGTGACGGTGATTCCTCGTGGTACGGCCGGTAAGCGGTGTGTCAGGAAACGACGAGCCAGACAGAGCACAGTGTCAGCGTACGGGGACAACGAGTGACTTGACTCAGGTACAAAGTGAAACCCCTCACAGAGGGTGTCCCAATTCTCCCGTTGGTGCATGCGCGCTCTGATGTCCTGACTGGGCATCCAGTAACTCACGGTCAGCGTTGTCAGCGGGTTCCAAGTAGGTCGTTGTCGGCATTCTCTGTTAGCAGCTTTTTGCCTCTGCTCATTTTGGCCCTCTCTGGCAGTTGGTTTATTCGCAGAAACCCTGACACTGCCCTTGTTCACGCTGCATGTTCCCACGGCAACCAACTGATTTTCTGCGTGCTGTTGCCCTTTTATCTTAGCCACGCCCCCTACTCCTAGGTGCAGAGGTCGGTCCGGGCCATAGCTTTCCCCTGTGAAACCTGGGTGACAGCCCCGACAGTTCAGGATTCATCACGGAGTTGGTAGGCCGGGTCCGGGTCTTTTCCTTACATGTTTGTAACAGCCATGGGCAGTGATAGGCTACAGCTTTCACATGATCTATGAGGAAGAAAGCTGCCCGCTTTAGAAATGCTTCAGAATTGGTTCAACTCGGATCTTTGTGATGTCACGTAGGCTCACCGGAGGTCACTGGAGTTCATCTCAGCAGACGGAAACATATTCACCTTTACCCAGCTGTACGTGGATTTCAACCGGCAGTGAATCCACAGGCATACGCCACTGGTCGGGTCAGCGTTTGCAATTATCAAACACCACAAGCACCTACCTTACCAGGATGACAGGAACTTTAGACACAATATCAAGGTTAGAAGTTTTCTACACTCATATATGACATGTATTCTACTATCACTTTGAATACATGGTGAAGCAGAGGCTATCATTTATCCTCATGTAGAGACGATTCTCGAGCGGGACTACTACAGTGGTCAGTATCCTGACAGCACTATCAGCAGCATGCACTAATGCACCTTACTGTCATGCTACTGCAGTGCAGTATAGCGCAACCTCCACCAGGGGGTGCACACACGGCGTAGCAACACTGAGCAGCAGCACAAGCGCCACCAGGTGGCTAAAGAGTGGTCAGATGAGCCGAGTCAGAAACAGCTTGGAGCAGAAGTACCAGAGGTCACAGCAGTACACGTGGTCAGAAACAAGTCAGGGGATCAGCAATGGTCGGAAGCGGATAAGACAAAGACAAAAGACAGAAGCAGGCCCGAATGCAAGCCAAGTCAAAACCAGGGAGTCAACAAACTTACAGGGAAACACTGAGTCAGGACAGACAGAGGGAGTAAGCAGACACGGGGCAAGTCAGGGATCATAGCAGAACAAATCAGGATATACCAGAGTCAGATACACATGCCGAATGCAGAACTATAGCTGACACCGGCTGCAGGATGCAGCAGAGCTAAATAGAAAACGTGAAACCAGACTGAGGCTGAGAAAAGTTAACTCCTGAAACGACACTATGCCGCAATACTTCAGATGTATCTAGATGAGGCCTGGGCAAACTCAAAGCTCATCAGTTCCAAGGACGTCCACCCATTTCTTCTGATACATGTTGGCACCAATGACACGGGAAGGAAGGACCTACCGACAATCTGCAAGGACTTTGAAGAGTTGGGGAAGAAAGTAAAGGAACTGGATGCACAGGTAGTTTTTTCTTCTATCCTTCCAGTAGACGGGCATGGCACCAAAAGATGGAACAGGATCCTTGATGCGAACAACTGGCTAAGACGATGGTGCAGACAACAAGGATTCGGATTCCTGGACCACGGTGTGAATTACCTGTATGATGGACTCCTCGCCAGAGACAGACTACACCTCAACAAACCTGGGAAACACACATTTGCCAGAAGACTCGCTACACTAATCCGAAGAGCGTTAAACTAGAAGAAGAGGGGATGGGAAGAAAAACGTTAGACACAAACATGAAACCAGATATAATACTGATGAATGATATGAGGTGTGGCAAAGAAGATCCAAGACAACATACTCAGAAGGGAGGTAAGAAAATTTCTAAAACAATCAACAGGGAGGAGATTGTAACAAAGCAAAATTCTCAAAAATGCATGCTCGCAAACGCCAGAAGCCTGACAAACAAGATGGAAGAACTAGAAGCAGAAATATCTACAGGTAACTATGACATAGTGGGAATAACCGAGACATGGTTAGATGAAAGCTATGACTGGGCAGTTAACTTACAGGGTTACAGTCTGTTTAGAAAGGATCGTAAAAATCGGAGTGGAGGAGGGGTTTGTCTTTATGTAAAGTCTTGTCTAAAGTCCACTTTAAGGGAAGATATTAGCGAAGGGAATGAGGATGTTGAGTCCATATGGGTCGAAATACATGGAGAGAAAAATAGTAATAAAATTCTCTTTGGGGTCTGTTACAAACCCCCAAATATAACAGAAATCATGGAAAGTTTACTACTAAGGCAGATAGATGAAGCTGCAACCCATAATGAGGTCCTTGTTATGGGGGACTTTAACTACCCGGATATTAACTGGGAAACAAAGACCTGCGAAACCCATAAAGGCAACAGGTTTCTGCTAATAGCCAAGAATAATTATCTTTCACAATTGGTGCAGAATCCAAACCAGAGGAGCAGCACTTTTAGACCTAATACTATCTAACAGACCTGACAGAATAACAAATCTGCAGGTTGTTGGGCATCTAGGAAATAGCGACCACAATACTGTACAGTTTCACTTGTCTTTCTTTAGGGGGACATGTCAGGGAGTCACAAAAACACTGAACTTTAGGAAGGCAAAGTTTGACCAGCTTAGAGATGCCCTTAATCTGGTTGACTGGGACAATGTCCTCAGAAATAAGAATACAGAATATAAATGGGAATTGTTTAAGAACATCCTTAATAGGCACTGTAAGCAGTTTATACCTTGTGGGAATAAAAGGACAAGAGATTGGGTTTTTCCTATGTGGCTAAACAAAAAAGTAAAAGGGGCAATTAACAGTAAAAAGAAAGCATTTAAACTAATAAAGCAGGATGGCACCGTTGAAGCTCTAAAAAACTATAAGGAGAAAAATTCTTTATCTTAAAAAATAATTAAAGCTGCCAAAAAGGAAACAGAGAAACACATTGCTAAGGAGAATAAAACTAATCCCAAGCTGTTCTTCAACTATATCAATAGTAAAAGAATCAAAAGTGAAAGTGGAGGCCCATTAAAAAATTGTGAGGAAAGTATGGTTGTAGATGATGAGGAAAAAGCTAATATATTAAACACCTTCTTCTCCACGGTATTCACGGTAGAAAATGAAATGCTAGGTGAAATGCCGAGAGACAAAGAAAACCCTATATTAAGGGTCACCAATCTAACCCAAGAAGAGGTGCAAAACCGGCTAAATAAGACTAAAGTAGAAAAATCTCCTGGTCCGGATGGCATACACCCACGAGTGCTAAGAGAACTAAGTAATGTAATAGACAAACCATTATTTCTTATATTTAGAGACTCTATAGCGACGGGGTCTGTTCCACAGGACTGGCGCATAGCAAATGTGGTACCAATATTCAAAAAGGGCTCTAAAAGTGAACCTGGAAATTATAGGCCAGTAAGTCTAACCTCTATTGTTGGTAAAATATTTGAAGGGTTTCTGAGGGATGTTATTCTGGATTATCTCAATGAGAATAACTGTTTAACGCCATATCAGCATGGGTTTATGAGGAATCGCTCCTGTCAAACCAATCTAATCAGTTTTTATGAAGAGGTAAGCTATAGACTGGACCAAGGTGACTCATTGGATGTGGTATATCTTGATTTTTCCAAAACATTTGATACTGTGCCACACAAGAGGTTGGTACACAAAATGAGAATGCTGGGTCTGGGGGAAAATGTGTGTAAATGGGTAAGTAACTGGCTTAGTGATAGAAAGCAGAGGGTGGTTATAAATGATATATTCTCTAACTGGGTCACTGTGACCAGTGGGGTACCGCAGGGGTCGGTGTTGGGACCTATTCTCTTCAACATATTTATTAACGATCTGGTAGAAGGTTTGCACAGTAAAATATTGATATTTGCAGATGATGCAAAACTATGTAAAGCAGTCAATACAAGAGAAGATAGTATTCTGCTACAGATGGATCTGGATAAGTTGGGAACTTGGGCCGAAAGGTGGCAGATGCAGTTTAACAATGATAAATGTAAGGTTATACACATGGGAAGAAGGAATCAATATCACCATTACACACTGAACGGTAAACCACTGGGTAAATCTGACATGGAGAAGGACTTGGGGATCCTAGTTAATGATAAACTTACCTGGAGCAGCCAGTGCCAGGCAGCAGCTGCCAAGGCAAACAGGATCATGGGGTGCATTAAAAGAGGTCTGGATACACAAGATGAGAGCATTATACTGCCTCTGTACAAATCTATGGTTAGACCGCACATCGAGTACTGTGTACAGTTTTGGGCACCGATGCTCAGGAAGGATATAATGGAACTAGAGCTGGTACAAAGGAGGGCAACAAAATTATTAAAGGGGATGGGGGAACTACAATACCCAGAGAGATTAGCAAAATTAGGATTATTTAGTCTAGAAAAAAGACGACTGAGGGGCGATCTAATAACCATGTATAAGTCTATAAGGGGACAATACAAATATCTCTCTGAGGATCTGTTTATACCAAGGAAGATGACGGTCACAAGTGGGCATTCTCTGCATCTGGAGGAGAAAAGGTTTTTCCACCAACATAGAAGAGGATTCTTTACTGTTAGGGCAGTGAGAATCTGGAATTCCCTGCCTGAGGAGGTGGTGATGGCGAACTCAGTCGAAGGGTTCAAGAGAGGCCTGGATGTCTTCCTGGAGCATAACAATATTGTATCTTACAGTTATTGTTAGGCTCTTTAGAAGGACATAGATCTGGGGATTTATTCTGACAGAATTTTATAGGCTGAACTGGATGGAATAATGTCTTTTTTCGGCCTTACTAACTATGTCACTATGTTACTATGTTACATAAGCAACTGCTTTTTATAAAGTGACAAAATTAATATTATGCAGAATTAAGGGTGATCCGAAACCAAAGGTGACTTTCATACTAAATTTAATTCAATAATCTAATCACTTTTCTAATATATTTCAGTTAAAAAAATTCTACCATTCCCTCTCTACTCTAACTTCCTGTCTGCTTTTTTTAAATTTTTTTTTAACTTCCAATGACATTTTGTTTGCGAATCCCAGTGCATTTTGGGGTACTCACATGGCACATCATCAGGGGCAGAGGATGCGGTCACAGCCACAGCTGCTTTCCCCACCATGGAAAGTAGCGTCATCTGTTTCAGAAACTGGACTGGTCCCTGCCGGGTCATCTCTTCTTGGAGCCAGCAAGGGAGTGCACTGTCACTGTGCTTTCAAAGGAATATAGCATAAGAATCTCATACCGAGTATGTGTCACAATTTACAACCAAAGCATTATCAGATGAGCAGGACTAGCTGAGCCTTCAAAAAAGACATCACTGAAGGCGCTTAATTTCAGAGATTGTGCAGAGACTGTGGCAGTGTCTGCAACATTTGCCCCCTGATGACGGCTCATTCGAGTATCTCAGCATGCACTGGTTAATCTCAAACAAAATGTCATGGGACATTAAAAAAAGACAGGAAGTCAGAACGTAGAGGGTATGTTAGGGAATTTTTCATTGAAGTATATTAGAAAACAAGATTAGATTATTACACTGAATAGATATACATTTAATATGACATTCACCTTTGGTTTCGGACCACCCCTTTAAGTTCAAGCGATTGGTTCAGCCCTCCACAGCAGTCCCAATTTCTCATGTGGTCCCTTGGGAAAATTAATTGCCCACCCCTGATCTAGATGGTTTGTGCATAATTTTACTATTCACACATATGGAGGTATATCATCTTGGAGCAATCCCAATTCTGTTCTAATAGAATATGTCCACTACTCATGATAATAATCATTAACACCACTCTGTGACATGTATGCTCAGCCCTTGTTCGTTCCTCCTATAGCACCAATTGATATCTGACAATTTATTGAAAGCTTTCACATGGCCATGCCAGCCACAAGAGTTAAATCAAAAATATTTTAAAGGGATGCTCCCCTAATATGTGCACTTTATGACACCATAAGTTGGAAGAAGGTGCAAACTGAAGGTTCCTCACAGTGCACCAACCAAGCTAAGTTCCTCCTTTTTGACAATCACTTGTAGCTTCTATTACAATGTGTTTTTAGGGATCTGGGAATTGTCTCAGGGCTTTGCACTTTGACATGTATTTGCATTGATATGTTGATTTGCATTTTCCCTACTATTGTGCTTTGCATAGACGTTTTAGCTGTTTTATATATTTAAAACATTAATCCAGCTTTTTTTTCCATTTTTCTTTTCAGTGATGGAGTGGGGCAACTAATCTAACTTTATACTTACCAGCTTCTGTCTTCAGCTCTTCCCAGTGTCACTCCAGTCCCACGGCACCATCTCACGGAAGTCGGACGTAACGGTCACAAGCTCTCATTGTAAGTCTATGAGAGCCTCATTACAGCCTTCTTCTGATGGTTTGTTATAGTCTTACATTGAGTAGTGACCTCCGGCTAGCCCAGCAAACACTGGAGCAATCCGGCCGATCACAATCTGGACGAAAGTATAAGACAGGGGCAGGGAACTCAGTTTAGTATAAGCACTGCAATAAAATAAATGCTGGAGGGATGCTTAAAGTTTTTGGGTGTGAACCAGAAAGTCCGGGATGGATATTGATCCGAAAAGTACTACAATTTCCGTAAAGATGTGAGACTGAAGTGCAGGATTAATATATACTATTTATTAAAATATTATTAATATTAGTCACTAAAAATACATCTATAACTGAAATCTATTAGTGTCTTAAGACCAACATACACACTAGACTAAGTTGGTCGAACTAGCCTATACCAGCTGATTTGTGTTGGGCCTCTAAGCTCTTCACTTAGAGATGATGTTGAGGAAGGTGTTGTGAGCTCATTTTCGGGTTTGCCTCTGGCTTCTGGTGAGGGTTATGGAGCTGGCTTTGCTGACAGAGGAGTAGTGAGTTCTCTATCTGGACTCCCTCTGTTGGTGAAGGGAAGTAATGAAGCTGATCTAAATGGCAGAGACCGGCCACCTGAGGAAGAGGACTGCGATTGGACATCAGGAGTTTCTGATTGGATTTAAGGCAGCCGACTCCCTAGTTTCTTGCTGGTGATTTTTCCTGACTGTGGCTTCTGGTTTCCAGTTTGGTTCCTGCCTTCCTAAAGCTAAGTTTTCTCTGCTATTGTTCATATGAGTTTTGTCTGGTTTACTTAGTTTTTGTGTTCAGCCAGCCCTGGCTGGGACTGGGCTGAATCCCCATTTTGTCTCTGATCAGTTGATCTCTTTTGCTCTGTCTTCAGAATATACCTGAATGCTGATATAGTGATTTGAAGTCTAGCGACTTCAGGGCCTTTTTCTATCAGACGTGTTGGACATTATTTTTGGCAGGGCTTTTTTGCGTGATTGCAGACAGCAGCTTTTCTTTCCTGTCCTTTCTAGTTAGTGAGGGCCCCATCATTTGCTCAGCCTATCTTTCTATCTGTGTCTGTGTTTTCATCTTGTTTCACCGACAATACATGTTGGGGGCTGTCTATTGCTTTGGGGTCTGCTCTGGGGCAGTTTAGATTTTCCCTTTCTGACTTTAGGCTTATTTAGTTCTCCAGCCGTGGCGAGGTGTCTAGGACCACCGTAGGCACGCTCCACGGCTACTGCTAGATGTTGTGGATAGGATCAGGGGTCTGCAATCCGCTAGTTACCAACCTCTCCGGTTTTCTGGGCTTAGCTTGCTTTTTGTTTTTTCCTCCTTGGTGACTCATTCATAACAGGAAGGCATTTCCAATTTCCACCACCTATCCTTTTGTTCTCGGTGAGATAAGACTCTGCCAGAGGATCCTGTAGAGAACCCAGTAGCGCCATTGTGATTGAAGAATTTGTGAGAGATAGTCGCTGTCTGAACAATCGGCACAACCATCGTTTGGCCGATTCTTTCTGCAGTGTATGGGTCCCCTTTTCCTGTGGTAACCCTTCACTTACAATTTCCTAATAAGTACTGCTGAATCAAATACAGAGAATATTGTGTCGGCAAATGGAGTAATTTTTTCTGGAAACACTGAATGCCACTGAGGACCCACATTGGCTCCACGCAGTGCTGTGTGATATCCTTACACACCAAAGACAGTAAAGATTACAAGACAGTTCCTTTAAACGAGTCTTTGAACTGGCCACAAAGAGTGTTTTGAAATTTGACATTAGTAGATAAATGGTCCCGGGCCTTTGAAGCTGTTGCTGATTCTGATGTCTGTCAGCTCTTTGTGACCTGGGGCAAGTCATTCTAGCTCTCAGTGCCTTGTGCACCAATATTAGATTGTTAGCTCTGATGCACAGGGTTTACATGCTAGTTAAAAAATATTAGTAAACTCTTAAACAGCCACTACACAAAACAGGACACAAGAGGATTAGACTTGTGGTAAACTCTGGCAGGAGATGTCTGCGGAAAAGACGCTAGTTACTCGCTAGGGCTGAGACTCCATTTACAGAGGCCGGAGTTACCTTCTCATTTAAGTAATTTGTCTGCCCGCTTTCCCTTTCCGCTGCTTCCTCCCTCCTTGTAAAGTGATAGTCCTGGACCTATTCAGGGGAATAATAGTGATCCCCTGGGAACTAGCTGAGCAGGGGAAAGAGGAGGGAGCTGAACATGAGGGATATGGAAATAAAAAGATCACAAAGTAATGTCTTGAAAGATCGACGTTCTCTTTTCTCTTACACAGTTATTCAACCTTGGACAGAGAAAATAAGCATGGCTACCAATGGTTTGTTTAACCTTCTAACAGTTTAACGTGTTGACAGCTATTGTGTAGGTCAGCTACATAAGTCATTTAGTAAGGTATTTGGATTGCAAGCTCTCGTGCTTAGTGTTCCCTGAACTATAATTTCAGCACATATTTCTTTTTATTGCTTGAAATTTGTGGATTTTTTTTGGATGCTAATATTGCATGAAATTTGATGTTTTTAAATGGTTCCTAGTAAAAATAATGCATACTGTAATAATGGGCATCTTGTACAAACAACAATAACTAAATCAAAGAGGTTTTTAAACCTTCTAAAATGTGATACAAAAATTGCAGAATGTTGAAAAATATAGTAAATTTGTAAACCTTTTGCTCTTGGAACAGTGCATCACCCATAATAGGCTCCCCTACATTATATGACCCTTTCCCATACCTTGCCCTATAATTTGATATTCTTTTATGACTTCTGATCTGATGCTATAACATGGCCTATGATGTGACATTACACTTATGATCTGAAACTATGCTATGACCTATGAATTCATATTACTCTATGGAATATGGAATGACACTATACTATAAACCAGTATTAAACTTTGGTGCCAAGGGCCCACTAGTAACATTGATTCTGTGGCCCCAATGTTCAGCAACTTGCAAATATTATATCACCCTCTATCACAAATATACCAATGCTTCTATAGAATAATAAACTGGATAGTCTGCTCATTGAATGATGAGATTATGTCTTTGTACATATACTGCTTGAAGAATTATTAGGAAAGTTTTATTTGAGAGGATTCTTTTTATAATTGAACAACAACTATGTTCTCAATCAACCCAAAAGACTCATAAATATCAAAGCTTAATATTTTTGGAAGTTGGAGTGGTTTTTTTTAGATTTGGCTATCTTAGGATGATATCTGTTTTTTCAGGTAACTATTACTGTGCAGAATTATTAGGCAACTTAATAAAAACCAAATATATACCCATCTCACTTGTTTATTTTCACCAGGTAAACCAATATAACAACACAAAATTTAGAAATAAACATTTCTGACATTCAAAACCCAAAAAAAAAAAAATCAGTGACCAATATAGCCACCTTTCTTTATGATGACACTCAAAAACCTTCCATCCATAGATTCTGTCAGTTGCTTGATCTGCTTACGATCAACATTGCGTGCAGCAGCCACCACAGCCTCCCAGACACTGTTCCGAGAGGTGTAATGTTTTCCTTCCTTGTAGATCTCACATTTTATGAGGGACCACAGGTTCTCTATGGGGTTCAGATCAGGTGAACAAGGGGGCTATGTCATTATTTTTTCTTCTTTTAGACCTTTACTGGCCAGCCACACTGTGGACTGTTTGGATGCATGTAATGGAGCATTGTCCTGCATGAAAATCATGTTTTTCTTGAATGATACCGACTTCTTCCTGTACCACTGCTTGAAGAAGATGTCTTCCAGAAACTGCCAGTAGGTCTGGCAGTTGAGCTTCACTCCATCCTCAACCCGAAAAGGTCCCACAAGTTCATCTTTGATGATACCAGCCCACACCAGTACCCAACCTCCACCTTGCTGCCGTCTGAGTCGGAGTGGAGCTCTCTGTCCTTTACTGATCCAGCCTCGGGCCCATCCAACTGGCCAATCAAGAGTCCCTTTCATTTCATCAGTCCATAAAACCTTAGAAAAATCAGTCATATGAGATTTCTTGGCCCTGTCTTGACATTTTATCTTATGTTTCTTGTTCAAAGGTGGTCATTTTTCAGCCTTCCTTACCTTGGCCATGTCCCTGAGTATGGCACACCTTGTGCTTTTTGATACTCCAGTAACATTGCAGCTCTGAAATATGGCAAAGCTGGTGTCAAATGGCATCTTGGCAGCTTCACGCTTGATTTTCCTCAATTCATGGGCAGTTATTTTGCGCCTTTTTTTATCAACACGCTTCTTGCGACCCTGTTGGATATTTGCTATGAAATGCTTGATTTTTCGGTGATCACGCTTCAAAAGTTTGGCAATTTCAAGACTGCTGCATCCCTCTGCAAGGCATCTCACAATTTTTGACTTTTCAGAGTTCGTCAAATCTTTCTTCAGACCCATTTTGCCAAAGGAAAGGAAGTTGCCTAATAATTAAGCACACCTTATATAGGGTGTTGATGTCATTAGACCATACCCCTCCTCATTACAGAGATGCAAATCACCTGATTTACATAATTGGCAGTTGGCTTTCAAGCCTATAAAAGCTTGCAGTAGGACAACATGTATAAAAAGGACGATGTGATCAAAATACTCATTTGCCTAATAATTTTGCACACAGTGTAGAGAAACAAGTGTATTTTACCAACAACTGTTCAAGTAATGGGTGATGAGGGGCCCACTCCTGATTACTGGGCCAGCAGGGAACTCAAGATTTATCTGGTGGGCCAATAAAAGCCTGTTATAGACCATGACATGACACTATATCATGACCTATGATTTGACATGGCTTCTTGTCTGACGGCAAATCCATGATATGATGTTATACCTATAATCTAAAACTACAGTCTATTGCAAAAGTATTCACACCCTGACATTGCGCTGTTTTTTGAGTTTACCACAGTTCATATAAAGCACATGCCTACAACTGTGAACCTTTGTTTTTTTTGTGAAGCAAACAATGAATAGAACAAAATAACTGAAAACTTCAGTGTGCATAATTATTCACCCCCTAAATCAGGACTCGAGTATTATTTTGGAGCAATTACAGCTACACCTATGGAGTGTGCGGCTTAAGCTGGTTTAACATTAACATTTTTTATCACAGTGCATCATGCACGTCCATGCATATGCGCCATGCGCCCCTATGTTTAACATGGCGGGCACATGGTCTAGCGTTTGCACGCTTTCGTATGCGTTTTCGTGCACATGCGTTTTTTTGTAGTGTGCGCCTAGGCGTGCCAGACACAACATGTTACATTTTTGGGTCCATCCAACGGCGTAAAAAAAACGCATGTGCACGGAATGCGCCAAAATAACACATTACAGTCTATGGGAACGCAGGCATGTGCATGTCCAAAAATCGCATGCGTTTTAAGAGTTAACATGGCTAGAAACTGGTTAAAACGCATGCGCCTAAAAAACCCAAACGCATGCAAACGCATGATGCGTTTTTTGCATGCGTTTCCATTGCGCACGAAGTGCAGAGCTAAAAACCGCTAATGTGAAAGTAGCCTTATTGTGGCTGTTTGGACAGATACTCCAGTATCTGCTTCGGAATGCTGCAGCTTCTTCATGGTTACCTTTGGTCTTTGTGTTGCCCTTTTGATTAACACCGTCTTTGCCCGGGCTGAGAGTTTTGGTGGGCAGCCCTTTCTTGGCACGTTTCTTATGGTACCATGTTCTTTTCATTTGCTGATAATGGATTGGATGATGATCCTTGAGATTATCAGAGGCTGGGATTTTTTTATAACACAACCCTGACTCGTCCTTCTTAACAGCTTTGTCCCTGACTTGTTTGGAGATTTCCTTGGTCTTCATAGAGCCCTCCAACCCTTTCACTTTTTTATGAGCAAATTCCCTGCCTAACCATTCCTGTATCACCTTTTTCTGTAAAAATGAGGTTTAAAAAAAGCATTTATTTTGCCCCATTTCCTATGCAAATTAGGGCTTTGACCAGTAGATGGGGTGTTAGTTGCTCCAGACTAGTCCGCCCTCTTTCCATGTTATCACGCCCCTGTGTGCCTGATAACATAATTTGCAGGAGCTGTTTTGGCTGCATTCTTGCACCTCTGCAGCTGGGTGTATGCTTCCGAGCTTCAGAGGTGCATTGCGCACAATCAGAAGCCATCTTCTGAACTTCCGGTCATGCGCAGTGCGCCACAGATGCTGATTGCATGATTCCCCAACTTTAAAGGCACAGTGCGCATGACAGGAAGTTCAGAAGATGGCGTTTGGTCATGTGCACCTCGATAGGAAGGGAATTTACTCATAAATAAATGAATGCTGCTGAGTTGGAGGGTGTGAGCAGCCTGACAGATTCCCTTTAAAGGGAATGTATCACCTCATTTTTCCCTTATGAGATGCGGCCCCCACCATCAGGGGCTTATCTACAGCATTCTGTAATGCTGTGGATAAGCCCCCGATGTAACCTGAAAAATAAGAAAAACTATACTATACTATACTCACCCGGGGGAGCGGTCCGGTCCGATGGGTGTCGCGGTCCTGGTCCAGTGCCTCCCATCTTCATGTGATGACGTCCTCCTCTATGCTTCCTGTCGCGCTCCTGTGTAGGCGTAATTCTCTGCCCAGAGCAGAGTACTGCAGTGCGCAAATGCCGGGAAAGGTCAGAGAGGTCCGACGCCTGCACACTGCAGTACTTCACTCTGCCCTCAACAGGGCACAGAATTACGCCTGCGCAGAAGCCTGCGACAGAAGTAAGAAGGAGGACAGCATCATATGAAGATCGGAGGCGCCACACCGGATGGCGACACCCAGCGGACCGGATCGGACACCGGGGTGAGTATAATCTAAAGCCCCCGTCACACATAGCGATCTCGCTAGCGAGATCGCTGCTGAGTCACAAGTTTTGTGACGCAACAGCGATCTCACCAGCGAGATCGCTGTGTCTGACACTTCTCAGTGACCGGCCCCTCTGCTGGGTATTGCTGATCGTCCTGGAATGGCCAGTGTAACGATCAACGTGTGACTGGACACAGCGCCTCCAGCAGGGCGAATTTATGGCACACGTGACCCTGGATACACCGCCTCCAGCCAGGCGAATTTAAATAATAATGGGACGTGCAGCCGGATACACCGCCTCCAGCTGGCGAATTTAAGAAGTACACGTAAAACTGGATACCCCGCCTCCAGCTGGCGAATTTAAATAATAAGGGTAAACACAGGGAACAATTACAGTGGTGGGCCCGGCACTCGGGAATGGGGACGTGGAGACCTCCTGCACTCCCCTGAGCCAGTGACCCTGCACTCCTCAACAGTCCCTATGCCGGTTCCGCACCGGGGCGCCGATCGGGAACCTAGAAACCCTGACTCGCCCTGCACCTAGTCCCTCACTAGGGAATTGGTCAGTGCGGAAACTAATCCCACCACTGTACTAGAACACACATAAGGAAAGTCACAAACAGGGATAAAGAAACACTTAGCTCTCTCTGTGCTAATGCTCCAGCACAGAGTCCAGCCACCGAATGGAGCCTTCCACCTGAATAGCTGCCACCAAGCTCTGACAGAGCAGCAAGGAAATCCCTTCTGTGACTCCTTCCACAACAGTGTAAAGAACTCTCTCCAGCTCCTTCCTCCACCAAGGTTGGTTGCAAAAGCACAACTATCACCAATAATGATTAAACACACCTGAACTCTTTTATAGAGCGTCACACCTGTATTAATCATGTGCACTTTACCTAAAGTGTAATACCACTAACCACCACTGGGGTAACTTAGACCAAACGACACCACGTGTAATGACCCTAAAGGCCACCGGGGGCAAAAACTCCCTTTGGCACACAGCCAAGGAAAAAAAAGTTCACTATATACATTAACTCTGTCAGATTAAACTCAGATCATGACAGCCAGGACATTTTTTTGATCGCTTAGAAACCCGATGTTTTCCTTAGTTACCAGCGGCTGATCGCTGGTCTCCCACCTGTCACATGCAGTGATGTGTGCTGGCCAGCGGGAGACCAGTGATCAGCGAGCTGCCGCTGGTAACTAAGGTAGACATCGGGTTTCTAAGCGGCTCGCGGCGCTTAGAAACCCGATGTGTACCATAGTTACCAGCGCACTGTTGCAGGGAGCTCGTTGCCAAGGTACACATTGGGTTTCTAAGTACCGCACACTGCTTAGAAATCCGATGTGTACCTTGGTTACTAGCTCCCTGCATCAGTGCGCTGGTAACTAAGGTACACAGTGGGTAACTAAGCGACGTGCGTCGCTTGTTACCCACATGTCGCTGGTGATGATCACTGGTGAAGCTGCCAGTTTGGCAGCTCACCAGCGATCATGTAGCAACACATCAGCGATCCTGACAAGGTCATATCGTTGTCGGGATCGCTGGTGCGTCGCTATGTGTGACGGGGCCCTAACTCTTTTTTCTTATCTTTCAGGCTACATCGGGGGCTTATCTACAGCATTACAGAATGCTGTAGATAAGCCCTTGATGGCGGTGGCTGCATCTCATAAGGGAAAAATGAGGTGACAGATTCCCTTTAATGGTGTGGCCAAAAGGTGTGTGTGCACTGACAGACCATGTGAATGATTACACACATGGGAGTTATGAAGGTAATTGCTTGCACCAGAAATTTTTATGGGTTTCATTGCAAAAGGGTTGAATACAAATGTACAGGCAAATTTTTATTTATTTGAACCCATAAATTTAATTTCTGCCTATATTTTTCTCACTTCACTTCACCAACTTAGACTATATAGTTCTGATTAGTGTTGAGCATTCCGATACCGCAGGTATCGGGTATCGGCCGATATTCGCTGTATCGGAATTCTGATACTTACGGTAGTTCCAATACTTTTTTCATATCGAATACCGGAATCGGAAGTTCCCATAATGCTAGGAGCCCGCTCGATTTGATTCAGCTAATGGGGATCCTCAGAAGTGTGCGCACATCCTGTTAGGCATGTAGGCATGTTAACTACTGGCATGGCTGTGATTGGCTGCTGAAATTATGTCATAATGCACTATAAAAACCGCAGCAGCCACCATTTCGGGTTCACTCTGCTGTGAATTCAGTTAGGGACAGGCTGCTGTTGAAGACTGTGAGGGACAGTTAGAAATAGCGATCATCAAACATATCTATTGCTCTACCCAGGCTACATAATCCACCACTGTAGCATTTTTTTAGCCCAGCCCAGGGCTGTTTTAATAGCTGTCTGCAAGGGCTGTGTGAGTGCAGACCCACGCTGTGTAGTGTGTCCTGCAGGCACGTCTGCTTGTAGGCCGCCCAGCGTGTGTCTCTGGCTCATACACATTTTTCTTTTATTGCTGCTTTTTTTCTCCTGTATAGTGTGCTTCCATACGTATCCATATACGTTGGTTGCAAACACTAAAGGAGTGGACAGCGGAGCCTTTCAGCAGCCTTTCAGTGCTATAGCCCATTTCTCTGCACTGTTTTTGGCTGTCTGATAGGTCTCTCTGTGTGTGAGTGCAGTTCACGTTGCAGTGTGTTCTACAGCCACCGCTGGTTGTAGTCCGCTCAGCGTGCGTCACTGCCTCATACATAGTTCTTTTTTTGCAGCTAATTTGTCCAGATTTTTACTCCTATATTAGTGTGCTTCCATCCGTATCCATTGTCATTGGTTGGTTGCAAACACTATATAGGATTAGATAGAGGAGCCTTTTTGCTGGCTTGTGCCCTTCAGGGCCAGCCAGACTAGTATCACCCTATTTTTTGGAGCCTCATCAATTGCATTGTAGGTTAGCTTCCTGCATTGTAATCGCTCCAAAAAGTTTGTGATACTATAGCTTTCAAACTTTGGTCACATCCTTTTATTTCCCCTCCCCCCAAAAAAAAAGGAAATAAAGTTCACCAAACACTCCACTTTAGAGTTGTGTAGGCCACATTAGATCATATTAAAGTGTAGTACACACACTCTTAGCAAAATTAGTGTTTCTTATACTGGTTAGCAGGTGTTCAGGAATAAGAACACTAAGCCCCCCCTTTTTTACTTTTCTGCCTATCTTTATCAGTCTACTAAGATGAAGAAGGCAGGGAGTAAGGCACGTGGTCGTGGCCGTGGAGTTTCAGCAGGGAGAGGATGGGGGGATTCAGCAGGGAGAGGACGTGGGGATTCGGTGTCTGCTGCGGCCACCAGTGACCCGGCATCCCCCACTTTTACCAGGCAACAGTCCTTCATGCGCAGCTTTGTAGGACCTCGCCGTACCCCACTGCTGCGTGACGAACAAATTGAAGCCGTTGTCGGATGGATGGCAGCTAACGCATCCACTTAAATGACTTCCGCATCCTCCCAGGGCCAGAGCACTGAAGAGCAACCATCTGTCTCTTCACCACCTGCCAAATTGCCCAGGCAGTCTGAGAGCCCTGGACAGGAGCCATCTCAATCTTTACTTCTGTTCTCAGAATCTGTTGGCTTGGAAAGAGGTGGCCAGCCAAGCAGCATTCTAGAGCGTGAAGAAGAGGGAGTATGCAGTGATGCGCAACTGCTTTGTCCCTCTGAATCTGAAGAGGCGGGTGGGCCAGTGCCTATTGTCAGCACACCTTAGTACTCATCTGATGATGATGAGACTCAGTTGCCAATTTCTGGTGCGTACGGTGCTGGCGAGATAACCCAGGACCAGCCGGTGCTTGAAGAGGGGAGTGGAGATGATGAGGTCCTTGACCCATCATGGCGTCAGCCACAGGAAGGTGGTGGGAGCAGCTCTGAGGAAGAGATTCCCCGAACGGCCAAAAGAGGAGGGAGGGGCGGGGGCAGACTTGGTTGCCTGTAGCCTCCACTTTGGCACCCGTGAGGAGCAATCCTCTTCCAAAACAGAAAACGGGCGCTCCCAGGACTTGCAGTGCGTGGTCTTTTTTTGACACAGTTGCACATGATATTTGCTTTGTCAAATGCAAGCTGTGTCATCAGAAAGTTAAATGAGGGAAAAATGTGAGCAACCTCAATACGACAAATATGTGGAAACATGTGCGTACCAAGCATGAGGTGGAGTTACACAGACACACTGAAGATGTAGGCCAACCTCCAGCAGCACCTACCACCTCTTCAGCTCGTGTTGGGGCCTCTTCCTCCAGCTCACACACAGCTGGTTCGGCTTCCTCACTGGAACGCCATGGAAGAACGTCTGCCACTGTTGTCAAGAGACCCAGTGAAATTCCACCCACTGAACCACGTTCTCAGTCATCAGCACACTCCCAGGCCACTCACCAGCAATCGGTAGCACAGGCATGGGAGAAAAAGCGGCCATACTCGGCAAACCATCCCCGAGCACTGGCTCTGAATGCCGGCATTGCCAAACTACTGGCCCTTGAGATGCTGTCATTCAGGCTGGTGGAGACTGACACCTTCCGGAACTTGATGTCATTGGCAGTTCCACAATACAATGTGCCCAGCCGCTTTTATTTCAGCAGGCAAGCCATCCCTGCCCTGCAAAAGCATGTGGAGGGGAAAATTAAAAATGCGCTACTAAACGCCATCAGTAGCAAGGTCCACCTGACCACCGATGCGTGGACCAGTAGCCATGGACAGGGACGATACCTTTCCCTCACTGCCCATTGGGTCAATGTTGTGGAGCCGGGTACAGATCTGGAGAGTGGCTCTGTACGTATTCTGCCAACTCCAAGGATTGCAGGAATGCAGTCTGTACATATTGAGTCCTCCTCCTACTGTAGTTCCTCAGAATCAGCACTGCATGAGCCTGTTAGGCCAGATATGAGCACAGGTGTGGCCAAACGTCAACAGGCCGTCCTTAAATTAATTTATTTGGGGAATCGGAGCCACACAGCACAGGAGCTCTGGAATGCCATCAAGCAGGAGAGCGATGTGTGGTTTGTGCCAGCGAATCTCCAGCCAGGTTTGGTAGTGAGTGACAATGGCCGAAATCTATTGGCAGCTCTGGGCCTAGGCAACCTCACTCACATACCATGTCTGGCACACGTGCTCAATTTGGTCATGCAGAGCTTTCTGAGGGACTATCCGGATCTTGATGCACTGCTGCACAAGGTTCGCCTAGAGTGTGTTCACTTGCGGCGTTCCAGCATGGCAAGATCGCGCATTGCATCTCTGCAATGCCGATTCCGCCTGCCAGAACATCGCATCATATGTGACCTCCCCACCAGGTGGAATTCAACGTTACATATGTTGGAGCGGTTGTGTGAGCAGCAGGCAGCAGTAATGGAGTACCAGCTGCATCAGGCGCAAACAAGTCGCACTGTGCGCCGGACACACTTCACCACCACTGAGTGGGCCACTATGAGGGACATCTTCCAAGTTTTGCGTGCCTTCGATGACTCCACGCGGATGGCGAGTGCAGATGATGCACTAGTCAGCATGACTGTCCCCCTTATCTGTCTGCTTCAA
Organism: Dendrobates tinctorius; assembly: GCF_039654945.1. Classification (NCBI taxonomy): domain Eukaryota; kingdom Metazoa; phylum Chordata; class Amphibia; order Anura; family Dendrobatidae; genus Dendrobates; species Dendrobates tinctorius. The sequence continues at coordinate 2,047,622 of NW_027361669.1, read as the reverse complement.
AAAACCTTACAAGCACTAAGTGAAGAGGTTTTTGAAGAGGTCAAGGATGAGGAGTCAGAAATGCTATCTGCTTCTGGCAAGTCTGCGCAACGTGCTTCCACACAAAGGCCCAGGCAGGGGACACTTAGTGAGGAGGATGACGAGGAGTCAATGGAGGAGGAGGAACACATCTCTCCAGAGGAGGGAGGTACACAAGGCTCTAGTAGTCAGTGTGTACAGCGAGGGTGGGGTGATGCTGAGCAGGCTGAGATGTTGCCTCAAGTTGGGGACAGCGTTTCCGGTCCAGTTGGCAGTCTGCAGCACATGGTTGATTTCATGCTGCAGTGCTTGTTAAATGACCACCGCATCGCCAACATTCTCCACACGGCTGATTATTGGGTGTACACCCGCTTAGATCCTCGCTACCGGGACAACTTACAAAGCCTCATACCACAGTTGAACCGGGAGCGTAAAATGCGGGAGTACCAAGAAACACTTGTGCAGGCCATCATGTTCTCCATTCCCCCCGCAAGTGTTGCTGGTAGTGCTTTTCAAAGCAGCCATGTGGGTAGAGGCAGTGGAGGAAGCTCTGCACAAAGAGGTAGCAGAGGCAGTGCTGCAGGACAAGGCAAGGCCAGTATGGCCCAAATGTGTAAAAGTTTTGTGGGACCGCCACAAACGGCTACACCATCACAGACGGCTCCAGTCAGCAGGAGGCAACGTTTCCGTCAGATGGTGACAGACTACTTGTCTTGCCCTGTTAGTGTACTCCCAGACGGCTCTTCCCTATTCAAGTATTGGGTCTCTAAGCTGGATACATGGCCAGAGCTTAGCCAGTATGCATTGGAGGTGCTGGCTTGCCCTGCTGCCAGTGTATTATCGGAACGTGTCTTTCGTGCTGCAGGTGTTGTGGTAACAGACCATCGCACGCGACTATCCGCCGATAATATTGACCGGCTTACTTTTGTGAAAATGAACAAGGCCTGGATCTCACCTGAATTTGCCAGTCCTCTTCCAGAATAAATAATTGGCTGGCAACAGGATCCAGGTCTCCTGTTGTGTTCATGTTTCTATGACCTGAACTTTATTTCCTGGGCTACAGCAACGCCCATTGTTGCTCAGAAGTGCTGTCCACACAGACAAAACACTCGCTCATGTGTAAGTGGGGTTTGGTAACGTCAGCTGATCCCCTGCTGTGTGTATGGCAAAGTGTCCTGCTCCCTCCAAAATCAAAGTACCTCAGATTTACACCTGGCTCCAAGTAGGCCTCGGCCTACTACCTGATTTTCCCTGGGCTCCGACACCCCCAGTTGGTGCTCAGAAGTGCTGTACGCACAGAAAAAACACTCGCTCATGTGTAAGTGGGGTTCGGTAACGTCAGCTGATCCCCTGCAGTGTGTACGGCAAACTCTCCTGCTGCCTACAACTTCTGACTACCTCTGATTTAATATGTTCTCTGATTTGCCCTCTGTCTCCATTCTGTTTTGAGTATTTCCTCCGGCCTACAACACCGCCTGTTTCTGCTCTCAAGTGCCGTCTGCACAATCAACACTTGTTCCTGTGCTACCTGGGTCCTGTAACATCTGCTCATCTCCAGAGGTGAGTCCGGCAATGTCTCCTGCTTTGTCTACATTCTCACTACTTGTAGTGGAAAAGTGGACAGAGCAGGAGACATTGCCTGACTCACCTCTAGGGAGAAGCTGCTGTTACAGAACCCCAGTAACACAGGAACAAGTGTTGGTTGTGCAGACGGCATTTCAGAGCAGCAACTGGCGTGGTTGGAAGCCAGAGGAAATTCTCGAAACAGAGTGAAGCCAGAGGCCTAATTGGAGTACGTTGACAGTTAGTAGTAGTGTAGAAACAATCGAAAACTGCCACCAAGTAGGCCTCAGCCTACTACTTGATTTTCCCTGGGCTCCGACACCGCCAGTTGGTGCTCAGAAGTGCTGTACGCACAGACAAAACACTTGTTCATGTGTAAGTGGGGTTCGGTAACGTCTGCTGATCCCCTGCTGTGTGTATGGCAAACTGTCCTGCTCCCTCCAAACTCAAAGTACCTCAGATTTACACCTGGCTCCAAGTAGGCCTCGGCCTACTACCTGATTTTCCCTGGGCTCCGACACCGCCAGTTGGTGCTCAGAAGTGCTGTACGCACAGAAAAAACACTCGCTCATGTGTAAGTGGGGTTCGGTAACGTCAGCAGATCCCCTGCTGTGTGTACGGCAAACTCTCCTGCTGCCTACAACTTCTGACTACCTCTGATTTAATATGTTCTCTGATTTGCCCTCTGTCTCCACTCTGTTTTGAGTATTTCCTCCGGCATACAACACCGCCTGTTTCTGCTCTCAAGTGCCGTCTGCACAATCAACACTTGTTCCTGTGCTACCTGGGTCCTGTAACATCTGCTCATCTCCAGAGGTGAGTCCGGCAATGTCTCCTGCTTTGTCTACATTCCCACTACTTGTAGTGGAAAAGTGGACAGAGCAGGAGACATTGCCTGACTCACCTCTAGGGAGAAGCTGCTGTTACAGAACCCCAGTAACACAGGAACAAGTGTTGGTTGTGCAGACGGCATTTCAGAGCAGCAACTGGCGTGGTTGGAAGCCAGAGGAAATTCTCGAAACAGAGTGAAGCCAGAGGCCTAATTGGAGTACGTTGACAGTTAGTAGTAGTGTAGAAACAATCGAAAACTGCCACCAAGTAGGCCTCAGCCTACTACTTGATTTTCCCTGGGCTCCGACACCGCCAGTTGGTGCTCAGAAGTGCTGTACGCACAGACAAAACACTTGTTCATGTGTAAGTGGGGTTCGGTAACGTCTGCTGATCCCCTGCTGTGTGTATGGCAAACTGTCCTGCTCCCTCCAAACTCAAAGTACCTCAGATTTACACCTGGCTCCAAGTAGGCCTCGGCCTACTACCTGATTTTCCCTGGGCTCCGACACCGCCAGTTGGTGCTCAGAAGTGCTGTACGCACAGAAAAAACACTCGCTCATGTGTAAGTGGGGTTCGGTAACGTCAGCTGATCCCCTGCTGTGTGTACGGCAAACTCTCCTGCTGCCTACAACTTCTGACTACCTCTGATTTAATATGTTCTCTGATTTGCCCTCTGTCTCCACTCTGTTTTGAGTATTTCCTCCGGCATACAACACCGCCTGTTTCTGCTCTCAAGTGCCGTCTGCACAATCAACACTTGTTCCTGTGTTACCTGGGTCCTGTAACATCTGCTCATCTCCAGAGGTGAGTCCGGCAATGTCTCCTGCTTTGTCTACATTCCCACTACTTGTAGTGGAAAAGTGGACAGAGCAGGAGACATTGCCTGACTCACCTCTAGGGAGAAGCTGCTGTTACAGAACCCCAGTAACACAGGAACAAGTGTTGGTTGTGCAGACGGCATTTCAGAGCAGCAACTGGCGTGGTTGGAAGCCAGAGGAAATACTCGAAACAGAGTGAAGCCAGAGGCCTAATTGGAGTACGTTGACAGTTAGTAGTAGAGTAGAAACAATCGAAAACTGCCACCAAGTAGGCCTCAGCCTACTACCTGATTTTCCCTGGGCTCCGACACCACCAGTTGGTGCTCAGAAGTGCTGTACGCACAGAAAAAACACTTGTTCATGGGTAAGTAGGGTTCGGTAACGTCTGCTGATCCCCTGCTGTGTGTATGGCAAAGTGTCCTGCTCCCTCCAAACTCAAAGTACCTCAGATTTACACCTGACTCCAAGTAGGCCTCGGCCTACTACGTGATTTTCCCTGGGCTCCGACACCGCCAGTTGGTGCTCAGAAGTGCTGTCCACACAGAAAAAACACTTGTTCATGTGTAAGTGGGGTTCGGTAACGTCAGCTGATCCCCTGCTGTGTGTATGGCAAAGTGTCCTGCTCCCTCCAAACTCAAAGTACCTCAGATTTACACCTGGCTCCAAGTAGGCCTCAGCCTACTACCTGATTTTCCATGGGCTCTGATACCGCCAGTTGGTGCTCAGAAGTGCTGTCCACACAGAAAAAACACTTGTTCATGTGTAAGTGGGGTTCGGTAACGTCAGCTGATCCCCTGCTGTGTGGAGGGCAAACTGTCCTGCTGCCTCCAAATTCAAACAATGTCTTATCTTAAACTGCCTCCAAGTAGGCCTCAGCCTACAAAATGACTATGCCTGGGCTCCAACATCGTCAGTTGTTGCTCGGAAGTGCTGTCCACACAGAAAAAAACACTTGTTCATGTGAAAGTGGGGTTCGGTAACGTCAGCTGATCCCCTGCTGTGTGGAGGGCAAAGTGTCCTGCTCCCTCCAAAGTCAAAATACCTCCGATTTACACCTGGCTCCTAGTAGGCCTCGGCCTGCACCATGATTGTCCCTGGGCTCCAACAGCGCCAGTTGGTGCTCAGAAGTGCTGTCCACACAGAAAAAAACACTCGTTCATGTGAAAGTGGGGTTCGGTAACGTCAGCTGATCCCCTGCTGTGTGGAGGGCAAACTGCTGCTGCCTACAAATTGTAACTACTTCTGATTTAAACATTCTCTGATTTGGCCTCTGTCTCCACTCTGTCTCTAGTATTTCCCCTGACCTCCAACACCACCAGTTCCTGCTCACAGTTGCCGTCCACGCAATCCACACTTGTTCCTGTGTTCCTGGTGTTCTGTTACATGAGCAGATCCCCCAATGTGTGTCCGGCACTGTCTCCTGCGCTGTCCACCTTCCCACTACAAGTGGTGGGAATGTGGACAGAGCAGGAGACAGTGGCAGACATACATCAGGGGATCTGCTGACATTACAGAACCCCAGTAACACAGGAACACGTGTGGATTGGGCAGACGGCTACTGTACGCATAAACTGGCGGTGTTGGTGGTCACGTGACATCCTGGAAACAGAGTGGAGACAGATGCCTAATTGGAGCACGTTGACAGTCTGTTGTAGCCTACAAACAAGCTAAAACTGCCACCAAGTAGGCCTCGGCCTACACCATGATTGTCCCTGGGCTCCAACAACGCCAGTTGGTGCTCGGAAGTGCTGTCCACACAGAAAAAAACACTTGTTCATGTGAAAGTGGGGTTCGGTAACGTCAGCTGATCCCCTGCTGTGTGGAGGGCAAAGTGTCCTGCTCCCTCCAAAGTCAAAATACCTCCGATTTACACCTGGCTCCTATTAGGCCTCGGCCTGCACCATGATTGCCCCTGGGCTCCAACAACGCCAGTTGGTGCTCGGAAGTGCTGTCCACACAGAAAAAAACACTCGTTCATGTGAAAGTGGGGGTCAGTAACGTCAGCTGATGCCCTGCTGTGTGGAGGGCAAACTGCTGCTGCCTCCAAATTGTAACTACTTCAGATTTAAACATTCTCTGATTTGGCCTCTGTCTCCACTCTGTCTCTAGTATTTCCCCTGACCTCCAACACCGCCAGTTCCTACTCACAGTTGCCGTCCACGCATTCCACACTTGTTCCTGTGTTCCTGGTGTTCTGTAACGTGAGCTGATCCCCCAATGTGTGTCCGGCACTGTCTCCTGTGCTGTCCACCTTCCCACTGCAAGTGGTGGGAATGTGGACAGAGCAGGAGACATTGGCAGACACACATCAGGGGATATGCTGACATTACAGAACCCCAGTAACACAGGAACACGTGTGGATTGGGCAGACAGCTACTGTACACATAAACTGGCGGTGTTGGTGGTCACATGAAATCCTGGAAACAGAGTGGAGATAGATGCCTAATTGGATCACGTTGACAGTCTGTTGTAGCCTACAAACAATCTAAAACTACCACCATGATTGTCCCTGGGCTCCAACAACGCCAGTTGGTGCTCGGCAGTGTCTTTGGCACGGGTACTCCCTGTTGCCCAGCCTGGTTCCAGCAAGCCAGCTGTTTCCGGGTAGTGTCAAGGTCACTATGCCAAAAATCCGTTGTCCTGTCGTCTTGCAGCCGGGTTAGCCGACTCTACGGTGCCTGCAGTTTAGGTGACTCCTATGTGGGCTGCGGGAACCTGCACTGAAGGCTGGATCCGTAGTGCCAATCGGACATGGACCCCCTGTAGGACTGTGGGTTTCGGTAACTGCGGCCGGCTTGCGGCCTGGCTACTTTGCTTTGGATGGGTACCTTCTGCTACCCACCCAGGTTCCAGCACTGTCAGCTGGTTCTCGCCAGAGCTTTTGGCCTAGGTGCCTCCATCTCGGTATCCGAGGTCCAGCAACGTCAGCTGGTCCTTGGTAGTGCTTTTTAGCACAGGTACCTTCTGCTTAGTAACCGTGGTCCAGCACCGTCAGTTGGTCCTCGGTAGTGCCATTGGCTCTTGTTCCTTCTGCTACCCATCCAGGTTCCAGCACTGTCAGCTGGTTCTCGCCAGAGCCTTTGGCCTAGGTGCCTCCATCTCGGTATCCGAGGTCCAGCAACGTCAGCTGGTCCTTGGTAGTGCTTTCTAGCACAGGTACCTCCTGCCTAGTAACCGTGGTCCAGCACCGTCAGCTGTTACTCGGTAGTGCCATTGGCTCTTGTAGCTTTTGCTACCCATCTGGGTTCCAGCACCGTCAGTTGGTTCTCGGCAGTGTCTTTGGCACGGGTACTCCCTGTTGCCCAGCCTGCTTTCAGCACGCCTGCTGTTTCCGGGTAGTGTCAAGGTCACTATGCCACCAATCCGTTGTCCTGTCGTCTTGCGGCCGGGTTAGCCGACTCTACGGTGCCTGCAGTTTAGGTGACTCCTACAGTCATATGTTAAAGTTTGGGTACCCCTATTAATGGTAACCTTTTTTCTTTATAACAATTTTGGTTTTTGCAACAGCTATTTCAGTTTCATATATCTAATAACTGATGGACTCAGTTATATTTCTGGATTCAAATGAGGTTTATTGTACTAACTAGAGTTGAGCGACTTTTGGTTTTTTAGGGTCGCGTTTCGTTTCGTGAAACCCGACTTTTCTAAAAGTCGGGTCGAGCAAGATCGTCCGATTATAGGGAAAAGTCGGGGTCGTCCCGAAACACGAAACCCAATGTAAGTCAATGGGGAATAAAAGTCGGCAGTGAGAGGAGGACAGGAAACACACCTAAAGTGCCCATTTGAATGCCAAAAGCATCAATTCTTCTTACTTAAGCTTGTCAACCTTAATTAACTTCATAATACAAATTACGCACTGAAAAATGGAGGTTATTTGGCTAAAGTTGTGGGGGGGGGAGGGCTGGCTGCAGGTTTTCATGTGCCCTGGGCGAAAGAGCGCCCCTTTAACACATACCACAACTCATCATGCTCCGATACGGCAGAGAAATAGCGGTATAGTACAATGAAAAATACCTCACTTTTTACATCTCATGACGAGGCCCATCTATTTCTCCATACAGAATCATTGGTCCCATATAATGTTTGAAACAGTATATGATGAGCTCCACATAATGCTACAGTATATGTTGGTCCCCATGGATGAAGCTCTACTGTCTTATGGGCCCAAATAATGCTCCAAACATAATGGGCCCCATTTCTAATGCTCTAGTGCAGTGGTCCCCAACCTTTTTTGCACCGGGGACCGGTTTCAAGCAAGACCATTCTTCCATGGCCCGGCAGGGCGGGGATGGAGGTGTGGCAGGGGCGGGGCTTTGGTCATAAGGGGGCAGGGCTATGGACACGGTTGTAGTTTAGCAGTGCATACTTATAATTAAATAACATTTATAATGTGACTCAACTCACCATAGGTTTTGAATAAGTGCTCCATCACCCCCTTCTCCCCATCATTGCCTTCACCCCATCACTCCCTTCTCCCCATCATTGCCTTCACCCCATCACTGCCATCTCTCCATCATTGCCTTCACCCCATCATTCCCCTCTCCCCATCATTGCCTTCACCCCATCACTGCCATCTCTCCATCATTGCCTTCACCCCATCACTGCCATCTCTCCATCATTGCCTTCACCCCATCACTGCTGTCTCCCCATCATTGCCTTCACCCCATCACTGCTGTCTCCCCATCGTTGCCTTCACCCCATCACTGCTGTCTCCCCATCATTGCCTTCACCCCATCACTGCTGTCTCTCCATCATTGCCTTCACCCCATCACTGCCATCTCCCCATCATTGCCTTCACCCCATCACTGCTGTCTCCCCATCATTGCCTTCACCCCATCACTGCTGTCTCCCCATCATTGCCTTCACCCCATCACTGCTGTCTCTCCATCATTGCCTTCACCCCATCACTGCCGTCTCTCCATCATTGCCTTCACCCCATCACTGCCATCTCCCCATCATTGCCTTCACCCCATCACTGCTGTCTCTCCATCATTGCCTTCACCCCATCACTGCCATCTCCCCATCATTGCCTTCACCCCATCACTGCTGTCTCCCCATCATTGCCTTCACCCCATCACTGCCGTCTCCCCATCATTGCCTTCACCCCATCACTGCCGTCTCTCCATCATTGCCTTCACCCCATCACTGCCGTCTCCCCATCATTGCCTTCACCCCATCACTCCCCTCTCCCCATCATTGCCTTCACCCCATCACTCCCCTCTCCCCATCATTGCCTTCACCCCATCACTCCCTTCTCCCCATCATTGCCTTCACCCCATCACTCCCTTCTCCCCATCATTGCCTTCACCCCATCACTCCCTTCTCCCCATCATTGCCTTCACCCCATCACTGCTGTCTCCCCATCATTGCCTTCACCCCATCACTGCTGTCTCTCCATCATTGCCTTCACCCCATCACTGCTGTCTCTCCATCATTGCCTTCACCCCATCACTGCCATCTCCCCATCATTGCCTTCACCCCATCACTGCCGTCTCCCCATCATTGCCTTCACCCCATCACTGCTGTCTCCCCATCATTGCCTTCACCCCATCACTGCTGTCTCCCCATCATTGCCTTCACCCCATCACTGCTGTCTCCCCATCATTGCCTTCACCCCATCACTGCCATCTCTCCATCATTGCCTTCACCCCATCACTCCCCTCTCCCCATCATTGCCTTCACCCCATCACTCCCTTCTCCCCATCATTGCCTTCACCCCATCACTCCCTTCTCCCCATCATTGCCTTCACCCCATCACTCCCTTCTCCCCATCATTGCCTTCACCCCATCACTGCTGTCTCCCCATCATTGCCTTCACCCCATCACTGCTGTCTCTCCATCATTGCCTTCACCCCATCACTGCTGTCTCTCCATCATTGCCTTCACCCCATCACTGCCATCTCCCCATCATTGCCTTCACCCCATCACTGCTGTCTCCCCATCATTGCCTTCACCCCATCACTGCTGTCTCCCCATCATTGCCTTCACCCCATCACTGCTGTCTCCCCATCATTGCCTTCACCCCATCACTGCTGTCTCCCCATCATTGCCTTCACCCCATCACTGCCGTCTCTCCATCATTGCCTTCACCCCATCACTCCCCTCTCCCCATCATTGCCTTCACCCCATCACTCCCTTCTCCCCATCATTGCCTTCACCCCATCACTCCCTTCTCCCCATCATTGCCTTCACCCCATCACTCCCTTCTCCCCATCATTGCCTTCACCCCATCACTCCCCTCATGGCCTTCTCCTCATGTCCCCATCTCCTCCAGGGCCAGGCTACACAAACACAGACCAACACACACACACACACACACAGACATACATGTACACACACATTATACACACACACACAGACAGACATACATGTACACACACATTATACACACACACACAGACAGACATACATGTACACACACATTATACACACACACACAGACAGACATACATATACACACAGACACCACCTCTCTCCTCTCACCTGGCCGCCGCCCGCGCTTCCTCGCACTGACACAGCAGCGGCGCGCTCCTCTCTGTGTCAGTCAGAGACAGGAAGCGCGGGCGGCAGGCAGGAAGCTGGACGGGTCCTTGCAGCTCCGCTCCTGCTATTCCCTCTTGCAGGCAGCGGAGCTGCTTGATTGCTCCCTGCCCGCTGCTAAGAACTGCTGCGCGCCGCCCCAGCCCCCGCTACGCCACTGACCGCCCCTGGCTCCCCTTGTGTCCGCGGACCGGCAAGGGCACTGCAGCGGCCCGGTGCTGGGCCGCGGACCGGCGGTTGGGGACCCCTGCTCTAGTGTATAATGGGCCCTGTAAATGCTGCTCCAGTGTCTGATGTCCACCTTTGGAATGTTCCAGTGTATGGTGGGCCCCATCTATCATTCTCAGACGGTGTTAGGCCCAGTATGGATTGCACGTGATTGCACAAAGGTTAGAAAGGGTACCGTATCCACAGATAACATGTATGGATAGCGTACACATTCAAAATATATGTCTCAGGAGGCAGGCTCAGACGGTGTTAGGCCCAGTATGGATTGCACGTGATTGCACAAAGGTTAGAAAGGGTACCGTATCCCCAGATAACATGTATGGATAGCGTACACATTCAAAATATATGTCTCAGGAGGCAGGCTCAGACGGTGTTAGGCCCAGTATGGATTGCACTTGATTGCACAAAGGTTAGAAAGGGTACCGTATCCCCGGATAACATGTATGGATAGCGTACACATTCAAAATCTATGTCTATACATCAGGAGGCAGGCTCAGACGGTGTTAGGCCCAGTATGGATTGCACGTGATTGCACAAAGGTTAGAAAGGGTACCGTATCCCCAGATAACATGTAAGGATAGCGTACACATTCAAAATATATGTCTCAGGAGGCAGGCTCAGACGGTGTCAGGCACAGTATGGATTTGACGGCCCAGATTACACAGCGGAGGAGCAGGGAGAGGTAAAGATTGCAAATGCTGGGGCCCTGCCCAAGCAAGGGGGGCCCACTCGTGGGCGTCGGTACTGGCACTGGGCCCCTCATAGTACAGCGGTGTGTCTGACGGCGGGTGTGCACCACCACCGTCAGAGACACTTGATTGCACTATGAGGGACCCTGTGCCAGTGCCCGCGCCCAAGAGTCGGCCTACCCACCTGTCCAGGGCAACGGCACTCGCATGGTGTCGTGCGCTAGGTGGTTACCCCGGCCATGGGGGGGGAGGCAGCGCAGTCAGGGAGTTTTAGAAAGTGGCATATGTTGATGTTGGACATTCAGCTGATGCAAAAGGCGAAATAGGTGAAGTCCCAGGAAGAGGTGGACCAAAGCAAGCCATTTTTCTGTCACCCTATGTGTCATCAGGGGAAGGTGGGACAAAATCCTTGGAAACCCATGCATGGTTCATTTTAATGAAGGTTAGATCATCCACATTTTGGGTTGACAGACGGGTCCTTTTTTCTGTCAGGATTGATCCAGCTGCACTGAAGACTCTTTCCGATAGCACACTTGCAGCTGGGCAAGCGAGCTCCTGTAAGGCATATTGGGCCAATTCAGGCCAGGTGTCCAGTTTAGCGGCCCAATAGTCAAAGGGGAATGACCTGTGTGGGAGAACATCGATATGGGAGGAAAAGTAGTTTGTTACCATAGTTGACAACTGCTGTCTCCTGTCACTTTCCATCGATGCAGTATTACCAGTTGTGTGAGCGGTATTTGAAAAATCAGTCCACAACATTGTCATGAAACCCCTGTCTCCAACGCCACTTCTGCTGTGTGCACCACGAACACCTCTGCCAAGCTGCCCCCGGCCCGTACGGCTCGTGTGAGAACCATCACCGCTGCTGTGTGCTGGGAATGCCTCAAGCAACCGATTTACCAGAGTTGCTTGTTTATTAGCCAATATTAGGTCAAGGTTCTCCTGTGGCATGATGTTTTGTAATTTGCCTTTATAGCGTGGATCCAGGATGCTGGCCAACCAGTAGTCGTCATCGTTCATCATTTTGGCAATGCGGGGGTCCCTTTTTAGGATCTGCAAGGCATAATCTGACATGTGGGCCAATGTTCCCGGTGTCAATGATGCACTGCGAGTGCTGGGTGGAGGAGCACTTTCTGGCAAATCCACATCCCTCCAGTCACGCACAAACCCTGTACCAGACCTTGCCACGCCAACATTTTCACTTGCCCCACGAGATGCATCCTCCTCCCCTAAGTAATTATCCCCATCATCATCCTCCTCCTCCTCTTCTTCCTCCACCTCGTCCAGGAGAGGTCCCTGAGCAGACAATGGCTGAATGTCATCAAGGATTCCCTCCTCCTCTTCCTCCTCATCAACATTGGCTGCAGACGCCTGCTCCTTAAGGTGCGTCAAAGTTTGCATGAGCAGACGCATAAGTGGGATGCTCATGCTTAGGATGGTGTCGTCTGCGCTTACCAGCCGTGTGCATTCCTCAAAACACTGAAGGACTTTACAGAGGTCTTTCAGCTTCGACCACTGCACACCTGTCAACTCCATGTCTGCTCTCAAAGTGCCTGGCCGTGTATCCTCCCACAAATGCATTATGGCCTGCCTCTGCTCGCACAGCCGCTCCACCATGTGCAGGGTGGAGTTCCACCTTGTTGCAATGTCGATAATGAGGCGGTGGTTGGGAAGGTGGAGCAATCGCTGCAGCTTCTGCATACGAACGGAGTGTACAGGCGACCGGCGGATGTGCGCGCACAGTCTTCGCACCTTCTGGAGCAGGGCTGTTAACTCCGGATAATTTTTGAGGAAGCACTGCACCACCAGGTTCAAGGTGTGAGCCAAGCAAGGTATGTGGCTGAGTTTTGAAAGGGCTATGGCTGCCACAAAATTACGGCCATTATCACTAACTACCTTGCCTGCCTCAAGATGTACACTGCCCAGCCATGACTCAGTTTGTCGCTTCAAGTACTCGGCCAGCACCTCGGCGGTGTGTCTGTCGCCTAAACACATCATCTGCAACACAGCCTGCTGACGCTTTCCACTAGCTGCTTGATAGGGGGACACATCGTGTGCAACAGTGGCAGCTGCAGATGGAGTGCTCGTACGACTGCGCTCTGTGGACGAGCTTTCGCTTCTGGAGGAGGAGGAGGAGGAGGAGGAGGGTCGAACGCCTACAGCCAACTGTTTCCTATATCGTGGGCTAGGCAGCACTGTCCCACCACCGCTGTCCCCTGTGGACCCTGCATCCACCACATTAACCCAGTGCGCAGTGATGGACACGTAACGGCCCTGGCCATGCCGACTGGACCATGCATCAGTTGTGAGGTGGACCTTTCCACTCACTGACTGCTTGAGTGCATGGACAATGCGGTCTTTCACATGATGGTGGAGGGCTGGGATGGCTTTGCGAGAGAAGAAGTGGCGACTGGGTAGGTCATAGCGTGGTACTGCATAGGCCATGAGTTCGCGGAAAGCTGCGCTTTCCACCAACCGAAAGGGCATCATCTCAAACGAGATTAGTTTGGCAATGTGGGCGTTCAAACCCAGTGTATGCGGATGAGAGACTGAGTACTTTCTTGACCTACTCATAGTGTCTGGGAGGGTGAGCTGGACTTGAGAGCTGCATATGGTGGAAGTAGCGGTGGACAGGGCGGACTGAGAGAGGGTTGATGATGGTGATGGAGTTGGTGTTCTTTCTGATGGCCTAGAATCAGTCTTTCGTTGATATAACAGTGGGATTCCCTGACTGCTGTGGCCTTGCAACGACACCTCAACATTTGCTGCTGTGCTAACCGGTGGGCTTACAGTGGGGGAAACAATGTAGCGTTGCTGACTACCTTCGTTGTGATCAGTTGCACATGTGGCACTTGAGGTTTGGTGTTGTGTCCACGCTTGCAAGTGCATGCTGGTTAAATGTCTAAGCATGCAACTGGTATTCAAATTTTTCAGATTTTTCCCTCGGCTAAAGGTCTTTGTGCACTTCTTACAGATAACCTTGGCCTGATCATGAGGATTTTGTTCAAAAAAGTGCCACACTGCACTCTTCCTACTTTGGCAGACATTTTGCGGCCTAGCACGCTGTGATCTTTTGACCCTCTGGACAAGCTGTCCAGCAACTCTTTTGATGTTTGGAACCTGTCTTTGGAGTGCTCCGGGCCTGCCAGATAACAGCTGTTGCGATGTCGATGTCTGCTGTGGATGCTCCTCATCTGAGCTATTGGAAGCAGCACCCTCTTCCCCCAATGGATGCCAATCTGGGTCAACAACTGGGTCATCCATCACCTCCTCTTCTATGTCATGTGCACCTTCCTCTGTGTCACCGTGTATGGTGGTATAGTGTGCAGGAAGGGGCACCTGAGTCTCATCAGGGTCAGAATCTGGCTCTGTACACTGCGAGGACAATGTAGTGCTCTGAGTGAATGTACCAGCAGAATCATCCATCAGCGGCTGTGCATCAGTGCACTCCATGTCAGATTCATCTTGGCCTGGGTAATTCACCATTTGACTTGATAATCCAGGCATGGTATGTGAAAACAGCTCCATGGAGTAATCAGTAGTATGGCCTGCGTCATCCTTCAATCTTGGTTGGGGTGAAGGACACAAGGAAAGGTGTGGTTCATGAACATGAGCCTCCAATGACGACTCAGTGCTTTTACTTTTTACAACTGAAGAAGAGGAGGCGATAGAGCTGGAGGCTGAGTCAGCAATGTAAGACAAAACTTTTTCCTGATGCTCTGGCTTTAAAAGCGGTTTGCCAACTCCTAGAAAACTAAGCGTTCGAGGCCTTATGTAGCCAGACGATGACGCAGGCTCAACACCTCCTGCATTCGGTCCTATTTTGCTCTTGCCACTACCATCAGATCCACCACCAACACCATCATTACCAGCTGCCAACCCCCGCCCAATTCCACGGCCTCTTCCACCAGCATTCCTCATTTTTGGTAGAAATGTAGACAAAATCCAACAAACTATATAGTAATGTAAAACAAGGTACAAGGTGTCTATAGGACAGGGGAGATTTTGAATTTCTGCAGACACTTGTGGACACTGGACACTTTTGGATTGTGTGAGGCCCAATGAATATCTGAGCGCTATGTCACAGGCTCGATGGCACAGCTGTGACCAAAGTGACGAGAGGATAAGGGAGATTTTGAATCTCTGCACACACTTTTGGACACTGGACACTTGTGGATTGTGTGAGGCCCAATGAATATCTGAGCGCTATGTGACAGGCTCGATGGCACAGCTGTGACCAAAGTGACGAGAGGATAAGGGAGATTTTGAATCTCTGCACACACTGTTGGACACTGGACACTTGTGGATTGTGTGAGGCCCAATGAATACCTGAGCGCTATGTGACAGGCTCGATGGCACAGCTGTGACCAAAGTGACAAGAGGATAAGGGAGATTTTGAATCTCTGCGCACACTTTTGGACACTGGACACTTGTGGATTGTGTGAGGCCCAATGAATATCTGAGCGCTATGTGACAGGCTCGATGGCACAGCTGTGACCAAAGTGACGAGAGGATAAGGGAGATTTTGAATCTCTGCACACACTTTTGGACACTGGACACTTGTGGATTGTGTGAGGCCCAATGAATATCTGAGCGCTATGTGACAGGCTCGATGGCACAGCTGTGACCAAAGTGACGAGAGGATAATGGAGATTTTGAATCTCTGCACACACTTTTGGACACTGGACACTTGTGGATTGTGTGAGGCCCAATGAATATCTGAGCGCTATGTGACAGGCTCGATGGCACAGCTGTGACCAAAGTGACGAGAGGATAAGGGAGATTTTGAATCTCTGCACACACTTTTGGACACTGGACACTTGTGGATTGTGTGAGGCCCAATGAATATCTGAGCGCTATGTGACAGGCTCGATGGCACAGCTGTGACCAAAGTGACGAGAGGATAAGGGAGATTTTGAATCTCTGCACACACTTTTGGACACTGGACACTTGTGGATTGTGTGAGGCCCAATGAATATCTGAGCGCTATGTGACAGGCTCGATGGCACAGCTGTGACCAAAGTGACGAGAGGATAAGGGAGATTTTGAATCTCTGCGCACACTTTTGGACACTGGACACTTGTGGATTGTGTGAGGCCCAATGAATATCTGAGCGCTATGTGACAGGCTCGATGGCACAGCTGTGACCAAAGTGACGAGAGGATAAGGGAGATTTTGAATCTCTGCGCACACTTTTGGACACTGGACACTTGTGGATTGTGTGAGGCCCAATGAATATCTGAGCGCTATGTGACAGGGTCGATGGCACAGCTGTGACCAAAGTGACGAGAGGATAAGGGAGATTTTGAATCTCTGCACACACTTTTGGACACTGGACACTTGTGGATTGTGTGAGGCCCAATGAATATCTGAGCGCTATGTGACAGGCTCGATGGCACAGCTGTGACCAAAGTGACGAGAGGATAAGGGAGATTTTGAATCTCTGCACACACTTTTGGACACTGGACACTTGTGGATTGTGTGAGGCCCAATGAATATCTGAGCGCTATGTGACAGGCTCGATGGCACAGCTGTGACCAAAGTGACTACAGGATAAGGGAGATTGGATTGCTTTTAAAAAAGCAGTTTGCGGAGCAGTGGGTAAACAGCAATGCCAGCCTGTCAGGAAGCCTTAAAAGGCAGCCCAACAACCAACACCACTGATACACCACTATATAGCCTCCCCTTGCACTGCACACACAGTGACTGGTGTGTTGTGCAGGCCAAATTGCTAGCAGCAGAAGCAGTTTTTTTTTCTTCTCAGCAGGACAAAAAAAAAAAATTGGGATTGCTTTTAAAAAAGCAGTTTGCGGAGCAGTGGGTAAACAGCAATGCCAGCCTGTCAGGAAGCCTTAAAAGGCAGCCCAACAACCAACACCACTGATACACCACAATATAGCCTCCCCTTGCACTGCACACACAGTGACTTGTGTGTTGTGCAGGCCAAATCGCTAGCAGCAGAAGCAGTTTTTTTGTCTTCTTCCCTGCCTAACGCTCTCCCTACAGAATCAGCAGCAACCTCTCCCTATACTGAGATCGGCAGAAGTAAGATGGCGGTCGGCGTGCACGCCCTTTTATACCCCCTGTGACGCCCACCAAAGCAAGCCAATCACTTGCATGCCGTTCTGAAAGATGGTGGTGACCCCTGCCTATGTCATCACGTTGCCCACAGTGTCCGTGGATCCTGATTGGCTGTAAAAGAGCACAAAACAAACTTTTGAAACGCGACTTTGGCGCGTAAGTCGCCTACCTCGTGGCCGACCTCATCCTAGGGTCGGGTTTCGTTTCATGAAACCCGACTTTGACAAAAGTCGGCGACTTTTGAAATTTTTCGACCTGTTTCGCTCAACTCTAGTACTAACAGAAAATGTGCAATCTGCATTTAAACAAAATTTGACTGGTGCAAAAGTATGGGCACCCTTATCATTTTCTTGATTTGAACACTCCTAACTACTTTTTACTGACTTCCTGAAGCACTAAATTGGTTTTGTAACCTCATTGAGCTTTGAACTTCATAGCCAGGTGTATCAAATCATGAGAAAAGGTATTTAAGGTGGCCACTTGCAAGTAGTTCTCCTATTTGATTCTCCTATGAAGAGTGGCATCATGGGCTCCTCAAAACAACTCTCAAATGATCTGAAAACAAAGATTATTCAACATAGCTTTTCAGGGGAAGGATACAAAAAGTTGTCTCAGAGATTTAACCTGTCAGTTTCCACTGTGAGGAACATAGTAAGGAAATGGAAGAACACAGGTACAGTTCTTGTTAAGCCCAGAAGTGGCAGGCCAAGAAAAATATCAGAAAGGCAGAGAAGAATGGTGAGAACAGTCAAGGACAATCCACAGACCACCTCCAAAGACCTGCAGCATCATCTTGCTGCAGATGGGGTCACTGTGCATCGGTCAACAATACAACGCACTTTGCACAAGGAGAAGCTGTATGGGAGAGTGATGCAAAAGAAGCCGTTTCTGGAAGCACGCCACAAACAGAGTCGCCTGAGGTATGCAAAAGCACATTTGGACAAGCCAGTTACATTTTGGAAGAAGGTCCTGTGGACTGATGAAACAAAGATTGAGTTGTTTGGTCATACAAAAAGGCGTTATGCATGGAGGCTAAAAAACACAGCATTCCAAGAAAAACACTTGTTACCCATAGTAAAATTTGGTGGAGGTTCCATCATGCTTTTGGGCTGTGTGGCCAATGCCGGCACCGGGAATCTTGTTAAAGTTGAGGGTCGCATGGATTCAACTCAGTATCAGCAGATTCTTGACAATAATGTGCAAGAATCAGTGACGAAGTTGAAGTTACGCAGGGGATGGATATTTCAGCAAGACAATGATCCAAAACACCGCTCCAAATCTACTCAGGCATTCATGCAGAGGAACAATTACAATGTTCTGGAATGGCCATCCCAGTCCCCATATCTGAATATCATTGAACATCTGTGGGATGATTTGAAGCGTGCTGTCCATGCTCGGTAACCATCAAACTTAACTGACCTGGAATTGTTTTGTAAACAGGAATGGTCACTAATACCTTCATCCAGGATCCAGGAACTCATTAATAGCTACAGGAAGCGACTAGAGGCTGTTATTTTTGCAAAAGGAGGATCTACGAAATATTAATGTCACTTTTATGTTGAGATGCCCATACTTTTACACCGGTCAAATTTTGTTTAAATGCAGATTGCACATTTTCTGTTAGTACAATAAACCTCATTTGAATCCAGAAATATAACTGAGTCCATCAGTTATTAGATATATGAAACTGAAATAGCTGTTGCAAAAACCAAAATTGTTATAAAGAAAAAAGGTTAACATTAATAGGGGTGCCCAAACTTTAATATATGACTGTATGTGGGCTGCAGGACCTGGCACTGAAGGCTGGATCCGTAGTGCCAATCGGACATGGACCCCCTGTAGGACTGTGGGTTTCGGTAACTGCGGCCGGCTTGCGGCCTGGCTACTTTGCTTTGGATGGGTACCTTCTGCTACCCACCCGGGTTCCAGCACTGTCAGCTGGTTCTTGCCAGAGCCTTTGGCCTAGGTGCCTCCATCTCGGTATCCGAAGGTCCAGCACCGTCAGCTGGTCCTGGTAGTGCTTTCTAGCACAGGTACCTCCTGCCTAGTAACCGTGGTCCAGCATCGTCAGCTGTTCCTCGGTAGTGCCATTGGCTCTTTTAGCTTTTGCTACCCATCTGGGTTCCAGCACCGTCAGCTGGTTCTCGGCAGTGTCTTTGGCACGGGTACTCCCTGTTGCCCAGCCTGTTTTCAGCATGCCTGCTGTTTCCGGGTAGTGTCAAGGTCACTATGCCACCAATCCGTTGTCCTGTCGTCTTGCGGCCGGGTTAGCCGACTCTACGGTGCCTGCAGTTTAGGTGACTCCTATGTGGGCTGCGGGAACTGGCACTGAAGGCTGAATCCGTAGTGCCAATCGGACATGGACCCCCTGTAGGACTGTGGGTTTCGGTAACTGCGGCCGGCTTGCGGCCTGGCTACTTTGCTTTGGATGGGTACCTTCTGCTACCCACCTGGGTTCCAGCACTGTCAGCTGGTTCTCGCCAGAGCCTTTGGCCTAGGTGCCTCCATCTCGGTATCCGAGGTCCAGCAACGTCAGCTGGTCCTTGGTAGTGCTTTTTAGCACAGGTACCTTCTGCTTAGTAACCGTGATCCAGCACCGTCAGTTGGTCCTCGGTAGTGCCATTGGCTCTTGTTCCTTCTGCTACCCATCCGGGTTCCAGCACTGTCAGCTGGTTCTCGCCAGAGCCTTTGGCCTAGGTGCCTCCATCTCGGTATCTGAGGTTGCAACGTCAGCAGGTCCTTGGTAGTGGTTTCTAGCACAGGTACCTCCTGCATAGTAACCGGGGTCCAGCACCGTCAGCTGTTCCTCAGTAGTGCCATTGGCTATTGTTCCTTCTGCTGCCACTAGGGGTTCCAGTACTGTCAGCTGGTTCTCGCCAGTTTCTCAGCCTTCTTGTGCCTTCTGCTACATTTCCAAGATCAAGCTTTTTGAAATTGTCTTTGGTAATCCTTATTGATCTCCATGACGACGACCCTGATGACGACGACCCTGAAGACCACACCAAAGAAGACCAGAAATATGACCTTAAATAATATGACCAAGAGGACAAAGAACATGAAGACAACCACCAAGATACAGAACAAAAGACAGAAGAACAAGAAGCAGAAGAAGCAAAAGCAGAAGAACAGAAAGCAGAAGAACATTAAGCCTAAGACTAAAAATCATCATAGAAGAAATCAAAATTATAAGCAGAAGAAGACTAAGGCCTCTTTCACACTTGCGTTTTTTACAATCAGTCAAAATCCGCCAGGTTTTGAAAAAAACGATTCCCAATTTTTTTTTGCAGATCCGTTTTTTTCCCCATTGACTTCCATTATCGGCGGATTTTGACGGATTGCCGTCCGTTGCATCCGTTTTTGTAAGGATCCGCCATAATGTTGCTGTCCGTTAACATCCTCAAAAATTTACAAACGGAGCTTGCAACGTTTTTTTGGCCGGCGGATCCTCCAGACACTGATTTAACCCCAAATTCTGTCTGGGTGCCGGACAAAAAAAAAAAAAAAAATTCTCTCTCTCTCTCTCAATGGGGGTGAGTCCGTTCCTCCTCATGGTGCCCCTGGAAAATGCCTGCTGCTGCTGAAGGCCAAACTGAACGCGGACAAATCCTGTTGTAAATCTTTAGTGACAGGCAGAACGTAAGGTGTAATCTTATAACTTTTATAGATAAGTACTACAGGAATGCCTGTCACCATAAGAAAATGAAGACAAAGAAGAATGAAGAAATAGCATATGAAAATTAATAATAGCTGAATAAGAAGAATATGAAGAATGGAAGAAAAAAAATTAATGGGAAGAGGGTGAAGAAGAAGAAGATGAATAAGGTGAAGAAAAAGTTGATGAAAAAAATGCTACTGCTGCGGATCATGAAGGAGAAAGTGTGGGAGAAGTACAAAAGAAGGTGAAGAGCATGGAAGTTGTGAAACATACATATCTGACAAAATATAAAAAAGTTAACATAGTCAATATCTTTTTAACTCCGAACGTCTTGAAAAAAAATATTGGAATTAATGCTATGCCATGTGATTTGAATAAACCACTATGCCTTTAATGTCTCCTCCACCTCCCACAATACATTCTACATGATTCTTATTTGTTTTCAATTATGTAGAATTAGCCAACAAGGAAATAAAGGGCTTTTTTTTTTTATTCCGATACCGGAAGTCCCATTGACTTGAATGGGACTTCCGGTATCAGAATCAGCGATACCCGATATATTTTTCGTATCAGGCGATACCATCCGATACGATATTTTTGGGTATCGAACGGTATCGCTCAACACTAGTTCTGATACATCACACACAATTTGGATCACAAAAATAGGGATTACAGGTTATAATGTAAGTAAACAGGTAAAAAGCCAATGGGGTGAATACTATTGAAAGCCACTCTAATTCATGAGACTGATAATACATTGACACTATACCTTGACCTATTAGTTGACATGGCCACTTGTCTGATGCTATAATATAACCCATGATATGACACTTCACCTATAATCTGAAACTATACAACAAGACTGATAATACCATAACTCTGTATAGACCATGATCTGTCAGTATATCATTAGTTATAACTTCCTGTATGTAACGTTATGTGACAGCATCATTTATTCATGAATATACTTACATGATTTGTAAGTTTATATTAGCACAACTTTGTTTCCTTTGGCATGCCTTCGTTACTATAGTGCATAAAAGGACATATGATGAGTGGAAAGAATGATAAAAGTTTAGTGTTAACCCTTTAATGACTGTTGCAATTGAAAAGTCGTTTAGAGGTAACCTCCCAACTTGGAAATGCTGTGCAATCTGTGAGCATCATGTTATATAGAAATAGAAGCTGAAAAGATTGATATACAGGATAAAGAGTTGCCAATCTTTTTGTTAAAAATTTTTTTGTGAAAACCTTAATAAAGATAGCCCTTTTGCTAAGCATTTCATATTTTATGTTCAAGGAGATGCAGTTGTTTTGCTTACATTTTCACCGGCATTCAAATGTGAATCTTTTTGTAATTTCTTAAATAATTAACAGGAATTATGTACAAAATAAGGCTTATTTGGTTAATTTAACATGGCACACGTGCCTGAAACACTAAATTTTTGTGAACATACTTAAAAAATCATGCAAAAACACAGGACATGCTATGTATTATTCCCACTGAAAGTTTTCGAAAAAGTGGCGCACCGAGCTTAATACATAGAAACTTCCTTCTATAATATTTTAGTATGATTCATGAACTTCTTTTAGGTTGGAGAAGGATAACAGTAAAACAGACTTGGTTTAAAATATATTTTCTATTAATACTTATTGATGGGAATGCCAATGAAAAAAGAAGCAGGATGGTACTCACGGGTAAAGTCACTATTTATTCCAATACTTTAAAACATCGGCGTAAAACATTCCCATCAATAAGTATTAATAGAAAATATATTTTAAACCAAGTCTGTTTTACTGTTATCCTTCTCCAACCTAAAAGAAGATCATGAGTCATACTAAAATATTATAGAAGGAAGTTTCTATGTATGTTTTAAAGTATTGGAATAAAGAGTGAGTTTTGCCGGTGAGTTCCATCCTGCTTCATTTTTCATTGGCCTTTATTGTGGCTGTTCATCTTGGAAAGGCACCCTGGCTCACGGAACATTCATTACTCAACGTATGCATGCAGTTTGACTGCGCAACACCTGTGCACTAAGTTGGCTTCTTCACTGTGCAGATTTACTTTCTTCTGAATCGATACTTATTGATGGGAAGATGAACATAAAGTTTTAATTAGGGATGAGCGAATAGCTTTGGATAACTTCTTATCCGAAAAGCTATAGTGCTTACTGAATAGCTGCAATGGGAACCCGGATACCTGGAGGGCTCCCGATTATCAGCTGTTCTGTGTCGCAGCTGCATGTGCTGCGACTGTGTGACAGTCATAACCACATGCATGGAGAGCCTATGTATTGTGACTGTCACGCAGCCGCGACACATGCAGCTGTGCGCCGAACAGCTGATCATCGGGCGTGTTCCAGGTATCCAGTTTCCCGATGCAGCTATTCGGTAACTGCTATAACTATTTGAATAAGGAGTTATCCGGTTATTCGCTCATCCCTAGATATAATTCATGATTTATCCAAAGCTTTTCATCCAGAAAGATATTCAATATATGGTGCCTTCACATATTTCCTAAATTATTTGTCAAGACCAAAATATTTATGACTGATCCCTAGAATAATTAATTAATATCAGATAGCTGTGGGTCAAAAGCCAGTACCCTCACCAACAGTAGAGGGTACAGGTACCGTGGCCAACAGAAGTAGGCATTGTTTGAAACTGGAATACCACCAGTCTGTACACTGTGCAATGGCTGTTATTTTCCACTGCAGTTCAACTCTCATTCACTTAAATGGGAGCAGACATGAAGAGTTATGGAATGATCACTACACATTGTATGGAGCTGTGCTGTTCCTCACTTCCAGCTTCTTCGAGACTTGATAGCAGTTGCTTGTACTTGGACCACCACCGATGCAATATTATAATAATAATGTCTTATTTCAAGGAAAACCCTACGGTTTCATTATTTCCATTGTAGCAGACATCTAAAACAAACTGAAGTCTGATTGACTCCATCCTCCACTTCTTACACACATTCATTTGCTAAATCAGTTGCTTCATTTTCCATTTCTAAATCCATTTGAGCAATTAAAAAATGGTTGCAGACTCTATGGCTCATATTTTTCAATGAATTGGTGCTTTTTATCGCACTTTTTCTTACAAATAATTTAAAAAACAGCTTTTTTTTACATATTTATTAACAGTTTGTGCTAAAATGTGAAGTCATTTTAGGAATGTACATCAATTTTTAAAACTATACTGAATAATAGTCATGGCCTTGGCCAGGAACAAGCCACATTCATGAAATGCAACTATTTTAAAAAAGTTGAAAAAAATTGAGCATATCAGGTATAAGCTGCATGTCCGCTCCACATAGCTCCTAGTGTTAAAAAAGTGCCATGCTTGTTGGCACTTGGCATATTTAGCAGATGGAGCGAATGCATGCAGCATTCAACAATTACTATGTTAGATGAGACTTTGCATTTTATTTAGTTCTGCCAACTTTGATAAAAGCAGATCTTTATCTATCCATTGTCACCCACAAAATTACTGTAATTAAGAAAGACCCATCAAATATAGTAAATTCATAAGATATAAACAGCTGTTCTAAAAAAAGGAATTTAAGACAATATTTTTTTTTTTGTGGCCAAACAGAATAAAAATCCTGGGAGCTGTGTATAACATGGGATTAGGTCCCATCATGTGTAATCAGGAACCTATTGGGAGAACATTGATGATTACTCATGACAACGTACAATCTCTTAATATTCCTTTAGATATGCAAACACCAAACCCTTTGAATGTAGCCTAAAGTATTTCAGTATGTAAAAAAAAAAAAACCTTTACGTTGGAGTAAAAGAAATAATTTGTAGCAGAAGTCAGTGAACTCTGTCTATCACTGTAATTATCACTTCAGCCTTATCAAATGATCTGGCTGCTTTTAAGGCTCTGATAGCCTTTCCACTGACTGAGTTTCCATGTTACAAGTCATTAGTAAAGATAATAGAGAATGATACCATTCTGAGCCCACCACTATGCCAGCGATTATGATGACAGATTGACTGTAGGGGCCATGTTTACTACCCTTGTCCATCTGCTGGCAAAGTAGTCGGAGAAGACTGGGTGGTCCCCAATTTAGATTTATCGCAGAGATGCAAGACTAATTAGTGTACTGCATGACTTGATTACTTCATTTCAGTGCTGATTTCTAATTAGAAAGAAAGTCTAACCTTGTGTTCTGATAACTAAGGTTTGATGTTTTCTTACCCTTCCCACTGATCAATTCCCATGTGAAGGAATGTTTCCTCCCTTTGGAGGTTGCTGATTCCTGGTGTATAGACACATCGCTTTGACAAGGAGATTAGCAACACCCAGTTGTCAATATTTTTATCTATTACTAGTATGAATAATAGTAACCCCACAACACAGAGTTCTAAGAAAAGGAATTCCATAACTTCTAGATCATGGGTAATGCACATATTTACTATAACAGACATGTTAGTACCATCATGAGGACATCTAATCAGTACACTGTTCTCTTTGGAATTAGTGGACATTCCATGTCTATGTGAACTATCCTAGATGTGGAGAATAGAGCACACAATAGGGTGATACCTTTGGAAGGTAGAGAAGGTAAGTGCTGGTTACGCTCACTAGGTGGAGTTGTGATTGGCGCAACCCCTACGTAGGCATGAATAAAAAACAGCTGCTACCCCATTGATGGTGGATAGATCTTCCATGAAATTTTGGATCTAGTTGGATAAAACATGTTAGATGGGCTGCATGGCTGCATTACTGGAGTAATCCAATTCTTTAACATTGATAGTAAGGTTTTTTTGATTCACAATGCATTTGAACGTCATGCCGGTCTTTATGAGGTGAAATAACCAAATATCATTTTTTTTTTTCACTTGATAAAGACACTGGTATAGCTTTCAAATTCGTTGTGATGAAAGAAAACCTTATTATCATCATTGTTGAAGTATTGGATTACTCCAGAAGCGCAGCCCACCTAACCTGTTTTATCAAACTGGATCCCATGTAGTGTGTGAGTGTGTTTCTGACAAATCGGGTCCTAAATTAGAGACTTCATTATAAACCTAAAGGTTTCATCTGACAGAAATACAATAGTATTTTGGCATTTTTATTATTGGCTTTATACCCCATTATACCCACTCCAACGTGAACTAAATGCTGGAAAAAATACTAATAATAGAATAAAAAAGCAACAAATAATATACAATCAGGGGTGGATTAAGAGAAGTCACGGCCCCAGGGCAGCTTAGAGGGTACGGCCCAGCACCCGATGTATCATGTGATGTGTCACAGGATTCCTTTGAGAGATCATATGATTGGTCACATGATTAACACACAGGTGCCCTGGTGCACATCCCCAGACATAAATGAGAGAATTTTTAATTAAAGTATATTAGAAAAAAAGTTTAGATTATGCCATTAAATAGATAGAGATTTAGGATGAAATAAAATTTAGGTTCAGACCACCATTTAATAGCCTTTTTAAAAAGACAGGCCACAGTAAATGACTGTGGATCGGTAATAGTTTACTGATTGGTGGTCGTTTAGTGCCGCCAATCAGTCCATGTAAACATACCCTTGTACAGAAACCCTATACCGAATAAATATTTGGGTCCAGCAATTTACCACTGATGTCTCATGTGATTATAGCCTATTCCTTCTTCATCTTGTCAAACCTTTATGTTGACGTCCTAACTCTGGTAATTGGTCACTGCAGAGTCTGCTGCACTGATCATATATGTACACATTTGTTTCCGGAATAAGAAATCCTTCACCCGCTGAATACAGATGTGCACCCACCATTAATATATAATTACATATTATGCAAGCCAACCTTCCAAATGTAAATTGATAATCCAGCACAGTGCCTCCTGTGAACCATAATTAGCCACTTTTCCCTGTCCAATAAATACTTTTTTCCCGAATTTATTGCCAGTCCTCAATGCCTCAATACTGTGCACCTCCAGTTCCCCGGATTCAATACAATTACACGTCCCAGCCCTCACAATTCATTACGTCATTTGTTCATTCTGCCTCCCAAAGATTGTAGTAAGGCTCAGCTCACATTTATCTTGTGATCTACGCTAAGCTCTTACATCAGGGTTTCAGTGTAAATCTATGAAAAACGTGATTCAGATGGAACCCATGGAGGAATATTTCCTATAATGAGTCAGATGGAGGCACCGTGGATGCTGTGTGACTGCTTATGATGTCCATCTTTTTATTAGGGCTACATAAAAGTGCCATAAGCCACAGCTTTTTGCTCCTCTGTAAAAAAAAAGGGACACCGTTGAACAAAGGCCAGAAGAGTCCAGAGTAACTCTACTGCCTCATTCTAGTGAGTGGATCCATTGGGGGTTTCATCTGAATTTTGTCACTTGGAGACTTAAAAGGGAAATTCCGATGTAAGTGCTCAGCGTAGAAAACCAGATAAATGTGATCCTAAATATTATGTAAAATTTTCCAATAAAAGCTTAAACTCAATCCAAGCTTTAACACAGGTGAGTCATCTGTTAACGGAAATATAGGGGGTTTCCACATTATGCTAATGCAAGAGCTCTGGAAAAGCAAAATGACTCTGGCCCCCCCAAAAGACATTTGAAAATTCTGTACTTCCAAATCCAAATGCCCACCTCCCTTCTGAGCGTCAGTGTGCGTAAACCACAGTTAGTGTTTGGCATTTCTGTAATGATGAGAGCTCCCCTAATTTGCAGATGGATGAGCTGGGCATAATGTACGGGCACTAAATCAGACTGGTCACTACAATGTACTGGTCATTATAAAGGCAGTTTTCAATTTTCACTCAGCAACATCCACTGCTGCTTGTTTCTGGAAAACACCCATAGAGTCAAAATCGTCATTACACCTGTACATAAATTCCCAATGGGGTATTATTTCCTAAATGTGATCATTTGAGGGGTGGCGATTGTGCTCTTCTAGCACTTAAGGGCTCTGTTAATGGAGTCCGCAAACTGTTACAAAAATTTCTGCGCTCTAGGATGCCTCCTATATAACACTACTGCTTAGCCACCCGGCGAGACATAGGAGGGTTGGATCGCTATTTGCCAATAGCGCTCCTTCTCTTCCGAGTCTCGTCGTATGGCTACGCAGTACTGCACAGCCACATATGGGGCATTTATACATTCAGCAGAAATTGTGGGACAAATTTTGGTGCCATTTTTACCCATTCCCAGTGTGAAAATGTAAAATCTGAGTCTAAAACAAACTTTTTGTGGTAAAAATGTAATAATTTTTTTCTTCATTGCCCAAAGGTATAAAATTCTGTGACCCACCTGTGGTGTCAATATGATCACTGCACCCCTAGGTAAAGTCTTTGAGAGGTGTAGTTTATAAAATGGGGTCTGTTAATAGGTAATTCTGTTGTTCTGGCACCTCAGGGGCTCTGTGAATGTGACATTGCATGCTCATACCAGTCTAGCATAATGTGAACTCCAATATGGCACTTCTTCCATTCTGAGCTTTGCACTCTGCTTCAAATCTAGTTTTTGACAACATATGGGGCATTTGTGTACTTAGGAGAAATTGCACAACAAATCTTAGTGTTCATTTTCTCCTACTGCCATTGTAAAAATAGAAATTGGGGGCTAAAATAACATTTTTGTGGGAAAAAATGTTTTTTTTTTGTTTTATTTTCACGGCTCGACGTTATAAACATCTGTGAAGCAGCTGGGGGTTCAAGGTGCTCACCACATATCTAGATACATTCCTTTAGGGGCCTAGCTTCAAAAATTGTGTCACTTGTGGGTGTTTTTCACTGCTTCGGCACATCAGGGGCTCTCCAAACAAGACATGACACTGCAGACCATTCTATCAAAGTGTGCGTTCTAAAACGTCATTCCTTTTCTGAGTCCTGCCGTGAGCCCACCAGTAGTATACCCCCAAATATCTGCTATCGACATACTCAGAAGAAATTGCACAACAAATTGTATCATGCAATTTCTCCTGTTACCCTTGTGAACATGCTAAATTTCTGGCTTAACAAAAACATTTTTTGTGGGGGAAAATGTGATTTTTTTATTTTTATGGTTCAATGTTATAACTTCTGTGAAGCACCTGGGGACTCAAAGTGCTCACCTCACATCCAGATAAGTTCCATGAGGGGTCTAGTTCCCAAAATGGTGTCACTTGTGGGGGGGTTTACACTGTTTAGGCAAATCAGGGGCTCGCTAAACGAGACATAGCATCCACTAATTATTCCAGCAAATTTTGCATTCAAAAAGTCAAATGGCACTCCATTCTTTCCGAGCCCTGCTGTGTGCTCAAACAGTGGTTTTCCCCCACATATGGTGTATTGGTATGCTCAGGAGAAATTGCACAAAATATTTTGAGGTCTATTTTTTCCTGCTAACCCATGCGAAATTAAAATAAATCTGGATCTAAAGTAACATTTTTGTAACAAAAAGTTAAATGTTCATTTTTTCCTTCCACATTCCAAAATTTCCTCTGAAGCAACTGGAGGGTTAATAACGTTCTTGAGTGTGGCTTTGAGCACCTTAAGGGGAGCAGTTTTTAGAATGGTGCCATATAGGCCCCTCAATGTCACTTCGAATGCCATGTGGTGCGTAAAAAAATGGTTTTGTAAATTTTGTTGGAAAAATGAGAAAATGCTGGTCAACTTTTAACCCTTGTAACTTCCTAATTAAAAAAAAAAATGTTTCAAAAATTGTGCTGATGTAAAGTAGTCATGTGGAAAATGCTATTTATTAACTGTTTTGTGTGATATAACTCTCTGATTTAAGGGCATAAGCAATAAAATGTTTGAAAATTGGAGAAATTCATGTTGAAGAAATTTTACTACTATCAAGAAGTACAAAATGTCATGAAAAAAAAACTGAATCAGTGGGATCCATTAAAGCATTTCAGAGTTATTACCTCATAAAGTGACAGTGGTCAGAATGATAAAAATTTGCCTTGTCATTAACGTTCAAACAGCCTTGGGGGGTAAAGGGGCTAATCTGTAATTCTGCCGCTGCAGACCTTCCGCTGTCCACACTGACTGCACATGCAGCCGACAGCTGTCTTTTCTGTCACTCCCCACACAATACACAGAAAGGAAGAGGGAGAGGAGAGAAAGAGGTGGAATAAAAGGATTGAGTATGAAATCCCAAAATTACCATTGGTTTTCATGCAGTTACTAAAAGCAAGGGAAAGGCAGTAGATCTCAGAAATGGGATCTATAAGTATTGCCCATTTTGGCAACTTATGTGTAGTCTGAAAGTGAATAGATTTTGATGGTCTAGTGATTTTTTTTAATGTATAGTAGTTAGTGGCAACCTGGCATTGCCCTTAGCTATAATTTCTGTCAGCCATGCAATGGCAGATGTTGGAATGAGGATTCAATTCTATAAATAAAGTATTCCATACACAATTATGGTAGTAAATCCGATACAGAAGATGGAGACTTTAACTAACAATCTGTTGCCTAAAAAACATAATAAAACATAATATTCTAGAATAAATTTTAAAAAATCTAACAGGAATCATGATACTTCACATCAAACAATTAAAATTCAGTAGCAATAAGGAAATAAATGTCCTAAATTTCACAAAATAATTCAAAGTAGTTTTCACTTAGTAACAGAGATCTGAATACTTCCATACTGAAACTCCAATACTAGTACATCAATAGTGGAGGAAATTTAGCAAGCTGAATGAAACACAATTTTGGTACAGTTTGCACCAAAGAAGTCTCATGACTTGCACCTTATGTGCTTTACACAACACTCTTTGCACCTTGCCTGATAAAGGGCCATAACTTAGAGAGAAAGGGGAATGGTACAAAGCGTCACTCGGTACGCCAAATATTATGCAAAAAAATGGGGTGGACATTTCTGGCACAAACTAGGCCAACTAATAATAGTAATAGGTATTAAAGTAGTAGCACTCAATACCCAAAAATGTGCTGACCTTTTATTGAAGCATAAAATTGCTGAGCCAGACAGATGAAAACCTTGTCGGTCAATGGCATTTCGCATGAACACATTCTTTCTCAAGGCCTCAATAATGGTTTAAACTTAGAGTAGACAGTCTAAAAATATGCCATATCTACTAACAGCATGAACCTCTGAAAAATCTAGTCATTTTTTAGACTGTCTGGATGTATGATAAATCTGACATTTCCCTCTCCGTGGGTGGTACCACAATAACATCCCAGCAGCAGGCGCGCTGTCTCGGTGTTATGTTTGACACCAATCTCTCCTTCACATCCCATATACAATCTCTTGCCCGCTCTTGCCGCTTACACCTAAAGAACATCTCTAGAATCAGCTCTTTTCTCACCATGGAAACAACAAACACCCTCACTGTAGCATTAATCCACTCCTGCCTGGATTACTGCAACGCTCTATTAATTGGCCTCCCCGTTACTCCACTATCCCCTCTCCAGTCCATACTTAATGCAGCAGCCAGGGTCGTCCATCTGGCTAATCGGTAGTCAGACGTGTCCGCTCTTCATCATTCATTACACTGGCTGCCCATTCATTATAGGATCCAATTCAAAGTACTTGTTTTCACCCACAAAGCCCTCCACAGTGCAGCACCTCCCTAGATCTCGTCCCTCATTTCTGTCTATCGGCCTAGCTGATCGCTGTGCTCTGCAAACGACTTTCGACTAACCTCTGCACTAATCCGTACCTCCCACTCCCGACTCCAAGACTTCTCCCGTGCTGCTCCTATCCTCTGGAATGCTCTACCCCAAGAAATTAGGACTAACCACAATTTGCATAGTTTTAGGCGCTCCCTCAAAACACATTTGTTCAGAGCGACCTATCACGTTCACTAATCAAAGTCATTCTATCTATTCTATCTCCCCCACCTCATTGTAGATTGTAAGCTCTCATGAGCAGGGTCATCTTATTTCATCTTATTTGCTTTAATTATTGTATTGTTAGCGTTGTTACTTATGACTTGTGTTTTGAAACTGTTAAACTGTTAAGCGCTGCGGAATATGTTGGTGCTATATAAATAAAGATTATTATTATCATTATTATTATTATGTTTGGACTGCCTAAGAATTAAACAATATTGATAAGCCTGCCCTTATGTGCTCATCCAATCAGATAATTTTATTTTACCCATGTTCCTAGACAAGACATTTTCATTGCCAATGCCCTAATGTGCATCTCGCATAGTGGCTAATTGGCTATCTCTGGAAGGACCTGTTCTTTTGTAAAGCATTTATATGACAATGACAATGTTGCTATTTGATAATTTGAGTTGGGGGAGGAAAGCCAATGAGACTATTGGGATATGTACACACAACAGGGATTTACTATATCTTTGAAATAAAGACTGACATATAAGAGCACCAGCACTTTAAAAAGTCAGTGCTTTTACTATGAAGAATCATATTACCAGCAATGGGTTTTCTCTAAAAGTACCATAGTGTTCTGTGTTTTCCAATGAATGAGCTGAGGTTACCTATAATCAATCTCAACAGGTGCAAGTCCCAGGCTCTTATCTTCCCTCATATCTCCAGGGAAATGTTCCTGTGTATGTTTGCATGTTGTTGACAACACACTGGGAAGGCCACCTCCCAAAGAGTGCATGGGAAAACATAGTTTAGACTTGTTAACCTCTTGGTCTTTCACATGCTGCAGAGACACCTGTTTTGGCAACATTGTTCCTTGGCTCAGTGAAGCGATCTGTAGATCAGCGTATATTTGCAAAACAACCTTGATTGGATTTCCTGCATTTACAAAGGAGTTTGTTGTTATAGCTTCTTTGTTTGTTATGTACACATTATAAATGACATTAATGAAATATTGGAGGAAATATTCTGTATTAATACATTGCTTAAACCTCCTCACATGCTGCCACATATGATCTTTCTACCAACATATAGTTCTGTTTAGGATCATGTAACCATATGGAGATTTTCTAAAATGTTATCAATATTGCAATATTACAATGGCGTTTCTGATTTCATGAAAATAAATGTTAAAGAGGTTTTGGAACGTCTTCAAAAATCGTGCTAGATCATGAATTGTGAATTGTATGAAATAATTAAAAACACATTGCTGACCTGATAAATCCATTGCCATTCCACTCCGATGTCCACTAGTGATTTGTCCTGCAGCAATGCTATCCCGGACTAGCTACGTGACCGCTGCAACCAATCTCAGAACTGGATAGACCGATGTAGAGCACTGCAGCAGGGATGCTGGAAAGGGGCACATTTATCAGTTTAGCAATGTGTCTTTGAGTATTTTATTTTATTGTTATTTTTTTTAACAACTCATCATGAAAATATTCAGTACTAAGTGATTTTCCTATAGTAACTTACAGATATGACCTTCCTTATTTTTGCCTTTGGCTACGCCAAGATGACTGTTGCGAGATAACTATCTTTTGAAAATTAATACTTCTGTATAGGGATGCGGTCAGGCAGCTGTATAAATCATAATGAGATCGAAATGCAGTGCATGGAATGGCCACAGTGTCCTGCCCCGAGCATAACAGCTGCATAGAAATATATGACACTGTAAGGCTCGCATAAGGAGAGCCGCAGACTAGTCCGTGCACTATGTTCTGATCTTGGTCTGACTATGTCCTTATTTTGATTGATGTTATGAGCAACACAAACTTTTTCTATAAAGCTGGTAATCTATTTCCATTTATCTTGGGATATGCCAACTCAATAGCCGAGATAATGAAAAAACGTGTACTCTTCAAATGTCTTGAATTTTAGCAATGTATCTTAAAAGAATGTCATCTCTTGAAAATTCATTAAGGGTTTGGACCTTGTCAAGCAATCTTAATATACAGGATTTATCAGTTAATTGTTAATGCAACCTAACTTAAGGCCCAAACACATTGGAATAAAGTTGAGTGATCCCCAGATCTGCTGGAAATTCAGTATGTATAGAGGCCTCTTGACTCTCCCACGACATATGTAGTCACGAGGTGAACATCCAGCCTGCTGGGAGATTCTCTGGGAGGTAAAATGCTGACACAGGAGTTTGGGAGTGGCCCTATCATAGAGAACACATGAGCATTTGGCTGAGCTGAGCATTAAAGGTAGATAACTGTCAGCAATTTTTTTTCAAAAAAATTTCATTTTAGCCCCAAACCTTTTTACTTTCACAAAAGTAACAGGAGAAGTAGCACCATACAATTTGTTGCGCAA
Organism: Dendrobates tinctorius; assembly: GCF_039654945.1. Taxonomy (NCBI): domain Eukaryota; kingdom Metazoa; phylum Chordata; class Amphibia; order Anura; family Dendrobatidae; genus Dendrobates; species Dendrobates tinctorius. The sequence continues at coordinate 2,014,070 of NW_027361669.1, read as the reverse complement.
TATCTCCTGAGTACACCGATACCCAATATGTGGAGGAGAGCTACAGTTTAAGCTTAGAAGGGAAGGAGCGCCATTTTACTTTTTCAATTCAAAATTTGCTGGAATTATTAGTGGATGCTATTTCGCATTTGGAGAGACCCGATGACCCCATTTTGAAAACTAGACCCCTCAAAGAATGTATCTAGGTGTATGGTGAGCACCTCGAACCCCCAATTGGATCACAGAAGTTTATAATGTAGAACAATGAAAATAAAAAAAATCAAATTGTTCCCACAGAAATGTTCGTTTAGCTCCAATTTTTTTTATTTTCACTATGGTAACAGGAGAAAACGGACCTCAAAATTTGTTGAGCAATTTCACCTGAGTACACCAATACGTGATATATTTAGGAAAACTAATGTTTGGACGCATGGCAGAAGGGCGGAAGGGAAAAGCACCAATTGACTTTTTAAATGCAAAAATGTATGGAATTGAGAGCGGACGCAATGTCGCGTTTGGAGAGACCTTGATGTAACTAAAAAGTGGAAACCCCCCCCCACAAGTGACCCCATTTTGGAAACTAGACCCCTAAAGGAATGTATTTAAATATGTAATGAGCACCCTGAACTCTCTGGTGCTTCAAATAGGTTTATAACTTAGAGCCATGAAATTAAAAAAAAAATCACGTTTCTCAGAAAAATGTTGTGGTAGCCCCAATTTTTAACATGGGTAACAGGACAAAATGCACCAATTTATTGTGCAATTTCTCTTGAGTACGTCGATACCAAATATGTAGTTGAAAACTACTTTTAAAGGCAGAGTGCAAAGCTCAGATTGGAAGAAGCGCCTTTTTGGAGTTCAGATTTTGCTGGAATGGTTTGCGGGTGCCATGACACATTAGCAGAGCCCCTGAGGTGCCAGAACAGCAGAAACCCCCATGAGTGATGTCAGTTTACGAACTACACCTCTCAATGAATTCATCTAGGGGTGCAGTGAGCATGTTGACACTACATGTGCCTCACAGAAATTTATATCATTGGGAGGTGAAGAAAAATAATTACATTTTTACTGCTTAAGGCTATGTGCCCACGCTAGCGTTTTTAAATGCTCAGGAAAAGGATCCCCTTTCCCAGAAAATGCGCGTCTTTTTCCGCGCATTTCTTGCGCGTTTTTTGACGCGTTTTTGACGCGTTTTTTGACACGCGATTTCTGGGAACATTTGGGATGGCTAAAAACGCTGAGCAATGCGGGAATTAATGAGCATGCTGCGTTTTTAGCCGCTAAGCGTTTCCTGAGCGGTTAAAAACGCATGCATTGGCACAAAAAGCCAAAAACGCATGCTAATTAATTTGATGCATCTTTTAAGCATTTCAGCAGCGTCTGATCCAGCACAAATGCTGCAGAAACGCTTAACAAAACGCATCGTGGACACACAGCCTTAATGACATTTTAGTGACAAATTTTTAATTTTTATAAGGGCTAACAGGAAAAACCTAACCTCCCAGTTTGTTTGTTTTGAAATTTCTCCTTTTTGCACCAATACTCTAGATGTAATTGGGCACTTCTTTTGAGGCACAGTACAAAGGTCAAAGGGATGGAGCACCATATTATAGAGCAAATTTTACTGTTATGGTTTGCTGGTGCCAAGACTCACTGGAAAGCCCCTGAGGTGCCAAAACAGCAGATTCCCCCATAACTGATCCTATTTTACATGTCATAGGTTTACCACTACAGCCAGAAGACCGCAGCATCTGATTTCTCCTACTCCTGCACTTCACATTCATATTAAATGGTGTAAAATTATTTTGTTAGTGCAGGGGTTAATCTGCTTTTGAGAGCTGGTGAAGCATTTAGGCTCTTAGCTGTGCACTGTTAGCCACTCCCTTCTCCTATATAAACTAGGTCTTGGTTAGCAATCATTGTCAGAGCTAGCTTATGCTGCATGTCTAGAGGTTGTTGTTGGTTTTTATAGGAGAAGGTGTTTGGTGGGTTTATCTGTGACTGTGGCTAGGTTTTGAGTGTGTCATAATTCCTTTTCTTCTACTACTTTGGTTTCAACTCCATCCTCCACTCCGCAGTGCATTCCTCTGTTATATGTGTGAGTTTGTTTGGTATTTTTAGTTACCCCTGTTCGTATTACCTTGTTATGAAGAGGAGGATGAATGAACTCATGGAGATCAACATCCGACACTGCGGAGACACCATCACGTGTTTCTCAACGCAGTGATTCTAGAGCACTGCACCCATCCCTTATGGGAAATATGTAAAACATGCAAAACAGAAGCCTCGGAGACACCATCACGTGTTTCTCAACGCAAGCAATGACCAGCCAGGTCTTTGCCCGGGAAGGAACAACCACGGGAAGGGCAGTCTCCAATGAAGGAAACCACCTATGCCAAAACATGGTATCCATCCACATACAGCTGTTTCGGGGTATTGCCCCTCATCAGTGTGGAGTAGGAAACTGGCTGGTAGGAGCAATGCCTAGTAAAAAGACTATGAAGAGGAGGATGAAAGAACTCATGGAGATCAACATCCGACACTGCGGAGACACCATCACGTGTTTCTCAACGCAGTGATTCTAGAGCACTGCCCTCATTCCTTATGGGAAATATGTAAAACATGCAAAACAGAAGCCGCGGAGACACCATCACGTGTTTCTCAACGCAAGCAATGACCAGCCAGTTTCCTACTCCACACTGATGAGGGGCAATACCCCGAAACAGCTGTATGTGGATGGATACCATGTTTTGGCATAGATGGTTTCCTTTATTGGAGACTGCCCTTCCCGTGGTTGTTCCTTCCCGGGCAAAGACCTGGCTGGTCATTGCTTGCGTTGAGAAACACGTGATGGTGTCTCCGCGGCTTCTGTTTTGCATGTTTTACATATTTCCCATAAGGGATGGGGGCAGTGCTCTAGAATCACTGCATTGAGAAACACGTGATGGTGTCTCCGCAGTGTCGGATGTTGATCTCCATGAGTTCATTCATCCTCCTCTTCATAGTCTTTTTACTAGGCATTGCTCCTACCAGCCAGTTTCCTACTCCACACTGATGAGGGGCAATACCCCGAAACAGCTGTATGTGGATGGATACCATGTTTTGGCATAGGTGGTTTCCTTTATTGGAGACTGCCCTTCCCGTGGTTGTTCCTTCCCGGGCAAAGACCTGGCTGGTCATTGCTTGCGTTGAGAAACACGTGATGGTGTCTCCGCGGCTTCTGTTTTGCATGTTTTACATATTTCCCATAAGGGATGGGGGCAGTGCTCTAGAATCACTGCATTGAGAAACACGTGATGGTGTCTCCGCAGTGTCGGATGTTGATCTCCATGAGTTCATTCATCCTCCTCTTCATAGTCTTTTTACTAGGCATTGCTCCTACCAGCCAGTTTCCTACTCCACACTGATGAGGGGCAATACCCCGAAACAGCTGTATGTGGATGGATACCATGTTTTGGCATAGGTGGTTTCCTTCATTGGAGACTGCCCTTCCCGTGGTTGTTCCTTCCCGGGCAAAGACCTGGCTGGTCATTGCTTGCGTTGAGAAACACGTGATGGTGTCTCCGCGGCTTCTGTTTTGCATGTTTTACATATTTCCCATAAGGGATGGGGGCAGTGCTCTAGAATCACTGCATTGAGAAACACGTGATGGTGTCTCCGCAGTGTCGGATGTTGATCTCCATGAGTTCATTCATCCTCCTCTTCATAGTCTTTTTACTAGGCATTGCTCCTACCAGCCAGTTTCCTACTCCACACTGATGAGGGGCAATACCCCGAAACAGCTGTATGTGGATGGATACCATGTTTTGGCATAGGTGGTTTCCTTCATTGGAGACTGCCCTTCCCGTGGTTGTTCCTTCCCGGGCAAAGACCTGGCTGGTCATTGCTTGCGTTGAGAAACACGTGATGGTGTCTCCGCGGCTTCTGTTTTGCATGTTTTACATATTTCCCATAAGGGATGGGGGCAGTGCTCTAGAATCACTGCATTGAGAAACACGTGATGGTGTCTCCGCAGTGTCGGATGTTGATCTCCATGAGTTCATTCATCCTCCTCTTCATAGTCTTTTTACTAGGCATTGCTCCTACCAGCCAGTTTCCTACTCCACACTGATGAGGGGCAATACCCCGAAACAGCTGTATGTGGATGGATACCATGTTTTGGCATAGGTGGTTTCCTTCATTGGAGACTGCCCTTCCCGTGGTTGTTCCTTCCCGGGCAAAGACCTGGCTGGTCATTGCTTGCGTTGAGAAACACGTGATGGTGTCTCCGCGGCTTCTGTTTTGCATGTTTTACATATTTCCCATAAGGGATGGGGGCAGTGCTCTAGAATCACTGCGTTGAGAAACACGTGATGGTGTCTCCGCAGTGTCGGATGTTGATCTCCATGAGTTCATTCATCCTCCTCTTCATAGTCTTTTTACTAGGCATTGCTCCTACCAGCCAGTTTCCTACTCCACACTGATGAGGGGCAATACCCCGAAACAGCTGTATGTGAATGGATACCATGTTTTGGCATAGGTGGTTTCCTTCATTGGAGACTGCCCTTCCCGTGGTTGTTCCTTCCCGGGCAAAGACCTGGCTGGTCATTGCTTGCGTTGAGAAACACGTGATGGTGTCTCCGCGGCTTCTGTTTTGCACGTATTACCTTGTTAGTCTGGTTGGTGTACTACGATATACTATTACTTCCCTCTTCCTTGGGTGTGGAAAGGGTACAGACCGAGGGCGGATTCAGGAGCTGAGAGCATCAGAAGTCATCCAGGAAACAGGAATAGGGATGAGGAACCATGCATACCAGGATACGGATAAGGAGCTATGCATACCAGGATAGGGATGAAGAGCCATGCATACCAGGATAGGGATGAGGAGCCATGCATACCAGGATAGGGATGAGGAGCCATGCATACCAGGATATGGATGAGGGGGCCATGCATACCAGGATAGGGGTAAAGAGCAACGTATACAAGGATAGGGATGAGGAGCCACGCATACCAGGATAGGGATGAGGAGCCATGCATACCAGGATAGGGATGAGGAGCCGTGCATACCAGGATGGGTATGAGGAGGCCATGCATACCAGGATAGGGATGAGGGACTATGCATACCAGGATAGGGATGAGGGAGCTGTGCATGCCAGGATGGGGATGAGGGAGCCATGCATACCAGGATAGGGATGAGGGAACCATGCATACCAGGATAGGGATGAGGAGGCCGTGCATACCAGGATGCGGATGAGGGGATAATGCATACCAGGTTTATACTCACGTCAATAAGTTTTCCCAGATTTTTATGATAAAATTAGATGCCTCTGCTTATACTCGGGTCGGCTTATACTCGAGTATATACGTTATATTTTTATTATCATTTTGCAGTTTTTTTAACTATTTTTACAATTTTTTTTTAATTTTTTTACTTAGTCCCTCTATGGGACTTTCACATTTTTTAATTTGATCGCTGGTATAATGTGTTGCAATGACCAGCATTATTGCACCATTGCAATGTATTATACCTATGCAAAAGCATCTTAGACCATGCTCTGAGCGTGGTCTAAGATGCTTTCTGTAGCTTGGTGACCTGGGGGTCATCATGATGATCCTGGATCATCAATCTGAAGGGAGAGGGAGCTCTTGCTCATCTCCATGACTCCTAAATGTTGCAGTCGCTCTCGATTGCAGCATTTAGGTGGTTAAACAGCAAGTGGCAGTGCTGGCACCTTCCCTGGCTGTCACTGCAGGAGCTTAGCCACAAGTAGCGCTGAGCTCCTGCTGTGATCGTGCAGTAGGTTTTGATATTTCAGAACCTCCTGTGCTATCATCCCGTGATCCGTCAGTCAGATTGACTGACCGATCGCAGCACCCTAAGTGTCAGTTACAGGTGTAGGAACGGAATTGTAACATTGACAGTTTAAAGTCATGATGGACATAGCATGTAATGCTGCAGGAACTGACACCCGTTCATAACGTACTATGCTCGTCATTGGTTGTTAATGAGTTGAGGAAATGAGCTAATAAACTTTACAGCTCCAAGTAACTGGAGGATTGCTAAAGAAAGTAAATTAGGGGCTTTATTATTAGCTATAGGATAAGCAAGAATTAATATATAATTCTTCCACAGGGTCCCTCCACTGTCTATGTTCATCTCTGTTGACAATCAGGTTCACAGTGAGAAGTGATAGGGTGTTTAATGCATTCAGTACAAATATCACACTTTTCGGTAAAAGTATTACCTGAAACAATTTTATTAATAATTAATCCTTTTGTGCTTGGCTCCTTACAACATTAAAACCATCGCATGCTGTCAGTGAATAGGAATCTCCTTATTTACATTCAGAAGTTATATCAAATCTTGAGCTTTTGTTAAGCCGCATTTCCACTGAAAGATAATCATGAATGAGCTTTCCTAAAAATGCTTGTTTCACAGTGTAAATAGGCTGCTGATCACCCAATGAATGTATGAAACGATGGTTCATCAGTTCATTGGGTGAAATAATGTTGCAGCATTACAAAAAATAATCGTTATCGTTGATACTTCTTTATGTGTTAACAGGACTTGAACTACTGAGCAACATGACCGCCTATGTGCACTGAGCGGGTTATGGAAAGATACAAGAAATTTTTCCTTCCTCACGCTATCATTAGGATTGGCCAGATGTGACGCAACTTGAGGCTGGAGCATCTTTACACATGTGCCACATTACAGTGGCCGGAATTAAATGCACCTGTGAACAGATAATAATAATAATTTTATTTCTATAGCGCCATCATATTCCGTAGCACTTTACATTATAGAGGGGACTTTTACAGACAATAGATAGATATAAACTTGCACAACACACATAATTCCACATTGCCCCCCCAGGTCAGATTACATGAAACGTGCGTCGGGGCTATAGATATACATTGGGACAGTTTCCTACAAGGGTAAGCCACACATTTACATTTATCTTTTGTGACCATTCTCCTACTAATAGGTTGAAATTCACTTTTGTGAAAAAATGTACATCTGTGTCTTCTCTCAGCAGTTTCAGTAGTGTTGCTCAAACTTTTTCTAGCACAAAAAGGTGATATAATGACATTATTTTATAGCATGCTTGAACTCTGCTGAGGGAAAACTTAATTGAATGGGTTCATCTGTTGACTGGACATTATACCCATTTATTATGTAGTAATACTGTCCCTCTGTCCTTCTGCTCCTTGCATCCTTACAGATGACCTACTATTTTATCTTGTGATAACTGTTTTTTCTTGATTGTTCTTGTTACTATTTTTTACTTTATGATATACAATAAACTTGATGTTTTATCTAATTATTGAACATAATTCATATTTCTTACTACTCATATTTCTTGGCGATTTGGTGACTCCATGATTTTGTAAGAAATTATTATTGGGGTGTTCCCAGCATGATATGGGATTATGATCCCTATTTACAGCCATGCTTTTCGGTCTATATGATTCTATAAATGTAAGATTGCTGATATTATCAGAACATACAGTGGGGAAAAAAAGTATTTAGTCAGTAAGCAATAGTGCAAGTTCCACCACTTAAAAAGATGAGAGGCGTCTGTAATTTACATCATAGGTAGACCTCAACTATGGGAGACAAACTGAGAAAAAAAAATCCAGAAAATCACATTGTCTGTTTTTTTTTCATTTTATTTGCATATTATGGTGGAAAATAAGTATTTGGTCAGAAACAAGCAATCAAGATTTCTGGCTCTCACAGACCTGTAACTTCTTCTTTAAGAGTCTCCTCTTTCCTCCACTCATTACCTGTAGTAATGGCACCTGTTTAAACTTGTTATCAGTATAAAAAGACACCTGTGCACACCCTCAAACAGTCTGACTCCAAACTCCACTATGGTGAAGACCAAAGAGCTGTCAAAGGACACCAGAAACAAAATTGTAGCCCTGCACCAGGCTGGGAAGACTGAATCTGCAATAGCCAACCAGCTTGGAGTGAAGAAATCAACTGTGGGAGCAATAATTAGAAAATGGAAGACATACAAGACCACTGATAATCTCCCTCGATCTGGTGCTCCACGCAAAATCCCACCCCGTGGGGTCAGAATGATCACAAGAACGGTGAGCAAAAATCCCAGAACCACGCGGGGGGACCTAGTGAATGAACTGCAGAGAGCTGGGACCAATGTAACAAGGCCTACCATAAGTAACACACTACGCCACCATGGACTCAGATCCTGCAGTGCCAGACGTGTCCCACTGCTTAAGCCTGTACATGTCCGGGCCCGTCTGAAGTTTGCTAGAGAGCATTTGGATGATCCAGAGGAGTTTTGGGAGAATGTCCTATGGTCTGATGAAACCAAACTGGAACTGTTTGGTAGAAACACAACTTGTCGTGTTTGGAGGAAAAAGAATACTGAGTTGCATCCATCAAACACCATACCTACTGTAAAGCATGGTGGTGGAAACATCATGCTTTGGGGCTGTTTCTCTGCAAAGGGGCCAGGACGACTGATCCGGGTACATGAAAGAATGAATGGGGCCATGTATCGTGAGATTTTGAGTGCAAACCTCCTTCCATCAGCAAGGGCATTGAAGATGAAACGTGGCTGGGTCTTTCAACATGACAATGATCCAAAGCACACCGCCAGGGCAACGAAGGAGTGGCTTCGTAAGAAGCATTTCAAGGTCCTGGAGTGGCCTAGCCAGTCTCCAGATCTCAACCCTATAGAAAACCTTTGGAGGGAGTTGAAAGTCCGTGTTGCCAAGCGAAAAGCCAAAAACATCACTGCTCTAGAGGAGATCTGCATGGAGGAATGGGCCAACATACCAACAACAGTGTGTGGCAACCTTGTGAAGACTTACAGAAAACGTTTGACCTCTGTCATTGCCAACAAAGGATATATCACAAAGTATTGAGATGAAATTTTGTTTCTGACCAAATACTTATTTTCCACCATAATATGCAAATAAAATGAAAAAAAAAACAGACAATGTGATTTTCTGGATTTTTTTTTCTCAGTTTGTCTCCCATAGTTGAGGTCTACCTATGATGTAAATTACAGACGCCTCTCATCTTTTTAAGTGGTGGAACTTGCACTATTGCTGACTGACTAAATACTTTTTTTCCCCACTGTATGTATTATTCATCATACAAATGTCTACAGACTACAGTACTGTGTTTTGGAGACCGTATCAGCATATATAGCATCATGGGAAGTGAATATACCCTCATCATTAGGAAATAGGAAGTTCAGATTCTAATCTTAAATATACATCAAAGGTTTCTTTTCAGCTTAACCACTTCACCCCCCCAAGCCTGTTTTCACCTTCATGACCAGGCCAAATTTAAAAATCTGACCAGTGTCAATTTATGTGGTAATAACTCAGAAATGCTAAGACGGATCCCACTGATTCTGAGATTATTTTTTTCACGATGTATTGAACTTCATGTTAGTGGTAAAATTTGTTTGATAAGACTTGCATTTAGTTGTGAAAAAATCTGAAATTTGCCAAAATTTTTAAAATCTTGCAATTTTCAAACTTTTTTTATGCCTTAAACCAGAGAGTTATGTCACACAATATAGTTAATAAATAACATTTCCCACATGTCTATTTTACATCAACACAATTTTTCAAACATAATTTTTTTGTTACGAATTTAGAAAGGTTAAAGTTGACCAGAGATTTCTCATTTTTCTAACAAAATTTACAAAAGCATGTTTTTAGCGACCATATCACATTTGAAGTGACTTTGAGAGGCCTATATGATAGAAAACACCCACAATTGACAATATTCTAATAATTGCACCCCTCAAAATGCTCAAAACCACATTCAAGAAGTTTATAAACACTTTAGGTGCTTCATAGGATTTTTTGCAATGTGGAAACAATGAACATTTTACTTTTTTTTAGAAAAATTTAAATTTAGACCCATTTAAACCCATTTTTTTACTTTCACAAGGGTAACAGGAGAAAATGGACACCAAAATTGGTTGTGCAATTTCACCTGAGCATGCCAATACCCCATATGTGGTATTGGGTGCATAGCAGGACTCGGAAGGGGAGGATCATTGTTTGACTTTTTGAACTCAAAATTGTCTGGAATCATTAGTGGATGTGCCTAAACAATGGAAGCCCCTAAAAGTGACACTATTTTGGAAACTATATCATAAAAGGGTGCACCCATAAATTAGGCGTGCTCTCATCGCTACAGAAATGCCAAACATGTGGACGCTAAATATGGTTTAGGTACATTGCTGGACATATTAGGGGAAATTTGGATTTTGGGAGCGCAAAATTTGTTGGATTTATTTTGGGGATCGAGGAGCTATAGCTCTTTTTCAGAGCCTTTGTAGTACCAGTAATGTGGACGCCTCCTATATTTCCATTAACAAACTACAAACCTGAGTGAAGAATTGCTATTTTTGTGGATTGAGTTGAAACTTTAATTGGGAACATTTTACATAATGTTTGGGATCATGTTTATCCTGCACTCAACGCTGTGCACTTATATCGTGGTTTCCATCTAAATCTCCGAGTGACATGATTCAGATGAGACCCCTGAAGGACCATTCATTATAATGAGGCAGCAGAGTTTCTCTGGACTCCGTCTGGCCTCTGTTCAGAAGCATACTTCTTTTCAAAGGTGCACAAATCTGTGGCTGACAGCACTTTTATGCAACCCTAAGAAGGCAGACACACCTCTGGATCATAGGTCAAATGATATCCACAGTGTCTCTATCTGCCATATTATAGGGTGTGAGGCTGTGAAGACTCCAAAGGTGAACCCACAGGACCGCGACGACGAACCTACCCCCGGGCGAGCAGGCCAGGTGTACCACCCCCTATACAGGGAGTGTTAGGGGCAGGCCCGGAGGAGACGATCGCCGCGGAAGCTGGTACTTGGGGACAGCTGGAGGAGTAGACAGGCGAACACCGGGCTGGTCGGCAGGCTGGCAAACACAGGAGGGACGGCTGCAGGACTGAACGGCGAGCAGGCAGGAGGAACCGGAGTTGGCAGGAGCGGATCAGGAAGGCACACACGGGTGAAGGCAGGAACGGACAGGAATGGCGGACTCTGGAAGGGAATGCAAAGATGGAGAGGGATCAATAGAATACACAAGGCGGGATAGGCACAAGGCTGGGTGCTACCGAGAGAAACGCAGGAGACGGAGGACCCGAGAATCTGTCATGGGACACAATAGATAATCAGGCACGGGTCTGAAAGGGCAGCTCCCTTTTATAGGAGCAAGACTTCCAGGTCAGACCTCCAGGGTCACGGGGGCGGAGCGATGGGCGGAGCCAGTTTATGCTGAAGTCGTGGTGAGAGGCCCGCATGCGTCCTGGGCTGGTCAGAGAAGCTGACCACGGGGCAGGACGCAGGGGAGCGGGCGGGCGCGCGCCTGCTACAGAGCGCACCGGGAGCGGCAGACTGACCGTGAGGCAGGACGCAGGAGAGCCAGCGGGCGTGTGCCTGCCGCAAGTGCGCGCGGGGAGCGGTGGACGTGCCTGGAGACCGTGGCCAGCGTGGTACCAGGACCGGGAGCAGCGGCAGGAGCCGTGGACATGAAGGAGGAGGCGGGCACGGGAGCCGCGGTAAGCGTGACAGTACCCCCCTTCTTACGCCCCCTCCTCTTAAGGCCGGAAAGGAACTTTGCCAAAATCTGAGGAGCCTGAATGTTCTCCCGGGGATCTCAAGATCTCTCCTCTGGACCAAAACCTTTCCAATCGATTAAGAAAAAGGTTTTACCTCTAGATCTCTTCATGGCAAGAATGTCCTTAACCTCAAAGACATCTTGCGTGGAAACGGATGCTGGAGAGCGGCCAGCAGAAGCATGAAAGTGGTTAAGCACAACAGGTTTCAAGAGGGAAACGTGGAACAAATTAGGGATTCGTAGCGAGGCCGGGAGTTTTAATTTGTAGGCCACATCGTTGATACGAGCTAAAATCTCAAAGGGACTGATGTACCGGGGACCCAGTTTGTACGAGGGAACTTTGAGGCGGACAAATTTTGAAGATAGCCAGACTTTATCTCCAGGGTGGTACAACGGGGCATCCAAGCGTTTTTTATCGGCATGTTTCTTAAAATTGTCACGTGCCCGTTCAAGTGCGGCTTTGGTCTCCTGCCAGACCCTGGAGAACTCCTCGGCTAGAAGATCGGCCGCCGGCACACCTGAAGCTGGAAGTACCGGCAGAGGTACACCAGGATGTTGTCCGTAAACAATAAAGAAGGGTGACTTGGCAGAGGATTCACTGGTATGATTGTTGTAGGCAAATTCGGCCCACAGGAGCAGGCTGGACCAATCGTTCTGGTGGGCGTTAGAAAAATGTCAGAGGTACGTTACGAGAATTTGGTTTGTACATTCTGCTTGACCGTTAGATTGAGGATGGTAGGCGGAGGAAAAGTCCAATGTTACCTCCATCAGCTTGCATAGGGCCGGAGGGTTGGTGTCGAGGGACATTGTTCTTGGCACTAGATGGGCATGAAGCGATGAAGTTTCGGACATCTTGAGGCAGGGAGGGCCACCAATAAAAATGGGTGATGAAGGAAAGTGTTTTTTTGAGGCCAACATGACCTGCTAGCTTGGAGGCATGACCCCAGTAGAGAACTCGCTTCCTGTCATCGTCTCGAACAAAAGTCTTCCCGGGAGGTAAGGAAGTCATGCTCACCGGAGCGACTACGATGAGCTTGCTAGGCTCCACTATGTGTGAAGGTTCCTCTTCGGTATCGGTGACCAGAAATGACCGGGATAAGGCATCCGCTTTAAGGTTTTTGTCACCAGGACGCAAATGAAGCTCAAAGTCGAATCGGGTAAAGAACAGGGACCACCTAGCTTGCCGGGGGTTAAGCCTTTGTGCTGACTGGATATACGCTAAATTCTTGTGGTCGGTGTAGATCTGGAGTGGATGTACAGCGCCCTCCAGAAGATACCGCCACTCCTCCAAAGCTAGTTTGATGGCGAGCAATTCTCTGTCCCCAATGGTATAGTTCCTCTCCGAAGGAGAAAATGTTTTGGAGAAGAAGCCGCAGGTAACCAGTCGTCCGGAGGAGGATCTTTGAGAGAGGACCGCTCCTGCTCCGGTGGCGGAGGCATCCACCTCAAGGGTGAATGGCTTGTTAGCCTCTGGACGGTGAAGTACGGGAGCTGTGGCAAAGGCTTGCGTTTGGAAGGCGTTCTCGGCTTTAGGAGACCAGCGGTGGGGGTTGGCTCCTTTGCGGATCAAAGCGGAGATAGGAGCGGTCAACGAGGAAAAGTGTGGGATAAACTGCCGGTAGTAGTTGGCAAACCCCAGGAACCGCTGGATTGCCTTAATTCCCTGGGGACGAGGCCAGTTGAGTACCGCAGACACTTTTCCCGGGTCCATGCGTAAGCCAGTGTCAGAAATTATGTACCCCAAGAACGGCAGTGAATACTGTTCAAAGGCGCATTTCTCCAGCTTGGCATAGAGACGATGTTCTCTCAGACGAAGTAAGACTTGGCGGACGTCTTTTCGGTGCATAGACAGATCCGGAGAAAACACCAGCATGTCATCCAAGTATACCACCACGCAGGAATAGAGTAGATCTCGGAATATGTCCTTGACAAACTCTTGGAACACTGCGGGAGCATTGCACAACCCGAAGGGCATAACGAGGTACTCATAGTGGCCGTCACGGGTGTTGAAAGCGGTCTTCCATTCATCACCAGAGCGAATCCGGACCAGATTATAGGCCCCCTGAAGATCCAACTTAGTGAAGATCCGTGCTCCCCGTAGACGGTCAAATAGCTCTGGAATGAGAGGAAGGGGGTATTTGTTCTTAATGGTGATGTCGTTGAGACCTCTGTAGTCAATACAGGGACGGAGGGACCCATCCTTCTTCTTCACAAAAAAGAACCCAGCCCCGGCGGGCGAGGAAGACTTGCGAATAAAGCCTCTGGCCAGGTTCTCCTGAACATATTCGGACATAGTCTGAGTCTCGGAGGGAGAAAGCGGATAAATCCGACCTCGGGGCGGAGTGGAACCGGAGACAAGGTCGATGGGGCAATCATATGGCCGATGCGGAGGCAGGCTCTCGGCCTCCTTCTTGTCAAAGACGTCCAAAAAAGCCCAGTAGGGCTGATGTTGAACGTGGAAAACTCTGCGGCTGCACGGTGAGCAGACACCTTTTTTGGCAAGGCTGGCCCCATCGCAGAACGTCACCGGAACGCCAGTCAAGAGTAGGCTCGTGTGTTCTTAGCCAAGGAAGACCCAAAAGGATGGTATGAGATAACGAAGGCAGTACATAGAAAACAATCCTCTCCCGGTGTAAGGCTCCAATCTGAAGTTCCACTTCCTCGGTGACCTGAGTAACGGACTCCCGGAGGGGTTGGCCGTCGACCAACGCAATCTGCCGAGGGGTCTCCAGGGATCTGATAGGAATCCGAAGCCTCCTAACTGCCTCGAGTTGGATAAAGTTACCAGCCGCCCCAGAATCAATATAAGCCATTCGGAAAAACGTTTAGAACCTAGATGCAACAGGACGGAAAGAGTCAAGGGTAGAGAGGAGTCAAAATTACCTAGGAAGGCCTCTCTTACCTGTCCTAGGCGGAGGCGTTTCCCGGACGTATAGGACAGGAATGAAGGAAATGGGCAGCACTCCCACAATAAAAGCAAAGCCTCTGTTCGACCCTCTCTCTCCGGCGCTCCTCCACCGGCTTGAGACGATCCACTTGCATAGGCTCCGGTATCGGGGCCGCAGACGCTGTCACTGGGCGGGAGCGGGGCGGACTACGGGCGGCAAAAGGAGCGCGAGAAGATCTTCTCTCTCTAGTGACCTCTCGGGATCGTTCCTGAAAGCGTAGGTCGATGCGGGTGGCCAAAGAGATCAGATCTTCCAGGGAGGTGGGAGTATCTCGACCCGCCAACTCATCCTTGATTCTACAAGAAAGGCCCCGCCAAAAGGCTCCCACCAAGGCCTCATTGTTCCAACCCAACTCCGAGGACAGGGTGCGAAACCGAATGGCGTACTGGCCTACCGAAAGCGAGCCCTGGTGCAGATTGAATAGAGATTCGGTGGTGGAAGCCAAACGACCCGGCTCATCAAGCACCTTACGGAAGGTATCCAGGAAAAAGGAGAGTTGGGCGACTAAGGGGTCATCACGTTCCCAGAGGGGGTTAACCCAAGCCAGAGCCTCCCCTTCTAAGTGGGACACAATAAAGGCCACCTTGGCTCGATCGGTGGGATACTGTTGTGGCAGCAACTCAAAGTGTAGTTGGCATTGATTTAAGAAGCCCCTACATGACTTGGGGTCGCCACTGTATCGCGGGGGCTTCGCCAGACGAGGACTGGGAAGAGGGGTCGTGGGCTGAACTGGAGTTGCAGCTGCGGTCTGGAGAGCTAGCAGGCGGTTATCTACCGAGGCCATATAATTCAAAATGTGGGCCTGAGTGGAGACTGTTGGAGACTGGTGATCTGGGAGACACTCCCCGGATCTGAGGCCTGTAGAGAAGACAAATGGGACTCCATGGATTTGAGGAAAGACATGATCCTCGCCTGATTTTCCCGTAGCAACAAAAGTTCCTTTTGGGTCGGGGTCGGGGTACCAGCGGGGTCCATGGCCTGATTATTCTGTGAGGCTGTGAAGACTCCAAAGGTGAACCAACAGGACCGCGACGACGAACCTACCCCAGGGCGAGCAGTCCAGGTGTACCACCCCCTATACAGGGAGTGTTAGGGGCAGGCCCGGAGGAGACTATCGCCGCGGAAGCTGGTACTTGGGGACAGCTGGAGGAGTAGACAGGCGAACACCGGGCTGGTCGGCAGGCTGGCGAACACAGGAGGGACGGCTGCAGGACTGAACGGCGAGCAGGCAGGAGGAACCGGAGTTGGCAGGAGCGGATCAGGAAGGCACACACGGGTGAAGGCAGGAACGGACAGGAATGGCTGACTCTGGAAGGGAATACAAAGATGGAGAGGGATCAATAGAATACACAAGGCGGGATAGGCACAAGGCTGGGTGCTAGCGAGAGAAACGCAGAAGACGGATTACCCGAGAATCTGTCGTGGGACACAATATATAATCAGGCACGGGTCTGAAAGGGCAGCTCCCTTTTATAGGAGCAGGACTTCCAGGTCAGACCTCCAGGGTCACGGGGGCAGAGTGATGGGTGGAGCCAGTCTGTGCTGAGGTCTGGGGTGAGAGGCGCGCATGCGTCCTGGGCTGGTCAGAGAAGCTGACCACGGGGCAGGACGCAGGGGAGCGGGCGGGCGCGCGCCTGCTACAGATCACACCGGGAGCGGCGGACTGACCATGAGGCAGGACGCAGGAGAGCCAGCGGGCGCGTGCCTGCCGCAGGAGCGCGCAGGGAGCGGTGGACGCGCCTTGAGACCGTGGCCAGCGCGGGACCAGGAACGGGAGCAGGAGGAGGCGGGCACGGGAGCTGCGGTAAGCGTGACATAGGGCATCTTCCGCCGGACGTTCTGTCTGGTTCGTATATTTCAGAGATTTACACGGAAACCCAGGTGTAAGCGCTCAGAGCAGAGTGCAGGATAAATGTGCACCAAGCCATACTGTGATCTTTGAGAGACAGAATAAATAAATCAACAGCAGGTGAAGAGTTGGTTTTATTTATTTTTTACACCGTTCCTAATGCGGTGTAAGTGATTAGAAAACTTTATTCTTCGGGTCGGTGTGATTACCCGATACCAGATTCACGGTATTGTTTTTTTATGCTTAGCTGCTACATGCACTAAAAGATGCTTTTATTGCCCAAATTAGTTTTTGAACCACCATATTTGAGAGATATAAAATTTCCATATTTCTGTTGACAGAGTGATGTGAGGGCTTGTTTTTTGTGGGACGAGTTGTCATTTTTATTTGTACCATTTTCAGGCATATGACTTTTTTTTATTTCAATTCCGATTTTTGGGAGGCAGAATGAACTTAAAAACAGTAATTCAGGAATTGTTTTTCTTCTCTTTGGGGAGAGGGGGGTTGGGGGGCTTATGTCGCTCTGCGTGTAGTAAAACTGATAAGTCCTGTTTCACACATCCGTTGTCGGCGGTCAGCTGAAATCCGCCAAAGGGGGAAAAAACTGATCTGTCGCCGTTCATCAAAGTACGGATGACAGTCGACCACGGATCCGTGGAAGGAGAAAAGCGGGGTCAATTAAAGTGACCGCGGCCTCACTAAAGTATCGGCAAGATATTGCTGAGAACCTCCATGAACGAGATCGAGCGGGCGTCCATTGCCGCGATCTCGTGGGATAACGGCATCATGAACGAGATTGAGCGGGCGTGATGACGGCATCATGAACGAGATGGAGCTTGCGTCCATCGCCGCGATCTCGCGGGATTACGGCATCCTCCGCGCGTGCTCAGATCGCGTGTCATTTCCATGTGAGAGGAGGATGGCATCTCTATGAGAGAGAGAGAGGATTTTAGCGGCTCCCGGGACGGTAGTTAAGGGTTAAAATGCTTCCCGGAGTTAAAATAGTGAACCGTCACAGCAAAAAAACGTTGCATTGTCCGTCTCATCCACCCGGGAGCCGCTAAAATCTTGGCGGATCCATAAAATTACGGGTGTGACGGACTACCATCAGTCAAGATCCGCCAATAATGTAAGTCTATGGGTGTAAAAAACGGATCCGCCCCTTTTTTGGCTTATCCGTTTTTTAAAAAAATTGGCGGATCTTGACTGACGGGAAAAAACTGATGTGTGAAACAGGCCTAAGTCCCTACATGGAACTTTGACTTTAAGCAGTCTGATTGCAGTTATAAAGCATTGCAGTGCTTTGTAACTGTCAGTTCTGCACTGGCACAAGTTAGATACAGTAGGTCATGCACTGCGCATAATCTAACTAACTTGCTAGACCCTGGTGACCCAGATGTCATCATGATGAAATCGGGGCACCATGACAAAAATAAGGCCCCTGTAATGATGTCGCGGGGGTGCCTATCGGTGGGCAAAGGTGGCTTCCTCCCTCTGCCTGCCTTCCAAATGCTGCAATTGATATTAATATGTTTGAGTCCCCACGCCAGCACATCTCACCACTGTTCGACAGTTTCAACACATGCATGGATTGCCTGTGGGGACTTGAACACGCCAAAGTCACTCGGTTAGCACCCGAGCACGCTATGCTTGGATAACACCTTATCTGAACATGTTCGCTCATCACTATTCGGTCACCAAGCAATTTTCATATTGTAGGCAGCAAATACTTTGTTAGAAGAATGGAAATGTGCTGCCGACGAAAATTATTTTTATGCCAGCATGAAAGATCGAAGCTCTGCTTACAATAACTGAGAGAGGGGGTTCTTGCTTCCTCTAATTATAGGCCCATTAATAAAGAGGAAAAATAAAAGTAATAGGATGAATTTATTATCATTTAGGGAGCAATATAGGGATAGTACATGAGTGAACAGAGATAATGCTTCTTCAAGGAGATGTATACCTACAATACTGTAGCGTCGTAGTAACAGACAACAAATACTCTATGTAGTCAGATTCTCAGTCTCACTCCCTTTCATCTGTCTTATACTTTGAACTTACATTTAACAAGTTGTCAAAAAGTATTGGACAAAATGGATAAGGGCATGATTGCAGAATCAGACTACACTATGGAGAAACATACATTAGGAACTTTGTGTCAGAGGAAGAACCTAATAAGCTTCACATATTTTGTAAATCATTCTGTATTCTATAAAAACAAAAATGTTCCCATTATTTTACTAACTGGGATTTCCAGCATTCTTTGTGAGACCGCATATGATATTTTTCTTAGGATATTTGATTTCTTGGACTGTCAGATACATTCACAGATCTATATTCTATTTTTTAGACACTATTATTGAAAATCACTAATCTATGGAGTCTTCTATCCAGCCTGTAAGGACAGAGAACGGAGAAGTATCTGATAAGTATTGCGTTGCCTTTCATACCCCTAGTAGGATAACACTGATTTGAATTATTATTATTATTATTATTGTTATTTTTGTTTTGCAAAATTTTAATATCAGTCTTTAGAAATCCAGGATGGAGGAAGTGGAAAAGAAGACAGCTGCGATAAACCTCAGTGGACTCCGAGACACGTTTTTTCTAACGCTCTCCAGATGCTACCACATAATGGTAACATCTCAAGTGAACAGCAGCATAATGAGATTTGAGTGGTTTCAGTAGAAGCTTTTTTTATTTTCTTTTTAAAGGAGGATAACCCAATACTAGAGCCTCCAAGAAAACCAAGAAATGGGAGAGAGGGGGGGTAAGGGTGTAATCTAAAACTCTGCGGTGGGAGAGCTCCTTCCGCCAAAACAACCTGGAGGAAGGGCAGCCTAGAGTACAGACAACATCTAAGGGGCACAAGTCTCTTCAAACCACAGAGTGTTTTAGCAGAGCTTCTTCTAGTTCTGTTCAGACTCCAGTTTGCTTTCAGTCGAGACTACGGTCAGCTTTTTATTTATTACCTGAGACTGAAGGATTTTTACTTTTGTGTCTTCGTTCATGTTTGATTTTACTCATAGAGGAAGGAATGACTTTTTCTCTTCCTGGAACTTGAGCTTTTGACAAGTAAATCACTTGGAAAGAAGTTATATTCAGTTACTGATTATTCCCTATCCTGTCTCATCGTTTATTTTTCTTACTGTAGTCTTTTCATTTTTAACCCTATGAAATTTGTGTAGTACATTAGCAGAACAACCACACAAAGAATACTAAACACCTTGGTGTTGCATCCAATAAAAGGTCCATGAGTAAAGTACAGGGCATATGCTACATGCAGAATCTATGTTTTAATTCTATTATATTAACAATTGTATTATTAAATATTGGATATTTGAAGAGCTTAATGTGTCTTGTAGCACTGTTTATAAGGAATTTATATAATCTCATTCAACACATCAAGTGGTATAAGGATTGCCCGATTCAGAAAACTCCTTCTACAAATAAGAATTCACTAATGGTTGACTGACTGTCCAGAATCTAACAGCACAAACTCTAAATAATCAGCTGTGGTTATTGGAGAGGATATATACAGTATAGACTGGGCTTTTCGTAATGGGCCAACCTCTTTTTCAGTGGTGATACTTCAGTGGTCCATGATGGTGTTTATTTATTCATCTAGAATGATGACACATTATAGCAACATGTGACCATTGCAGCTTAACTGTCTCCAGCTATGGTCTACAGCAGGGGTCCCCAACCTGTAGCTCGGGAGCCACATGTGGCTCACAGTCCCATGAATCGTGGTTTGCGACTGTCTGCCAGCTTGGTGCATTAGATCCAGGTCTAGCAAACATGTATGAAGAGCACATCTCAAAATGGTGAATTTTGTGAGTAGCCCTGCACAGAAGTGCAGATGTGGATGCACATTTACTGGAGATGAGGGATTCGATTTGATGTGAATAGGATTTGTGTTGAATTTTTAGGAATTTGCTTGACTCGAATTTGTACAATTTTCAATTCACTTTGCACAATGTGTCATCGTCACAACCTCCCCAGAAAAGGTGTAATAGGTCATGCCTTCCACAAACATTTAGCCCCTTGGGGTCACTCCACTCCTGCCCTCTGGGCTCAACCTAAATCCCCTCCCCTTGCCTCCAGCAGCTAAATGCTCCAAAGCTTAAGACGAGTCATAACTCCTAAATGGGAGATCCTAAGAAGGCAGTTTTTGCCCCACCGGTTCCGTTCAGGCCCCTGCTATGCGCTGAGACCAAACACAGCTTTGCTACTTGGCTTCTGTTAGCCATTTTACGTATCTAAAATGCACCTAGACTCTGGAAAGCATTCACCCATTCTAGAGTGCTTGAAAATGTAACCGGTGTGTGCCTAGGATGTACGATAAGTCCATATTGTCCTTATGAAATCCTAGCTGACTGAACAGAGAAGTTAATTTGCATGGACTCCATATTGCAAGCAAGCCTTTTGTCCTGAGCTTAGCTGGCTCAAGGTGTGAGATTTGTCATGCATAGCCTTTTGAGGCTTGACCAATTGCTGGTTTAGGTGTTCTGTAGCTGCTCAAAGGAAGGGGTTTATAATCTCATGCCAAATTGGATACAAATGATTGACATGAAAATCTCCAATATTCTTCACAAAAGCATATAAATGGGAAGGACATTACGGAAATTACATATATCACTAAATAAGAAGATGTTGCCTCTTACAGTGAAACCAACAATTTGAGCCAATATTCTGTAAATTTCTCCCATTCTACCTAGTGATGAACCAGTGTGCTTGCCACTGCTCGATCGAGTATCGCAGGTCCTCTAGTGCCATGCTCGAGTCCCCACTCTGCATGCTTGGCGCCTGTTAGACAGCCAGTGAACATGCATAGTAAAACTGTAGCCATGTTGACTACTTGCATTACTGAGATTGACAGGCTGCATTGCATCATAGGGTCTTATATAAGATGCTTGGCACAATGTGTTCAGGAAGTAGTTCAGGGAGAGTTGTTATTGGAGGGAGAGCGTAGTCTAGAGCAGCGATACAGTCTGGATTTATTAATCCGAGCTTTAACCCTCAGATGTCAGCGTTAGCAAGAATTTTTATCAAGAATATAGGGGTCCCCACAAAGGGAGAATTGTTATAGGAGAGAGAGAGCGTAGTCTGGAGCAGGAATATAATCAGGGTTTAATAATCCGGGCTGTAACCCTCAGCTGTCAGTGTTGGCAAGAATTTTTATCAAGAATAGAGGGGTCCCACACTGTTTTTTAGATGATTTAAATAAATATTTTTAAAAAAATGGCTTGGGGTCCCCCCATTTTAGACAAACAGGCAAGCTAAAGCTGACAGCTAGGGGCTGGTTTTCTCAAGCTAGTAAGGGGCCATGGATATAGCCCCCAGCGTAAAAATAGCAGTTTGCAGCTCACATCTATTAGATGGGCCAATTATGGCTCTTTGCCCGGATCTTCCCTATTGCAATGCGGCGGTGGCAAGTGGGGTTCATATTTGTAGGGTTGATGTCACCTTTGTCCGGTGACATCAAGCCCATGGCTTAGTAATGGAGAGGCATGTATAACATGCCAATGCATTACTAATCTTTTATATTTATATTGTAAATAAACACAAAGGCAGAATAAAGTCCTTTAATTGAAAGAATGATACAGACTCAGTTAATGAATCTAAATTAAACCTGTAAGAGAATGGTCAGTCATAATATACTGAGCGGCCATGTTGTCTCTAGCAGCCATTTTGTTGAAAGTTAGAGAAGATTCAACTTTTACAAAAGAGCTGATAAAATGTATTAAATGGAGGATGGAAAATGAGATCATGTCTCCTAGCAACCTCAGCCGATGTGCGTAGAGGAAGATTGGATCAATCAATAGGGTCACAGGTTACCAAATATATGGTCAGTATGCTTATACGTGATAGTGTGGTAGCGAAGTGTAGAGTAGTTAAAATGTCAGGATGTAAGAATTTAGGGACCTAGACTGGAGACAATGATAAGATTTTAGGACAGTAGCCATAGATACCAATGACTTATGGGTTTTAGTGTTGCTTGAAGAAATGTTAATTAATATCTTCGTATTATGTCATTATAGTCTCTTTTCTAAACCACGTTTCTGTAGATTACCATGAAAACGCCTTAGAATTATAATGTTAACGTCCTCTGCGGCAAAATGCAGCTTTCTTTGTTCTGGTAATGTATAAGAAGCCCCTGTTACTGTCGATCGGGGCCATTCCATCGCCATCATGCCACTGTGCCTCACCATGGCCAGGGCACAGAGCCTTATCACCGCTAGACTTCCTAGCAAATCTCTGCCTGTCTGAATTCCTGTTTTTGCCCGCATATTCCAGCTCCTCTGTTATTCTGTATCTGTTTTGCTGTGTATCTCCGAATAAACCTTCAACCTCAGCTTGATAAGAGATCGTCTGTGGAACTTCTTCCCGACTCTTCCAGCTCTCAGTAGAACTTTTTCTTACAAGTGGCGATTGCCAGCCAGGAGGAGCGTCTCCGGAGAGCTGCCTCCAGAAGGACCACCGGTAGAAGCTGCAGATGAGGGCTTGGAGGTTGGAAGACTGAAGAGAAAAAATAAAAGAAATGCGTATGGCCATACGTTAAACCGGTCAAAGGAAGCCAGCCTGAAGGAGAACCTCTCGTGATCGCTCTGAAACCGCCTGCCCGATTTTTTTTATAATAAAACCACGGACAAAGAAAAAGACTATAAAAAGATGAGTAACTAAGAAGAAGCTATCTACAAGGACGTGAGAATTTGTTGTGCCGGGTAGCAAGAAGCTTTAAAAGGGCGTGGGGAGACGCCTGGCAAGCTAACGAGTGAGGCTGGAATCACGGCTGCACCTCTTTTGATATCTGGTCGACCCAGCCTGCAGGAGGTCTTCCATTCGAGAGAGGTGTGAGTATCTAACTTTGCTTAAATTGCATTTGTTGATACTAGGACAGAGTAAAACTCGTCCTTGTAGACCACTGTAAATATGGAGTGGTTACGGAAGCAGGTTGAGAAATATGCTGGCACACCCCAGCTGGAGGGGGTTAATGTGGAAACCACGTGGTTAAATTGTATGCGTTGGCTTACCACAGAGAACAGGGAACTAGATAGGAAAAAATTTGCTAGGTTAAGCTAATAGCCAAGTAGTGGCTTTGTGTAAGACAGTCATAACCTTTGATCAGGCTCTTGATAAATAGTGTCATGATCCAGTGTTGGATCTGGCGGTATTAAATTGACAAAGTGAACTTTTTTTACTTTGTCAGGTTCAGGGTGTCTTGACTGTCCCCGGTGGTGGTGAGTGGTATCGCACCTTAGCTTTAGTTTTAGGTTAATGTGCACGTTAATTACATGACAGGTGTTAGGCTCTATAAAGGACAGCCAGGGGTTTTCAATCACTGTTGGTGTTAGTTGTTCATTTGCAACCAACCTTGGTGGTGGAAGGAGCTGAAGAGAGTGCTCAGCTCAATCTGAGTCCTGGTGTGGAAGGAGTCACAGAAGGGAGTTCTTGGCAGCTATTCAGGAGGAAGACTGCAGTCGGTCACTGGACTCTGTGCTGGAGCTTTAGCACAGAGAGAGCTAAGTTTTCTTTTTCCCCTGTTTGTGACTTTCCTTATGTGTGTTCTAGTGCAGTGGTGGGATTAGTCTCCGCACCGACCTATTCCCTAGTTAGGGTTTAGGTTTAGGGCTTGCTATTAAGGCACGCGTGGGGCGACAGGCGAGGAGCCTGTATAGGGAATGTGAGGAGTGCAGGGACACTGGCTCAGGGGAGCTTAGGAGGTCTCCACGTCCCCCATTCCCTATCGCAGGGCCCACCACTGTATTTGTTCCCTGTGTTTACCCTTATTATTTAAATTTGCCAGCTGGAGGCGGGGTATCCAGTTTTACGTGTATTTCTTAAATTCGCCAGCTGGAGGCGGTATATCCGGCTGCACGTCCCATTATTGTTTAAATTCGCCCTGCTGGAGGCGCTGTATCCAGGATCACGTGTGTCATAAATTCGCCCTGCTGGAGGCGCTGTGTCCAGTCACACGTGATCATTACAAATAGTCTACACAACAATATGTTAACATGATCACCCGGGGAGGGGCAGCATATAGGGAGAGATAAGAAAAGCTCAGTGAGATGCTGGAGCTAGCACGGAAGCACAGAGAGGAGGGGTGCGAGCAGCAGCAGCAGCTGAGAGCAGTTATGTCACAGATGGACACTGCAGCTTCAAGACACAGTGCTGATGTAAATACAGTTGTAGAATGGAGAAGAGTTAGGAGAATGAGTAAAGTAGTACATAACAAGATATAGTGTCCCAACAGCTCCAGCTTATGCAGACACAGTTGAGGAAAGATATATTGTCCCGACAGCTCCAGCACATGCAGACCCTAGGTTAGGTGTGATGCTGCTTCAACCCCGAGAGAAAAAATCCCAGGCCAAATGTTCCTGGTCCATCTTAAATTTATTAAAAAAATGTTGCCTAATTGGGAGGAAAGTAAGTGAGTGTTTTGTTAGGACGATGCAATCCGAGGTGAGGGGTGATGAGTCTAATGTTTTTGCATGCCATTCACCTCGGGGTGTATCTGCTGATTCGGGGAGGCCAGGGGTTCCGGGGGGGTATGGCCAGGTACCGAGAATGGGCAGGTCCCGTTCGGCAGAGCCCCCAAGGGATCCCATGAGAGGCCCCCCTTGTGTTATTTTTGTGGACATCTGGGACATGTTAGACGTTTTTGTCCCAACCTTGTGCCAGGGATTGTTCCCCGAGAACCCCGGGCACCATTTAACCCCCAACAGACCCGGGAGTTCTCTAGACCACCTTTCGGAGTTAGACCTCCGTATCCAGCAGTGAATGACCCTAGGCAGTATCAGCAGTACAACGTTCTTCAAATGGTTAACCCAGTCTCACAGGAGCCTTCTGCTCCTGCTCCCTCCCCAATAGCTTTCACTCATCCGCGCCCGGAGGTCCATGCTATTCAGGGAGGGGTCACTCCTCCTCGTCCCTATGCTCCGCTGATTAAGGAGCTACGGGAACATGGGGACCGGACCCTGACTAAGGATCTCTTTGGGTCGGAGGTGGCAGCTGTTGGACGGAGGCCGAGTCCAGATGGGGATGATGGATTTTTCGGGCTTCCCACGGCAGGTAACACTGATTGATGGAGTGCTCCCCCTGTTCCACTTACCCTCCTTGCCCCCATTTCCCTGGGCAGGGACGGTAGACCTTATGTCAGAGGGAGAATAGAGGGGCTGCCTTGGGAGGACATCCTCATCGATACAGGAGCCTCAGTTTCAGTAAAAAAAGACACAAATTGCAGTCACCCCCTGGACTGCCTGAGACTACCATTTTGGGTAGAATTTGGGGGCTCCTGTATTCAAGCAGTAAAAAAGTTGTCCAGTGAACCTGAGATTTCAGGACACAGGGGGATCGAAGCAAAGGGGTCTTCGATGCGCTTTTTGGGTAAACCCACAGTTACGGTACACTATTTTGGGAACTGATGTTTTGGGAGCAATGGGAATTGTTGTTGATTTATGTAACAAAGTCTTGTGGCGGAACAAAGAAGCCACTATCTGTTCTGTAATTGTCCCTGTGGAGGAGGAGGAGGAGAGTCATAAATTACCCATTGCTAGTTTCAGAGTATGTACTGGTGAAAATGTTGAAAATGCTGACAAAGATGCTTTAAAGAATGAATTGAAGCAAAAGTTCCCTGAATTGTGGATCTCAAAGAAAACTGATTGTGGGTTAATGCAAACTCAGGTTAAAATTGATGGTGAAAAACTGCCACCTTTCCAGCGTCAGTACCGTATTCCTGAAGACGCAATCCCTTACATAAGGGTAGCAGTCAGTGAATTGGAGAAGCAAGGTGTTGTTGTGAAAGGAAATTCTCCATGTAACAGTCCTATTCTACCTGTAAAAAAGGAAGATGGCAGTTTTCGAATGGTAGTAGACCTGAGACTTGTAAATAAGTACACTCCCTCAGCTGCTCACCTTGTTGCATCTGTCCCTGAAGTTATGTCGCAGCTGAGGAGTGATTGTAAGGTATTTTCTTGTTTGGATATTGCAAATGGCTTTTTCTCAGTACCCCTAACACCTGAATCTGCACTCCGCTTCGCACGCAGTTGCCCATGGGATTTCACGGTTCTCCTGTGTATTTCCATCAGGCATTGGCTCAGATGTTAGAATCCCTTGGTTACGGAGACAAAGTCTTACAGTATGGGGATGATTTATTGATTCAAACTGTCGATGAAGGTGAACACAGAGAAACCCTTGAAAATGTTTGTCAGGCTTTACAAGAGGCAGGACTCAAAATGTGTCTAGATAAAGTACAATTGATGAAATCAGAGGTTAAATTTCTGGGTGTGTCTGTCTCAGCAGAAGGAAAGAAGCCCATGCATGATAGGGTTAAAGCTATTCAGGCTGTCCCCATACCAACTAATATTACTGAACTCAGAAAATTTTTGGGTCTTATTAATTTTTCCAGAGAATTCATTGAAGATTTTGCTTATTTGGCTAAACCACTGTATGATTTATTAAAAAATGTTGATAATGACTTTGACCCTGTTAATGTAGAGGGAGCAGCCTTACAGGCTTTTGAGGGATTGAAGAGCGCCCTTACGGCAGCTACTGCATTGGTTAACCCTGACCCTTCCCAGCCTTTCTACATTCAGACTCACACCGGTGATATCTCTATTTCTTCTGTGCTCCTACAAAAATGGCCCAAAGAAAGCCCAGAAGTGTCTAGTCAGTTGTATGCCCTAGGTTATTACTCCAGGTTGCTGACCCCCGTGGAAAAAGGATTCACTCAGTGCATGAAGCACCTACTGGGCGTGCACTGGACTATGAATCAAGTGAAGCATATAGTGGGATTTGTTCCTTTAATTCTACAAACCCCGCATGTCACTTTAAAAACTTTGCTGAAGGGAAAAGCTTCAGGTATTAATTCACAGAGAATGGCCCAATGGATCATTGATTTTGAGACTAGAGACTTACAAGTCGAAGTGGGTGAGAAATATCACTTAGCCCAGATGATGCAGTATGCAGGAAAAAGTCACGATTGTCAAATTGAACAGGCTAATGTTACTCCCTCTCCCTTCCGAGCAGATTTTCAAGAGGGAATCCCCTGTGCCTATATTGACGGAGCTCACTATTGGCATGAGGGGCATTACGTCACAGGCTTCGCTGTGTGGTTTCCAGCTAAGCCATTGCTGCTGCAGTATAAACTCCCTGGTCATTTCTCCGCTCAAAGAGCTGAGTTGGAAGCAGCTCTACAGGTCATTCTCGTGTGTCCAGAGCCAATGAATATCTTCAGTGATAGCGCATATGTCGTGTCGTCACTCACTCTATATCTTAATGTATGGGCCCTTAGGGGGATGGTTGATTCTCAGAACAAGCCCTTGCAGCATGCAGACATTCTAAAACAAATTGAGCAACGGGGTAAAGAATTTCCAAAATTATGGTCCTTCTGCAAAATTAAAGGACACCAAAGGCTAATTCCTGACCCTCACATCCTTGGCAATGCATATGTAGATCACGCAGCCAGGGAAGCTGCACTCACAGGCGAGGACAAATATCCCCAAGAAGTCATCGCTGCAGTTACTAAAAAAACCCCGAGAGCCCCCCCCTTGTTTATTCTTCTCTTCAATATCTCGTGGATTTACCTGCGGATTTTTCATCAAAATCCGCACAACCTAAAAACTACGTGTGCACATAGCCTTAAAGATCAATATGTGCATATGCACTTTATGTATTGCATTCTGACCATAGGCAGCTCTGGTTTCTCCCCCTTTTTTATTTGATATTGGTTTGTGGCTGACCACCACTGTTTGCCATGTGCGCTGGGTTATACATGCCATTCTTTCTATCTTTATGGTGATTGATCTTGGCTGCTGTACACACATGCAGCAGCCCAACCCAGCCCCAGGCTCTGTTTGATTATGCACTTGTGTCTGGGCCTATTTCACCCTTCATCTGTGGTTGCTGGATTGGCAGTGCGGAGGTTGATCTGAAATGTACATGTCTGGACCTGGTCAACCTTTATCTGCAGAAACGCTTCAGGTATATTTTGCATTTAATACAGTCTTGCTTTTAATACATTTAGGAGGACGTAATGGCACAGCAAAAATAAAAAACGTAGAGTAGGACTGCCCCATATGAGAATGACTTGGCATGGCGGGGTGGCTCATAGAATTGATCAATTGTTTGCTAAATGTCTCATTTTAAAGCACAGTTAGAAATCAATATGTGCATATGCACTAGATGTATTGCGTTCTGACCATAGGCAGCACTGGCTTCTCCCTCTTTTTTTATACAATATTCCTTACCAGTCCATTGAGAAAATAATAATACATGGGGAACCCCACCAAAAAATGACTTAGGGTCCTCCTCTGTTTAATAACCAGCAAAGGCTAGGCAGACAGCTGGGGGCTGATATTAATAGCCTAGGAAAGGCCATGGATATTGGCCCCTCTCAGACTAAAAATATCAAGTCTAAGTCATTCCAGAAATGGCACGTCACGTCCATCAGATACACAAAATTTGGCACTTAGCCTCACTCTTCCCACTTGCCTTGGTGCGGTGTACAAAAAACACACTCAGTGTCTCTCGGTGAACTTCTATGACCTTAATGACATCACTGCGAGTAACAGAAACTACTTATGCTGTTGGTGTCTTCAGAAAGGTCCTGGAGTTTAAAAAACCCCTGGGTTGTTTTCGTAGTATGTTTTTGGTCATTGTCCATCAATAGTGTGAAGAGCCATCCAATCAACCTTGCTACATTTGGTTGTATTTGAGCAGAAAGTATAGCCCTGTACACTTCAGAATTCATCCAGCTTCTTATGCCTTTAGTCACATCAGTAATAAACACTGGTTACCCAGTTCCATTGGAAGCCAACAATGTCCTGCCATCACACTGTAAACAGGTTAATTAGATGTAACAGCACAGACAACGAGGAGACAATGGTACTTAACCAACACTATTTAACTAACGCAAAGATTATTTTTTTTCATTTGGTGTTTCCACCTGCTGATCTACTTAGACTCAAATTCCACATCAAAAAATGTTCTCACACCTTCCTATCTCTTACTTGTACCACAATCACCTTGGTATGGAAGGGAGACGTGGCCTTATGTTCTGATTTTCTACATTGGACATGTATTCTCTTACAAATACTGTATATTTTCTTTGTTGCTTTGCCACTTTAGTTCTGTTTATGTCTTTCCCTTATTGTTACACTTGCGCCTTCTTGCACTTTGCACTTTGTATGACCTTTATGTTTTTGTAATTTTTTTTTGTCTTTTGTCCCTTTATGTATTTATTTGCTTATTTGTACATGTTAATAAAATAGCTTTTATCAAATTTTTAACATTCCTGTTCCTACGGAACGCGTACTTGTACTTCCTGGAACGTATACTCTACTTTTGGTTTCCTTTAAAATATCTTTGCTGATTTGCAGATATTTATTCCCCTTTTCTCTTGTACTTACAGTACCTTTGTGCTGCCATGGCATTGCAGTATGCCACAGCTGACTTGACTGACATATATACCTGACTAACTAATGTGTGTTTCACTGATGCACCGTGGTGGAGAGCACAAGTCACTTCCAGTTGCACGTCACTTGACTGACTTGTACCTATGATTTGTTACCTGTGTGCATCCCACTGACGTGCTTCGGTGGAGTGCACATGTCACATCACGGCTGGAACTGACTGCATCACAAACACCGCTGTCGCCTCTCATGCTGATCAAGCCCATTGCCCCTTCATAATTCAGGCATTCAATGTAGGCAGATCACCCCTGACAAAGCTGCTGTATAGCAGCGACACACGTTGGGTCCTGCTGCAACAGGCACTGCTAGTATACTCTGGTAAGTACAGTGTGTCCGTAAAGTCATGGTGCTGCATGGTACAGGAAAGTAAACAGTATACAATACATCCCCAGATCGGACACCCTTAGGCGATGTGCACACGCTGCGGATTCTGAGGGGATTTGGCCTCTGCGGATCCGCAGCAGTTCCGCAGAGAGTGTACAGTACCATGTAAGTCTATGGGATTTACAATCTGCTGTGCACATGCTGCGGTTTTTCAACTGCGGAAAAGCTGCGGTTTTGAATCCGCAGAAAGAATTGACATGTCAATTCTTTCTGCGGATTCCGCTGTGGGTTGCCACCTATTCCATTGTCCAGGTGTCAAACCGCAGGGGAAAACTGCTGGTCAATCCGCAGGTAAAACCGCAGGTCATTTTAGCTGCGGTTTTACCTGCGGATCCGCAGATACAAATCCACAGGTGAATCCGCAGCGTGTGCACATAGCCTTAGACTTTTACTTTTGCTGTTATGTGAAGCAACATGTGTACATTGAACGTATCAACGACATTAATCACTTAAAACAGAGAATCATAGACATTATTCACTCTGTAACACCAAACAACCTTACCCGTGTGTGGCACGAACTTCACTATTGTTTGGATGTGTGTAGGGCAACAAATGAAGCCCACATCGAACTGTACTGAATAGGTGTGCAACTGGGAGAGTTTCTCTTTTATTTGTAGCAGATTTCACATTTCTATCATCTTTTGTTGCTTTCCAGTGATTGGTCAAATGTGCACCATGACTTTACGGACACACTGAAAATGACCATAGATACATGAGTAGAAAAATACAAAAAACTTTATTCAAAATTACAGCAGGTACAAGACAATGACAGAGACAGAAGCGGATGCAAAGGCGGACATACTACGCACTGTGGAAAGACACATGGACCCAAACCTCCACCCCAGTAGCTACTGGGGGGGCAGAGGGGGCGGTGGCCCCGGGCCCTGCATTCTGAGGGGGCCCACCCGGCCCGCACCGATACATTTACATTCTGCGGCAGAGCATGGAGAATCGATCTCCCTACTCTGCCGCCGGCCGCTATGGGCCCCTGAGCAGGCAGGGGGGCCCCTGTGCCAGCAGTGGGCCCCCCACCTCACAGCCAGCAATAACGTGGCTGAGCTCGCTGCTCACTTCTGTGTGCACACAGGACCTGTGATGAGGTCACAGGAGGGGAGGAGTCAGGGGTCACATGATCAGGGGCCTCTCTGCTGTGCTGTGCTGGTGGTCATCATCATGGTGCTGGATGAGGTGAAGTTTATGTGTGGGGTCAGGACGGGTTTACAGTGTGGATGTAGCAGAGCTGTGTGTGTAAGAGGTGTACAGAGCGGAGATATGTGTGTATGAGGTGAACGGAATGGAGCCGTGTGTGTACAAGCTGTACGGAGAGGAGCCGCATGTGTACGAGGTGTACGGAGCAGAGATGTGTGTGTACGAGGTGTACAGAGTGGAGCCATGTGTGTACAAGGTGTACGGAGCAGAGCCGTGTGTGTGTAAGGAGTGGAGCCGTGTGTGTACGAGGTGTACGGTGAGGAGCGTGTGTGTACAAGGTGTACGGAGCAGAGCCGTGTGTACGAGGTGTACGGAGAGAGCCGTGTGTGTATGAGGTGTACAGAGTGGACCCGTGTGTGTACAAGGTGTACGGAGCAGAGCCGTGTGTGTGTACAGAGCAGAGCCATGTGTGTACAAGGTGTACGGAGCAGAGATGTGTGTACGAGGTGTACAGAGCGGAGCCGTGTGTGTACAAGGTGTACAGAGCAGAGATGTGTGCATGAGGTGTATGGAGTGGAACCGTGTGTGTGTGGGGTGTGCAGAGCGGAGCACTGTGTGAAAGGGGTGAGCAGAGCCGTTTGTGTACAAGGTGTACAGAGCGAAGCCGTGTGTGTATGAGTTGTACAGAGCGGAGCCATGTGTGTATGGGGTGTGCACAGCGGAACCCTGTGTGAATGTGGTGAGTGGAGCTATTTGTGTACAATGTGTACGGGGCAGAGCCGAGTGTGTACAAGGTGTACAGATTGGAGCCGTGTGTTTATGGGGTGTGCGGAGCAGATCCATGTGTGTAAAAGGGGTATGGAGCAGAGCCGCATGTGTACGGGGTGTTCGGAGCAGAGCCGTGTGTGTACAGGGTGTGCCTGGGCGGAGCCATGTGTGTACGGGGTGTGTGGAGCAGAGCCTTGTGTATATGGGGTGTGCGGAGTGGAGCTGTGTGTGTACAAGGTGTATGGAGTGGAGCCGTGTGTGTATGGGGTGTACGAAGCGGAACCATGTGTGTACGAAGTGTTACAGAGCTGAGCCGTGTGTGTACGGAGTGGAGCAGAGCCGTGTGTGTAAGAGGTTTACGAAGTGGAACCATGTGTGTACTGAGTGTGTGTGCAAGGTGTACGGAGTGGAGCCGTGTGTGTACGAAGCACACAAAGCGGAACCATGTGTGTATGAGGTGTGAGGAGCCGTGCGTGTGCAAGGTGTATGGTGGGGAGCATTCATACCTCCCAACCGTCCCGGATCCAGCGGGACAGTCCCGATTTTGAGAGTCTGCCATGCTGCCTGGGCCTGGAGCTTACTTTTCCCGAGTACACGGCGGAGCCCCGAGGAGCACTTTAAAACTTGCATGTGATGTTCCACCGGGAGTGTTGTGCTGGAAGTGGAAATGAAGTAATTTCGGGAGGAGAATGTGACGGAACCATGGAGGCACTTCAGGGAATGCTACAGATCCAGAAGTGGAAATGAAGTAATTTCGGGAGGAGATTGTGACGGAACCATGGAGGCACTTCAGGGAATTCTTCAGATCCATCACCATGTCCTCTGACAGCGCGGACAGCAGGATCGCCTTGGAATCAGGGATGCCGGCTATGTTGGCGGATCTTGATATGTCCTGCACCGGGAGGCTCAGGTGGGCATTACAATGGGAGCTGGGCTGCTATAGTGTCTTTATAGAATCTTTCTTTCTCTCTCTGTTTCTTTCTCTGTTCTTTCTCTCTCTGTTTCTATAGGGGAAGGGGGTGCTGTCTTATACTACAGTCTGCCTATAGGGGATGGGGAGGCTGCCTTATACTACAGTCTGCCTATAGGGGATGGGGGGCTGCCTTGTACTACAGTCTGCCTATGGGGGGAGTGCTGCCTTATATTACAGTCTGCCTATAGGGGGGTGCTGCCTTGCATTACAGTCTGCTTATGGGGGGCTGCAATATACTATTGAGTCTGCCTATGGGGGGCTGCATTATACTGTAGAGTCTGCTTATGGGGGCTGCATTAAATTATATTGAGGACTATCTGGTGTATTATACTATATGGAGGCTATCTAGGGGGCCATCATACAGTGTGGAGGTTACAGTAAGGGGGCCATCATACAACGTGGAGATTATTATTATTATTACAGTCAGGGGGCCATCATACTGTGTTGGAGCCATCATTGGGGGATACTAAGGGGTCAGTATGTATACAGTGAGGGGGCATTATACTGTGTATAGGGGAGATGTACAGGGGGAGACTCAGGACATTATTAAATGTAAAGTGGGCACTTATTGTTATAGGGGAACTCGGGTAACTGTGACTGTCAAAGGAGCACACACAGGGCAATATTACTTTCTAGGAGACAAAATGTGGGCACTGTTTTCTAGGGCACTTGCACACGGCATTACTATATTATAGAGGGTTACTTTAGAATTTAGAGGGCACACAGAACCACACAATAGGTGAAGTAATAGGGACCTATACAGCAGCAGTGGCTCAGCATTGGGGTATCAGGTGCAGTAATAGGGACACATACGGCAGCAGCGGCTCAGTATTGGGGTATGAGGTGCAGTAATAGGGACAGGTACAGCAGCAGCAGCTCAGCATTGGGGTATCAGGTGCAGTAATAGGGACGCATACGGCAGCAGCGGCTCAGTATTGGGGTATCAGCAGGATGAGGGGTTTGTGCAGGTTGGAGATACATGGTGATGGGGCTGGAATATGAGAAGTGAAACGTGTCTTTGCTGTATTCTCTGTAGCCCAGTCCTGGCTGGAGGAGCTGTCATGTCAGTCTGGGCCAGATGGAAAAGACGTGAAAAGTGAATGATTCCATCAGAAAGAACGTCAGCGGTAAGACACCAACTATACCTGTGCAGTAATCACATATGTTTTGTAGGACTGGTATTTACCACTGACCATATTGTGGTAATATCCATGTTGGTCTTTATATAGAGTTTATTTTCAGTAACAGCGCAGTCATCTCCTACATCCACTATTAGGGTGCGTCACCGAGTTGTAATCAAAGTTACCTGGTTAGGGGCCCACTCAGAAATTTTGCCCCCCCTGAACCAAAACCCTAGCTACGCCTCTGTCCCAACCATATGTCCAGGTGAGTAGCCCAGTATAAACACATGGCCTGATCAAAAAATCATGATATCAGAATATACATGAAGATATATAATAGATGTTATCCTAATAAACAAGGTAAGTGACTACTGTGGCCCTAATATCTTTTTATTCTGCATATTTGTAATTAAAAAGCCAAACAATGTGTTGCCCTATGCGACTCAGATGCTTCGTCCCCCCTGACGAAGGACGAGCATCCGAAACGCGCATCGGAGCAGACGCGCTTGTCCCTACGGCCCCCTTGGTGCCACTTACTTGAGGTAAATACGATACCATCGGGCACTTTAACCATACCACTCTCGGGCTCATGCTAGCATCTGAGCCGCAAGGGCAACACTTTGTTTGGCTTTTTAATTAAAAATATGCAGAATAAAAAGATATTAGGGCCACAGTAGTCATTTACCTTGTTTATTAGGATAACATATCTATTATATATCTGCATGTATATTCTGATATCATGATTTTTTGATCTGGCCATGTGTTTATACTGGGCTACTCACCTGGACATGTGGTTGGGGGTTTGGGTCCACGTGTCTTTCCACAGTCATTGTCTTGTGCCTGCTGTAATTTTGAATTAAGTTTTTTTGTATTTTTCTACTCATTGATCTATGGTCGTTTTCTGTGGTTTAACCACATTCCCCTTGTATGTTGTGCTACGATTGATCTGAATTTAGGTCCTGTTCAGCACTATATAGAGACACCCCAGACTATCCACATTATGGTAGAGTGGTGCCATAATAAGTTGCTGTTATTCTTAAGCATTGTGTGTATTTACGGACACACTGTAATATACATGTTACTCATGCATTGTATTTGCTGTTGATTGTAAGGTTCTGTATCCACTGTGTTTTTCCACGTTTTATGTACTTGTACTTATTGTGTATTTACACGAAATAACTTCTATGGTGCATAATCACGTGGATTTAACACATACACATACACATTTAGGCCTCTTTCACACATCAGTTTTTTGCCTTCAGGCGCGATCCGGCTTTTTTTTGTAAAACCGGATCCGGCAAAATGCAATGCCGGATCCAGTTTTTCCCCATTGACTTGCATTAGCGCCGGATCGTGCCGGATGGCATTGCGTTTCATCCGTTTTTTGCCGGATCCGGCAACTTGTCTCATTCCGGCGTCTGGAAAAAACGGCTACTGTAACGTTTTTTGTCTCCGGCGAAAAAGCCGGAAGCGCCGGATCCGGCGCTTCCAGCTTTTTGCTACAATGAAAGTCTATGGGCGCCGGAATGCATCGGATCCAGAAAAAGACGGATCCAGCCACCGGATCCGGTTTTTTTAAGTCTGCGCATGCTCAGATCCAATTGGCCAGCCCCCAGGAACAGATATAACCTGCTAGACGGATCCAGCAAAAAAACGGATCCGTTTCTACAGTTCTCCAAAATTTATGCCGGATCCGTTTTTTCTAAAAATAGCCGGATCCTGCCTGACGGCAAAAAACTGATGTGTGAAAGTAGCCTTAACACATACCAGGGTTCACTCATTATGTTAGTGTTTGTGTGAGGCATTAATTGAACTATTATATTCAAGCCATTCCTCTATGTATATACATTTTTAAATGTTTTTATTTTCCAGGCTATGTTGATTTTCTGTTGCTAATGGTCTTTAATAAAATGAATCAATTTTTACAATGGGTCTGCAAATATTTCCAGGGTTTATACAGTATATTATGACACAGCAGAACGACTAAATACAATATCTGTGCAACGTTCTGGTACATACACTGTTCTTGCTACCTAGCAGTTAAACTACTGTTAATGCGTTTATTTCTCAACTTAATAGCGTCACTCTCAGTACTAAATCAGTCTCGGTCTTATTCTCTATAAACACCTCTGACCATTATACTGGCCCTAGCGGGGGTCACCTGTATTTATCAGTAGGCTGCAAGTCGTTGATATGCGACTCACAGTGTGATCGTCGTACCAACTGCCTTTGCTCCCTGAAAAATGACCCCAGCACACACACTGTACATCTACACTGAAAGTAATGGCCTACAGGAACAGTCCTCTGCTACAGCTGGATCATCACCAGAGCTTGGTTTGGATCTGGTCACAGTCTTCTCCTCTAGCTGCATTTGGATATTCTGCTGGCATAGGTTACAAATCTTCCAATGGCGCCACTTATGGATCTTCTACTGACACTGCTTATGGATCTTCTACTGGTGCTTCTTATGGATCTTCTACTGGCACAGGGCACAGATCTTCCTCACATCTCAGGCCTTCTCCGGCATCTGGCCGCTCTCGTAATCATCTGTTGCAATGGTGGCTGTAAGCCCATCTAGCAGCTACATGACCTGTCCTGGTACAAGTTCCCGGTCAACTGCCTCTTCTCGGCCTGGCCAGGCTTTTCATATTTAGTAGCTGAAACACAGGTGTTATCTAACCTGGTATTGTTTTTAAACTCTTCCTCTGGGAACATAGTTTCCCACTATTAAATTTCTACTAATGTAATTCTTTCTCTACTTTCACTTTTGCCTTTAACCAGCAGATGGTAGTGTTTGCTTGCAATTACTCTGCTAGGCATCAACTTCAGTTGTACTCTTCATCTCTCTTGTCCACTTCCTTACATACCTCCACTATGTATTAGAGTGTAGCACCACTGCCTGCGTCTCTGCATGGCTTCCCATTCCCCACTCCCCACCATACAGGGATACCGATGTACCCTCCAGGCTGTGCAGTGAACTCATTGTCCTCTGCTTTCTGTGTGCAGTGAGCTTCTGATCCTTTGCTTGCTGTGCATGTTTAAGGCGCCAGTGCGTGTACTTCCTGATTCTTAAAGAGACAGTGCACACATTCTTAAGATGTCCCCAGCCTATTGCTGAGAGGCACTTGGTAGTTAAGGCACCTCCACCTGTTGGGAGGTGACTGCGCAAGATTCTCTTTCAGTCTGTTTGTGCAAGCACTGGTTGCCAGGTCCTTTTCTTTTTTCTGCCACCTGGGGGGCTGAATACCCAAGCCTTAACCCTGAATCTGTACCTGTATCTGATACTTCCTTTTTCGACCAAGAGGCAATTGGAGGCTTTGCAGTATTTTCAAATCACAGCTAATCAATTTTTTTTTAAACAAATGCAGCTGAGCTGGCAAATGTGAATTTAAAAGGATTCATTCTTCTCTACTAGACACCATACCTGGTGCCCTGCTTTTGACCACTGCTGCTGCTGTTCCCAAGTGATGTAGCCGCTTTCTCTGGTCCAAAATGGCAATTTCAATCACAACAGACGCATAATTGCAAATTGGACCCATGCCTCCCCCATGTCAATTGCCATGGTATGGGCCAGATGATGTCAGAACGCTATTAATAATAGTGGTGGGGCTCACTTTTGGAACCAGAAGAAGTGATCCCAGCACTTGAAAATGTCAGCAGGGGAAGGTAAAAGCATGGCACAAGATATGGCATCCATTCTTTAGCTATAGGTAAATTATGTATTTGAGATAAAAGGTGTTACTTTATCGTCTTTAAATCAAAAGCACATTAAAAGACATCATGTTCATGAGTGCATTACAGCTCTATACAACCTCTGAATATAAACACATAATAAAGCACCCACAGACCTACCATGAGCCATTGATTGGTGACTACTTATTTAACAGGCGGCTTTGGGACCCTTTACGGACTCAGGTATGACTATAACTTCTATTCACCTTATAGCTATATCTCTGGTGGAACCCTTCTATATGTCTGTATGTCTTTCAGCTTTTAAAATTATATATTTCAAGGTCGGGTGTCAGGATATTTCCTATGGCAGTGCCCAATGATTGAAGATGTGTGAAGAAAGGATGAGAGGTAAGCATCTGTATGTCCAATTTGCGGTGTGATCTGTGTCTTGTATAAGTAGGAGTCTGGTTTTGCATCTGTAAAAAAATGCAGGCATAAGGGCAGTGTGAATAAAACCTAACACAAATTAAGGAATGAAACTACACACACATACCAACCAATCCATGTTGTGTCAGACTTGGATGAATGCCCTTTTAAACAGGATGTGGACGAAAGTTTTTGTTTTCTCTCTATATGTGGATGTCCTACCTAATGACATATGGTTCATAATCCTTCAAATGAAGAGAAAATCAAGTCATCAAGAAACCTTCCATCTTTTTTCTAAGCAAATATCCATCTGGCTAACTGGGTTGACATACACAAGTAAGAGATCGTTTCCTGCAATAGATTACTGCAGTCTACCTAACTGTTTGAAAGACCTACAAACAGACCCTCATCGTAGTCACGTAAGACTAATGAGCCCTATATTATTGATTATGTTATTCTGGGAGAACTTTGTGCACTGTGTTTGTTTGTCTTATCAGTTCCTGTATGTAGGATTTCCTTTTAATGCAACGTAAATGTCTAAAGCCTGGAACCATATTTAGAAAAGACTGAACACCTGTATTCCTCAATGCATTCCAGCCGTTTCTGCACTTTTGCCATTGCTCGGTTGTCCTGGATGAACTCACTAATTCTAACAGGATTCAGATGTGTTCACTGTGGGAGAGTGACATCAGATGCTAAAAATCTCCTTGGTTTCTACCATACAGTAATTATGTTGTTCTACACCGGGAAACATGGAAGGAAGAGAGCAGACAAAAGGATGTGAATGATGGAGGATTCACATCCTAGAGCAGGGAGGTGGAAGTGAGGAATATAGTGTGATAACTATATTTGTACACTCTGTCTATTAAAGGACATAGCATTTCCTGAAAGGAACAACTGGGGCTGAGCTGAGACAGCAAATGAGTAAGACAAAAATGGTAATGGAATTCTACTACGTCATCCAATAGCTTTGTACATTTCTAAGAAAATTTGGAATAATAATGAATGGTGAAATGTGAGTTATAAAAATAACCCAGACATAAAATACATGCTGAGGCTTAGAGGAAAGCCGTCTGGCCATAGACATGAATTCCTACTTGAAGATCTAAAGTCTTTATGATGATCTCCTATTAACATGTACATTTATAACACAACAACATGCTATGGGGCAGGGTGTTGGGTGACTGCTAGACCTCAGGAGAAAATAAGGAAACAGACACAAAAAATAAACCCATAGCAACCATTTTGGAAGTAATCAATAGTGTGTTTTCAAGTGCAGAAAAATATAGGATGCCTTTAAAGAGAAGTAACTACCTGCCTGTTATACCCGGCGCCAGTCATTGACCGCTCCTGCCAGAGATTCAGCTGCTCCCTGTCAACAGAGCAGCAGTTTCTCTTCCTGAAGACAGGGCAGGAAGACTGGTGTCATGCTGATTGACAGCCGGCTTCCCTCAATTAGGTAGCAGAAGTCGGCTGTCAGTGTTGTGTAATTGTACTTCTATGCCAGATGTAATAGGACATGCACCTTCCAAAAAGTTCAACTTTTTTCTCGTCAGTCCACAGAGTATTTTCTCAAAAGTCTTGGGGATCATCAAGCTGTTCTCTGGCAAAAACATAGATGAGCCTTTATGTTATTATTGCTCATCAGTGGTTTTCGTCTTGGAACTCTGCCACGCAGGCCATTTTTTGCTCAGTGTCTTTCTTATGGTGGAGTCATGAACACTGACCTTAACTGAGGCAAGTGAGGCCTGCAGTTCTTTGGATGTTCTTGCGGGGTCTTTTGTGACGTCTTGGATGAGTTGTCGCTAACTTTTTCACACAGGACCTTGTAGGTTTGGATTTCTTTTTCCCTTAGTAATAAAAACCTTCTTTTAAAAACTGCATTTTGTGTTTACT
Source organism: Dendrobates tinctorius (assembly GCF_039654945.1). Lineage (NCBI taxonomy): Eukaryota > Metazoa > Chordata > Amphibia > Anura > Dendrobatidae > Dendrobates > Dendrobates tinctorius. Next base: position 1,973,812 of record NW_027361669.1, on the reverse strand, counting down.
TGTGTTACCTTTGTCTAATATTTAAATTTGTTTGGTGATCTGCAACTACACCAAAGATCCTCAATCCTATTTAGTATGGCCAAAAAAGCAAACTAACACTAACACTCAAACTAACACTCAAAGAAATGAGACATTTTAAAAGGCTAAAAACATATTTACTCTAATATCTAAAAGGCACATCATATAAACATATATATAGAAAATGGTGTGTACAAATAAAAAAGGTGGGTATACCTGGGTAAGAGTTTAGTATACTGCACAACTAAATCTATCAAAAAGTCCATGGTATATCAAACATGAAAAATTTAATCTATAACACATATAGTTCTTATAGAGGTAAAACATACCATATAACAGGTGCAATACCAATATAATATATCACAAACGTACATAAGATTCATGTGTTATAGATGATGCATTCAGCCCAAAAGGCCTGAAAAATGTACAGGATGTCTTGATAAACTCCTATATTTACATCAAATATCCCTACACCGATATTTAGTGCAATAATAGATATAAACAGATATGCATCAACGGACACAATAGATAAACATATAAGGGAACGTTACCAGCTATGCAGGGCACCAGGAACCCACTTGGCTCTATATGCTATATATGGGGAGGGGGACTTAGCTATATATCCTATCTGTGGGTCACAGGGACACTATATGTGGGGGAGGGGGTCTTGTCTATATACTGTATGTTATATGTGAGGCCTGGGGACTTGGCTATATATGTTATATGTAGGGGAAGGGGGACTTGCCTTTATGTGTTGTGTATGGGAGAGGGGGACTAGACTATAAACTGTATATTATCTGTTGGGGATGGGGACTGTCTATATTTGTTCTATGTAGGGGAGGGGGACTTGTCTGTATATTGTATGATATATGTGGGTCAGGGAGACTTGACTATATACTGAATGCTATATGTTGGGGAGGAAGACTTGGTTATATACTATATGCTTTATGTGGGGGAGGAGGACTTGGCTATATAAGCTATATGTAGATGAAGGGGACTTAGCTATACATGCTATATGTGGGGGAGGGGGAGTTGTCTATATACTATTTGCTACATGTGGGGGAGAGGGACTTGGCAATTAACTGTATGCTAGAGTACCAAACAAAAAGGACGAAATGGAAATAATACAAAATATAACTAGAATATATAAATATAAAAAGTATATGCACATATAATATCTGTAAAATAATATAGGTAAAATCATAAAAAATCCACGCATCCAATCAAAAAAGTGAGAAAAAAAACACTCAGAAATAGATAACCCAGAAAACTTGGATCAGGTTTAAGAAACGATTAATAAAGAAATTAACACAAAATTGCTCAATAATATATAGAAAATAGAGGGACAATAACATTGAAAGCAATGCCTTCATTTATGGTGATTGGTAAAAAAAAAAAATGGCACTATTAGAAAAGGTGCCCGCACACATACATACAAAAATAACAATAAAACAAATGTAAATGAATAAAACACTAAAGGGACCACACAAAAATTACTAAAAATGTGGGAACTAAAATAATATATTCAAATAATCATCCATTATGATTAAAATTCATAGAAAAAATATTTCTAGTCCCGTATAAAACCCTATTGTCATGATCCAAGGTGGATCTGACAAGTAAATGGACAAAGTGAACTTTTTTTCCTTTGGCTTAGTGCCAAAGTGGGTTGATTGCCCCCGGTGGCCATTAGAATTATTACACGTGGTGTCGTTTGTTCTAAGTTGCCCCGGTGGTGGTGAGTGGTATTACACTTTAGTTTTAATGTGCATGTATTACAAATCAGGTGTGAGGCTCTATAAAAGAGTTTCAGGTGTGTTTGATGATCGTTGGTGATATTGATAGTTCGTCATTTGGGAAGCAAGCATGGGTGATGAAGGAGCTGAACGAGAGTCCTGGGCAGCCCAGCCAGAGGGGTTGAGTCAGCTATGGTGTCTGCAGGGAGTGCTGGCATGGATTGGTGGAGTTCAACGTTGGTGTTTGCAAGAAGCGCTGGCATGGCGTGGTGGAGTCGCAGTTTATGGTGTCAGCAGGAAGTGCTTGCATTGCTTGGCGGAGTAGCGACTATGGTGAGAGTTGCATGCTGGACTTGGTTGCTGAAAGCTGGACTCAAGCATGCTGGACTTCTTGGCAGAAAAGCTGGTCTCGAGCATGCTGGACTTTTTGGCAGAAGCTGGACTCATCTTTGGGACTCTGTTTACTGGGCAGCTGCAACTGGTGGTGGACTCTGCTCCAAGACTGCACTAGGGTGATGGATCCAGTTATGGTGATGGATCCAGTTGGAGGAGAAGATGCACGCAGGTGGTGGGCTCTGTTGCTAGGAGCGTACACAACAGAGCAAAGCTAAGTGGTGTCCTCCTGTATTGTCATTTTTCCTTATGTGTGTTTAGTGCAGTGGTGGGATTAGTTTCCGCACCGACCAATTCCCTAGTGAGGGTTTAGGTGCAGGGCGAGTCAGGGTTTGAGGTACGCGTGTGTCGCCCGGTGCGGAACCGGCATAGGGAACGTTAGGAGTGCAGGGACACTGGCTCAGGGGAGTACAGGAGGTCTCCACGTCCCTATTCCCTATCGCAGGGCCCACCATTGTTATTGTTACCCAGGTTTCCCCTTTATTATTTAAATTCACCTTACTGGAGGCGGGGTTTCCAGACTACTGTATATATAACGTGTATTACCTAAATTTGCCAGTTGGAGGTGGTGCATCCAGCTGCACGTTTTATTATTTAAATTCGCCCTACTGGAGGTGGTGTATCCAGGGTCACGCATGTCATGGGTTCGCTTTGCGGTACTCGCTGCGTCCAGACACACGTGACCGTGACACCTATACTATGCCGCAGAAAAATGTATAATATATGCAAAAATACAATAATATGTCACCCAGAAATAATCCAAACATATAATAAATGCATAAATCTACATGGACCAAATAGAAGGAATGAATATAAATAAATATGTAATGGTAATGGATATGTATGCATGGTACCCCTCATCCCTATCCTGGTATGTATGGTAACCCTCATCCCTATCCTGCTATGCATGGCCCCCTCATCCCTATAATGGTATGCATGGCCCCCTCATCCCTATTCTGGTATGTATGGTCCCCTCACCCCCCCAATCCTGTTATACATGGTACCCCATTCCTCATCCTGGTATGCATGGTCCCCTCACCCCCGAATCCTGGTATGCATGGTCTCTTCACCCCCCAATCCTAGTATGCATGGTCCCCTCACCTCTCAATCCTGGAATGCATGGCCCCTAACCCCCCTATCCTGGTATGCATTGTCCCGTCACCCCCCAATCCTGGTATGCATGGTCCCCTCACCCCCCAATCCTGGTATGCATGGTCCCCCCTCATCCCCAATCCTGATATGCATGGTCCCCCTCATGCCTAATCCTGATATGCATGGTCCCCTCACCCCCTATCCTGGTATGCATGGTCCCCTCACCCCCAATCCTGACATGCATGGTCCCCTCACCCCCTATCCTGGTATGCATGGCCCTCTCACCCCCCCTATCCTGTTATGCATGGTTTCTCAGCCCCCAGTTGTGGTATGCATGGTCCCCCCTCATCCCCAATCCTGATATGCATGGTCCCCTCACCCCCAACCCTGGTATGCATGGTACCTCATTCCTCATCCTGGTATGCATGGTCCCCTCACCCCTGGATCCTGGTATGCATGGTCACCTCACCTCCCAATCCTGGAATGCATGGTCCCCTCACCCCCCAATCCTGGAATGCATGGTCCCCTCACCCCCAATCCTGGTATGCATGGTCCCCTCACCCCCCAATCCTGGAATGCATGTCCCCTCACCCCAATCCTGGTATGCATGGTCCCCTCACCCCCCAATCCTGGAATGCATGGTCCCCTCACCCCCCAATCCTGGAATGCATGGTCCCCTCACCCCCCAATCCTGGATGCATGGTCCCCCCTCATCCCCAATCCTGATACGTATGGTCCCCCTCTTCCCCAATCCTGATATGCATGGTCCTCTCACCCCCCTATCCTGGTATGCATGGTCCTCTCACCCCCCCTATCCTGTTAAGCATGGCCCTCTCACCCCCCTATCCAGTTTTGCACGGTCCTCTCACCCCCCAATCCTGGTATGCACGGTCCCCTCACCCCCCCGATCCTGGTGTGCATGGTCCCCTCACCCCCTATCCTGATATGCATGGTCCCCTCACCCCAAATCCTGGTATGCATGGCCCTCTCACCCTCCCTATCCTGTTATGCATGTCCCTCCCACCCCCCCATCCTGTTATGCATGGTCCTCTCACCCCTCTTTCCTGGTATGCATGGTCCTCTCACCCCCCTTTCCTGGTATGCATGGTCCTCTCACCCCCATATCCTGGAATGCATGCTATCCCTCACCCCCCCTATCCTGATATGCATGGTCGCCTCACCCCCCCCAATCCTGATATGCATGGTCCCCTCATCCCTTATCCTGGTATGCAGGCTACCTCTCACCTCCCTATCCTGATATGTATGGTCCCCCTCACCCCTATTAAACTGCACATACAAAAAAACATTTATACTCACCTTTCATCCCTGTGCTCAAGTGCTGTCCCGTTCGTCCGGAGGCCGGGGGGAAGAGTGCGACGCTGGAGTACGTGTATGCCCATTCCTATATCCCCAATCCTAGTACATATTGTTAGGGTTTGTGGATCGCACCAAATGTAAATTAAGAGAAGGTGCGATCGCAACCCGGGGTCCACCGTGCGGTGATGGAGAAGCCGCAGCTAGAGACCATCAGGAGATTTGGTTTTCAGTACCATCTTTATGCTGATGACACACAACTCTACACGTCATCCCCCGACCTTACCCCCGGGGTACTACAGAACACCAGTGACTGTCTGTCCACAGCCTCCAACATCATGTCAGCTCTCTATCTGAAACTTAACCTCTCAAAAACTGAACTTCTTCTGCTCCCGCCGTCTACTAACCTCCCTAAATCTGGGTGTTATGTTTGACACCAATCTCTCCTTCACATCCCATATACAATCTGTTGTCCGCTCTTGTTGCTTACACCTAAAAAAACATCTCTAGAATCCGCCCTTTTCTCACCATGGGAACAACAAAAACCCTCACTGTCGCATTGATCCATTCCCTCCTGGACTACTGCAATGCTCTATTAATTGACCTCCCCGTTTCCCCTCTCCAGTCCATACTTAATGCAGCAGCCAGGGTCATCCATCTGGCTCTTCACCAGTCCTTACATTGGCTGCCCATTCATTATAGGATCCAATTCAAAGCACTTGTTCTAGCCCACAAAGCTCTCCACAGTGCAGCACCCCCTTACATCTCCTTCCTCATTTCTGTCTATTGGTCTAGCCGATCGCTGAGCTCTGCAAACAACTTTCGACTAACCTCTGCACTAATCCGTACCTCCCACTCCCGAATCCAAGACTTCTCCTGTGCTACCCCAATCCTCTGAAATGCTCTACCCCAAGAAATTAGGACTATACACAATTTGCACAGTTTTAGGTGCTCCCTCAAAAAGCATTTGTTCAGAGCGGCCTATCACGTTCACTAATCAAAGTCATTTTATGTGTAACTGTGCATGTGTAGCCAATTCACTATCTCCATTTATCCCTCACTTTGGTTGGATCAGCATTGTAAATACATAATTGTAATTACACACCTGTACTTTGTATCTCCCCCCCCTCATTGTTGATTGTAAGCTCTCACGAGCAGGGTCGTCTTATTTTGCTTTAATTATTGTATTGTTAACGTTGTTACTTATGACTTGTGTTTTGAAACTGTTAAATTGTAAAGCGCTGCGGAATATGTTGGGGCTATATAATTAAAGAATAGCATTGTTATTATAATGGCAGAGTGTAGCCATGAGTAAGCATAGTAAACACACCGAGTTAAACATTACTCAATGTGAACAGAGTGCAAATGTTACTCTGTTATTCCACAGAGCAGTATGATAACTGAGAGCACCATAAGCTATACCCTGTTAGACATCACAGGAGCATTGTGCACAGGACCTTTCTCACGGGGCAATATGGAGCCAACACAGGACCTGAGCAGCTGACGACCGACCACCAATGACAGGTCGCCACCTCACGAGCATGCTCAGTAGAGCGAATCCTGGAGTTAGTCTCAGGAATGACTGCTCACTGCTGTCTATTGTTAGTTACCATAGCTGAACCTGGAGAGGCAGTGGTAACAATGTGCACAGCCCGAATCTGAGCAAGATGCTGAGACTGACAGCCTTGCTGAGCAGCAACTACTGCCGTCGAGACTGAATGGGAGACCGTGGGAGAAGATAAGGCTCGGGATCCATCCTGTGCAGAGGGAGAATCCTGGCACCTAACATTACCCCCTCCTTGCACCCCCTCTGCGAGCCTCGCCACGCTCAAAGGCCGCAATAAGCTGGGGGGCACGAATGTGCTCAACCAGCTCCCAGGTTCTATCCTCTGGCCCATGACCTTTCCAGTCGACCCCAAAAAATTTTTTGACACACACCATCTTGAAACCGACAATCGAGTTCACCTCAAACTCGTCCAAAGACGTACCCAAAATCCCAGCAGAAGACTAAGAAAAACGGGACATGTGAACGGGTCTCAAGAGGGAGACGTGAAAGGTGTCAGTAATATTCAGGCGCGGTGGAAGGGACAAGCAATATACTACAGGATTTACCTGCTCAAGGACTTTGAAAGGACCTAGATAGTGGGGAGCAAACTTAGTGGACTCTACGAGCAGCTTGAGGTTACGAGCTGAGAGCCACACCAAGTTGCCGGGCAGGTAGGCAGGAGCGGGGCAGCAATGAGCATCAGTAGAAACCCTAATTCTCTCCTTAGAAGCCTTGATGGCATCCTGTGTGCGGTCCCAGATGTCATGAGTCTCCACAGCCCAGTCCATCACCCTAGAGTCAGAAAACGAGACGAGCATGGGGACGGGAACACGTGGATGCTGACCATAATTGAGAAGGAGCGGAGTCTGCCCTGTTGAATCGGCAACCGCGTTATTAAGGGCAAACTCTGCCCATGGCAGTAAGTACGACCAGTCGTTATACCTGGCAGAGACGAAATGCCGTAAATACGTGACCAGGGTCTGATTGGACCTCTCCAACAACACATTCGTCTCGGGAGAGGTTAAGCTCAATACTGAGCAGCCTACAGAGTTCGCTCCAGAAGCGAGAAGCGAACTGGAGACCCCGGTCACTGACTATTTTGTCAGGCATCCCATGAAGATGGAAGACGTGCTTCACGAATAGCGCAGCCAAAGCCTATGCCGACGGTACACACGGAAGAGGAACTAGATGTACCATCTTGGAAAAATGGTCGGTGACTACCCAGATGACAGTATTGCTACGGGACTTGGGCAAGCCCACAACAAAGTCCATCCCGACCATCTCCCAGGGCCTATCTGCTATCGGCAGAGGGTGTAGCAAGCCTGCGGGCATCAGCTGGAAAGGCCAATTCTGGGCACAGGAAACACGCCAGAATGTAGTCCCTAACATCATGCGCCATCCACGGCCACCAATATGACCTCACCAGGATCTCAGTAGTCCTCTTGTTACCGAAGTTCCCACCCAACTCGGATGTGTGAGCCCACGATAGAACTTCCGGCTGCAGGTTTGGTGGTACAGGGTCTTGCCCGGAGACAAGGCCTCGAAGAAAACCCGAGGCACCATTCGCAGACTCTCCAAAGGGACAATCAGCCATGGCTCAGCCCCCTCCTCGGAAGACACTATGGAACGAGACAAGGTGTCAGCCCGTAAATTCTTCTCCCCGATAAAAAAGTGTATGGAGAATTTGAAATGAGGAAGAAAAGAAACCACCTAGCCTGACGAGAATTTAGTCGTTGAGCCATCTGCAGATAAAGCAGATTTTTATGGTCTGTGTACACCTGGAAGGGATGCCAAGCTCCTTCCAGGAGATATCTCCATTGGGAGATAGCCAACTTCATGGCCAGAAGCTCCCTGTCCCCAGTAGAAAAATATTCAGAATTGAGAGTCCTCAGTGGTTGATAACTTTTAATAAATATTGGACCAGTTCCACTGGGGCTCTGTATGTGGGGGAGACCGGGCAAAAACTGAGAACAAGGATGAATTCTCATTGCCACACAATAAGAGAAAAAAGAATGGACATGAAATTACTGGTAACTTCAAATCTCAGAGGGACAGAAAGTCTGGGAGAACAAACTCATGACGACCTTTGACACTCTCAGGGCAGGAATGAATGTGTCCCATGGATTTATGTCTTTTTACATCAATTAAGGAATTTGCTCCTAAGACCTGGTGGGGGCATCACAACACATTACCAGACCCCAATCAGAGGACAATAAAACTTTCACTCCTTATCTATGAACTGGTCCAATATTTATGGCCATAACTGTCTATCACTCCCCCATAATGATAGTTCTGCTACACATCACTTGTCTTATCTACTGCATTTTTTCTGTGCTGTGTTGTGCATAAATATGTGATTCCTCAGATTTTGTATTAGTCAATGCCTGATGAAGAGACCAGAGTAGTCTCAAAAGCTTGCAATTTGCTACCAACTTTTCAGTTAGCCATTAAATGTATCAACCACTGAGAACTCTCAATTCTGAATATTTTTCTATCAACTGGCTAACACGGTACAAAGATATACATCTTTCCTGTCCCCAATAGAATAATTTCTCTCTGCCGGCAAGAAGGATTTAGAAAAGAAGAAGCAGGGCCATTTCTGACCGTGAGCATCCTTCTGGTACAGCACAGCTCCCGCACCGACGTAGGGTTTATCCACATCTGGCTGATGCAATATAGGAGCCCTAGTGAAATGGGATTTCAGGGAGGAAAAAGCCTCAGAAACCTCTTAAGACCAAAGCTTAGGGTTAGCTCCCTTCTTGGTGAGAGCAATCAAGGGAGCCGCGAGGGTAGAGAAGTGGGTAATGAACTGGCGGTAGTAATAAATCCCATAAAGCGCTGTACCGCTTTAAGGGAATGTGGCTCCTGCCAGTTCAACACTGATTCCACCTTGGCAGGATCGACAGCCAAACCCTTGGCTGAGATGATGTAGCCAAGAAGTGGTAAAGACTTTTGCTGAAAGAGACACTTCTCCAGTTTGGCGTAGAGAGACTTGGCACACAAGAGTTCAAAAACTCTGGCAACGTCCCTATGATGAGCATCCAGATCAGGAGAAAAAATAGGAATGTCATCCAAGTAGATGACAACAGAGGTGGATAACATCTCCCAAAAGATATCATTGATGAAGTCCTGGAAGACGGCCGGGGCATTGCAAAGACCGAATGGCATTACCAAGTATTCGTAATGCTCGTCCCGGGTGTTAAACGCCGTCTTCCATTCGTCACCCTCACGGATGCGTATTAGATTATAGGCACCATGCAGATCTAACTTGGTAAATATCCTTGCACCCGGCAGTCTGTCAATCAGCTCACAGATAAGTGGCAGAGGATATTTGTTCTTGATGGTAATGGCGTCTGTCATGGGTCTGTCAGACCCCTATAAGCTATGCAGGGATGGAGTTCCCCGTTCTACTTTTGGATGAAGAAGAACCCAGCTCCCACAGGAGACACCGGTTTCCTAATAAAAACCCTCACCAAATTTTCCCTTATGTACTCCAACATTTCCTCAGTCTCCAGGAGCGTCAAGGGTTAAACATGCCCACGAGGTGGCTCTGCCCCCGGGATGAGGTCAATCGGGCAATCATTGGGACGATGGGGAGGAAGAGTCTCAGCGGCTTTTTTAGAAAATACGTCCGCATGCTGCCAGTAATGCTTGGGCAACAAGGTTAGATCTGCGACAAACTCGGATGACCCAACCTGAATTTGGGCCTTGAGACACTGTCCCTGGCATGCCCTATTCCAACCCTGTATACTCCCCATAGCCAAATCAATATGGGGTGAATGGTGGCACATCCAGGGCATACCCATCAGTACCTCATCAATACCCTCGGGGATGACTAACAAGGAGATCAACTCCTGATGTTTAGGAGAAACCTCGAGGGAAAGGGAAATGGTTTGATAAGTGATCTGATAGAGTAGTGCAGAGCCATTAACCACTCAGCTGGTAACGGGCTTAGAGAGCATAACAAGAGGTATTGCGTGTCATAGGGCGAAGGAAGAGGACATAAAATTACCCTCTGCCCCTGAATCCACGCAAGCTTCTGCAGAGAGAGAGACCGACCCATAGGTCAGTGTCACCTTAAATGTAATTTTTGAGGACATGTCAGACAAATCTGAAGCACCCCTCCAATTGTCACTAGAGACAACCTGTTAGGCGGCAGGTTTCTGCGTCTGCTCTGCAGGAATCCAGAGCCTCACATTCTGCGGTCTCCTGCTGTCTTTCTACTGCAAAGAAGATTACTTTGCAGCAGACCGCTCCAGAGACTAAGTCCCTCTGTGCTCATACTGGGCATGCTCATGAGACGATCTCCCATTGGAGATTGGGAGTCATGTGCCCAGGTCCTGCTCCAGATCTCATTGGTCCATCTTGGAGATCTGGAAGGTCCCGCACGATTATAAAAAGCACGTATGACCTTTCGGCCATGTGCTAGTATAGACTATACTTGCTATGTGTGAATGGTGATGGATAGAGATGAGCGACTTTGCCTTTTTTCGGGTCGAGTCGGGTTTCATGAAACCCAACTTTCGCAAAAGTCGGGTCGAACGAAATCGGCCGATTTTTGTGAAAAGTCGAAGGCCGACTGAAACACGAAACCCAATGCAATTCAATGGGGAAGCAAAGTTGGCAGGGAGTGGAGGACACGAAACACACCTACAGTGCCCTTTTGAATGCCAAAAATATCAATTCATATTACTGAAGCATTTCAACCTTAATTTACTTCATAATTCTAGTTACGCACTGAAAAATGGGGGTTATTTGACTAACTTTGTGGGGGGATAGGGCTGGCTCCAGGTTTTCATGGGCCCAGGGCCATAGAGCGCCCCTTTAACACATAGCACAACTCATGATGCTCCGATACGGCAGAGAAATAGCGGTATGTTACAATGAAAAATACTTCACTTTTTACATTTAATGACTGATATCCATTTTAAATTCTCCAATAGCTCCAAAAATGGACAGTATATTACTCCATACAGTATTATGGCCACCGCATAGTGCGCTATACAGAGTAATGAGGCCCATATATTTCTCCATACAGAATCATTGGTCCCATATAATGTTTGAAACAGTATATGATGAGCTCCACATAATGCTACAGTATATGTTGGTCCCCATGGATGAAGCTGCACTGTCTTATGGGCCCAAATAATGCTCCATATATAATGGGCCCCATTTCTAATGCTCTAGTGTATAATGGGCCCTGTAAATGCTGCTCCAGTGTCTGATGTCCACCTTTGGAATGCTCCAGTGTATGGTGGGCCCCATATATCATTCTCCAGAGTATTGTGCGCCCCAAAAATTGCTGTCCCAACATTGAAAACAATTAAATAAGTCTCCTCAAATAAGTCTCCTCGCTAGGGATTCCCTGTACTAGTCTGGGCGTACAGACGTGATGTCATTGCGCTCTCTGATCAGAATATCACTGTCAGGAAACGCGGAAGACGTCATAGCGGTGGAGCAGGGAGTATTTCAACTTTGCAAGTGCTGTGATCCTGAGCAAGCAGGCGGGGCCCACTCATTGGCAACGGCACTGGCACAGGGCTCCTCATAGTACGGCGGTGTGTCTGACAGCGGGTGGGCCGAACCTGCACTTTCATCTGCACTTTCCTCTTTGTCACCGTTTAAGGTGGTACAGTATATGGGAAGGGTAACCTGAGTTTCATCAGGGTCAGATTCTGGCTGTGTAGAGTGCGAGGGGAATGTAGTGTTCTGGGTCAATGTACCAGCAGAATCATCTAGCAGTGGCTGCGCATCAGTGCACTTGTGGTGCCCCCAGGAGTACGGTCGCCACAGTGGCATTACCTTCCTCCTAGGGAGTGTGATGTCATGCTTGGGAGCAACGAAGGATCTCTCTAGCAGTTAAACCAACACACAACGCATTTTCCACTCCAGGTCAGCAGGGAGACCTCTGAACCTGACTGCTGAGGAGCTGCTCTCTGTGGTCGGGAGGAGGTAAGTTAGGGCAGTCTGTGAAGGGAAGGGGAAGTATGTGGACGTGAGAAGGGGAGCTGGAGGATGAGCAGAGTTAAGGCTCACTCCTAGCTGGAGCGCATGATCCGGATTCCGGGATCCGAGTTTGTAGGGACACTGACGTTCCTGCAGCCGAAACCGGAGGAAGTAGCAGTTGTAAATGCTCTGTACTCAACTAAGGCTCGGAGGCCCCAGCAGCGACGTGTGGGAGCCAGAAGGAAAAGGCTACGGCTGCCTGCCATACGAGAAAGTTCCAAAAGAGAGTCAACAGGGGGAACTTCATTGAACTCAGCACTGCAAGTACCTCAGATAAGTGCTAGAAAGGAGGCCACACTACCTATCTGCAGAGAGAGAATTCCAAATTGGCTTCCAGGCTGACCAACTCCTTCTCCATCTGTACTCTGGGTCCCGGACGGCACTTACCAAGTACAGGTAAAGGAGCTGCACGACTGTGTCTGTCATCTTTCTCCTGCGCCTGGCACATGGCTCTGCTACATCCTGCACTGCACACCATCTACCAACTCTTTCTTCTGCCCTGCTACTACGGACCTACCTGTGCAGGGCTTCTACATCTTAGCTGCACAACAACATCTGTCCCAGAGAAGCGACACTGCAGCGCTGGTCAATCTAATCAGAAACCACAGGTGGCATCACGTATCATTCACCTATAAACATAATTCACCCCTTTGCATGGATGCCCAGGGCCACGGAACGTGTCACCACCACCGTGACATATCCCTGTGAGACTCCGGCCCAGTACCGATTAACCCCACTGCCCTGGCTGGCCACCCACACTTCATGTCAGATTCATCTTGGACTGGGGAAATCACGATTTGACTTGATAACTCAGGCATGGTATGATAGAAAGAGCTACATGGACTAATATGAAGTGTGGCCTGCTGCATCATTCACTTTGGGTGGGGGTGCAGGGCACAAGGAAAAGGGTTCTTCCTGACCGGGAGCCAGCACTTGACGACTCAGTTCTTGCATTTTTGAAACTCAGAAGAGGAGGGCATATTTGCTGGAGTCTGTTTCGGCAATGTAAGCCAAAACCAGTTCCTCATGCTCCGGCTTTAAAAGCGGTTAACCTACTCCCAGAAAAGGTAGCCTTCCAGGCGTTCTGGAGCCAGACCATGACGCAGGCTCAACACCTCCTGCCTTAGCTGCTATTGTCCTTTTGCCACTACCAGCAGATGCACCACCACCATCAGCACCAGCTGGCCCCCCCATGCCCACGTCCGCAGCCTCTTCCACCAAACTTCAAAATTTAGCACAAAATAGACACAAAATAACATCAGATATATGGCACTGTATCAGAAGCGTACAGCTTTATTCAGTTAAAGGATAATTGTCAATCTCCATATATTCCATCAGTCGCACAGAGACGCTCACAGGCTCAGTATGGATTAGACAAGAATATAAAAAGTAGACAAAGTGTACAGTATCATCAGATAGCAGGTATATATAGCATAGTTTAAACATTAACAATGTACGTCTATATATCAGGAGTAGTTTTGAGCCACCCCGCTAGTGTTTTGGTTCGTCGCACAGGAGGCAAGTTCGTCGATTGTTCGTCGAACCCCATTGAAAACAATGGCAGGCAAACACAAACACATACAATCACATAGAAAACAATTACAAAACACCTTAAAAGGTGTCCCAAAGCCGAAAAAATGCTCAGAAGACAAAAATTAACATATGGAAAAGGGCAACTACATTTAGAAAAGAGGTGGAGGAGTAAAAGGAGGAGGTGGAGGAGACACAGATATAGGCTTGTCATGCTCTTATGAAGTCAAGAAAGGCTGGAATAAAAATGTAAAATACAAACCAAAAAAAAAAAATTCTGAAATCGAACACGATCATATACCATCGGACTTCCCACCGATAAATTATGCCAACTGGCGATCGAGCGGCGTTATTCCCATGAACCTCCAAACAGCGTCCATGAAGGCAAAGTGTTTGCTTTCCGGGGGCAGTATGATTGCAAAGCTGAACCTTAAAGGAATGTCCAAAAGGGCACCACCAGGAGTGGAGCCTGCGGCTTAATTGAACTCCACCCGGGAAACCACAACCATGCCACCTCAAGAAAAGATGCACACATTGAAAGTTTTGTCGATTCTGTGTGTGGTGTGGTATGTCCGTTTGTAGTTGTGCTAGCGATTTGTCAGCTTTATTCCGTTAACGAACGAGACTACGGCATGCCCCCGCTGTACGCGTCAAGCTTACTAGAGGGATACACGAGGCTCTGGCACGCGAGATCGAGCAATAACAGGTCTATCATGGCCTTAGCTGTCCGGGGCTGCATGCGTGCTACACTGAAAGCACCAGCTTTTGTCGCTAACAGGTGCAGATAACCCGCTGAACACCGTTAGTGATGGGGATCTGTGATTCCAATTATTCACCGTGAACGATGATTTCCCAGTAAGTGCAGGTCAACCGCAATTCCTGAAATAGGCCTAACCGGCATTCCTGAAAAAATGCAAAAAATTACGTGTCCAAACCACAGGTGCTGTAGCTTGCGTAACAGCTCGGCAGCCGTTCTCAGGCCCAGTATGGATTCGACAAGATTCTAGAAAGTTGATAAAGGGTACAGTTTCACCGGATAACACGTATATATGTAGCATAGTTTACACATTAAAAACCTATGTCTATAGATCAGTAGGCAGGCTCAGACGGTCTCAGGCCCAGTATGGATTAGACGTGATTGCACAAAGGTGACAAAGGTTACCGTATCACTGATAACAGGTATGTATAGCATAGTTTACACATTAAAAATATATGTCTATAGATCAGGAGAAACGGGAAACTGGGTCTGAGCAGAAAAAGTAAATTAATGTGCATGAAAATGTAATTGCATATGAACACATGACCTTTACACAGAGAAAACCAAAAGCAAAACACAAAACAAATAAATTAGAGTTAGGACTGTCCCACAAGGGTTGCCGTGACGTGGCGGGATGGCTTCTACATTATTTTGATCAAAATTATGTTAACTAAATACCCTTATTATTACTATTATTACTACCTTCATGCAATTTTTGCAATATATTTTTTTACTTTTTTATTCCAGGATATTTGTTTTGTGTTTTGCTTTTGGTTTTCTCTGTGTAAAGGTCATGTGTTCATATGCAATTACATTTTGCATGCACATTAATTTACTTTTTCTGCTCAGACCCAGTTTCCCATTTGTTTCATTGTGCATTCTGTGCATATAAGGGTGTGACCGCCCTGTTTCTGAGTTGGAAAATCCATCCTGTCTGGCCTATACTATTACTGGTGGTTCAGTCCCTCTGTCCTTGTTCACATTTACGTCACTTGACAAGTGGAAAGGTTTTAAATACAAGAGTTAGGACTGTCCCACAAGGGTTGCCGTGACGTGGCGGGATGGCTTCTACATTATTTTGATCAAAATTATGTTAACTAAATACCCTTATTATTACTATTATTACTACCTTCATGCAATTTTTGCAATATATTTTTTTACTTTTTTATTCCAGGATATTTGTTTTGTGTTTTGCTTTTGGTTTTCTCTATAGATCAGGAGGTAGACTCAGACGTTCTCAGGTCCAGTATGGATTTGACCAGATTGTACAAAGTTGAGAAAGGGTACATTATCACTGGATAGCAGGTATATATATAGCATAGTTTAAACATTTAAAATCTCCATGTTCTCAGTTTGTTTTAGACAACAATATAAAAAGTCGAAAAAAGGAAATGTATTTGAAGCGTACACCAGTATACACTTTTGGTGGTATTTTTTAATCTTCATATACAGTATATTTCTGTCTCAGTTAGACAGTCCAGACTCTCCGCAATAGGAAATGAGATGCATACAATTACTGACATAAAGTCTAGTGATTGCAGAAATCTAGGAATTACTATTCACGGGAAAAACTTCCGTCACAATTCTCAAAGGCGATTCTGACCCTCAATTAATTAGTGTGTGGAGACAGCAAAAACCTTTCTTTGTGAAGAAAGTGTTGCTGTATCGCAGTACCATTGATCCCATCGCCGTTACTCATATCCATCCAATTTTGATCACAGGGAGAGATGCAAACATGGTGCTCACTGCCTATCATGATCTATCACGTAACTTTGGAGTGCAAAACACAGAAGCCACAGGCCGTAGGCGATTCAATTGGATTGGCATGAGAGGGCACATTTAAAAATGTGTGCTGGAATGTCACACGTCTGTGGGTAGGAAAACTGTGAAAGCTGATGAGAAACCACCACTGCATCTCATTGTGAGTCGACGTCCATAAGAAATGGAAGCCATTGATCATCTGAAGCTAGAGCCCGGCCAGCGGGACAGGGCATAGCTATGTCTTAACCATCATTTTCTATCAGTTCACCAAATTTGTAGTGGCAGTCCCAGTGAAGGATTTGACAGCCCAGACTACAAAGCGGAGGAGCAGGGAGAGGTAAACATTGCAAATGCTGGGGCCCAGCCCAAGCAAGGGGGCCCCACTCGTGGGCATCGGTACTGGCACTGGGCCCCTCATAGTACGGCGGTGTGTCTGACGGCGGGTGTGCACCCCCACTGTCAGAGACACTTGATTGCACTATGAGGGACCCTGTGCCAGTGCCTGCGCCCAAGAGTCGGCCCACCCACCTGTCCAGGGCAACGGCACTCGCACGGTTGCATGCGCTAGGTGGTGACCCCGGCCATGGGGGGAGGAGGCAGCCAAGTTAGGGAGGTTTACAAAATGGCATATGTTGATGTGGGAAATTCACTTGCTGCTAAAGGCGAAATTGGTCAAGTCCCAGAAAGAGGAGGACCAAAGAAACCATTTTTCTTGCAACCTATGTGTCATCAGGGTAAGGTGTGACAAAATCCTTGGAAACCCATGCATGGTTCATTTAAATGAAGGTTAGATCATCCACATTTTGGGTCAAGAGACGGGTCCTTTTTTCTGTCAGGATTGATCCAGCAGCACTGAAGACTCTTTCCGATAGCACACTTGAAGCTGGGCAAGCGAGCTCCTGTAAGGCATATTGTGCTAATTCAGGCTAGGTGCCCAGTTTAGCGGCCCAATAGTCAAATGGGAATGACCTGTGAGGGAGAACATTGATATGGGACGAGAAGTAGTTTGTAACCATAGTTGACAAGTGCTGTCTCCTGTCACTTTCAATCGATGCAGTATTACCAGTCGTGTGAGCGGGACTTGAAAAATTAGTCCACAACATGGTCATGAAACCCCTGTCTCCAACACCACTTCTGATGTGTGCACCACCAACACCTCTTCCAAGTGGCCCCCGGCCCCTACAGCTCATGTGAGAACCATCACCGCTGCTGTGTGCTGGGAATGCCTCAACCAACCGGTTTACCAGAGTTGCTTGTTTGTTAGCCAATATTAGGTCAAGGTTCTCCTGTGGCATGATGTTTTGGAGTTTGCCTTCATAGCGTGGATCCAGGATGCTGGCCAACCAGTAGTCGTCATCGTTCATCATTTTGGCAATGCGGGGGTCCCTTTTTATGATCTGCAAAGCATAATCTGACATGTGGGCCAATGTTCCCGGTGTCAATGATGCACTGCGAGCGCTGGGTGGAGGAGCACTTTCTGGCAAATCCACATCCCTCCAGTCACACACAAACCCTGTACCAGACCTTGCCATGCCAACATTTTCTCTTGCCCCACGAGAAGCTTCCTCCTCCCCTAAATAATCATCCCCATCATCATCCTCCTCCTCCTCTTCCTCTTCTTCCTCCACCTCGTCCAGGAGAGTTCCCGGAGCAGACAATGGCTGACTGTCATCAAGGCTTCCCTCCTTCTCTTCCTCATCATCCTCGGCTGCAGATGCCTGCTCCTTAATGTGTGTCAAATTTTGCATGAGCAGACGCATAAGTGGGATGCTCATGCTTATGATGGCGTCGTCTGCGCTTACCAGCCATGTGCATTCCTCAAAACACTGAAGGACTTTACAGAGGTCTTTCAGCTTCGACCACTGCACACCTGTCAACTCCATGTCTGCCCTCAAAGTGCCTGCCCATGTATCCTCCCACAAATGCATTACAGCTTGCCTCTGTTCGCACAGCCCCTCAACCATGTGCAGGGTGGAGTTCCACCTTGTTGCAACGTCGATAATTAGGCGGTGCTTGGGAAGGTGGAGCAATCGCTGCAGCTTCTGCATACGACTGGAGTGTACCGGTGACCGGCGGATGTGCGAGCACAGTCTTCGGACCTTCTGGAGCAGGCCTGTTAACTCCGGATAATTATTGAGGAAGCACTGCACCACCAGGTTCAAGGTGTGAGCCAAGCAAGGTATGTGTCTGAGTTTTGAAAGGGCTATGGCTGCCACAAAATTCCGGCCGTTATCACTAACTACCTTGCCTGCCTCAAGATGTAGACTGCCCACCCATGACTCAGTTTGTCGCTGAAAATAGTCGACCAGTACCTCCGCGGTGTGTCTGTCGCCCAAACACATCATCTTCAACACAGCCTGCTGACGCTTTCCACTAGCTGATCGATAGGGGGACACCTCGTGTGCAACACTGGCAGCTGCGGATGGAGTGCTCGTGCGACTGCGTTCTGTGGACGAGCTTTCGCTTCTGGAGGAGGAGGGTCAAACGCCTACAGCCAACTGTTTCCTATACCGTGGGCTAGGCAGCACTGTCCCACCACCGCTGTCCCCTGTGGACCCTGCATCCACCACATTAACCCAGTGCGCAGTGATGGACACGTAACGGCCCTGGCCATACCTACTGGACCATGCATCAGTTGTGAGGTGATTGCTTGAGTGCATGTACAATGCGGTCTTTCACATGAAGGTGGAGGGCTGGGATGGCTTTGCGAGAAAAGAAGTGGCGACTGGGTAGGTCATAGTGTGGTACTGCGTAGGCCATGAGTTCGTGGAAAGCTGTGCTTTCACCCAACCGATAGGGCATCATCTCTAGCAAGATTAGTTTGGCAATGTGGGCGTTCAAGCCCAGTGTACGCGGTGAGAGGATGAGTACTTTCTTGTCCTACTCAGTCTCTGGTAGGGTGAGCTGGACTTGAGAGCTGCATATGGTGGACCTAGCGGTGGACATGGTGGACTGAGAGAGGGATGATGATGGTGATGGAGTTGGTGTTCTTTCTGATGGCCTAGATTCAGTCTTTCGTTGCATTAACAGTGTGATTCCCTGACTGATTTTCCCTTGCGACGACAACTCAACATTTGCTACTGGTGGTGTGCTAACCGGTGGGCTTACAGTGGGGGAAACAATGTAATGTTGCTGACTACCTTCTTTGGGAGCAGTTGCACATGTGGTACATGAGTTTTGGTAGTCCGTCCACGCTTGCAAGTGCATGGTGGTTAAATGTCTTAGCATGCAACTGGTATTCAAATTTCTCACATTTTTCCCTCGGCTAAAAGTCTTTGCGCACTTCTTACAGATAACCTTTGCCTGATCATTAGGATTTTGTTCAAAAAAGTGCCACACTGCACTCTTCCTACTATGGAAGACATTTTGAGGCCTTGCGCGCTGTGCTATTTTGACCGTCTGGCCAAGCTGTCCTGCAACTCTTTTGGTTTTTGTAACCTGTTTTTGGACTGCTCCGGGCCTGAGAGATAACAGCTGTTGTGATGTCGATGCCCGCTGCGGATGCTCCTCCTCCTCTTCTGAGCTATTGGCAGCGGCACCCTCTTTCCCCAATGGATGCCAATCTGGGTCAACAACTGGGTCATCCATCACCTCCTCTTCAATGTCATGTGCACCTTCCTCTGTGTCACCGTGTATGGTGGTATAGTATGCGGGAAGGGGCACCTGAGTTTCATCAGGGTCAGATTCTGCCTCAGTACACTGCGAGGACAATGTAGTGCTCTGAGTGAATGTACCAGCAGAATCATCTATCAGTGGTGTGCATCAGTGCACTACATGTCACATTCATCTTGGCCTGGGTAATTCACGATTTGACTTGATAACCCAGGCATGGTATGTGAAAACAGCTCCATGGAGTAATCAGTAGTGTGGCCTGCCGCATCCTTCAATTTTGGTTGGGGTGAAGGACGCAAGGAAAGGTGTGGTTCATGACCATGAGCCTCCAATGACGACTCAGTGCTTTTATTTTTTAAAACTTCAGAAGAGGAGGCGATAGAGCTGGAGGCTGAGTCAGCAATGTAAGCCAAAACTTGCTCTTGAAGCTCCGGCTTTAAAAGCGGTTTACCTACTCCCAGAAAAGGGAGCGTTCGTGGCCTTGTGGAGCCAGACGATGACGCAGGCTCAACACCTGCATTAGGTGCTATTTTGATTTTGCCAGCAGATCCACCACCAACACCAACACCATCATTACCAACTGCCAACCCCTGCCCACTTCCACAGACTCTTCCACCACACTTCCTCATTTTTTGGGAAAATGTACCCAAAAAACCACCAACTATATGGTACTGTAAAACAAGGTACAAGGTGTATATAGTAGTGGGGAGAATTTGAATCTCTCTAGACTTCAGGACACAGTTGGATTCTGTCAGGCCCTGTTTATATTACACCGCAATGTGACAGGCAGATTCTGGATGGTGTAAGAAAGGTGTATAGAGGACTGGGGAGAATTGGAATCTCTCTAGACTTTAGAACACAGTTGGATTCTGTCAGGCCCTGTTTATATTACACCGCAATGTGACAGGCAGATTCTGGATGGTGTAAGAAAGGTGTATAGAGGACTGGGGAGAATTGGAATCTCTCTAGACTTCAGGACACAGTTGGATTCTGTCAGGCCCTGTTTATATTACACCGCAATGTGACAGGCAGATTCTGGATGGTGTAAGAAAGGTGTATAGAGGACTGTGGAGAATTGGAATCTCTCTAGACTTCAGGACACAGTTGGATTCTGTCAGGCCCTGTTTATATTACTCCGCAATGTGACAGGCAGAAATTGCCTAATGTATGACAAACTACAAGGTATATATAGAATTGGGCAGAATTGGAATCTCCCTAGAGTGTAGGTCTGTAAGAACGGACAAACTCCTCGGCTTTTCCTTACAGAGTCACACACTTAGCTTCAATTTGGCCGTGATAACAGCCGTTACACGGTACTCTGAGAGGAGCGTACACCGCTGTACGGTGTATGTAAAATTGTCAAGCTCCGTGTTTTAGTATACGGACTGACACACGCTGTCTCTCCCTAGTTTTGAATGTGATCAAATAGCAAACATACTAAACTGTTTGAAAAACGGACAAAACTATAAGGTGTAGGTCTGTAAGAACGGACAAACTCCTTGGCTTTTCCTAACAGAGTCACACACTTAGATAGCTTCAATTTGGCCGTGATAATAACCGTTACACAGTACTGTGTGAGGAGCGTACACCGCTGTACGGTGTGTGAAAAAATGAACGCTCAGTACCTCACCAGGACAAAACAATAAAATTTGGATTGCTTTTAAAAAAGCAGTTTGAACACCAGTGTGCACACAGCAATGCAGCTAGCCTTAAAAGGCAGGCTAATCACCACCAGCGCTGCTGCACAAAAGCAAAAATCTTCACCTTTCACTGCACAGTAACTACAGTGAAAAGTGCTATCAGCAGAAGCATTTTTATTTTCTTTTTGACTTCCTAACGCTCTCCCTACATGAATCAGCAGCAGCAGCTCTCCCTATTCTGAGATCAGCATGAGTAAAATGGCGGTCGGCGTGCACGCCCTTTTATACCCCCTGTGACGCCCCACAAAGCAAGCCAATCACTTGCATGCCCTTCTCCAAGATGGTGGTGACCGTTGCCTATGTCATCACGTTGCCCACAGTGTCCGTTCTTCCTGATTGGCTGAAAAGGGCACTAAAGCATCTTTTGAAACGCGACTTTGGCGCTAAAGTCGCCAACCTCGTGGCCGACCTCACGCTAAGGTCGGGTTTCGTTTCATGAAACCCGACTTTGGCGAAAGGCGGCGACTTTTGAATTTTTTCGACCCGTTTTGCTCAACTCTAGTGACGGATGTATGATTCTGGTGACTGACTTATTAAGAAACCCCTTCCCTCTGATATTACGCATGTGGATAAGGAATTAGTTCAGCAGTCTGCGCCAGTCAGTGGCAAGCCTTAGGCCACTGTGCACACCGCACCTCTGCGCTAGCGTCCGACATTGCACCTGCTTTGTAGCTGCATCGTCCTGCGGCAGTGTCCTACGCCGCGCTGCAGTTGCAGCCCTTCTTGGCGCTCACAGTAGCAACGCCGCACACACGGTAGGTCTAGACGGACGCAGCTCCTCTGTCTTAGGTCCTGCTCCTGTGACCTGATACCATGTGTGCATTTACCTGAGGCCAGTGATACTAACAGGCTCAGTGTTTTTGTATGTTTATGCTGTGGCGCCTCTGTGTGTGAACAGAGCCCGCTTTGTGCACTTCGGGTGAAGTCTAACCCGTGCGCATTATACCACCATATTGCTTGTCTGTCGTTACCTAGCAGCAGAGTAACATCTACTGCACGGTGGACCCCGAGCGGCGAACGCACTTTATTATTTATTTTTATTTAGTGCGTTCCACTGTTTCTAATATTATACTAGCATCAGCGTCTGGCTAGTGATGGCAGAACAGCAGCAACTCTTACAGTATATTCGGCAGCTGGAGGGCCGGTTGGCTACTCTTGATAGTGCTATCTCAGCTGCGAAATCCACTGAAGCTGCTGTACAGGCAATCGCAGACGCGGTTTCACGTATGTCCATGTCCTCCCACGCGCCGACAGTTACCCGCTCCCCTTGTCTCCCACGTGTCCCTTCTTAAACCTGGTGATCTTGCTGCCTCTGATACCGTCCATACGTCCCGGTTTTCCGTGTCACCTACCAGGACATCAGACTTGCCTTCGGACGAGTCTGAGGCCAATGCCTCTGATGGGCACAAGGTGGTGGATTGGAAGGCTCAGAGGGGAGGGGGCCCTAGGATGGGGGGTAATGTTAGGCTGTAGGTTTCTGCATCTGCTCTGCAGGAATCCAGAGCCTCACATTCTGCGGTCTCCTGCTATCTATCTACTGCAGAGAAGATTACTTTGCAGCAGACCGCTCCAGAGACTAAGTCCCTCTGTGCTCATACTGGGCATGCTCATGAGACGATCTCCTATTGGAGATTGGGAGTCATGTGCCCAGGTCCTGCTACAGATCTCATTGGTCCATCTCGGAGATCTGGAAGGTCCCGCACGGCTATAAAAAGCGCGCATGACCATTCGGCCATGCGGTAGTATAGACTATACTTGCTATGGTTGAATGGTGACGGATGTATGATTCTGGTGACTGACTTATTAAGAAACCCCTTCCCTCTGATATTACGCATGTGGATAAGGAATTAGTTCAGCAGTCTGCGCCAGTCAGTGGCAAGCCTTAGGCCACTGTGCACACCGCACCTCTGCGCTAGCGTCCGACATTGCGCCTGCTTTGTATCTGTGTCGTCCTGTGGCTGTGTCCTACGCTGCGCTGCAGTTGCAGCCCTTCTTGGCGCTCGCAGTAGCGACGCCACACTCACGGTAGGTCTAGACGGACGCAGCTCCTCTGTCTTAGGTCCTGCTCCTGTGACATGATACAATGTGTGCATTTACCTGAGGCCTGTGATACTAAGGCCTCTTTCACACATCAGTTTTTTGCCTTCAGGCGCGATCCGGCTTTTTTTTGTAAAACCGGATCCGGCAAAATGCAATGCCGGATCCAGTTTTTCCCCATTGACTTGCATTAGCGCTGGATCGTGCCGGATGGCATTGCGTTTCATCCGTTTTTTGCCGGATCCGGCAACTTGTCTCATTCCGGCATCTGGAAAAAACGGCTACTGTAACGTTTTTTGTCTCCGGCGAAAAAGCCGGAAGCGCCGGATCCGGCGCTTCCAGCTTTTTGCTACAATGAAAGTCTATGGGCGCCGGAATGCGCCGGATCCAGAAAAAGACGGATCCAGCCACCGGATCCGGTTTTTTTAAGTCTGCGCATGCTCAGATCCAATTGGCCAGCCCCCAGGAACAGATATAACCTGCTAGACGGATCCAGCAAAAAAACGGATCCGATTCTACAGTTCTCCAAAATTTATGCCGGATCCGTTTTTTCTAAAAATAGCCGGATCCTGCCTGACGGCAAAAAACTGATGTGTTAAAGTAGCCTTACAGGCTCAGTGTTTTTGTATGTTTATGTTGCGGCGCCTCTGTGTGTGAACAGAGCCCGCTTTGCGCACTTTGGGTGAAGTCTAACCCGTGCGCATTATACCGCCATATTGCTTGTCTGTCATTACCTAGCAGCGGAGTAACATCTACTGCACGGTGGACAATGAGCGGCGAACGCACTTTATTATTTATTTTTATTTAGTGGGTTCCGCCGTTCCTAACACAACCATTCCCTATGACGCCTGGCACGCCTGTCGGCGACATAACCAGCCTGCTCATTGACAGGATGAGTTGGTGAGGAATGGACGGGATGAGCCTTAACCTCCGTCCAACAACCCACCAGAGGTTTACTCTGTTCATTGGTCTGAGTAGGAGACCCCAAAGGATTGGTAAAACTTGGTGCCAGCTGAATCCTTTGCCTACATTGGGCTTGTTCAAACCTTCGTTCAGCATACCGAAAGTTGATACGAGTGGAAATAGATATGAAATTTGTAGTAGGGATCTCCCTCATGGCCAGTGCATCCTTAACATCCTCCAAAATGCCGAGACCAAGACCTTATCTGGCCACTCCAGTTCGAAAGCTATCATCTGAAACAGAATAGCAAACTGGCTGGTCGGTAAAGAGCCCTGTGTCAGGTTCAGGATTTGGAGTGCGCTATCATGGGTAACCTGGGGTCCCAGAAAGATCTGTTTCAGGGAGCTCAAAAACCGAGAGGCACTCCGAACCACCAGGTTCTTATGTTCCCATAATGGCATAGCCCACTCCAATGCCCTGTCCGTTAAAAGGGACACCACAAATCCCACTTTGGCCCACTCAGATGAGAAATGTGAACTCAGTAGCTCTAGCCGGATTGAGCATTAGTTCACGAATCCCCTGCATGCCTTGCTATCCCCAGAAAACTTATCGGGAGTGGGAAGTGTGGCAAAAGCGGTACAGGAGCCGAAGCTGAAACCCTGGTAGCTGCTTCACTGGCTACCTGCGGCGCTACTGCGGATGAATCCACAGCTGAGATTGCTTGCTCTAAAGAGGACAACCTGCTCTACAGCTGCTGGAAACTCTGTGGAAGCTGCTGATCGTCCGCCATTGCTAGCTAGACCCTGGTGCTAAGATACTGTTAGGGTTTGTGAATCGCACCAAATGTAAATTAAGAGAAGGTGTGATCGCAACCTGGGGTCCACCGTACAGTGATGAAGAAACGGCAGCTAGAGAACAAAGGCGGAGTGTAGCCGTGAGTAAGCACCATAGACACACCAAGTTAAATGTCACTCGGTGTGAACAGAGTGAAAGGCACCTGACTCTGCTACTCCACAGGGCAGTACGATAACTGAGAGCACTCTAAGCTATGCCCTGTTGGACGTCACAGGAGCATAGTGGAATTGACAATAGTGGGGTCCCTATAACTCACCCCCTACTACACTGGTGATTGAACCTGCTCTGACACACTGACACGGTGGCTTTTGAGCCTGCACCTGAGGACGTCCGGTGCAGACACTAAGTTCAAGCCGGAGTTCCCACCATACACTGCCTGACCGCAGGGATACCGCAGGAGAAGATAAGGCTTGGGATCCATCCTGTGCAGAGGGAGAATCCCTGCGCCTAACACGTATGTCCTCCATCTTGATATATTTGTCTGCCTATCCTGACATTTATGTCCCCCATTCTGGTATATATGTTCCTCACCCTGGAATTTCTGTCCCCTTCCTATTATATATTTCCCTCATCTTGGGCCATTCCTAGTATATATGGTCCCCTTTCTTCTATATACAGTATGTACACCATCCAGGTATATATGTACCACATATTGTGCCCATTTTGGAATATATGTCACCCATCATGGACACATCCTAGTATATATGTCCCCCATCACGGGTTCATCCTAGTATATATGTCCCTTATCCTAGGCCCCATTCTGCCATCCTGGAATATACTGTATGTCCGCTATCCTAATATTTATGTCCCCCTTCTTGATATATATGTTACCCATCCTGGGTCTATCTTGGTATAAATATTGACTTACTGTTATATATATCCTCTGACACACATCCATCTGAAATATGCACCGGTGTCGACGGGCTCCCCTCCCGCATGAGCCCAGTCACGGACGCACCCTATGCAACAGCAATTGTTACACCCCTGATTGCAGGCTCTAGTATAAAAGAAAATTAAAAGTTAATTAAAAAAGTTGTTTTATAAAATACTTAAAAATAAAGTTAAAATAAAAATGCAATAAAGTAAAGTTTACGTCACTCCCCTTTTCCAAGTTAAAAAAATTAACAATTAAAAGATAACCCAAAAATACATTTTGTTATGTTTGCGTCCATAAAAGATCAATCTTTCAAAATATAAAATGATTTAAAATGAAGAAAAAGATCTAACTAAAGAAATGCCAATTTTTTTAGTATCAACGCTTTCCAAAGAATTTAATTGCAGCGATCTAAACATCAAATGCGTCCCAAAATGGTATCAATAAAGCTTATAGCTTTCCACACAAAATTAAGCTCTCATACAGTGTCATTGATGGAAAAAAAAAAGGCTGCAGAAACCAAATTTATTTTTACAAACTTCTGATTACTGATTTTAGTGGTTAAACACTAAAATATAAAAAATTCCTTACAAGCTTCATGTGGCCATAATGCTACTTACATAAAGAATCATATTGGCAAGTCATTTTTAAAGGACAATAAATGATGTGAAAACAAAGCCTAAAAAGGTAATTGTGAAATTGCTTTTTGTTTAACTATTTCAACCCGCTGGGGATTTTTACCAGTTTTTCAGTACATCGCATGGTGAAATGAGTGGTGTCACTTAAAACTACAACTCATCCTCCATAAAACAAGCCCTTGAACGGTTATATTGATGAAAAAAATAAAAAAGCAATCGCTCTTGAATAAAGGGGAGCCAAAAACTAAAGCGTAAAAAAGGAACATCGATTATTAATGTAAGGTTTAAATATGGAAAAATGTCATTTGCAGAAGGCCGGCACACTGTTATAACACAAGGGCTGTCAGTTGTCAAGTACTGGGCAGCACGGTGGCTCAGTGGTTAGCACTGCAGCCTTGCAAAGCTGGAGTCCTGGGCTCGATTCCCACCAAGGACAACATCTGCAAGGAGTTTGTGTGTTCTCTCCATGTTTGTGTGGGTTTCCTCTCACATTCCAAAGACATACTGATAGGGAATTTAGATTGTGAGCCCCATCGCTGTGGATAAAGATTATTATTTATTACTGTATGCCTTCAGTGTAGTGGACATTTATACACGCAAGTAGATTTTTCTGGAATATTATTGTTCAGTTTCTGATACAAACAGCAATAATTTCTTTTTTAGCAAGGAATACTTTTATTGCTCAGTTTTGGGTGAATGAATGAGATTCCGTAACAGGCCTCACCACACAGGAAGAGTAGTGAGGCCGTACTAGGCCATAGGCCGTAAAAGGGAGGCCGGCATGACAGGGTAGAGAGGGAAGTAGATACGGAGGTGGTTGGTGTATAGAACATTGAATAGGGGGTTAATTTTCTGGGCTGGCATGGATGGGCTGGGCTAAGTTGTGGGTCGGTCACATGGGTTGGGGGGAGGGGGCACGGGCTGTTCGTATAAAAAGGGGAAGCCATTTTAGAGGGACAACCATTTTGGGTACACATTGGCAGCAATAGGAATCTGAGGTACCTGTCATTATGGAGATCGAGTCCGTTCTCCAGATGCTGAGGGATGCCGTGGGTTCCCGGGGCGCAGGATGGTTGCAGTCTTCTGTCCAGGATCTGCTCCAAGGGGTGGCGGGGTCCCCTCAACCCCAACTAGAGGAACGTCGGCCACGGAGATCTAGGCCTCCGGTGCGCCTTAGTCCTGAGCCCACCCCTCGGGTCCGGCGCCGTATTAGGAGCCCCTCCAGGGACCCTCCGGTACAAGCTGCGAGCTGCAGGGCTGGCGCACGCAGACAAAGAACCGGGAGGAATCCTGCTGGTCGGCGGGGCCTGCCACGGGGGGGAGTATCGGCTCCCCCTCCTTCTCATGACACAGCAGGGAATATGGATCCGGGTCCTGGTACGGCGGGGCCTCACCATGGAATGGGCCCCGCTCTGCGTGGGAGAAGAGACACAGCGGGTCGGCGGGGGCCTGCGGCACAGGCCTCTCGGCGTGGATCCAGCACAGGAGTGAGGAGTCGTAGCCCCGCCCACCGGCCGAGAGCACAGGCCGCCCGAGGTAATGAGACCGATGGCCGGGACGTGGGGGCGGCGGGGCTGCAGGTTGACGCAGCGACCGCTCTGCAAACACAGCCGGAGGTACCGGGGGAACAGGGGCCAGGATCTCTGGTGCTCCACGGCGGCAGTTGTAGCTCCGCCCACCCGCTCGTAGCGGGGAGCACGTCTTCGCCGGCTGCATGTCAGTTGCCAGAACCCCCGGGGGGAGAGAGCTCCGGGGCTGTTACCATTTGGGGAGTATGGGGGGTTTAGGGATTGGAAGTCAGCAGCCCCCTGTGCATATGGGGGAGGCTAGCAGGGATTGGAGTGACCACGGGAACGCTGGGGTGCCTGGAGTGGGCAGGCAGCACTTGGCCGTCCAAGGGGGGGAGGTGAGCGGTACCAGGTGCAACATGACAGCTCTATAGGAGCTCAGCAGCACGGGCAGCATTTGGCTGGCCTGGGAGAGGGAGGGGAGAGAGGCTATGGTGGATGCAGCAGCTCTGGAGTAGATCAGGGGTATGGTCAGCAGCCAGCTGCCTTAGGGGGGAGGGACGCCTGGGGCAGCGCGGGGTTTTGCAGCGCAGGGGGTCCCTGGGAGGATATCCAGCAGCGGCAAGCATCTCTGTGGAGAAGAGAAAACGGGCAGCAATTAGCTGGCTCCTCGGAACTCGGTCCAGGAAGCCGGATGTCATCGCAGAGGGGTGCGTCTCAGCAGGATTCGTTGGAGGACAGCGACCGGCAAAACGAGCCAACGATCGGCCCAGGGACGGGTGCGGTCTCTTCTCGCCTGGACCATGGATCTTCGGCTGCTGGGACCACAGCACCCAGGCAGCTAGGTGAGGCGTATACTGAGCATAATGTTAACCCTTCTTTGTCTTTACGTGATAGTAGGGGTAATGTCGGCTTAGCAGGGGAAGGGAATATGGGGGCTGGGTCCTTTTTACACACCCTACGTGAGCTAGTTCGGTCTTGGGACTTGAGTAATGTGCCGGGTGGGGTTTCTCCAACGTCAGCTTGGCTGGGTGGTGATAGGGAATCGGGGAGCCAGGGTCGACCAATAGGGTCAACTTTGCCAGGCTCATTAGCGGTGGATAGCAACTCAGCAGCTATCGGCGGGGGGTTAGGGGTGCAGAGTTCAGGGGCTACACCGTTAAACGTAGCTAAGAAAGAGAAAGATGAAGACGTACGTATCGGCGATGCGGCAAAAGGGGAAGTTTACGTTTGTTTCGAGGGCCCCCTAGGTACGTATCTGAAGCCCGAGGTTAAGGAAAAGATTTGGAAGGGTGAATACGTTGATATATTCTCCCTGCTTCCTTTAGAACGTTTTAATCTGAATAGAGTGAGAAGGGAAGACAGTAAGAGGGAGGATGAGGATAGGAGGAGATTTCGTCTAATTCCCAGAACCTTTTCGAATTGGTTGCAAGCGTTCGCGATACTGACTAGTGTGTTAGGGGAGAAAGCCCCGGACAATTGTTCAGGCCTATTCTGTTATATGGATGCAATTGGAGAAGCGTACAGGGTTTACGGAGGGCAGGGTTGGTTGCGGTACGATGAACAGTTTCGCCAAAGGAAAGCGGTTAGACCAAGCATTCGTTGGGAGCATAAGGACATAGCTTTGTGAATGAGGGTGATGGTTCCGACTAGGGTGGGACAAAGTTATCAGGGGTTTCAAGGGGGCACCGGGGGTCCAGGACAGTCCGGACACTCGGTGTCAATGCAAAAGGGACTGTGCTTCGCCTTTAATGATGGTTCCTGCAGATTTGGAACAAAATGTAAGTTTAGACATGAGTGTTCCTCGTGTGGGGGAAGTCATGGGGCATCGAAATGCTTCAAAGCTGGAAAAAACCGGGGTTCAGAAGGTACTGAAAAAAGGAGTGACTCCGGTCCGTCTGGAAGAGATGGAGCACTTTCTAAATGAGTACCCTGATAGGCCTGCAGCGTTGTTATTAAGGGATGGTTTTAGGGATGGTTTTAAGATTCCTAGCGTTGATGTTGAGTTTCAATTGTATACCAAAAATCTGAAATCTGCACTTCAGTTTCCCGAGGTGGTGTCCGAAAAGTTATCTAAGGAAGTTTCGCTGGGTAGGATGGCAGGCCCCTTTGATTCAGTTCCGTTAGATAATCTGCGAGTTTCTCCATTGGGTGTCGTTCCAAAAAAGGAACCTAACAAGTTTAGGCTCATTCATCACCTCTCGTTTCCGAAGGGTTCTTCGGTAAACGACGGCAGCTGTGTTCGGTGGTGTATACATCCTTCAACGCTGCTTTGTATTGGGTTCGTGCTTGCGGAAAAGGTTCATGGCTGGCAAAAACGGATATTGAATCGGCTTTCCGGTTGTTGCCAGTCCACCCAGATAGTATGCACCTTTTTGGTTGTTTTTGGAATGGGGGTTTCTACGTGGATTGTTGTTTGCCTATGGGCTGTTCACTATCATGTTCTTACTTTGAGGCTTTCAGCACGTTTTTGGAGTGGACAGTGAAGGAAGTGTCGGGCCTGAAGTCATGTATTCATTATCTTGATGACTTCTTATTCGTTGGCCCGGCGCAGAGTACCAACTGTTCGTTGTTGTTGCGTACCATGGAGAGTTTGGCTAAACGTTTTGGAGTTCCATTGGCACAGGAAAAAACCGTAGGCCCGGCTACCTCTTTGAGTTTCCTGGGCATTGAAATTGACTCGCTAAACATGGAGTGCAGGTTGCCAGTGGAGAAGGTGGCGGAGATGAGGGCAGAGGTTCACCGGGTCAGCAGTTTGAAGAAAGCAACTTTACGGGAGGTGCAGTCCCTGCTGGGCAAGTTGAATTTTGCTTGCCGTATTATGCCCATGGGGAGGGCCTTTTGTCGCAGGTTGTCTTTGGCGACGGTTGGGGTTTGATCCCCAAACCACTATATCAGACTAAAAAAGGAAGTTCGCGATGATTTGAAAGTGTGGGCCTTGTTCCTTGATTCCTACAATGGTAGGTCCATGTGGATTCCACCGGTTGTGCCGGCTGAGGAGCTGGGTCTTTTGGTGGGCTTATCGGATGGCAATGGTTTTTGTACATTCTTCCAGGGGGAATGGCTAAGGGAAGTCTGGCCGAAAACATGGAAGGAGTTGGGTTTGTCATCTAGCCAGGTGGTGCGAGAGATATTTCCCATTATTGTCGCGTTGTCACTATGGGGGTCGAGAATTCAGAACAAAAAGATTTGCTTCAGATGTGAGTCAGTGGGCACGGGTAGGGCCCTGAATTCCTTGTCTTCCTCAGAAGGAGCTGTCGTGAGAATGCTCCAACATTTGGTTTGGTTAGGCTTAAGCAATAATTTGTGGATCATTTCGGAGGTTGTTTCTGAGGTCAAGTTTCCTATCTTTGATGCTCTTTTTGCTTCACAGTGGGATCGTTTTCGAGAACTAGCCCCACAATCGTCGATAGGGGGGCTGAGGTGTCCCGCGGAGTTCTGGAACCTCCCGTTGGCGCGGTAAGGGATTTGCTATCCAGATCATTGTCAGAAGGAACTTGGTCCCATTACAGGAAATCTTGGAGCATTTGGGAAGAATGGAAGTCTTCCCTGAACGATGAGATGGATGAGAAAAGTAAGCTATTGATGCTGGTGGGGCACAGTTGGGAGTCAGGTTGGTCGGTGCCAAAAATTAATAATTTCATGTCTGGCTTGGCGTTCGGCTTTAAATTTAGAGGCTTGCGGGATTTGACGAAGAATTTTTTAGTACAACAAGCGTTAAAAGGTTGGAGGAAAGGCTGGAAGTCGGTGGATGGGAGACGGCCTGTATCGTACGAGATATTGTTAATTTTGGATGGCCAGTTAGGTTTGGTCTGTTTTTCTCAGTGGGAAAGGGCTCTATTCAGAGCAGCGTTTTCTTTGGCCTTTTTCGGGGCTTTTCGGATTGGGGAGTTGGTTAGTCCATCAAAGAAAAGGAAAGGTGGCCTTTTGAGGCATGATGTTGACGTCTATAGATTAGTTATATTCATTCGAAGGTCAAAAACGGATAAAATGGGTAAAGGTTGCAAAACTGTTCTGTTCAAGGTTGGGGGTTCCCCCATGTGTCCGGTTACATGTGTAAAAAAATTTTTGGGCGATGTGGGGGTTCCGGATTCTCCTCTTTTGGTTCATGAGGATGGTTCGTTTTTGTCGCGCTATCAGTTTGTAACAGTTTTTCGGGCGTGCTTGGAAAAAGGGGGCATTCCATCCAAAAACTTTAGTGGCCATTCCTTTCGCATCGGAGCGGCCACGGAAGCGGCGAAAAGAGGCTTGGGCGAAGAGGTGGTTAAGAGGATTGGGCGTTGGGAATCGGCGCGGTTTCGCTCATACGTTCGCCCTACTTTGGTGTAAGCACGGCGGTGGCTTGTTGTAGTTGATACGTGTTGTTTCTTTTCAGAGTCCGCACATCTCCTCTGTTGGATCATGGGGCACTCGTTCGTTTTCTGGGCAGCACTGAGAGCGGCAGTTCGACCGGACGGGAGACAGTTGGGTGTGCCTCGTGATGCAGCCGTCGTGAGATGGATCGGAAAGCGGGGCATGGTCTGGAGACAGCTCCTTCCGGAATTCCACAGATTCGCAAGACTGGATCGCCCCCCAGAGTTACTGGTCATACACTTAGGGGGTAACGATCTGGGAAAGCGGCCATGCCGCGAATTGATCACCGACATTAAATTTGACATGCTGCGACTGTGGGCGATGTTCCCTAGGTTACTGATAATTTGGTCGGATATTATCCCGAGAAAAGTATGGCATGGGGCTCGGTCTGTTCAGGGCATTAATAGGGCCAGAATTAAAGTGAATAGGGCGGTGGCTCGTTTTATGGCACGAAACAGTGCGATCGTGGTGTGTCATTTGGATCTGGAGTCGGGACAAGGGGAGTTCTGGAGAAAGGACGGAGTTCATCTCAATGCTGTGGGGTTGGACATGTGGTGTCTAGCGGTGCAAGAAGGCATTGAAAAAGGTTTGCAGGTGTGGAGGGACACAAATGTTTGAGGCGAGGATCAAAACATTTGTGTTGATGGCGCAGGGGGGGTCCTCGAAGTTGGTGAGGCTGGACGCCCTGGGGGGGGGGACCGGAATGGGGTCCTGGACTCCCTCCAGAGCGGGCTTAAGTGGACGACCATTTTAGGTATCCCGAGGACGGGAGAAGGATCTGGGAGAGGCTAATGGTTCTGGACAGGCGGGTTGTTCTGGTGCCTCTGAGCTGGTGCTTTACGGCTGGAGGTAAAGAACTCGACCTGGGGCCATACGGGATGGTTAACATCTTGGAATTTTGGTTTCGGGCTTCGAGGACCGCCCCCTCTCGGTTGTGATTTAATGTAATGTTTGTTTTATGTTAAATAAATGGCTGCTGTGGCCAAATTATCCAACATCCTTGGCTTGGGTCTTTATTTATTATAAGGGGGGTAGTGAGACGGTTGAGGTAAAGGGGCTGGTTTTACGGATTCAGGTATAGGATCTACGAGGAATCTCGAATACCCCCTTTGTCAAGTGAGGCCGTACTAGGCCATAGGCCGTAAAAGGGAGGCCGGCATGACACGGTAGAGAGGGAAGTAGATACGGAGGTGGTTGGTGTATAGAACATTGAATAGGGGGTTAATTTTCTGGGCTGGCATGGATGGGCTGGGCTAAGTTGTGGGTCGGTCACATGGTTTGGGGGGGAGGGGGCACGGGCTGTTCGTATAAAAAGGGGAAGCCATTTTAGAGGGACAACCATTTTGGGTACACATTGGCAGCAATAGGAATCTCCCACCCACCCTCCCCTTTGTTTCAATCTAGTCAATGATTGTAAGTAGGTGTATTCAATCCATTTCATTGTCTGTAAGTTTTTGTCATGGCAGTCGTGCGCAGGGGGGGTCCTCGAAGTTGGTGAGGCTGGACGCCCTGGGGGGGGACCGGAATGGGGTCCTGGACTCCCTCCAGAGCGGGCTTAAGTGGACGACTATTTTAGGTATCCCGAGGACGGGAGAAGGATCTGGGAGAGGCTAATGGTTCTGGACAGGCGGGTTGTTCTGGTGCCTCTGAGCTGGTGCTTTACGGCTGGAAGTAAAGAACTCGACCTGGGGCCATACGGGATGGTTAACATCTTGGAATTTTGGTTTCGGGCTTCGAGGACCGCCCCCTCTCGGTTGTGATTTAATGTAATGTTTGTTTTATGTTAAATAAATGGCTGCTGTGGCCAAATTATCCAACATCCTTGGCTTGGGTCTTTATTTATTATAAGGGGGGGGTAATGAGACGGTTGAGGTAAAGGGGCTGGGGTTACGGATTCAGGTATAGGATCTACGAGGAATCTCGAATACCCCCTTTGTCAAGTGTTATCTCTGCCTGCATCATTTTGGAGGCAGAAGGATTTACTGCTTCCCCTACCAAGGTGACCACCACATTACACGGAAACCTGAGCACGGTGACTACCTCGCACATTGGCTCCTTTCTGCCGAATATTTCTAAGCATTCTGAGTTAGTTGAATGTATATTGCAGTACTTAATAATACAAACACGGCAACACTATTAAGAGAAAGATATCATTAAGGTCAAGCCCCTACAGTAACCAATCTAAAATGGAATGCGAAAATGTCAAAAATCATTCCTTTAGCATGCTTAATAAATGATAAAGAAAGCACACAGAATTTGTCTAGACATGTTCGTAATGTCCCCAGCCATTAAAATACAATGCTAAAATGACTGTTTTTCATGAGTCTGTCTCTCCAAAGAAGTGGAATAAAAAGCAGTTTAAAAAAAATCACATGTATCCCAACATGGTACCACTGAGAACATCAACTCATCCAACAAACAAACATGCCCTCGCACAGCAACGGCAAGAGAGAATGAAAAGATTATAGCTTAGGGTACCGTTACACTTAGCGATGCACCAGCGATCCTGACAACGATATGATGCGGTCAGGATCACTGGTACATCGCTAAGTGGTCGCTAGTGAGCTGCCAAACAGGCAGATCTCACCAGCGACATAGCGGGGGTCTGGGGTTGCTACTTACCTGTCAGACGCGGCGATCCTGACGTCCTCCCGCCCGCGTCCATGCCTCGCTCGTTGGTGCCACAGAAAGCGCAGCAGGAAGAAATGATCCAGGACCTTCTCGCGCGACCAACGATAATCAGCGGGGGAGCCGGTCGGAGGTAAGTATCACATGCAGCGATATCGCTAGCAATATCGCTGCAACGTCACAAAATCGGTGACTTTACAGCGATATTGCTAGCGATATCGCAGTGTGTAACGGGGGCTTTAGGAAAATACATTTATCTATCTATCTCCATCATCTGTCTATTATCTATCTTTGATCTAATTATCTATTTCTCTATCTACCTGAAACCAAATAGGACTCAACACTGCGCAATATATTTATCATCATTTTTGACAATGACCCGGTAACATGTAAGGGTTCAAGTAATATTTTAATTTAGACTTTAGCACTTGCGTAACTGAAACTAACACTTTTCGAGTCCTGATAAACCTTTGGAACATCCTTACTGCTAAAGTGAAGAGTTTTTAAGGGTATGAATAATTCTTTTACATTTCAAACTATATTTACGGCTGGTTTATGTGTCGGATCCTACATATTATGGAAATTATACAGGAATAATTGTAATAAGAATTAATATTGTTATCGTTATTATTGTTATATCACTTTTTTAAACTTGGCAAAATGAACATATATCTTTATAAGTCTAAAACCCCTTGAGTGACGTCTTATTTTTTCCTTTGATTGCAGGAACCTACATAAGAGTGCTTTTGATAGCGCAGGCCGCGTCTGGATAAGCCCCAGTGGCTTCACGCATTGAAATCTGTGTAGTCATCCCATAGCTTATGTTCAGCTGCAATCTGCCTTGTGAATAATTTATGGGGAGCTCCCATACTTTGCTGTGTCCCTTATCATGTGTTCAGCAGTCTGGGGAGAATTAAAATCAGCCATTTCCTACTTTTTGCTCCCTACAGCCTTGAGA
This sequence comes from Dendrobates tinctorius, assembly GCF_039654945.1. NCBI lineage: Eukaryota > Metazoa > Chordata > Amphibia > Anura > Dendrobatidae > Dendrobates > Dendrobates tinctorius. The sequence goes on along the minus strand of NW_027361669.1, from coordinate 1,937,595 downwards.
CATTAGTCAAGGGGATCTAAACACATTCTACACAATTCCCATCCTCTCCAAAGGAATGACACAGTCTTGTCAAATTGTTTTATGATGGAAGCATCCTGTTCTGATTTTTTTTTCTGCTCTCATCAAATCATACAGAAGAAGAACACATCCTATGTTGTCAGATCAGTTAATTGGTCTCTCTCTTCCTGCCCCTGGAGGAAAGGACACTTCCTCAATCCCTTTGAATTGGTTACAAGTGCTCACACTCAGGGTGGCCGCCTGCCCTCTAGCACAGCACCGTGGTAAACGGAAAATTAAACTGTGTTATTTTGTTCCAAGAGGCTTGTTAAATTCATGAGGTCAAATAAACACATTCCTAACTTCTGTTCTCCCTTTTCCTGTAGATGCCCTTCTCACCTTTGCATCCAGTTCAAAAGCACACTATGACAATATATTTAAATACCATGTAAAATAGGATTTGCGCAAATAATGTGTGATGATAGAACTAGATATGATATAGATAGATGATAGATAGATCTATAGATAAATAGATAAACAGATAGATAGAAAGATAGATAAATATAGAATTATAGATAGATAGATAATAAATATAGATAGATAGATGGATAGAATAATGAAGAAAAACAGCACAAAAAAATGAAAAAAAAGGACTTTATTGCCCCATGGCGTGGCAAATTTTAGGATGTGATATCCTTTCTCAAGCTAGGCGTTGTTCAAGCTTGAGAAAAGACACTTTGTGCAGCCATTTATCATATAACATCATGTCTGTCATCATCTTTCTTTTTAATTTTGATAAATAAAATTGAATTTTATAAGAAGCTGGAACAACACCTATATTTTTGATAGCCCCACCAGTGGTTTGTGGACTTTCCCATGCTCCGGCACAAAGTCCTGCGTGGCAGTATACTTACCGCTCAATCAAACTTATCAGCTGTTCCAAAGTGTCCAGGTCCACCCAACACTGCAAGGCAGCCAGCAGAGCCCTCACCAGCCGGTTGACCACCATCCTCTCTATCATCTGGGCCAGGGTCAAAGTCTCAGGCTGGAGCCATTCTTCCACCAACTCTAATAAGTCATACGCCTGAGACCTGGCAGGATGAGTCTCTGCAAAGGACCACTGATACACCCTCTGATCGTTACTTTGCACATGAAGGACGCCATGAACGTGTGTGTGAGACTCACTGCTTGAGAAAGACTTAGTGTGAGCTGAAACGTCGCCATGCTATGTGGGTTCAATAAACTCACTACCACTTGAAAGACTAACTATGGAGTGCTGCCTCTATTTGGAATGAGTATTGGATATTGTGGCTGAAAACAGGACTTTTTGTCTGGGGCCGTGCACCCGAAGCTAAGTACTGTGCCATTTCTTTTTTCTAATTAGATAGATTGATAATATACATATGATAGAGATAGATAGGAGATAGATAGATCGATAGATAGATAGATAATATACATATGATAGGGATAGATAGATAGATAGATAGATAATATACATATGATAGAGATAGATAGATAGATAGATAGATAGATAGATAATATACATACGATAGAGATAGATAGATAGATAGATAGATAGATGAATGATAGATTATATATAGATGATAGAGATAGATAGATAATAGACAGATGATGGAGATAGATAATAAATAGATGAGATATAAATATCTACCGCTACCTCCTCACCATCCCTGGAGCTGTTGCAACCCCCATAACCTACTGTCTCCTTCCCCACCATCCTGTAGAAAGTAAGCCTGCAAGGGCAGGGTCCTCTCTCCCCTCTGTATCAGTCTGTGATTGTTAGTTTGTTTACTGTAAGTGATATCTGTAATTTGTATGTAACCCCTTCTCATGTACAGCACCATGGAACTAATGGTGCTATATAAATAAATAATAATAATAGTAACATAGTAATTAAGGTTGAAGGAAGACTTTAAGTCCATCTAGCTCAACCCATATCCTATCCTAACTTGCCCTAACATGTTGATCCAGAGGAAGGCAAAAAAAACCCATGTGGCAAACAGTAAGCTTCACATTGGGGAAAAAAAATCCTTCCCGACTCCACATACGGCAATCAGACTTGCTCCCTGGATCAAGGCAATATTAAGGAAACTAGTGTATATACCCTGTAATATTATACTTTTCAAGAAAGGCACCCAGTGCCTTCTTAAATTTTAGTAGGGAATCACTCATTACAACATCACATGGCAGAGAGTTCCATAGTCTCACTGCTCTTACAGTAAAGAATCCGCGTCTGTGAGTATGCTTAAACCTTCTTTCCTCCAGACGTAGAGGATGCCCCCTTGTCCCCGTCACAGGTCTAAGAGTAAAAAGATCATTAGAAAGGTCTTTGTACTGTCCCCGCATATATTTATACATTGTAATAGGATCACCCCTAAGCCTTTGATTCTCCAAACTAAATAACCCCAAGTGTAATAACCTGTCTTGGTATTGCAGACCCCCCTAGTTCCCTAATAACCTTGGTCGCTCTTCTCTGCACCCGCTCAAGTTCAGCTATGTCTTTCTTATACACCGGAGACCAGAATTGTACACAGTATTCTAAGTGTGGTTGCACTAGTGACTTATATAGAGGTAAAATTATGTTCTCCTCATGAGCATCTATGCCTCTTTTAATGCATCCCATTATTTTATTTGCCTTTGCAGCATCTGCCTGACACTGGCCACTAAATGTGAGTTTGTCGTCCACCCATACACCCAGGTCTTTTTCAGTGACAGTTTTGCCCAGTGTTTTACATTTAAGCACATAATTATACATCTTGTTCATTCTACCCAAGTGCATGACCTTACATTTATCCCCATTAAAGCTCATTTTATCATTTATCAGCCCAAGCTTCTAGTTTACATAAATCCTCCTGTAATATAAAATTGTCCTCCTCTGTATTGATTACCCTGCAGAGTTTAGTGTCATCTGCAAATATTGAAATTCTACTCTCTATTCCCCCTACAAGGTCATTAATAAATATGTTAAAAAAAGCGGGCCCAAAACTGACCCAGTCCAAGTGTGCTCCATTAATAACCACCCTTTGTTTCCTATCCCTGAGCCAGCTCTTAACCCACCAACACATATTTTCCCCTATCCCCATTGTTCTCATTTTATGTATCAACCTTTTGTGTGGCACCATATCAAAAGCTTTTGAAAAGTCCATGTACACCACATCCACTGCATTCCCTTGGTCCAGTCCGGAACTTACCTCTTCATAAAAGCTTATCAGATTAGTCTGACAGGAACGGTCCCTTGTAAACCCATGTTGATATTGGGTCATGAGGTTATTCTTCTCCAGATACTCCAGTATAGTATCTCTTAGAAAACCCTCCAGGATTTTACCCACAGTTGAGGTTAAACTTACTGGCCTATAATTTCCAAGTTCAGTTTTTGTCCCCTTTTTTAATATTGGCACCACATTTGCTATACACCAGTCCTGTGGTACAGACCCTGTTATTATGGAATCTTTAAAGATTAAAAATAATGGTCTATCTATGACTGTGCTTAATTCCTGCAGTACTCGGGGGGTGTATCCCATCCGGGCCCGGAGATTTGTCAATTTTAGTGATTTTTAGACGCCGCCGTACTTCCTGCTGGGTTAAGCAGGTGACATTTAATGGAGAATTTTTATCCCTGATCATGTTATCCGTCATGAGATTTTCTTGTGTAAATACTGTTGAAAAAAAGTCATTTAGCATATTGGCTTTTTCCTCATCCTCATCCGCCATTTCACCCAGACTATTTTTAAGGGGACCGACACTATCATTTTTTTTAGTTTCTTACTATTTATGTAGTTAAAGAATATTTTGGGATTATTTTTACTTTCTCTGGCAATGAGTCTCTCAATCTTTGCTGTCTTGATTTGCTTTTTACAGAATTTATTTAATCTTCTGTATTTAGTTAATGCCTCATCACTACCTACTTGCTTTAATTCTCTAAATGCTTTATTTTTATCTCTTATTGCGCCCCTTACAGCTCTATTTAGCCATAGTGGTTTCCTCCTATTTCTAGCATGTTTATTCCCATACGGTATATATTGTGCACAGGTCCTATTCAGGATGCTAATAAACGTCTCCTATTTTCTTTGTGTATTTTTATGTCTCAGGATATATTCCCAGTTAATTGCACCAAGATAATCTCTCATCTGTTGAAAATTTGCTTTCCTGAAGTTTAGTGTCCTTGTAACCCCTCTACTACACATCTTATTAAAGGATACATGAAAACTTATTAATTTGTGATCACTATTACCCAAGTGACCCCCAACCCTTACATTTGATATGCGGTCTTGCCTGTTGGTTAATATTAGGTCTAGCAGTGCCCCCCCTCTTGTTGGGTCCTGAACCAGTTGTGAAAGGTAATTGTCTCTCATAGCTGTCACAAACCTATTACCTTTGCTGGAACTGCAGGTTTCGGTTCCCCCATGTATTTCAGGGTAGTTGAAGTCCCCCATAATAATGACTTCTCCTTGAGTCGCAGCTTCATCTATTTGCTTTATGAGGATATTCTCTGTTGCTTCCATTATTTTTGGAGACTTATAACAAACCCCTATCAGTAATTTATTATTTTTCCCCCCTCCCCTTATCTCTACCCACAGGGATTCTACATTTTCATTAGATTCATATATATTATCACGCAGGATGGGTTTTAAGGATGATTTTACATATAAACACACACCTCCCCCTCGCTTATTTGTACGGTTATTTCTGAACAGACTATAGCCCTGTAAATTAACTGCCCAGTCGTGGCTCTCGTCCAGCCATGTCTCAGATATCCCCACCATGTCATAATTATGTTCCAACAACATTAATTCCAATTCCTCCATGTTGTTGGCGAGGCTTCTGGCATTAGTATACATGCACTTTATGTATCTCTCTGTACCTCTATTCTTTCTTAAATTATTAACTGTTCTAACCCCACCCCCATGCCACCCCCACCCCCAATTTCATTATTTGCGCCCAGGTCTCTATCTTCACTATCTTCCCCTCCTATAAAAGGAATACCCTCCCCCCCATCCCTAGTTTAAACACTCCTCCAACCTTCTAGCCATTTTCTCCCCCAGCACAGCTGCACCCTCCCCATTGAGGTGCAGCCCGTCCCTAGCGTAGAACCTGTAGCCAACTGAGAAGTTGGCCCAGTTCTGCAGGAACCCAAACCCCTCCTTCCTACACCAATTCCTGAGCCACTTATTAACCTCCCTAATCTCCCATTGCCTCTCTGGCGTAGCACGTGGTACAGGAAGTATTTCCGAAAATACCACCTTGGAGGTCCTTGCTTTAAGCTTGCAGCCTAATTCCCTGAAATCATCTTTAAGGACCTTCCACCTACCTGTTGTGCCAATGTGCACCATGACCGCTGGATCCTCACCAGCCCCTCCCAGTAATCTGTCAACCCGATCAGCGATGTGTCGGTCTCGATCGCCAGGTAGACAGCACACTGTTCGACGATCCCTGTCTTTGTAACAGATTGCCCTATCTGTTCCCCTAATAATTGAGTCTCCCACCAGCAGAACCTGTCTGGCCTGCCCTGCTCTCCTATTTCCCCCCTTACTGGAGCAGACACTCCTCCGGCTTTCAGAGGACATGCCTTGCTGAAGCAGTGCTACTCCTGCACTAACACTCCCCTCATCTGCCAACTTAGCAAACTTATTGGGGTGTGCCAGATCAGGACTAGCCTCCCTGGTGCTCTTCCCTCTACCCCACCTTCTAACTGTCACCCAGCTAGCTGCTTTATTGTCCTGCAGTTCCAACCTAGCATCCCCCCCTCATCTATCCCATTGAGCATCTACTCAGTGAGCAGAAGACTCCTTTCCATATTGTCTATGGATCTCAGTGTTGCCAGCTGCACATTTAGATCCAGTATCTGGGCTTCCAAATGCACAACGTGCTCACATCTCGCACAGCAGTATGCACCCTCGACCGGCTGTTCAAGGATTTCATACATGCGGCAAGACATGCACTGGATGGTATTGGCAATAGTGGAGCACATCCTAATGGGGATTGCACCAGACAATAAGGTAAGCAAAAATAAATTAAAAGTATTAATAAAATATAACAGCAATTCGGTAATAACTCCCTTGGAAACTCCCTGAATCCAAAGTCACTGAATCTCAAGTCACACACTTACCACAGTTCGCACTTATGCTAAGGTCACAATCAGCTCGTTCATACTCGCTCAGGCAGAAGATTTAAAAGATTTTTTTTTCTCCCTTTTACCAGTACACCACCCTGCTGCTCAATGCACTTCCAAAATAAATAGATGAGATAGATGATAGATAGATGTATAATAGATAGATGATAGCGATAGATAGATAGATAATAAATAGATGAGATAGATAGATAATATGCAGGTGATAGAGATAGATAGATATATAGATAGATAGAGATAGATATTTGATGGATGGAGAAGGTGAATGGACACAGAGCGGACACAGCAGTATATTTGGATATTACTATATATGTGTGTTGTGAGTTCATTTTCCCCTTCATTACTGAGGCCCGAGGAACTCCCTCTTCTGGTAAAGAAAGGTAGTGAGCTTGATTATCAAACACCTGAGGCTGATGATGATGACTGGCTGAGTGGAGTTACTGACTGGATATAAGGCTGCCGACGCCCTTCTACCCTGCAGGTGATTTCTCTGTGGGATCCTTGGAGACCAGTCTGAATTCCTGCTCCTCTAAAGCTAAGTTTGCTGCTCGGCCTTTTGCTTTGGTGCTTTGACTTTGTTTTGCTTTGTTTTTCTGGATTTCTGCCATTCCCTGCTGGGGTGTGCTGAATTCATTTAGCTCTGTCTTCTGAAAATACCTGAGTGCTGATTTAGTTTTTGAAGCCTAGCTGCTTCAGGGCCTTTTTCATATCAGCTTGTTGGCTTATGTCTTTGATAGGGTTTTGGCAGATTGCAGACAGCAGCCTTCCTGTCCTTTCCTATCTAGGTAGTTTTGGGCCCCGTCTTTGCTCAGTCTATCTTTCTGTCTGTGTTAGTATTTTCATCTTGCTTCACCGTCATTATATGTTGGGGGCTGCCTATTGCTTTGGGGTCTGCTCTGGGGCAGTTTAGATTTCCCCTTTCTTTCTTTAGGCCTATGTAATTCTCCGGCTATGATCGAGGGGTCTAGGGCATCGTAGGAACCCCCCACGGCTACTGCTAGTTGTGTTGATAGGTTCAGGGGTCTGCAATCTGATAGTTGCCAACTTCTCTGGTTTTCTGGACTTAGCTTGTGTTTCTGCTTTTGCCTCCTACGGTGACTCATTCATAACATATGTGTATGTTATGTTACTATAGACATAATAGAGGCAAGAGTGCACGTTACTGAACTAATGAGGGCTGATAGATGCCATTGCCTATCTGTCTATCTAGCTATAATACTGAACTTCAGCAGCCATCTGCACATATGGAAACCATTGAATTGGGTACAAAAAGAGAGTTTCCCCCGTTCTTGATTAAAGGGGCTTCTGGTTTGTGTGCTCTTGTGTCTGTACAAGGCAGAAGGACTTTAAAAGTTTTTCTCACTATACTATATTTATTACTTATCCACAGTATAACAATATCGCTAGAGGCCCTCTGTTGGGACCCCACCGCTGTAAACCCCCACTGATCCTAAGCTGCGAACGGAGGTCTCTCAGTGATCAGTGTGAATTGAGTGGTGGTGCACATTCAATAGCAGCACTCTGATCACTTCCATGGTACTGAAGTAATGACGTACTCCATTTACATGTTCAAAACACTGATTTTAAAGGGGTATTCCCTTCTCCAAAATTATATCCCAATATGTGTTAGGTGTAATAATAATATCAACAAATACCTCCAATTAGAGATGTAGTGTAGTTCTTCTGATTCGCTATGTCACTTACCCCATGTGCAGGGCATTGCAGTAGCTAAGTAATCCATGGTCACCACCACTCATAGCATAACAGTTAGTTAGTTGTTAGAGTCCATAATCATGGATACTTACGCTATTACAATGGAGGTATTTGCTAATATTATTATTATACCTACTACATATTGGAATAGGAGCTTGGTGATGGGAATACCCCTTTATGTTTTCTGGTATTTATCAACTATCCTATAGTAAGAAGTGTATTTGGTCTAACAATTTAGTATCAGATGCACAATGTTGGACATTTTTTTTTTTATAATGAGCTACTTTTAATAACATTTCAATTATGGTGGTGGTGCCATCAGATATGCCCAGCTAATTTAGTACTGCCAATAAATTGGAAATATTGCCATAGTCTCAGCATTTTAGACTCTACTTTCTGCATACCCCCATTAGTCAGGACTTTAAAGTCACTGACATGTGAAATGAATGACATTGCTCAATTTGTGACAATGACACCCATCAAAAATAAGATGTATCAGGCAGCAAGAGAACAGTCAGTTCTTGGAACTTGATGTGTTGGAAATAGAAAAATTGTGCAAGCGTAAAAAAAATCTGAGTGACTTTAACAAGGGCCTAATTGTTAGGGTTAGGCAACTTGGTTATAACATTTCTAAAACAGCAGTTCTTATTGCTTATTGGCTGTTCCTGTTATCCAGTGGTTAGTACCTCTGATAAATGGACTGAGAAAGAACAGCAAAGTGAACATGCAATAGGGTAAGGGAATACTAAGGCTTAGTTATGTGCATGGGGAATGATGGGGCACCCACCTGGTATGTTCAAGTTCAAGGACCTCCAAATTTCGCAGTCTAAGGAAGAATCTGTAGGATGTAGTGAAAATACAATTTCAGCATGGTGGCTCAGTGGTTAGCACTGCAGCTGTGCAGCGCTAGTGTCCTGGGTTCAAATCCCTGCATTTCCATCTGCAAGGAAATTGCATGTTCTCCCCATGTTTTTGCGTGGGTTTCCTCCGGGTACTCCGGTTTTCCTCCCGTTTATCTATAAAACAGCCTTAACCTCCTATATATTCAGACCTAGCTAGGGGGAGCATTTATGCAGGGGTGGCATTTATGTACATGTAATCTAAGTACATGTATCAAAGTACTACTGGCAGTTATGACATGGCAGTTAGACAGGGCAGGAGACAGGTAAAACATTTATATACATCTACTCCCTGTACATTAGGAGTACAACAAATATATACCATATGCATTTGTGTAGTTTTAATCCTGGCCGCTGCATTCACACACATCCACCGCCCTGGCATTAACTCTCTACACTCCATCCATATTGGCCCCTCGCTCCTTTCCTCTCCTATGTATAGCACTCACGCTCTTTTCATGTTGTTAAATTGCACAGATCCAGTCAGTCCCACCACTCAACATAAGAGACGCTCTCACAAATCACTTAACTATCTGCTCACTCTTTCTATCCTCCTTCTCCTAGTCGCAGGAGACATTGCTTCCAACCCTGGTCCCCCATGTTATAGAAAGTCAAACCCCCCAACTGCTACACTTAGAAACCCCTCTAATCTGATTAATATTCCCTGCCTGCCATCTGTCTCTCTTAATTGTGCACTTTGGAATTCTCGCTTAGTAACAAACTCTCCTTCATCCATGACTTCTTCCTTTCTAATTCTCTTAACCTCCTGGCTCTTACTGAAACCTGGATCCAGCAGTCAGACACTACCGCTGCTGCTGCTCTTTCATACGGGGGGCTACACTTCTCTCATACCCCAAGATCAGACAGTAGAGCTGGTGGAGACGTTGGTCTGCTCCTATCACCAAAATGTACATTTCAGGTTATCCCTCAAGTACCCTCACTTATCTTCCCTTCTTTTGAGGTCCATGCCGTCAGACTCTACACCCCCTTCTCCATGCGAGTGGCGGTGGTGTATCGTCCTCCCGGCCCCTCCCATCAGTTCCTGGATCATTTTGCCACTTGGCTTCCACATTTTCTCTCCTGTGACATCCTTACCCTCATCATGGGAGATTTCAACATCCCCATTGCTCTTCCTCTCTCACCATCTGCTACTCACCTTTTATCTCTAACCTCCTCATTTGGCCTTTCGCAGCTTACTAATTCTCCAACGCATGAAGACGGAAACTCCCTCGACTTGGTCTTCTCTCGGCTTTGTGCAGTGGATGATTTTGCAAACTCCCCTTTCCCGCTCTCTGACCACAATCTTCTTTCATTCTCTATAAAGAACTGCCAGGCTGCTCAGGTCACCCCCACTGTCCAGACTTATAGAAACATACAGGCCATTAACACCCAGAAACTTATGAAGAACTTGCAGTCTTCATTGGCCCCTATCTCCTCCCTCTCATGTCCTGATTCTGCATTGAAGCATTACAATGAAACACTTCAAAGTGCCCTGGATGAATTTGCACCCCCTATAAATAGAACACCACAACACAGACGGCGACAACCCTGGCACACGGTGCAAACTCGTTTCCTGCAGCGGTGCTCCAGGTGCGCCGAACGTCTGTGGAGAAAATCCAATCTACACGAAGATTTCATCCATTTTAAGTTTATGCTTAGAACATACAACACTGCCCTTCACCTCTCCAAACAAACCTATTTCAACACCCTCATCACCTCACTGTCCAATAACCCGAAACGTCTCTTTGACACTTTTCATTCTCTACTCAATCCAAAAGTACAGGCCCCAACCATGGAGCTCCGAGCTGACGATCTGGCCAATTACTTCAAAGAAAAAATTGACCAGATTCGACAGGAAATTATCTCCCAATCACCTCATACCATGCACTGTCCTCCCTCCCCCACTGCATCTAGCTCACTCTCTGATTTTGAACCAGTCACAGAAGAAAAAGTAAGCAGGCTCCTTGCATCTTCTCGCCCAACTACTTGCACCAGTGACCCATTTCCGTCACATCTCCTCCAGTCCCTTTCCCCTGCTGTCACCCCTCACCTAACTAAAATATTTAACCTCTCTCTCTCTTCTGGTATTTTTCCCTCCTCATTTAAGCATGCCATCATACATCCACTACTTAAAAAACCATCCCTCGACCAAAACTGTGCCGCTAACTATAGACCTGTCTCTAACCTTCCCTTCAACTCTAAACTCCTGGAACGCCTGGTCCACCCCCGTCTTATCCGCTATCTCTCAGAAAACTCTGTTCTCGACCCTCTCCAATCTGGTTTCCGCTCTTTACACTCCACTGAAACTGCCCTCACTAAAGTCTCTAATGATCTGCTAACAGCTAAATCAAATGGTCATTACTCCATGCTAATTCTATTGGATCTCTCTGCAGCATTCGACACTGTGGATCATCAGCTCCTCCTCACTATGCTCCGTTCCATTGGCCTCAAGGACACCGTTCTCTCCTGGTTCTCCTCCTATCTCTCCAACTGCTCCTTTACTGTATCTTTTGCCGGTTCCTCCTCCTCTCACCTTCCCCTTACTGTTGGGGTTCCTCAAGGATCAGTTCTAGGCCCCCTCCTCTTCTCCTTGTACACTGCCCCTATTGGTCAAACAATCAGTAGATTTGGTTTCCAGTACCATCTCTATGCTGATGACACCCAATTATACGCTTCTTCTCCTGACATCACGCCAGCCTTTCTAGAAAACACCGGCGATTGTCTAAACGCTGTGTCTAACATCATGTCTTCACTATATCTGAAACTGAACCTGTCAAAGACTGAACTCCTGGTGTTTCCTCCCTCTACTAATGTACCTATACCCGACATTGCTATTTCTGTGTGTGGCTCCACTATTACTCCCCAGCAATAGGTCCGCTGTCTTGGGGTCATACTTGATTCCGAGCTTTCCTTTGCCCCACACATTCGATCACTGGCTCGCTCTTGTTATCTACACCTCAAAAACATTTCTAGAATTCGACCTTTTCTTACTTTTGACTCTGCAAAAACTCTTACTGTTTCTCTTATTCATTCTCGTATCGACTATTGTAACTCTCTTCTAATCGGTCTCCCTCTTACCAAACTCTCCCCTCTCCAATCTGTCTTGAATGCTGCAGCCAGGATCATATTCCTCACCAATCATTACACCGATGCCTCTACCTTGTGCCAGTCATTACACTGGCTACCCATCCACTCCAGAATTCAGTATAAACTTATTACCCTCACCCACAAAGCCCTCCATGGCTCAGCACCACCCTACATCTCCTCCCTTGTTTCAGTATACCACCTTACCCGCGCCCTCCGTTCTGCTGATGACCTGAGGTTAGTATCCTCAATAGTCAGAACCTCCCACTCCCGTCTCCAAGACTTTACGCGTGCCTCGCCAATTCTTTGGAATGCACTTCCCAGGTCAATACGATTAGTCCCCAATCCCCACAATTTTAAGCGTGCCCTGAAAACATATTTATTCAGACTGGCCTATCGCCTCAACACATTAACCTAGTCTATCCCTGTGTGGCACAGCCAAAAGTTTTACCATAACCAGATTTCCCGCATCATGTTCCCACATGCTTTATGCATCCATTAGCCCTCTGTGTCTGTACTGTCACACACTTAACATTATGGCTGGTCCATACAATCAGGGCAACTGTTACCACCCACCTTTCGTGTCTACCGCTTTCCTCATAGACTGTAAGCTTGCGAGCAGGGCCCTCTTTCCTCTTGGTATTTGTTATAATCTACTGTATGTGATTATTGTTATGCTGTAATGTCTATTGTCTGTACAAATCCCCCCTGAAATGTAAAGTGCTGCGGAATATGTTGGCGCTATAGAAATAAAATTTATTATTATTATTATTATTATTATATGTATAAGACATAAATTACAATATTTCAAACCTCAGCTAGAAAAATGAACCATTACAAAGTTTCCATAAGTATGGCAGCAAAAGGTAATATAGTGACCATGTGACGAAAATATAGATATATGAATATGTGAGTCCAAGTGGATTATACTAAATTCAATAGTGACCCATCCAAGTGCAGTAACAAGACACCTACCACCCAACCTTGCACTTCGACGTTGATTTATCGGGGAGTGACAGAGAGGCGGAATGAACCTGCAAGGGAGAAAAAACAGATTACATATTAGAAAAAACTTTTTGACAGGGTGATCAACGAGTGGAACAGGCTGCCACGAGAGGTGGTGAGTTCCCCTTCAATGGAAGTCTTCAAACAGAGGCTGGACAGACATCTGTCAGAGATGGTTTAGTGAATCCTTCATTGACAAGGGGGTTGGACACTATGACCCTGGAGGTCTCTTCCAACTCTTACATTCTATTATTCTATGATTCTATGATAATGTAATGGATTCCTAAGAGTGGCAACCGTCACCAAGAAACTTTCATATTAAAAAATATTATATGTTTAGCATTTATTTTTTGTATTGCAGAGACTACAACATTATTCTATACATTTTTTCAGTAGTCTAACATATGCCCGGCAGATGGAAGTCAATAGAGCTCTGTGAGCATGCTTAGTATGCATGTTAGACATGTTAAACAAAAGGCAAATCTGTAATCTTAACAGAAATGTAGCTGAGTAAAGAGAATCTGTCAGTAGGATTTTGCTACCTTATCTGAGAGCAGCATAACATGGAAAAAAAGGCAAGGATTCCAATAAAGTATCACCTAGTTTACTGAGTGCAGCAGATGTAGGATGAAGCAGAGCTGAGAAAGCTGCCTCCGCCCACACCACAGATTTCTATGCATATTGTCTATTGACAATGAGCTGCTTATCACAGAAGGGGGAGGAGTCAGACCAGCAAGCACACACAGCTGTAGCTGCTGTGGTCTGGGCAATGATAATCACCAGGTCATAACACTTTCATTGTAAGTAAGCAATAGCACACAGACTGAGATGTGACGCATTGTTGAAATCAGTGTTTTAACCCCTATCTCATGCTGTCCTCAGATTACATAGCAAAAACCTGCTGACAGATTCCCTTTAATGACTACATCAAAGTTCAACTATAGCTTTTTAGCCAAAAATAAATACATTTAAGTAAAAGTTGCCAAAATTGTCCAAAGCCTTTAAAAACAAGCCTCTGAATCTTTTCCAGCTTAGCTACCACAGTGTGTTATCATTGATCATGCAAAACTCTAAATATGATAAGTGAGTAACATTAGGATCTTCATATAGAAGCTTCAGTACATTGGTTCTTACTGCCTAATAAGCCAGATAAGTATATTAACTTCTATGTGACTAAAACCATTAGTTTCATGTTTTCCTGCTTCCATGACACTCTGCTGTTTTTGATTCTGGGTCTGGCCTACACTTTATGTGTTAACGGTTTTTATAGTTTTCTCTGAAGTGGGATCTATATAAATGCTCCAGCTGGCCCATGGACTTCAGCTGGCCAGACATCTCGAGTTTTGTACAGCAGCATGGATATGAGAAAAATACTCAAGGTCATATGAAGGTGAATCCAGGATCTAAACCTATTTTATCGTCGGTGATGATAAAATGCTCACATGCAATAATTCAAATTAATTGCAGTTTCCTTATTGAGAAAACTGGGTTACAATTCATTTGTTAAGTGTAGTAGTCCCGTAACCACAAGTGATTTATAGCCCATTCGTTACCTGCATGGGGATGTTCTGCGTAATTCATCATCTCCGGTGATGCTTTTTCCCTTTGCTTCTGCAACATGTATCATATTCAACAACAGGCATGCAGCCACCTCTAGGGTAAAAACGCCATCTATCATCTGTCACTTCATGATCTCTACAACAGACTCCAAGGGGAGAAAGAAGAAGAAGGTATATCTATTAGCATGGTACTGCTGGTAAACTGAGTCACAGAGGGGAAGTAGAGAGATTTGAAACTTTTTAAAAGCTGATGAGATATCCAAGGAATGAGATTAACTTGCCATTTTCAGGTCTGAAATTCACATTTTCAATTGTCTTGAGTTAGATTTTTCCTCCTTTAATTTCACATTCTCTTCTAATACTTTTTTCTACTGACAGATGATTAGAAATCTAAGTCACACAAGATTCTCCTTGATCTTTTGGAATGGAGGAAAGGATGTACACTGAAGATTAGAGATCTCTTTTTGTAAGGCCGGTTTCACATTCGCGCTTTTGAGCGCAGCGACGGCCTGCGCACGGCCACCGCTAAGCCCCGCCTCCACCGGTATCTCCGCCTCCGGGCGCATGACGTTGCATGCGTCGTGCGTCCCCTATCTTCATCACAGAGGGCGCAGGCCATGCGCAGTGTGCGCACAGTCTGCGTTTGGCAGCGCATGCGTCCTTTTGACGGTGCGCCGAGCACAACCAAAATGCAACAGGTTGCGTTTGGCGCAGCTCGGCACACCGTCAAAAGGACTGCGCACGGCCTGCGCCCTCTGTGATGAAGATAGGGGACGCACGAAGCATGCAACGTCATGCGCCCGGAGGCGGAGATACCGGTGGAGGTGGGGCAAGGGGCGGGGCTTAGTGGCGGCCGTGCGCAGGCTTTCGCTGCGCTCAAAAGCGCGAATGTGAAACCGGCCTAATATTGGTTTGAGTTCACCCTGTCACTTGAAATAGTGAAGTATGTCAAATACTTATTAACTATTCTATAGAAAGACATTTTTATTGATATCTTACCATATTATACCACTTATTATACCAAACTAAGTAACCGTGAGTTATCAAATTGGTTAACAAACTTTGAGGACATGGCTAGAATAATCATCTCTAAAATAAAAACAAAGAAACAAAAAAAGAAAGAAAATAGTGTAATAAAACAAAACAAATAATATTCATATATTAAATTTCACATATTAAATTTTACACCTATCCAGCACTGATGCTCTGGGAAACACATGATTGCTGAGGCGAGGCAAGGTTACAGTGGTCAGTGACCAGCAAGGTAAGGCATTGCTTTTGGAATGATAATTAACCCCTTGGCAATATATGACATATGTCCATCATGAGCAAGTATCAGTTTATGCGCTATGATAAATATATGCATGATGCTGATCACCCAGTGGTCGTTCTGTATACACAGCTGGACTCCTGATGCAAGAACACCTGAGCGATTGGTTAGGGTACCGTTACACATAGCGATGCACCAGCGATCCCGACAACGATGTGGATCGCTGGTGCATCGCTAAGTGGTTGCTAGTGAGCTGCCACACAGGCAGATCTCATCAGCGACATCGCAGGGGTCGGGAGTCGCTACTTACCTGTCAGACGCAGCGATCCTGACGTCCTCCCGCCCGCATCCATGCATCGCTCGTTGTCACAGCAGGAAGCGCCGCAGGAAGCTGACGACGAGAAATGGTCCAGGACCTTCTCGCGCGACCAGCGATAACCAGCGGGGGAGCCGGTCGGAGGTAAGTATCACATGTAGCGATATCGCTAGCAATATCGCTGCTGCGTCACAAAATCGGTGACTTTACAGTGATATTGCTAGCGATATCCCAGTGTGTAACGGGGGCTTTAGATTCACTATTACAACCGCTGTCTCCATCTGTCTCCCATTTTTTTTTACAAGACTCCCAAGATTTCCTTAATCAATTCACTAATCTCATTTGGTCGAAAGATTTTTCTTGGATTTTCTGTGACGTTGTTTCTTTATATATGTCAATTCCTCACGATGTTGCTATTCATGCCTTAGAGTTCCAACTTCCTAAATAAAGTAATTATTTGCCAGATCTATGTTTATTTATTTTACATTTCACCCAATTTCTCATGACTCACAATTTTTTTTTCATTTGACAGGGAATTTTTCTTGCAGTGCTGGAATGTTTCCATGGGGGCTAAATATTCTACATCCCTGGTGAATCTGGTAATGCCTTACTGGGAGGAATGGTATTTGTATTGTCAGGCCAGGCCTTTTGTTTTCCACATATTCTGGTATGGCAGATACATTGACGACTTCCTATTCATTTGGATTGGTGATGTATCTGCCATACCGGAATTTATTCTCCATTCATTCTTAACCATTGCAATCTTTCGTTCACCCATTCTACACATCCTTCTGATATCTCTTTCTTAGATCTACAACTTATAGGTGTTCCTCATGGTACAATTCACACTGTTACCTTTTCTAAACCTATGTCGGGCAACACCATCCTTCATGCATACAGTAGTCAACCTAAACACACAATTAAGTTAATCCCATTAGGAGAATTCACACGTATCAAGAGAAATTGTTCTTGCAACAGTAACGTGAATACAGAAATGGTTATATCACATAGCAAATTAAGAAAAAGAGGATTCCCACAATGGATATTAAATAGAGCACATAAACTAGTACAACATAAAGATTGCAAAGATCTGATCATATCTGTAATGAGGACAAGAAAATGGTTTTATCAGAACAGTACAGTCTGCAGTTTAAACATATTAAAGCCATCATTCATAAACATCTCTATCTTTTATGAGGGCACTACTCTATCCCATTTATTACACTCTGGTTGACAAATAGTAGCCAAAAAATATGTGACGTTGGGTAACATGTTATCCCCAATTTTGTTTCAAACTAATAAATAAGACAAAACCCGGATTAAATAGATACAGTAGTGATTGTTTCAGAACATAAAATCAAGACTTTCATTACCGTAGTTTTTGGACTATAAGATGCACATTTTTCCCCAAAAAGTTTGGCGGAAAATGGGGGTGCATCTTATAGTCCTGATGTACTTAGCAGGAGTTTCATCCCAGGCTGATGTGTGTCACTTTCGCAGATGCTTGGTGGCGCGTTGGCTCCGCCGACATTTTGTGAAATCCTGGAGCCCCCACACATCCATCCCAGGCTGGTGCCCAGCAGTTTTGGAGAAGCTCGATGGTGTGGGGGCTCTGCCGACATTTTGTGACAGCCCGGAGCCCCCGCACTTCCATTGCTGTAATGCGCTGGTTTACAGGAAAATGGCCGCCGGAGGCGGTGCATGTGTAGATTGAGATCTCGTCTCCGGAGATCTCATTCTGCGCATGTGCTGCCTCTGGTGGCCATTTTCCAGGAGACCACAGCATTACAGCAATGGAAGTGCGGGGGCTCCAGGTTTTCACAAAATGTCGGCGGAGCCCCTGCACCACCGAGCATCTCCAAAACTGCCGGGCAACAGCCTGGGATGGAAGTGTGGGGGCTTTCACAAAATGGGAGAGCCGCCACACCACCGAACCTGCAGCACCAGCGTGGGATGAGTCAGATCATCGCCAGATCACCGAACACCTCTTGTGACCCTGCTCCACCAGCGCTCCCAATCACACCCTACCCCCCCAATAAGCTGAATAATTCAGACTGTAAGACGGACCCTCACTTGACGCATTAATTTTATTTCCCTATTTTTCTTCTGAAAATTTTGGGTGTCTTATGGTCTGATGCATCTTATAGTCCGAAAAATATGGTAATTTTAATTTTCATAATGTGTGTATGTGTATTGATTGCAAAAAAATGTATATGGGTGTACTACAAAAAAGTTGAAGGTTCATATTTCCGAGCATTTGACTGACATTTTTTGTTCCATCAGTATGTTCCAAACATTTTGTGACTCACCAACAGCAAACCAATTTTCTCTGTGTATTCGACATTGAAAGGGTTATTAACCCAATTAGAAGATGCCTCTTAACATGAGAGGCTTTTTGGATCTATAATCTCAATACATGCTCTCCGGAAATGCACGCAAGGAGAATATGTTTTATTATTGATTGCAAGGAACATCTTTCTGCATTGTTTTTTGTACATATGTATTTTTTGGGGGGGCTTTTTCTTTTTTTAGTTGTTTTTTTTCCGCTTTTAATTAGGTCATGATTAATTTTTACATATTTCTCTATGTCACTGGCTTCTTTAACCAATCATGTTGGTTTTAATTTGTCCTCACTATCTCAATTTTTATTGGTCACGTCTTTGTATATATCATTTCAGCAGTATCTGATATGATGTAGCTTTGATGAAGAACTCCTGCATGCGTTCAAAACGTTTTGCTCCACAGTGTGGATTTGTTTTTTTTAATTTTTGAAATAAATTTATGAATGAAATCTGGGAGCTGGAATTTTTCCAAACTTCTCGTTTGTGGTCACACGTTTTCCAATGAGGTGACCTGGTTTCTCAACATTTTTTCTATGGGCTCCTGATGTAACTGCTAGGATAGGTATTTTCACCAATCCCAGCAGTTTAAACCCTCATATGCTGCTGTCAATAGTTTTAAGTGAAAGAGATGCAGATATGCTGCAGTGCCGATAGATATTCAATAAAGATGTCCAGGGTTATCTCGGTATTGTAGCATAAGGCTAGCTTCACACTAGCATTCAGCAGGGCTGCGGATGGCAGCCTACTTCCTTTTTTCTGCCTCTGTTAAGCCCCGCCCTCTGCCGCACCTCTTCCTTCAGCTCCGCCTATGTCTGCATGTGTCCTGGGTACCCTATCTTTAACATTGGGTATGAAGGCAATGAGGATGTGTGCTGACGCATCCGCATGCTTCGTTTTGATGCATCCGCTGACCGCAACAAAATGCAACTTTTTGCTTTTAGCGCAGCGTCAAAATGACACATGCGGCTGCGTCAGCATACATCCGCATGGTCTGCGTACCCAATGTTAAATATAGGGTATGGAGGACGCAGGCAGACGTAGGCGGAGCTGAAGCAAGAGGTCCGGCAGTGGGCAGGGCTTAACGGAGGCAGAAAGAAGGAAGTAGGCTGCCATCCGCAGCGCTACACTATGCTAATGTGAAGCCAGCCTAAGAACGGTTTATTCTCAACATGTTTCAAAGTACAACTGACTATTTCATCAGGAGTACCTTAGGTCTACTTTTACCACAATACTCTGATTCCACTGGATATCTTTATTGAATATACCGGTAGCGCAGCATATCTGCATCTCCTTTATTTGATCTCTACATTGAATACCCCATTCTATGAAGCAGCAGTTGGAATTATGCATTGACTCCTCGTAAGAGTTGTGTTTTATCAAAAACAAATCAGGTGAGCAGTGCCACCCAATCTATAAACACTGTTGTCTTGATAATGCTCTATTGTGCTTGTTTTGTCCCCCAGCTTGCTGTATCAATACTTTGTGTCAATAGTTTGACAGATGTAGACTGCTTCCTCTGTCAGCCTGTCGGTACCCCTTGTAACATAAATACACCATAGGTCTTGAGACACAGAAACACAATAAAATAAATGCTGTGTCCTAATGGCCAAAAATTGTGTTTGAAAGGTATTACATTTTCATATTATATGCAAAATTACTTGTTATTTTTTTAATTTTGGAAAACCCCCTTGAACTTTTTTGAAGCTTATGCTGGCTGTTTATACACATGAGATTTTTCCAAGCTGATGAGTATGGACACTGCTTAATGGCCCCAAAGATAAATCTATTTTTATCCATTTTTCACTGATTTCAAGTCCATCATGTACCGATAGATATAATTTTCATTAGATTTATGAACAAATCATCAGAATATCAGAATTATTCTTGATATTCAAAAATAAATATTGAAGGGAGATTTTTGAAATATAGCTACTATTGTCCAGCTAACAGTTGTTGAGCGTGCATAGGATGCTTTAGTCACGACCTTGTATTGCAATTATCTGCGTGTCTTTACGAAGGAAGTGGTCAACTGGCCACATGTCTAACTCTTCTTCAAACCACTCTTTGTTGGTAAGAAGGTACATTTCCATAGTTTCCCATTGTTCAGTGTATTTTACCTTGGCTTTAGATATAATGGTGCTTCACATCTGATTGCATTTTAGCTTGGAGGCACTTTAGGATTATGAAAGAGCAGAACATACTGTTTCTTCAAATATTAATTGTTTTTTCAGACTGATATCTCATTAAGTTGACATTGACAAGTCTCATTGCTAGCCATCATTTCCTTTAGAGTACATCAATGTCATTTTAAAATTTGAAGCATAGAAAGTTCTCAGAATACCTTTAACTAAACATATTTTAGGGTTATTGTGTCAGTGTAGAAAAAAAGTGTAGCATGTTAGCATGAATAACGCCATTATGGATCCAAGGAATGTCACTTTTCTAATACTAGATGGAGGCCCAATTCTATCGCATCGGGAAGGCGGTAATGTAACAATGGGGGCAGGCTTTGCAGCATTGAGAATCTGTCCCCCCCATGTGCTCACCCACCTATCCACTCTCTCATTCCCCATGTGCTGACTTCTCCCGTCTGTGCTCTCTTCTTTGACCTGTCTACCCCATGTGCTATCCCCCTTGTCTGCTGTCTCTCTCCTTCTTGTGCTGTGTTCTCCCCTCATGTGCTGTCCTGTTTGAGCTGTCTTCAGGCACTATTTCCCTGTTGTTTTAGACCGTCATGCCAACCTTGGTCTCCATAAGGGAAAAAGATAGGATACAGCAGAGCATCCAAGTTGTTTTGGAGAATGCTGATGCGTTGTGTTTTTGGAGCCAGAGGGTTGAGTGAATCAGGTTTCAAATGAATTAATATGTTTCTATTGAAGGGAGGCTCACCATCTTCATTGTGAAAGACAACTGCAACTTCACTCACTGTTGGGTTGTTGCATCGCCATGAATCTTGAGTCAATCTTGCTTATTAGCCATTGTGAAGAATGGCATGACAGTTCCATTTTGATGAGCTTTGATCTGTTCTTGTTGTTCAACGTCGCGTAGCATTTGATAGGCAGCAGCGAATGGATTGATAGCATTCAGTTGCTCAGCGATATATGTTCATCAATGTAGAATAACATTTTTCATTTTCTTTTTTTTGAGTCTGAGTTCATTTGCATTAGCAGTATCCATTATATAAAGAAGAGTAAATTTTGGTTGGTCTTCGTCTGTTGGATGTAGTGTATCTGTTTGATGATAGATCTGTCCATGTATGCGAAAACAGTATGGGCCATATTCAGGTGGTGGTGAAATACTGTAGATGGTTCTGCATCGTGTAACAGTCTTCTTGCTGTGGCCAATCGACATTGTTCCTGAAGTAGCTTGCATTGAGAAAATGCCTTCTTAGTTAACCTCATACACTTAAAAGTTGTAGACTCGGCGGTGTGGTGTGCTGGTTCCAATGGGTCATCTTGTGAGCATGGTATTGCTGTTAAAGCTACAGATTTCTGTTTGCGGCGCTGTTGTTGCCTAATGGCATCCTGTGATAATCTAATGACTTTTGCATCAGGGGACTCGTGCTTCACGCCTACGCTTATATGCATTTTTTTTGTCCCAGCGATGCTGTTGCTCTTCAAGAGTCTCATTTGTCCATTGTTGTCTTCGACGTTGTGCCTTTGCTGCTATATGGGTCCACCGCCTCCTGATAGTGCATTAGTTTGGTGGCCTTGGAAGGTAAGCATCTCTGCCTTTTTTGCTGTATTTTTGAATTTTTGGAGGATTTTCAAGTCCTCTTTTTGTGCTATTGTTGTTTAGTGTTAGGGACTCGTTAGCGTGGGGATCCGTGATGAGGATTACGAGCTTACGTATTTTGGCCAAAATATCAACTAATACCTCACATTTTTTAATGTGTTTTTTGCACTTTTTTATTCTGGGTGCATTTGGGCCCATTTGGTCTTGTAAACTGCGGTGTCTGAACATGGGATGCATCTTGATAGAACTGGGCAGCCCGCCTGATCTAATAGGAGGGCGTAAATAATAGGCTGTTAACCTGGATGCTGTGCATTGCCATAGTGTGAACAGCGCCGCACACAAGTCTTCATTGTGCATTTATATACCAGGCAGTCGCCCCATCCATGGATTGGTAGGATGTGAGCGGCTGTGTCATCGGTATTCTTGCACCTGTGTTGCCACCATCTTAACTATATGGGTCCACTGCATCCTGATAGTGAATTTATTTGGAGGCCTTGGCAGGTAAGCATCTCTGCCTTTTTTGCTGTATTTTCAGACATAGCCGCAGACCGCGAAACGACGCATGTGTATGCATCCGCAAGCGAACGCATGCAAACACATGTCCCTGCGTACACTATGTTAAATATATGTACGCATGCGGATCTATGCGGATCAAACGCTGCACGCACAGACGCAAATGTGAAACCAGCCTAAGACACAGAATTTAATCACGTCAATTAATATATTTGATATATTTTTTCCCTTGTCTAATATTACATTTAAAAGTGGAGAAAGCTAATAAACATGTTGAAAACCATAAGTAGCAAAATAAAAAATGCATATGGGTTGCATTGCAGTTGGACATACAGTATGGTTAGTGATTTTTTTGGTCTTTTCCATTGATGACCACGTTGGGACAGTTGGCAATGACAGTCATTACATTTGAGGCTGATTATGGGTAAGTTTACATTCTCTGTATAGGTTACAGTGTTTGCTTAACAAGTGCTAAGTGTGCTTACTGCATTTGAGCTTATACAGGGCAAGTGTTTGTGTTATTTTTATACCCTCCTTCCTGGATAACAGTAAACAGAAGGAGGAAATGGGAGTTCAATGGATGGTTATAACTCTCCACAAATCTTTAGTTTACAAATCCGAGCAACTTTTATGATGTAGCAGGTGTGTAAAGATTTCTTACTTAATTTTACTGTCTTTAGCACACAATCCATATACCCTATGTCAATCAGAATACAGCTGGATGTGACAGGCGTTACATGATACCTTAGAAATTACTGTATTCCAAATGGGCCTCTGTTTACTCTGATTTGTTGCTTCTCACAAATAGTTTTATAAGTGTCTTGTAAGCTAAGATGTTTTGAAGAGCATTTGTCAGTAGGCTGAGCCCTCCTAAGTCGTCTATGTGGGCATGTAGATCATAGGAAGCTGAATAAAATTATACCTAGATATCTTAGGTACAGTATCTGCGATCCAATGTCTTATTCCAGAGAAATGTGCATTTTTCTTAACATTTAGATGAGCTGTTAAGATTAGAGTTTGGCATCCGTACCAAACACCTACTGTTCATTTTTTAAATAATTTAAAAAAAAAAAGAAGTGGGGTCCCCTCCATTTTTGACAACCAGCCTTACTAAAGCAGATAGCTAGTGGCTGGTAAGGGTCCATTGATATTGGCCCCCCCAGCCTAAAAATAGCAGCCCACAGCCACCCAGAAAAGGTGCATCTATTAGATGCGCCAATTCTGTGCTTTGCCCGGCTCTTACCAATTACCCTGTAGCGCAGGCAAATTGGATTCATATTTGTACAGTTGATGTCACCTTTGTATTGCCTGGTGACATCGAGCCCATAGGTTAGTAATTGAGAGGTGTCTATAAGACAGTTATCCTTTACTAATCCTATAGTTATATTGTAAGCAAACACACAGCCAGAATAGAGTGCTTTAATTGAAAGAATGACACAGAATCCATTAATGATTTTAAATGAAACCATACTCATGTCATCACCCTTTCCATTGAAGCCATCGTCTCCTGTAATAACGCAAAAATAATAGTCAACCATATTCCTTGCCTGTCCGTCATTCTGTCCCACGCCGTAATCCATGTCTGGGGATGAGCAGTTTTCAACCTGGATGGTGCCAAGATGTGAATGTCCAAGCTGAGAATCACTGAGAGAATGAGCTTCCGCGAGCATAGCATCAGTGACCAGCGATGACACATCTGGAAAAGCGCCAGAATAGGTGCATCTACTAGATGCGCCTTTTCTGGTCAGCTGTGGGCTGCTACTTTTAGGCTGGGGGCCAATATCAATGGACCTTGCCAGCATGAAATTACCAACCCCCAGCTTCTGCTTTAGCAAGGCTGGTTGTCAAAAATGGGGGGGACAACATGTCATTTTTTTATTTATTTATTTACATAATTTTAAAAAACAGTGTGAGAGCCCCTCTATAGTTGCAGCTTCCAGCTGTCAGTTTTGCCTGGCTGGTTATCAAAAATACAGAGGAACACACTTTTTTTAATTATTTACTTAGAGCGCAGGCTCCGACAGATGAAAACTTCCATCAACTGGCGCCTGCTTTCACTTTTATTAGGGGCAGAAGGCTGATGGAAGCAGTAGTCCCATCAGCCAACGCCAGTGACAGGGTAAACTTTTTACCTTCGATCACAGCTACGGGCTCATGCTGTCATTTGACAGTGTGGGAACTGCAGATGCCTGACTGGCGATAACAATTTTACCTCTGATCAGAAGCACTGTTTGCTGTGCTGAATGGGGTCCGGATTCAGGTTTGGGTCTGAACTTTTTTTTAACTGTTTAGCAGAACCAGTCGGACCCAAACATCCATGGGTCCACCCATCTCTAGTAAAGATCTATCAGCCGGACACAAATCTGCATGAGAATCTGCCTCCACAGCTTAGTTTAAATGGAAGAATCATTACCAGTGTGAGTCATGTAACAACTGACAGTTTGCGCTCCTAATCTACATGTCTCAGAATGATAGCATCCCCAGTCTGGCCTGTAAATCTTGGGAATAAGACATCAAATTACAGATATCAAGTTTTCATTTTATTCAACTTTCTGTAACCTGAATGATCATGTAAATGGCTTAGGAAGGTTGATCCTACTGACAGATTTACTTTACAGTTTTCCCTCTTAGTGGAGCTCCATAGTCTCTAGTTTCCTGAATATGATGAATTATGTCAGCCATACACAGTGGGGAAAAAAGTGTGACGGACACACAGATTGTGTCCAGGGATTGAACGCTAGGGGGAGTGAATGGGGAGACAGCAGTAACTAATAGAAATGTATGGCTGCTGCAGAGAGCAAGCTGCACGAAACAGGACCTGAGACACGTGATCACAGGGGAGTGGCTGGAGAAGGAGCTAAGCTCCGAGCAAGGGAAATAGAGAGTGGCCAGACAAGCCGGGTTCAATAGCCAGAGGGAAACGCAGTATCCAAGGGCACAAACTAAAGAATGGTCAAATACAAGCCAAAGTCACAAAAGCCGGACAGGAACGCAGTAACCAAGGGCACAGACAAGGAGGGCAGTCAGAGGCCAAGCCAGAGATCAGAACCAGAGAAGTAGCAGAGGTACAGAATCAGAGCACAGACACAAAAGGAGGGACAAGCTGGATCATACACTGGACAAGCACACGGGAACAAACGGTATACACAGGTATAGCAAGGTCAGCTGCTCAGCCGAGGACAGAACTATCACTGACAAAACCCCCACAGGAGATCGGGTTAATATAGCCCTCCCCAAGCCAAAAGGAGGCCAGCAAAGTTAACTCCATAAAGTCCAGGACGGGGAAAGGAATTCCCGTCCAGAGCCATGACAAAAAGTATTTAGTCAGCCACCAATTGTGCAAGTTCTCACACTTAAAAAGATGAGAGAGGCCTGTAATTGACATCATAGGTAGACCACAACTAAGAGAGTCAAAATGAGAAAACAAATCCAGAAAATCACCTTGTCTGATTTGGCATCATTTATTTTGCAAATTATGGTGGAAAGTAAGTATTTGGTCATTAACAAAAGTTCATCTCAATATTTTGTTATATATACTTTGTTGGCAATGACAGAGGTGAAACATTTTCTGTAAGTCTTGACAAAGTTGGCACACACTATTGGTGATATGTTTACCCATTCCTCCATGCAGATCTCCTCTGTAGCAGTGATGTTTTGGACCTGTCACTGGGCAACACAGACTTTCAAATCCGTCCAAAGGTTTTCTATGGGGTTGAGATCTAGAGACAGGCTAGACCACTCCAGGACCTTCATATGCTTCTTACAAAGCCACTTCTTCATTGCCCTGGTGGTGTTCTTGGGATCATTATCATGCTGAAAGACCACGTTTCATCTTCAATGCCCTTGCCGATGGAAGGAGGTTTGCACTCAAAATCTCACAATGCATGGCCCCATTCATTCTTTCATGCACACAGATCAGTTGTCCTGGTCCCTTTACAGAGAAACAGCCCCAAAGCATGATGTTGCCACCCCCATGCTTCACAGGAGGTATGGTGTTCTTTGGTTGCAACTCAGCATTCTGTCTCCTCCAATCATGACGAATTTTCTTTATGCCAAACAGTTCTACTTTGCGTTCATCAGACCATATGACAGTCTCTCCCAATACTCGTCTAGATAATCCGAATGCTCTCTAGCTAACTTCAAACAGGCCCGGACATGTACTGGCTTAAGCAGGGGGACACGTCTTGCACTGCAGGATCTGAGTCCCTTTCGTCGTAGTGTGCTACTGATGGTAGCCTTTGTTACAGTGGTCCCAGCTCTATGTAGGCAGATCATTCACTAGGTCCACCCGTGTGGTTCTGGGATTTTTGCTCACCATTCTTGTGATCATTTTGACCCCACGGGGTGGCATGGAGCCCCAGATTGAGGGAAATTATCAGTGTGTAGTGACACGGGGACAGTCACTGGGGTTAAGCCTGGTGGCGCTAACAGGGGATGTGTGCCACTAGACAGAGTGTGCAGAGACCGAGGAGTGAGGTGCACACAGGACCTGAGCTTAGCCAGTCACGTGATCACAGGAGGCGGGGCTAGCTTATGACATGACCACAGGGGCGGAGCTACCCCGCGCGAGGGCATTGAGCTGGCCAAGGGCACAGAATACAAAGTACAAAACCAATAACATAGTCAGAGAGCAAAGCTGAGGGTCAGAAGCCAGATGGAAACGAGGTAACCGGGGACAAGACAGGCAAGTAACCAGAGGCAAGCCAAGGGGTCAGATAATCAGGGGGAACGAGTCAGTACCGAGCAGAAAAACAGGGGCAATAGTCAGGGGGCAAACCAGGTCATACACAGCAAACAGACACACGCAGAGGAACAACAACACAGAGCGTAACCTGGGTCAGCAACCTCAAAACGAGTAGGCGGAAGTATCACCGACACGGAACCCAGGAACTACCAGCTTTAAATAGCCGCCCCAGAACCAAAGAGAGGCGGACAGACTTAACCCTGTCCTGACCAGGACAGAGCCAGAACCACCCCGTCCTGAGTCATGACACAGTGGTATTGTATGTCTTCCATTTTCTTATTATTGCTCCCACAGTTGATTTCATCACACCAAGCTGCTTGCCTGTTGCAGATTAAGTATTCCAATCCTGGTGCAGGGCTATAATTTTGCTTCTGATGTCCTTCGACAGCTCTTTGGAGCTACCCGAGCACTACAAACTGCAATCTACGCTCGCTATGAGCAGGTATATACTTTGACAATAATTTCTGTAATTTGTGATGTGGCTTTTCTAGAATTAGAATCTATTTATGTCACTTTAATATTTTGATAAGAGTGATAGACTTTTTGAAGAGGACCTGTCACCAGGTCAAAAGTGAACTGTTATCGCTCTTATTTTACTATGGCTGTTACCCTGAGTTTTCAGGGTCTTTATGCTTCTTTTAAACCCACCAAACAGTTTTGGAGATATGGGCCTTTTTATTTAGTGCAAATTGTTATAGTCTTTACTAAAATGGCGTGGGTCACAGGATTCTCTGGAGGCAGGTCTTTAGGCTGCTCTGCATTGTTTACAAACCAGACAGGCCCAAATGCATCTGCACTAATACAGGGTGCAGAGGACCCAAGTAAAATGGCAGCTGCACAGGTGCATAAATACCGAATGAAACAGCCAGCCTACAATGAGGGATTGGCCGTGTGGTACACCAGTGCAGAAGAAATAATCCGCATGTGGCAGTGTTCACACAGGGAATGCAGGGCTTCTGGCTAACAACCTCTTAGTAACACCATATAGGGGGGCTGCCCAGTGCCAACTAAAATGCATCCCGTGTGAACAGAGGCCACAAGTTAGCAGAACCATTTGGGCCCAACTGCACCCTGGAAAAAATATAAAAAGTGCACAACAAACATATCAATCTATGTAAGGTATTAGTTGATATTAAGGCCTTAATACGGAAGCTGACAAACTGCGTCAAAGTTCCTTACACTTGTCAGTCCCTACTCTAACATGAACACCTCAAAAAGAGGAAAAAAATCCTCCAAAAAATTGGTTACAAACCAGACAGGCCCAAATGCATCTGCACTAATCCAGGGTGCAGCGGACCCAAGTAAAATGGCAGCTGCACAGGTGCATAAATACCGAATGAAACAGCCAGCCTACAATGAGGGATTGGCCGTGTGGTACACCAGTGCAGAAGAAATAATCCGCATGTGGCAGTGTTCACACAGGGAATGCAGGGCTTCTGGCTAACAACCTCTTAGTAACACCATATAGGGGGGCTGCCCAGTGCCAACTAAAATGCATCCCATGTGAACAGAGGCCACAAGTTAGCAGAACCATTTGGGCCCAACTGCACCCTGGAAAAAATATAAAAAGTGCACAACAAACATATCAATATATGTAAGGTATTAGTTGATATTAAGGCCTTAATACGGAAGCTGACAAACTGCGTCAAAGTTCCTTACACTTGTCAGTCCCTACTCTAACATGAACACCTCAAAAAGAGGAAAAAAATCCTCCAAAAAATTGGTTACAAACCAGACAGGCCCAAATGCATCTGCACTAATCCAGGGTGCAGCGGACCCAAGTAAAATGGCAGCTGCACAGGTGCATAAATACCGAATGAAACAGCCAGCCTACAATGAGGGATCAGCCGTGTGGTACACCAGTGCAGAAAAAATAATCCGCATGTGGCAGTGTTCACACAGGGAATGCAGGGCTTCTGGCTAACAAGGCTGCTCTGCATTATTACACTGTGAGTACCAACCCCTTGGTAAAGACCATATAATTTAATAAATAAATAGGTCTATATCTCTGGAACCATATGATGGATTGAACCCCTCACCCATGTTGGACCCATAGGTATGTCCAATATCGGGCTCCTGTCTTTGCTGTGGGCTCATGAAGTGAGCCTGCAATTTTCCCAGCAGATCATGGCTATATTTTTCAGCTGTCATCTGCTTTTAACAGCTTTGAATGACAGCAGCACTGAGACACATAGCGGCTGTGAAGTCTGTGAAAAGAGCATTTACAGTGTGCTGCCTGGGGGAGCACAATGTTCATACAACCCTTCAACACACCCTGAAAAGTTGGCATGATGGCTGAGGGTGCGCTGAAGACCCCTAATAATGTTATGATGATATTCCAATAAAAGCCAGACAGTAGCTGGCATTCATAGGAGACCATGATTTTTTCTATATACAGCAATATTATGGTATCAGCATAAGCAATCAGACAACCGCTGGTTACAGTCCTTTAAGGGTGCTACAAAATACAGTAAAAAGCAAAAAAAAAGTTTAAACAAATAAAAAAATGTAAAAGTTCTAATTATTACGTGGTGGATTTCCCCATTAAAAATAAAGAGAGGAGCCAGAAGACAGCAGCATCTGATCTATCCTTTTCCCACACTGATTAGAAGCACTTCACCTTCATATTAAACAGTGTATATTTCATTTAGCAGTGTAGGGGTTAATTTGCTCAGTTCAGAGCTCCTGGAAGCTTTCCTGTGTTAAGGCTCTCAGCTGGCCACTGTTAGCCATTCCCATCTCCTATATAAACTGGGTCCTGGCTAGCACTCATTGTCAAAGTAGCTTATGCTGCATGTCTGGAGGTTATTCTTGATTGTTGTTGAAGAAGGCTTTTGATGGATTTAACTGTGACTGTTGCTAGGTTTGAGTGTGTGATAATTAGCTTTCCTCTTCTACTTTGGTTTAACTCCATACTTCACTCCCTAGTGTTTACCTCTTTTGTTTATATGTGTATATTTGCATGATTGGTATTTTCCTTTATCCCTTTTTGTATTACCTTGTTAGTCTGGTTAGTGTATTATGGTATACTACTACTCCCCTCTTCCCTGGGTAGGGAAGGGTACCAACTGAGCGTGAATTCAGGAGCTAAGGCATCTTCAACTTCAGAAGTAATCTGGGGAACAGGACGAACAAGGGCGCCCCTAGCGTTAGGGACAGGGAAGGAGCTTCTAATCTTTGGACACCCGAAAACAGAGTCATGACAGAGCCCTTTAGCTTCTGACATTACCGGAATGTGCGCATGGGATTTGGTACAGCCTTCCACTGTTTTGAATGATAGGTACATGTGGGCCCTAGTAGCTGACTGCACTTGAGCTTGACCTTGTGACTGTACTTCCCTATAAGAATCACTACCAGGAAGTGCTTGCTTTTCTGAAGCACTACACCCCTCCCGCTGTGTGCTAGCCCCAAACATTCTTATCCTATTTCCTATCCATATATGGCAAACTATCATATGTCCTACACCACTGCCATGTACTATGCATATTATACTTCACATGACTATATTAACAGTACTTATAGTACCCCATATCACAGTAAATAGTTGACATTTCACCTGAAATATAGAGCCCGGCGTTGCCTAGGCATAGTAACCAACTGTGGTTAGTTATAACAAATTATAATGATTATATTGCACATAAAAACATTTAACATCATATATTCAACACTACAGATTTGCAACACAAATTAACTAAACGATTACCCAAGTATTGATAGTATTTTATTTTCAACTCATTCCAGAGCCTTTTGATAAACAACATTTTTGGTTTTTACTTTCGGTGCAAAAATGAACAGATTTTTGGCAGTTCCAACTCTTGAACAGACCACATAAAGTTGACCATGAGAAAAGCATGGATATTGCAAATTGATCCCTACTACTTTCAAGGACTGTCCCTGAGCATTGTTAATGGACATTGCAAATAGCAGTTGAACTGGAAACTGGAGGCGTTTAAAATCAAAAAACAAATCAGGTGGAATGAGTGGAATTCTTGGAATGAAAATGTCCTCTCTGTTGGCACATCCTGTTTCTGAGTTGTGTATCTAACCCTATCCTGTGTGATAATGTCTGCTGAGCTGTGTACCTAATCCTCTCCTATGTGATACTTTCTGCTGAGCTGTGTATCTAATCCTATCGTGTGTTACTGACTGCTCGGCCGTGTATCTAATCCTATCCTGTGTGATACTGACTGCTGAGCCGTGTATCTAATCCTATCCTGTGTGATATTGACTGCTGATCCGTGTATCTAATCCTATTCTGTGTGATACTGTCTGCTGAGCCGTCTATCTAATACTATTCTGTGTAATACTGTGTGCTGAGCTGTGTATCTAATCCTATCCTGTGTGATACTGTCTGCTGAGCCGTGTATCTATTCCTATCCTGTGTGATACTGACTGCTGAGCTGTGTATCTAATCCTATCCTGTGTGATACATGGCTCAGCAGTCAGTATCACACAGGAGAGGATTAGACACATGGCTCAACAGTCAGTATCACACAGGATAGGATTAGATACACAGCTCAGCAGTGTATCTAATCCTATCCTGTGTGATACTGACTGTTGAGCCATGTGTCTAATCCTCTCCTGTGTGATACTGACTGCTGAGCCGTGTATCTATTCCTATCCTGTGTGATACTGGGCTCCCCCTGCAGTCTGTGTCAGAGGGTGGTCTGTGTTGGCATGGTAATAAATTGTGTTATTTCCAGCTTTACAGAAGGACGATAACACCATAGAAATGATAAGAATAATAGGCAAAATAGTTTGGTGAATTGGAATGCGCGGGGTTAAAATTTCACCTCACAACATAGCCTATGATGCTCTCGGGGTCCAGACATGTGACTGAGCAAAATTTTGTGGCTGTAGCTGCGACGGTGCACATGCCAATCCCGGACATACACACATACATACATACAAACATACACACACACACATATTCAGCTTTATATATAAGATAAAACTTATGACATTATCTATATTATGTGAATGTTGTCTTTAGTGGCTGGAACAGTGCAATACACTCCACACTGTTGTTAACCTCCTTGCTCGGATTTCTGAGCCGAAGCTCCCTCTGCTCCCTCTGGTGGTTACTGAGAGTTGTGGAGCTGGCCAGGTGGATGGAGGTTCTCCACCTGACGACGATAATTGGGAATCTAGGATTGCTGGCTGGGAGCATATAATGGAGCTGGCTGCTCTTGAAGGTTGCTGATGATTTTTTCCTCTATGTGCATTTGGAGCTCTTTCGTCCCCTGCCTGATCTGCATGTTCAGCGAAGTGATTCTTTTGCTAATCCTTTGCATCTAATCTCGTTTTGTCTTTTTTTGCTTTCTGCTTTGCTGCTAGGGTTCAGCGTGCTCCCTGCTGGGGGCAGGGCTGGGCCCTGCTTCATATGTTGCAGCTTGTTCAGTCCCATGGTATGATAGTATCTTTTTGCTTGCTGCCAGTTTATACCAGAGTGCTGATCTAGCGGGGGTGAGATCGTGTGATCTCAGGTTTTTTGTATATCAGAAGTGTTGGACTTTTTCAGGGTTTTGTGTGTGATTGCAGACAGTATCTTTTTCTGTCCTGTCCTGTCTAGACAGCTTGGGCCCTACCATTTGCTCAGTCTGTTCTCTGCCTGTGTTTGTGTCTCATCTTGTCTCACAGACAATATATGTTTGGGGGCTGTCTATTCCTTTGGAGATCTGCTCCGGGGCAGTTTAGATTTCATCTTTCTGCCTTTAGGCTTAGTTAGTCCTCCGGCTGTGACGAAGCGTCTATGGCATCGTAGGAACGCTCCACAGCTACTGCTAGTTGTGCGGAAAGGATCAGGGGTCTGCAATCCGCTTAGCTACCAACCTCTCTGGTCTTCTGGTAGCTTGATCTGTTCCTGCCATCCTCCTCGGTGACCCATTCATAATACCACACCCAAGCTCAGACTGGCCCATAGAGTAACAGGGGAATCCCCCGGTGGGCCCCTGTGCTAATCTGGGCCCACAACCTCACTGTATGGGTAGTACTTGATTCACTCTGTACAGAAAAAAAGCAGCATCTCATCATTCATACACCCAGCTTATTATTACATAATGTTATAGGTACATTTGTGAATGAGGGTAGTGTAATATTTGTATGCAGGTGAAAGTCGGCCCCCAAAAGTCAATGTTACTAGTGGGCCCATGGCACCCCAGTCCGACACTGTCCACACCCATACTTCTGCACATCCATAAAAGTTCAGTCTAACATAATCAAAAATTAATTAATCTGATAGATGTAATGACAAAAATTTAAATGACAAAAGTACTTTTTTTGGCCTCTGCAATACCACAAAAAAATGCAATAAGAGGTGATCAAAACATTGTCTACTCCAAAATGGTATCAATAAAAATGTCTGCTCAGTGCGCTAAAAACAAGCCATCACACAGCTCCATATCCTGAAGGTTGAAAACACAAACATAATCATTTTTTTTTATTTCTGAATTTGTTTGCACCACTTCGAGGGTGCCTACTGCTGTGCGAGTTGTGAGCACATTGTGCATTTGGAAGCCCAGATACTGGATCTAAATCTGCAGCTGGCAACACTGAGATCCATAGACAATATGGAAAGGAGTCTTCTGCTCACTGAGCAGACGGTCAATAGGATAGATGAGGGGGGGATGCTAGGTTGGAGCTGCAGGACAATGAAGTAGCTAGCTGGGTGACAGTTAGAAGGCGGGGTAGAGGGAAGAGCACCAGTGAGCCTAGTCCTGATCTGGCACACCCCAATAAGTTTGCTAAGTTGGCAGATGAGTGGAGTGTTAGTGCAAGAGTAGCACTGCTGCAGCAAGGCATGTCCTCTGAAAGCCGGAGGAGTGTCTGCTCCAGTAAGGGGGGAAATAGGAGAGCAGGGCAGGCCAGACAGGTTCTGGTAGTGGGATACTCAATTATTAGGGGAACAGATAGGGCAATCTGTCACAAAGACAGGGATCATCGAACGGTGTGCTGCCTACCAGGCGCTCGAGTCCGACACATCACTGATCGGGTTGACAGATTACTGGGAGGGGCTGGTGAGGATCCAGCGGTTATGGTGCACATTGACACAAATGACAAAGAGGTAGGTGGAAGGTCCTTAAAGAAGATTTCAGGGAATTAGGCTGCAAGCTTAAAGCAAGGACCTCCAAGGTGGTATTTTCGGAAATACTTCCTGTACCGCGTGCTACGCCAGAGAGGCAACGGGAGATTATGGAGGTTAATAAGTGGCTCAGGAATTGGTGTAGGAAGGAGGGGTTTGGGTTCCTGGAGAACTGGGCCAACTTCTCAGTTGGCTACAGGTTCTAAGCTAGGGACGGGTTGCACCTCAAAGCGGAGGGTGCAGCTGTGCTGGGGAGAAAATGGCTAGAAGGTTGGAGGAGTGTTTAAACTAGGGACGAGGGAGGGTATTCTTATTATAGGAGGGGAAGACAGTGCAGATAGAGACCTGGGCACAAATAATGAAATTGGGGGTGGGGGTGGCATGGGGGTGGGGTTAAAACAGTTAATAATTTAAGAAAGAATAGAGGTAAAGAGAGATACATAAAGTGCATGTATACTAATGCCAGAAGCCTCAACAACAAAATGGAGGAATTGGAGTTAATGTTGTTGAAACATAATTATGACATGGTGGGGATATCTGAGACATGGCTGGACGAGAGCCATGACTGGGCGGTTAATTTACAGGGCTATAGTCTGTTCAGAAATGACAGAACAAATAAGCGAGGGGGAGGTGTGTGTTTATATGTAAAATCATCCTTAAAACCCATCCTTCGTGATAATATATATGAATCTAATGAAAATGTAGAGTCCCTGTGGGTAGAGATAAGGGGAGGGGGAAAAATAATATATTACTGATAGGGGTTTGTTATAAGTCTCCAAAAATAATGGAAGCAACAGAGAATATCCTCATCAAGCAAATAGATGAAGCTGTGACTCAAGGAGAAGTCATTATTATGGAGGACTTCAACTACCCTGAAATAAATTGGGGAGCCGAAACCTACAGTTCCAGCAAAGGTAATAGGTTTTTAACAACTATGAGAGTCAATTACCTTTCACAACTGGTTCAGGACCCAACAAGAGGGGGGGCACTGCTAGACCTAATATTAACCAACAGGCCAGAACGCATATCAAATATAAGGGTGGAGGATCACTTGGGTAATAGTGATCACAAATTAATAAGTTTTCATGTATCCTTTAATAAGATGTGTAGTAGAGGGGTTACAAGGACACTAAACTTCAGGAAGGCAAATTTCCAACGGATGAGAGATGATCTTGGTGCAATTAACTGGGATGATATCCTGAGACATAAAAATACACAAAGAAAATGGGAGATGTTTATTAGCATCCTGAATAGGACCTGTGCACAATATATACCGTATGGGAATAAACATGCTAGAAATAGGAGGAAACCACTATGGCTTAATAGAGCTGTAAGGGGCGCAATAAGTGACAAAAATAAAGCATTTAGAGAATTAAAGCAAGTAGGTAGTAGTGAGGCATTAAATAAATACAGAAGATTAAATAAATTCTGTGAAAAGCAAATCAAAATAGCAAAGATTGAGACAGAGAGAATCATTGCCAGAGAAAGTAAAAGTAATCCCAAAATATTATTTAACTACATAAATAGTAAGAAGCTAAAAAATGATAGTGTTGGTCCCCTTAAAAATAGTCTGGGTGAAATGGTGGATGAGGATGAGGAAAAAGCCAATATGCTAAATGACTTTTTTTTCAACAGTATTTACACAAGAAAATCCCATGACGGATAACATGATCAGGGATAAAAATTCTCCATTAAATGTCACCTGCTTAACCCAGCAGGAAGTACGGCGGCGTCTAAAAATCACTAAAATTGACAAATCCCCGGGCCCGGATGGGAAACACCCCAGAGTACTGCAGGAATTATGCACAGTCATAGATAGACCATTATTTTTAATCTTTAAAGAGTCCATAATAACAGGGTCTGTACCACAGGACTGGCGTATATCAAATGTGGTGCCAATATTCTAAAAGGGGACAAAAGCTGAACTTGGAAATTATAGGCCAGTGAGTTTAACCTCAAGTGTGGGTAAAATCCTGGAGGGTTTTCTAAGAGATACTATACTGGAGTATCTGAAGAAGAATAACCTCATGACCCAATATCAATATGGGTTTACAAGGGACCGTTCCTGTCAGACTAATCTGGTAAGCTTTTATGAAGAGGTAAGTTCCGGACTGGACAAAGGGAATGCAGTGCATGTGGTGTACATGGAATTTTCAAAAGCTTTTGATATGGTGCCACACAAAAGGTTGATACATAAAATGAGAACAATGGGGTTAGGGGAAAATATGTGTAGGTGGGTTAAGAGCTGGCTCCGGGATAGGAAACAAAGGGTGGTTATTAATGGAACACACTTAGACTTGGTCACGGTTAGCAGTGGGGTACCACAGGGGTCAGTATTGGGCCCGCTTCTTTTTAACATATTTATTAATGACCTTGTAGGGGGCATAGGGAGTAGAATTTCAATATTTGCAGATGACACTAAACTCTGCAGGGTAATCAATACAGAGGAGGACAATTTTATATTACAGGATGATTTATGTAAACTAGAAGCTTGGGCTGTTAAATGGCAAATGAGGTTTAATGGGGATAAATGTAAGGTCATGCACTTGGGTAGAACAAACAAGATGTATAATTATGTGCTTAATTGTAAAACACTGGGCAAAACAGTCACTGAAAAAGACCTGGGTGTATGGGTGGACGACAAACTCACATTTAGTGGCCAGTGTCAGGCAGCTGCTGCAAAGGCAAATAAAATAATGGGATGCATTAAAAGAGGCATAGATGCTCATGAGGAGAACATAATTTTACCTCTATATAAGTTACTAGTGCGACCACACTTAGAATACTGTGTACAGTTCTGGTCTCCGGTGTATAAGAAAGACATAGCTAAACTGGAGCGGGTGCAGAGAAGAGCGACCAAGGTTATTAGGGAGCTGGAGGGTCTGCAATACCAAGACAGATTATTACACTTGGGGCTATTTAGTTTGGAAAATCGAAGGCTTAGGGGTGATCTTATTACAATGTATAAATATATGCGGGGACAATACAAAGACCTTTCTAATGATCTTTTTACTCTTAGACCTGTGACGGGGACAAGGGGGCATCCTCTACGTCTGGAGGAAAGAAGGTTTAAGCATACTCACAGACGCGGATTCTTTACTGTAAGAGCAGTGAGACTATGGAACTCTCTGCCATATGATGTTGTAATGAGTGATTCCCTACTAAAATTTAAGAAGGGACTGGATGCCTTTCTTGAAAAGTATAATATTACAGGTTATATACACTAGTTTCCTTAATATTGCGTTGATCCAGGGAGCTAGTCTGATTGCCGTATGTGGAGTCGGGAAGGAATTTCTTCCCCATTGTGAAGCTTACTGTTTGCCACATGGGTTTTTTTTTGCCTTCCTCTGGATCAACATGTTAGGGCAAGTTAGGATAGGATATGGGTTGAACTAGATGGACTTAAAGTCTTCCTTCAACCTTAATTACTATGTTACTATGTTACTTAAATATAAATCAAATTATACATGTTTGGCATCACTGTAATTGTACTGACCTGGAGTATCATACTGCTGGGTTACTTTTGCAATATAATGAACGCTGTAAAAGCAAATCCCCAAAAACAATGGAGGAATTGTGTTTTTTTTATTACAATTTTTTTTCCTTCTTTCAAGCACTTGACATGACAAAATGGATGGTGTCTTTCAAAAGCACGACTTTTACTGCAAAAAACAAGGCATCATATATCTATGTTGAGGGAAAAATAAAAAAGTTATGACTCTTGGAAGAAGGGGGAGGGTAGAACAAAAACGAAAAATCACCAAGTCAAGAAGGGTTTATAAAAAAGGAAAAAGTGAAATATTCTAAGGAGCAGCCGTAATAAAATAAGAAGAAAAAATGGCCAATTTTGACCTTTAACACATCTTTGTATGGGAGATCGATGAAACATTCCCTATTATTTCCTTACTAAATGTTTTAGAATATATGTTCTCTTTGCTTGTATGCACTTTTCTTTCTCATTTGCATCTGTCATCACGAGAAAAGCACATAGTTGTCTTTAAATCCTGTACTGTGAATTAAGTTGGAAGTGATTTCCACTTCACGCTTACATGTCATGTAAACGTTGTCTTTGATGAACTGTACCTTTAAGAGCAGCAAAGGATTGATAAGTAGATTGACACCATGGTCAGAGCATCAGGAAATCAGTTTTTAATACTGCATGCAGATGGCAGGATGCTCTGCTGGTAAAACCACTGAATAATCAATACCCAAATGGAGCTGCGTAGAGGTCTCCAGGCTAATGTTTTCTGCATGACACATTTTCTAGTGGCATGAAATGATGAGGACATTCTGAAGGTTATATCCATTTGCTACAGTAATTTCTGTACATTTAACAACCAACATGTTAATATTAGGCTTGGATAGTGAGTGAGTGACTATCACCATATTATCCAAGTGCAGTTCCCAGAAATAATACATGCATAATGTTCTATATATATATATACAGTATATAAACATATACATACACATGATATAATATATATATATATATATATACATATTATATATATAAATATATACATAATATATATAGTATACATGTATATATATACTGCTCAAAAAATAAAGGGAAGATTTAAACAGAATAGAACTCCAAGTAAATCAAACTTCTGTGAAATCAAGCTGTCCACTTAGGAAGCAACACTGATTGACAATAAATTTCACATGCTGTTGTGCAAATGGAATAGACAACAGATGGCAATTATCAAGATACACTCAATAAATGAGTGGTTCTGCAGGTGGGGACCACAGACCACATCTCAGTACCAATGCTTTCTGGCTGATGTTTTGGTCACTTTTCAATGTTGGTTGTGCTTTCACACTCGTGATAGCATGAGATGGACTCTACAACCAACACAAGTGGCTCAGGTAGTGCAGCTCATCCAGGATGGCACATCAATGTGAGCTGTGGCAAGAGGGTTTGCTGTGTCTATCAGCGTAGTGTCCAGAGGCTTGAGGGTGCTACCAGGAGACAGGCAAGTACACCAGGAGATGTGGAGGGGGCCGTAGGAGGGCAGCAACCCAGCAGCAGGACCGCTACCTCAGACCTTTCTCCTTCTGGGTATTTTATATGCTTCTTATGCCATCAGTAGGGCTTCCATGAGAGGCTTTTTTCTCCCTATTGTGGGGGCATCTCTTGGGGTGTTTTTTGTGATTATTTGATCTGGGTTTCAGGCTGTCATTGGGGCTTACGTCCTCCTGGTGGTCCCCTTACCTGCCTTCCATTCATGGGTTATCCCAGCTGCTTGGAAAGGGCAAATTAATATAGCTTTATAACCCCCCCTTTTTTTGCCCCATGAGACTTTAGGAATAGGTCCTGGGATAATTATAAATTCATTATTTCTATGTATTGGGTTTATTATTGCATTGTTATTTTGAGCGGACAAGGTTTTCATGTTTTTTTAATTTTGTTTTAATTGTAACTGTGTATCAATAAAATTGATGTTATATATATTTTTTGTACATTATTGTGGTGTGCATATATTCCAGTAGTGCTTTTTTCTTTCAATTGTCTTCCTCCTATTACTACTGGGTTTGCACCCCTGCAGCATTACTATTGTATACATTGTGCGGTGCGCTGGGTTTTTTTATATTATTCAGGAGGAACAGGGAGTACTGCCAGAGCCCTGCAAAATGACCTCCAGTAGGCCACAAATGTGCATGTGTCTGCACAAACGGTTAGAAACCGACTCCATAAGAATGGTCTGAGTGCCTAACGTCCACAGGTGGGGGTGGTGCTCACAGCCCAACACCGCACAGGACGCTTGGCATTTGCCACAGAACACCAGGATTGGCAAATTCGCCACTGGCGCCCTGTGCTCCTCACAGATGAAAGCAGATTCACACTGAGCAAGGGGTGAATGGTGTGGGGTGGCATTTCTTTGGAGGGCTGCACAGTCCTCCATGTGCTCGCCAGAGTTAGTCTGACTGCCATTAGGTACCAAGATGAGATCCTCTGACCCCTTGACAGACCCTAAGCTGGTGCAGGTGGCTCCGGGTTACTCCTAATGCAGGACAATGCCAGACCTCATGTGGCTGGAGTGTGTCAGCAGTTCCTGCAAGATGAAGGTATTGAAGCTATGGACTGGCCTGCCCGTTCCCCAGACCTGAATCCGATTGAGCATATCTGGGACATCATGTTTTGCTCCATCTACCAACATCACGTTGCACCACAGACTGTCCAGGAGTTGGTGGATGCTTTAGTCCTGGTCTGGGAGGAGATTGCTCAGGAGACCATCCACCGCCTCATCAGGAGTATGCCCAGGCAATGTAGGGAGGTCACACAGGCACGTGGAGGCCACTCACAATACTGAGCATCATTTTGACTTGTTTTAAG
The DNA here is from genome assembly GCF_039654945.1 of Dendrobates tinctorius. Lineage (NCBI taxonomy): Eukaryota > Metazoa > Chordata > Amphibia > Anura > Dendrobatidae > Dendrobates > Dendrobates tinctorius. Next base: position 1,896,852 of record NW_027361669.1, on the reverse strand, counting down.
GACATTACATTCCAGATGGGGTCCACACACTCTCAACGTTCCACTTTAATTTTGTGTGGGACTGCAAATCCAGGCCTCCATTGGTTAATACATTTGATTTCCATTGATGATTTTTGTGTGATTTTGTGGTCAGCACATTCCACTTTGTACAGAACAAAGTATTTAGTGAGAATGTTTCATTCATTCAGATCTAGGATGTGTTATTTGGGTGTTCCCTTTATTTTTTTTGAGCAGTATATATATATATATATATATATATATATATACATACATACATACCGTACATAAGCCGAGATTTTCAGCACTTTTTTGTGCTTAAAGCGTCCCCCTCGGCTTATACACGAGTCATTGTCCAGAAAGCCAGCAGGGGAGGGGGAGCGGGGGAGCAGCAGAACAGTGTCAGGAGTCGGCAGTTGTGGCACAGTGACAGCTGCAGCCGTCAGCTTCAAGAAGACATCATACTCACCCTCCTCGTGCCGTCACTGCATCTCCATCCCTGCATCTTCCCCTGTGCTGAGCGGTCACGTGATACCGCTCATTAAGGTAATGAATATCCACGCGTCTCAACTCACATAGGCATGGAGCGCATATTCATTACCTTAATGAGTGGTACTATGTAACCGCTTAGCACAGGGAAAGAGCTGCCGGCGCCAGGACAGAGATGCAAGGACGGAGATGCAGCAACGGTGCAAGCAGGGTGAGTAGGACTGGGGGAGAGTGAGCCATGCTTATAACGATGGGAGGGGGGTGAGCCATGCATACAACAGGGAGAGCCACACATACCAGGACAGAACGGGGGGAGCCACACATACCAGGACAAAACCGGGGAGCCACATACCAGGACAGGAGGGGGAGCCACATACCATGACATGACGGGGGGAAAGCCACACATAGCAGGACAGCAGGACAGGGATGAGGGGGACAATGCATACCCAGCTTATACTCGAGTCAATAAGCTTACCCAGTTTTTCGTGGCAAAATGGCAAAATTAGGTACCTCGGCTTATATACGAGTATAAACATGTAAATCAACAGCCGCGGAGACACCATCACATGTTTCTCAATGCAAACAATGACTAGCCAGGTCTTTCACCGGGAAGGAACAGCCACGGGAAGGGCAGTCTCCAATGAAGGAAACCACCTATGCCAAAACATGGTATCCATCCACAGACAGCTGTTTCGGGGTATTGACCCTCATCAGTGTGGAGTAGGAAACTGGCTAGTAGGAGCAATGCCTAGTAAAAGACTGTGAAAAATGAGGATGAATGAACTCATGGAGATCAACATCCAACACTGTGGAGACACCATCACATGTTTCTCAACGCAGTGATGCTAGAGCAATGCTAGAGCATCACTGCGTTGAGAAACATGTGATGGTGTCTCCGCAGTGTTGGATGCTGATCTCCATGAGTTCATTCATCCTCATTTTTCACAGTCTTTTACTAGGCATCGCTCCTACTAGCCAGTTTCCTACTCCACAATGATGAGTGGCAATACCCTGAAACAGCTGTCTGTGGATGGATACTATGTTTTGGCATAGGTGGTGTCCTTCTTTGGAGACTGCCCTTCCCATGGTTGTTCCTTCCCGGTGAAAGACCTGGCTAGTCATTTCTTGCATTGAGAAACATGTGATGGTGTCTCTGCGGCTGTTGATTTACATGTTTTTGCATATTTCCCATAAGGGATGGGGGCATTGCTCTAGCATCACTGCGTTGAGAAACATGTGATGGTGTCTCCGCAGTGTTGGATGTTGATCTCCATGAGTTCATTCATCCTCATTTTTCACAGTCTTTTACTAGGCATTGCTCCTACTAACCAGTTTCCTACTCCACACTGATGAGTGGCAATACCCCAGAACAGCTGTCTGTGGATGGATACCATGTTTTGGCATAGGTGGTTTCCTTCATTGGAAACTGCCCTTCCCGTGGTTGTTCCTTCCCGGTGAAAGACCTGGCTAGTTATTGCTTGCGTTGAGAAACGTGATGGTGTCTCCGCGGCTGTTGATTTACATGTTTTTGCATATTTCCCATAAGGGATGGGGGCATTGCTCTAGCATCACTGCGTTGAGAAACATGTGATGGTGTCTCCGCAGTGTTGGATGTTGATCTCCATGAGTTCATTCATCCTTATTTTTTATATACGAGTATATACAATATATATATATATATTCCTGGCCTTTTTTCAGAGAATATGAATGGTAACACCAACATTTTTTTCTCCACTCATGGTTAGTGGTTGTGTGAGGCCAGTATTGTCAAACTACTGCATTCTCTCTTTTTAAATCATGATGACAACCCAAAACATCCAAAGGACCCTGATCAAAAGTTTACATACCCTGGTGATTTTGGCCTGATAACATCCACAGAAGTTGACACAAATGGGTTTGAATGGCTACTAAAGGTAACATCCTCATTTGTGACCTGTTTGCTTGTAATCAGTGTGTGTGCATAAAAGCTGAGTAAATTTCTGGGATCCAGACAGACTCTTGCATCTTTCATCCAGCCACTGACATTTCTGGATTTTGAGTCATGGGGAAAGCAAAAGATTTGTCAAGGTAGGTAGTTGAACTGTATAAAACAGGAAAGGGCTACAAAAAGATATCCAAGGAATTGATAATGCCATTCAGCAGTGTTGAAACTGTCCAAATGGAAAATCAGGTGGTCTGTAAAAACAAAACCACGGTTAGATAGACCAACAAAAATTTTGTCCACAACTGCCAGGAAAATTGTTCGGGATGCAAAGAAAAACCCACAAATAACATCAGCTGAAACACTGGATTTTCTGAAAACTAGCGGTGTGGCTGTTTCAAGATGCACAATAAGGAGGCACTAGAAGAAAAATAGGCTGCATGGTTGAGTCACCAGAAGAAAGCCATTTCTGCGCAAATGCAACAAAGTATCACACCTACAATAAGCAAAACAGCACAGAGACAAGCTTTAAAACTTCTGGTACAAGGTAATTTGGAGCGATGAGACCAAAATTGAACTTTTTGGCCACAACCATAAATGTTATGTTTGGAGAGAGGTCAACAAGGCCTATGTTGAAAGAAACACCATTCCTACTGTAAAGCACCATGGTGGATTGCTGATGTTTTGGGGATGTGTGAGCTACAAAGGCACAGGAAACTTGGTGGTCAAAGTTGAAGGAAAGAAGAATGCAGCACGTTATCAGCAAATACTGCAGGCAAATTTGCAATCATCAGCCCGGAAGCTACGCATGGGACCTACTTGGACGTTCCAACATTACAACGATCCAAAACGCAAGGCCAAGTTGACCTGTCATTGCCTACAGCAAAACAAAGTGAAGGTTCTGGAGTGGTTTCTCAGTCTCCTGACCTCAATATCATTGAGACACTCTGGGGAGATCTGAAGCTCGCAGTTCATGCTGGACAGCCCAGGAATTTACAGGAAAACTGGGTAGTTAGCGTGCACTCTAGTCAAATATAGACGAGGTGCAGGTGCAACGGACCAGTAGATCCTAATTACAAGTTAATTAAATTCACCGCACACTCAAACAGACTTTATGCAAATAGGTGTTCATTTTATTACATGTGGGAGCCAAAAAGGAATATAGCACACAGTGGAAGCGATATAAATAAAAGACGTTTCGGCTCAGCCCGAGCCTCTATCATATTATCGCTTATTCCAATATTGGAGGTTTGTAAAGGGTGCAGAAGGAGAGGAGAATCTCTCAAGAAGAAATACCAAGATAAATGGCTGATGTGTGCTGAGAGAAGGAAGCGCTCCCGCGCCTGTCAGAGGTGGTGTCCTCTCTGACAGGCGCGGGAGCGCTTCCTTCTCTCAGTTTTTTGAGTGTGCGGTGAATTTAGTTAACCAGGAATTTACAGGAACTTGAGGCTTTTTGCCAAGAAGAGTGGGCAGCTTTACCATCTGAGAAAATAAAGAACCTCATCCATAACTACCACAAAAGACTTCAACCTGTCATTGATGTTAGAGGGGGCAATACATGGTATTAAGAAATGGGGTATGTGAAATTTTGATAATCTGGATGTGCTGGGTTGTCATTATGATTTAAAAAGAGAAAACACAGTAGTTTGACAATAAATGGCTTCACCCAATCACTAACCATGAGTGGAGAAAATGTTTTGTTGGTGTCATCATTCATATGCTCTGAAGGAAGGCTAAGAAAGCAAAAATTCTGCCAGGGTATGTAAACTTTTGAGCACTACTGTATGTGTATGTATATATATATATATACAGTATATATATACCGCATAAATATATATATATATATATGTGTAAAAATATATATACTTTATGTGTGCGTGCATCATTTTACCTTATATTATTCAAGGAAATAAACTTTAAATACTTATACCTATTGCTAATCTGAGTTTTTTGGTAAGGCCTCTTTCACACATCAGGTTTTCGCCGTCAGGCGCGATCCGGCGCTTTTGACAGAAACCGGATCTGGCGAAATGCAATGCCGGATCCGGTTTCCCCCCCATTGACTTGCATTAGAGCCGGATCGAGCCGGATGGCCATGCGTTTCATCCGATTTTCGCCGGATCCGGCAATGTGACGCGATCCGGCGTCTGGAAAAAACGGCTACTGTAACGTTTTTTGTCTCCGGCGAAAAAGCCGGACACGCCGGATCCGGCGTGTCCGGCTTTTTCATACAATGAAAGCCTATGAGCGCCGCAATGCGCCTGATCCGGCGACAGCCGGATCCGGTGGCCGGATCCGGTTTTTTTGGTCTGAGCATGCTCAGTAGCTCTGCCCACAAGACATATATAAAAGCAAGACAGTGGGACCCTCAGCCACACCCAACATGCCACCCAAGCCAAGAACCAGGAGCGGGAGAAGGCAGCAGACATCTGCAGCAGCACCATCAGCACCACCCCAAATGGAGTAGCATGCTGAACAACGGGAGGGGAGTCCAGCAGCAGATGAGAGACGGTAATTATCAAATCCCCCATTCCTCCAAACTAGGGCTATTGAATATCAAGATATTCATTGGCCCTTTGTTTCTCTTTATTCAACAGCCGCCCAATAGATGCAGCAGCAGCAGCAGCAGCAATGGCAGCAGCTGGAACACCACCCACAGCCATGGAGTCTGGCCACCAGGAAGACAGCACATCATCTTCTGGGAGCCCTCCCTCGCATCGTCAGCGTTTGACGGTAAGTTTTTATTTCCAAAATCCATCATCTCTGTAATATATGTCTATTCATTGCCTTTTATTTCAAAACAGGAATCACCAGATGAAGAGGAGCTCCCAGAAGAAGAAGGAAGGGGTGGACAGACACTTGGAGTGGGCTCACAATTGGTAAGTTTTTTGCATCAAACGCAGAAACACAACATCACACTACACACAACACATAGAAAACAATGTTCTGCAGACCACACACAGCAAACAAATGCCTACATCCAAAGACATAACATTTTTTGTTTTCTTCTCTAGTCTTCCCAATCTGGTGCTCGGCCAAGAGGTCCTCGCAGTGCCTTCCAGGGTCGTCGGCGACAGCAACGCGGCGGTCACCAGCGTGTAAGTATAAATATTTTTGCTTTGTTTTTTTGCACTTTTTATTTCATTTCTTTTGTGGAGGCTAATTATGTTATTTTTGTCTTTTTCTTTAACAGCCTTCACAGCGTGCTCCCGACTCTGACGGTGAGGATGGAGGACTCGATGTGGACCACCTCATCGATCTCGTCAGAGAAAGGGAGCCGCTCTGGAATATGGCTGACCGCCGCCATGCTGACCTTATCGTTACCCGACGACTCTGGGAGGAAATCTGTTCGCTCCTTGTGGACCGCTGGGAGGACCTCGAAGCTCGGGCCCAGATTAAAGAGCGTAAGTATATACAGTACCGGTTGCTTGATTTAAACCAGTGTTTCCCGAACTCCAGTCCTCGTGGTCCCCACGGATCATGTGTTCAGGATTTCTATTTACTTTGGAAATCCTGAAAACATGACCCCTGGGGACCATGAGGACTGGAGTTTGGGAAACACTGATGTTGTATACAAACCACTTTGTCCTTTCTCGTTTCAGGGGAGAGAATTATGAAGCGGTGGCGGTCTGTGAGGGATCGTTTCAAGAAGGAGTTCAATAAAGAGATGCGGGCCCCGAGTGGATCTGGAGGACGCAGGAGCAAGTACAAGTACGCACGAGCCCTGTCGTTCCTCCGGGAAACAATGCTCACCAGAAGGTAAATATTACACACCACATGTGACAAAAAAATGTTTAGATGTAACTTTTTTTTTCAGCCAAGGCCATACCATGTCACTATTTTAATTGTTTTTTTTTCTCTTTATTCCACAGCACGGTGAGCAGCACTCGGGAGCCTGCACAATTGGACCCTTCTGAGGCGATCCCTGAGGAGACCGGCACCGAGGGACACTTCGACCGCCCCGGTACATCTGCACCTTCCCAGCCTTCCCACACATTCGACCCATCTGTCCCATCCACCAGCACAGGAGCATCGTGGCCGCCTACATTACATGAAGCTGCTGGTGAGGAGATCGCTTTCCCTTTACCCCACCCTTCTGCCCCTGCCACCTCTAGTACACCTGCGGGTACTGGGCGGCAGCGGCAGAGGGGTCAGGAAAAGAGTTATGCGCCAGAGTTCTTGCATCTGAATGCATCTTTCCAGAACTGTCTAAAAGTCTTGTCAGAGCAAATCTCCGCAGGCTTTCAGCAGATCAACTCCAGCATTCTGGAGGTGAAGACACTTCTGCAAACCATGCATTCAGAAGCAAGATCTTCGCCAAACCACACCTTTTTCAGGTCTGTTGTGGAGCGCATGGCAACACTATCTCCTACCCAGCAGATGCATGTAATGCATTCGTGCCACGGTGCTCTACAGCAGGTTACCTCCCAACCTCCACCTCCCACCACTGTAGTTCCTCCACCTGCACCCCCTCCAGCCACTTTCCATCCTCCCCCTCCTATTACATCTGCACCCCCTCCAGCCACTTTCCATCCTCCCCCTCCTATTACATACCAGCAACCTCACCAGTACCAGCAACCTCCCCAGTACCAGCAACCTCCCCAGTACCAGACATCTCCCCACTTCCAGCAACCTGACCCGTACCAAACTCCTTCCCCGTACCAAACTCCTTCCCCATACAACTTTCCATCAACATCATCTGCTCCTACAGTCCCTGCCCAACCCTCCACTCCACCGCCCACCACCTCGTCTGCCTCCCACATGTCCACCCATTCTGTAGCTTTTTCCACACCATCACCTCTAACTGTTCCTTCCCCACCACGATCCCAGTCCTCTCTCCACACTCCCATTGTCGAAGTGTCCCGCAGCCCCTCCAGCAGTATTTCCACCCCACACTACACCGAGTTATAATGTTTTTTTTGTAATAAAAATGCCCATTTGGTTGGTTTCAAACCTTTATTAAAAAAGTTTTTTTAACTTTAAAAACAGTTTACAAAAAAAAAATATTTTAAATAAAAGTTAAATTATTGTTTACACTGGTTGTCTGTCCTTTCTTTCTGCGGCAAAATATGTTTTAAAAAAAGGTTAAATACAGGGTATTTAAAAGGTAAAAAGGTATTCAAAACCAGGTATATAACTGTGGGTAAATTTTAGCTTTTTGCCACAGTTGTGTTCCTGGTTGTGTTTGAAGCAAAGTATTTCACCTGAAAAGTTGTGTTTATTGTTGGTGATTTCCTAACAATGTACACAACTTTTGTTAAAAGGTGAAATACTTTGCATAAAACACAACCAGGTACACACCTGTGGCCTAAAGCTAAAAATAGAGACCATGACAAGATAGCCAACTTTGGTTGGCAAAGGTATATACTGTTGGTACAGAAGGTACACAAGTTTGGTTAGGGCACAAATCTTTCACACTCTGTCATCCTGCCAGTGTACTCTGCCTTGAGGTGACATAAAGTATAGTGCAAAATTGTCCCTCATTACTGAAACTGTCACAGAACTTCTAGTGGTAGTGTCATGGTAATCTTGCAAGGTGGTTTCTTCAGAGGTGTCCTCAATGGAAATGGGTTCCTTGCAGATAACAAAATTGTGGAGTACCACGCAAGCTTTGATCACCTCGTCCACAGTTTCTGTCTTGAGGTTGATCGCAGTCAATAGGACCCGCCATTTGGCTGTCAGAATACCAAAGGTACATTCAACCATTCTTCTTGCTCTTGTGAGGCGGTAATTAAAAATGCATTTTGGTCTTGTCAATCCTCTGCTAGAGTACGGTTTCAAAAGGTGTTCTGACAGCTGGAAGGCTTCATCCCCTACACAGACAAATGGCATAGGTGGACCAGATGTTTGCGGCAGCGGTCTAGGTGGTGGGAACTGGAAGGTGTTTCCATACAGTTTACGCCCCATGGCAGACAGTTTGAAAACTTGAGAGTCATTGGAGCGGCCATAGGCCCCAATATCAACCGCAATAAATTTGTATTCCTCGTCAGCGATAGCCATGAGGACAAATATTTCTTGTAATTGAAATATTCCAATCCCGATCCGGCTGGCTTTACAATGCGGATATGTTTCCCGTCCACAGCGCCCAAGCAGTTGGGAAACTGACATATCTGTTGAAACTTGTCAGCAATTTCAATCCACCTCTCTGTTGTGGGCTCTGGTAAAAACTCTTCAGCTAAGGAGTCCCACAGTGCACGGCATGTGTACTTCACTATTCCAGATATGGTGGAAATCCCGAGTCTGTACTGGAAATGCAGTGACGAAAGGGATTCTCCAGTTGTAAGAAATCTGTGGGGAATTAAAAAACAATAAATAGTTTTAAATCACAGCATTACATACCAAAACTGAGCTATAACACTTGGAGATACAAACTACCACCAACAAGATTGCAGTGAAAGTGTGCTCTGATGCGATCACATCCAATAAATGTGGCTTACCTTAAAGTCACCATCAGACGCTCTGCGGGTGAAACAGAGAAGCGGCAATAGGTGTCCGCTTTTCTTATGAGGTGTGCAATGCGCTCCACCAAGTAATCAAAATTCTCCATTTTCATCCGAACATATCCAAAAAATGTATCCGGGTTTCGTCGAAGGTCCATGCAGAGTGTAGAATAGACCCCACGCGTCATTCTCTTGGCTGTGATGGGGTGGATCCACAAACGTCGTCTACGATGCCTGATGCGCTGCTGTCTCGCTCTCTCCTTCTCCAGAACAATCACCCTCAAACGATTCGCCTCCGCTATAAAATCCGCCAAATTCTTCAAAATATTTCAAATGACAACATCCATCTTCGCCAGTAACTTGCTCTTCTCTCCAACCTGCACTTTCTCCTCTACAACCTGTCAAAGAAGGGCTGTAGGAACATGCTATATATAGTTTTCCAGTAGCCAATCCCGTTCGGAAGGCCACAAGGGTCAATTTTAAAAACCGGATCCGGCGTAATCCGTCGAAAAACGGATAGAAAAACGGATGAACCGGATGAGACGGATCCGGTTTTGTCTGTCAAGAACAAGACGGATCCGGCAGAAAACCGGATCCGGCACATCAGGTTTTACAAAACATTTGCCGGATCCGGCATTCCGGCACGACGCCGGATCGCGCCTGACGCCGAAAACCTGATGTGTGAAAGTAGCCTAAAGTGGCCTCTTTTAGATTGTAACTTTTCCATGTTTATTTGGTTTCTCAGCCTTTTTCATTTGTGTTGGTATGTTTTACTCATAAACCAAAAGCAAATAATAAGAATATCGTCCCGGGGTTTAATTTCAGAGAGGTACCACAGGAAGTATCCTTATATATCCTATTACAGAGCATTTAATTTGTAATGGTAAACTTCTTGATGTCGGGGCCAAAAGCTAATAGGAATTTTTCCTCTCCGGCACTGCACACAAAATTACACTTGATAGGAATTCAAGATTTCTACAAACTCTTTTCAAACCTGCAGCCACGTGGATCCCAGCATGTCTGGTTTTACGAAAGAGATTTAATATATGTCTGGCCAAGGAGAACATTTGGTGTAAAAGGATACAAAGCCCAAACCTTAAATTGTTTCATATTGTCATAACAGAGAGGATGTGCCAGTACATACAAACACACACGCAAAGTTCAGTTTAAGTTTGTTTTAGTCCCCTATGGGAGGTTTGTGATTCTGAATAGTGTGCAGCAAAAATTTGGAAGGAAAAAGAAACAAGAAGGCACAGGGGGAAATAATAAAGTAGATTAGCTCTTAAAGCTTTCCCTTCTCCAGAGCAGTTGTCAGAAAAATATTCAATATTCATGTTTCCTTTGCTTTTTCGCTAACACCAGGGTTCCGTTTTAACTGAGCTCTTGAAAGATAAGATTTAAAACAACACACCAAGGCCTCATTTTAGTTTCAAAATCCTATTTTTTCACATAATTTTTTATTTTGTTACGTTTCGGTCAGGAAGTTTTGGAGCTTTACTATGAAAAATGGTGGCTCAGTAGTTAGCAATTTTGATTTTCAAAGCTGGGGTCTTGCTTTCAAATCCCACCGAGGACAACATCTGTAAAGAGTTTTTATCTTTTCCCCATATGCGTTGGTTTCCTTTTGGTTCTCCAGTTTCCTCCCACATTCCAAAGGCACACTGATAGGGAATCTAGATTGTGAGCCCCATCGGGGACAGTGACGATAATGTCTGTACAGCTCTGTGGAATATAAAAGCGCTATATAAGCAAACATAATAATAAAGAAAAAAATATATAGAGAATGAAACATCTGTAAAAACTACCATACCTTGAGCACATTACATTTAAAAGGAATTTGTCAGCAGGTTTTTGTTATGTAATTTGAAGACAGCAGAAGATAGGGACTGAAATGCAGATTTCAGTGATGTGTCATTGATTAGGCTGTATGCTGTTTACTCACAATGAAAGTTTAATCACTTGAGGGTTATCACAGCTTGGACTACAGCTCACATTAGCACTAGTCTGACCACACCCCCTCCTCTGATAAGCAGCTCACTGTCAATAGACAATGTACATACAGAACTGTTTTAGAAGCAGAGCCCCTCTCCCATCTGGTCTATGTAGAATCTGATCAGTAGCAACTATCATTTCCGATATAAAACTCTATCTTCACTCAATACAGATTTTACCTGAGAAATTTGAGAATGAATGATCAATCCTGGAGCAGAAAGAAGCAGATTTCTATCATGAGATGGGTAACAAAGTGGCTTATTTTCACGTGTATTATTGATTTATAAAATAAAAATTAAAATGACAGTTACTCCTTAAATGAAAAACAATGCTGACTCCATAGACTCTTCAGAAATGGCAAAAAAAATAAAATACGGCGTATGTAGAGATTTCAATATTGAGCTATAGAAAGTAACATCTGGCAACAACATTATGGAAGACAAAAAAGGGCAAAACAAAAGTGACTAAACCACAAAAAAGTTATAAGATTGTAAGATCAGCCTGATGGAGAATGGAGAACATAATAACCCTTTTATTTTCAGTACAGACATCTTAAGAGGAGCAGTAGCAAATTGTAACTGATCTGTTGCATCTAAAATTGATTCCGTAAAAATGGAAGCCATGATGCTGGCAAGAAAAGAGTCTTAGGCTGTGTGCCCATGATGAGTTTTTGCTGTTGCAGATTTTATGCACCATTTCTGTACCCATTAAGTAACATAGGTTACTGGCATTTTTTAGAAAATATGCAGCATAAAATACTCAACAAAAACTCATCGTGTGAACATAGCCTTACACTTTTTTCACTTCCATTAATGGAACCTTGCACAGATAGTTTATGTTCATACATAACATTTTTCCAACATTTTTTTCTGCAGGCAACACATGTTCTCTTAGCAATAAAAACGCTGCTTTCAAACTGTAGGTTTTGCTCCATATTTGCAGCATTTTTGCACTTTCTCATTGCTTACTGTGGTGGAAAAAATGCAAAAATGCTGAAAGAATTGAAATGCTGTAGATTTAAAAAATGCTGCTCAAATTCAGTCAGGAAAAAATACAGCCTGCACATGAGATTTTTGAAATCTTATAGCTATTGCTTGTACTGTAAAATGCAGGAAAAAAAGAAGCAATATAAGACCAGCGACAAACACAACAGGTTGCAATTTGGTGCGCTCGGCGCAGCGTCAAAAGGACGTATGCGCCGCCAAACGCATACTGCGCACGGCCTGCTTCCCCAGTGCTAAAGATAGGGGACGCAGGACGCATGCAGCGTCTTGCGTCCGTAGGCGGAGCTACTGGTGGAGGTGCGGCAGGGGGCGGGGCTTAGCGGAGTCCATGCGCAGCCCGACGCTGCGGCCGTAAACGCTAATGTGAAACTAGCCTAACCTGCAAAAACTGAGTGTGAGAGATGAAGCGCAACATGGTATAATACCATGTAGCAATAGATGATGTATAGAACAGGTAGAGACGTGCTCACTCGATAATATAGGTGTGTATATGTAAGGGGGTGCGATAGAATTACCTTCTTCCTTGCTCCCCTTGCTTTAATTGTTCCAGCGTGTTGATGCTTACATGTGCTAATGTTGGTAATGTCTATGTTTGTGGTACTGCTACATAGCAATATGTATTACCACTCATATTTCTGGTACTGCCACATTCATACATGTGTTATCATTCTCTGTAGGACTATGTATATTATGTTGGGTTCCTTTAATGTAATACATAATGTGTTGTTGTCATGTTCTTCACTGTATATAATGTAATAATGTTTACTATGGCTCATGTAGTTTAGGGAAAGTGAAGTGCACCCTGCGGATAATAGAGGGGGCACCTTAGTATTATAGTTCTCATAGATAAGGGTAAGTGTAGTTTCTTTGTGGGCCACTAGATGGGGCATACTAGTGTGCACGGTTAGAATGAATTATGGCTAGTGTATAGAGGGTTAAGTGTAGGAGAGGCTGTCGGGTGGTAAGGCTGGTTTCACATTAGCGCTTTTTAAGCGCACGCACGGCCGGGGGTAGCTCCGCCCCCGAGCCGGCTCTCTGCCTGGCGTGCCCGCCCCTTGCTTGTAGCGCCGCCTCCTAGCGCACAGCGGCGCCTGCGATCGGCGCACCCTATCTTTAGCATAGGGTGCGCAGATCGTGCGCAGGCCGTGCGCTAGTTGCGCTTTGACCTGCGCTGCGCACTTTTGACGGTGCGCCGCGCACGCCAAAATCAAACTTTTCGGATTTTGGCGCGCACGGCGCACCGTCAAAAGTGCGCAGCGCAGGTCAAAGCGCAACTAGCGCACGGCCTGCGCACGATCTGCGCACCCTATGCTAAAGATAGGGTGCGCCGATCGCAGGCGCCGCTGTGCGCTAGGAGGCGGCGCTACAAGCAAGGGGCGGGTACGCCGGGCAGAGAGCCGGCTCGGGGGCGGAGCTACCCCCGGCCGTGCGTGCGCTTAAAAAGCGCTAATGTGAAACCAGCCTAAGACAGGAGTTTTTAGGAAGTTGAGTCAGACGAGGCCAGGGTGCCCGAAGTGTCCATATGGGCTATAGACTTGGATGGCTCGGCAGCCACGCAACGTTAAATAGCTGCAGCCCATGTTATCATTGCAGTGGGCCAGTACAGAAGAAGAAAGATGTGGCGACTCATAGCCTGGGCAGACACCTTCAAAGCAGGCGTCGGTTGGAGTGTGGAGGTGAAGTAAGTTGGAGCGTCGACGAGAATGGTACAGATGGGCTGGATGCTTTACCAGAGGCAACCAAACCGGCTAGCTGATGATTTCGAGTCTGGGGCGAAACAGGCAGAAGGAATTGTCATCATGGCGAGGTTAGGCCAGGAAGGATCTGGGGAGCAGTCTAAGACAGTCCGGTTCAGATGTGTGTTACATAGAAGTGTCAGCAAAGTAGGGAAAGATGACGACACAAGTGAATTCCATGATGTGCTAACTGTGGATGTAACGTGTGAAATATTAAGTAAGGAGAATGCTCAAGTTGTGCTGGACTGTGTCTCCTTTACTGGGGGTCGCCTGGAAGAGGGGGGACCTGAAACTGGAGACACAGGTACGCTGAAAAGTGAAATACAGTTTTCTGTGAGGGAAGGTCGGGAGACAGATGCTTCAGTGACTCTGGCCATGACTACAATCCTGGCCTCCCCTTACATATAAACGGGCACAGCTCCCTTAATAGTCATAAGGAATCCAACTTGGCCAACTCTCTGCTCCTCCAGCTGAGCCAGAAAAAAGCGTGACTCCAGAAAAATAGTAAATGTGGAATGGAAAAAAAAGCGGTATGTCTAGAGCTCTTTCAGCAAAACATTTGCTGAGAGTGCTGTAGACGAAATACTTTTTCTCCATTTATGGAAACTTGGAAGTTTCACTTGTAGACCAGGTTCACACAGGTCTATAAAATATTTGCTCAGAATTGCATCTGGAACGCCCGCCAGGGAAGTGGGGTACTCGGTACCGGGCCGCTTTCTTAAAGGAACAGTATCACAGCGGTGGTGACCTGGTCCGTGGCCCTGGCCATCCAATTAAAGGGGTGTATTTACAAGGGAATGAAAAATAAAGAGTTTTTGTAATGAGTTTGTGATGCCACCTGTGGTATCTGATCAATAGTGACCAGCGCTGCAATGCAGATCAGCTGGGACTGATGGTGATGCAGCATAGTTGGTAAAACTCTCCACAGGCAGAGCTGAGTTCCAGGGCAGGTGAAAGATGTTGAGGAATAGATAGGGATGCAGTAGTGCTGAGAAGGTGATGCAGGAAGAATTCAATGGACACAATAGAGTGTAGTTTCCTTTACCTTTTACTGTGCTTTGTAAGTACAGTCCAGGATTCAGATTACAGATAGTACAGGAGTTGATCAGCCTGGAAGCAATTTGGGAATCTCTATGCAGGTGGGTTGTGAGGTCTCCTTTTCTAGTGCTATTCTGAAGTACTTTCAGTTCTGAACTCCTCTCAAGTTCCTCTTTCTGTTTGTTACTTAGAACTCCACTCGCAATATGGGTAGCTGTAGCCTCCTTCTCTGGCTCACACGTTGCTACTGTGTTGTCAAGTCTCAGTTGGGAACAGAGCATTTACAGCCTCTATTCCTCCAGTTTCTGCTGTGGGACCTTTTGTATCCACACATCCATGGACTCCGGCATCCGTTCTCTGCGCTTCAGCTTGGGGACAAGCTCTGCTATAGCTCTACTTCCCAGCTCCTCTCCACACGTCCTGTCGCTTCCCTGTCCACACGTCAACTCACTAACTTCCTATTCCTGACCACAGAGAGCAGCTCCTCAGCAGTTAGGTTTAGAGCTCCCTGTGCTGGCCTGGAGTTCGAATGGCGTTGCATATTGGAACTACCTGATAAAGAGACCCTTTCATTGCTCCCAATCATGACATCACTCTTCCTAGGAGGGAGGTAAGGTCACTGTGACAACCGTACTCCTGGGGGCGCCACACATCCAAAAAAGTGGGACGATTTTTTTTCTTACTTGTTATCAGTGTGCTGTCCATGTGCAATCTATTGTTTTACCTCATTTACTATTGATTATTTACAGGACCATTTACAGTTTCCTGTGTTACAGAATTGCAATGTATCAGTAAAAATCAGATGCTCTACTGTGGCTCAAAATGGCACCTGATTTTTTTTCTACCCCCTAGATCTGAATGGCTGAGTCTCATACAATATACGGATGAGACTACTGCTTGCTTGGACAGTGAAAAAAATTGTCCATTTTCACACGTTCAGTATTTGGTCAGTATTTTCTGTCAGTATTAGTAAGCCAAAACCAGGAGTGGAACAATCATATGAAAAGTATGAAAGAAACACGTCACCACTTCTGGATTTATCACCCACTCCTGGTCTTGGCTTATAAATGCTGATAGAAAATACTGACCAAATACTGATCATGTGTCCATGGCCTTAGGCTGGGTTGTACATGGAAGCCATCACTCAGGTTCTGCTCACATCTGTATCATTGGCCCACAGCATAGCTGAGTTCATGCAAGTTCATCTTTTCTCTCACGGCATTTCACCTACGGTATTAAGAATAGAATCTTTCTCCCCACAGCACTTTTTCCCTTTCAAATTTTTAATGCTTAAACACCTATATATTTTAATGACATGCATATGTAGATATTAGATATTCCACTGCATCTTTCTTTTATCACCCTGACACGCACTAAGGTCTGCTCATTTCCATCAATTCCTTGGCCTTCACATGCACCAACTGGCTCTCTGGCTCTTTCCGAGATAGAGGATAATTAATCCTACATATTTTATTACTTTTCACATTTCTTTCTTTTCTTTTTTTTTTAAATTTTCTCCCTCAAGTTTAACAATTAAATAAAGACAATTGTGTGTACACTCACAATACTTCTTTTGGCCATGTGTATTCTTCTCCACATGGTGGCAATTCACAAAGGTGTATTACTTACTTATTTCCTATTTTTTTAAGTTACACCTTATGAATATTCATTGAATTACATCAATTTTGCATGAAATGTTTATTATTATATAGCAGCTGATAATATATACCAATTTTTTTTACCTCTTTTTCCTTTTTTTCTTCTGTAACTTTATTAGGACTAGTTTGACATCCGTTCACATGTTCCCTTCAGCGGCGTTCTTTAGTCCTCTTGGTGATTTTTTTTGAAACTTTAAAAGACTTTTTTCTTTTCTGGTTGTTGTTTTTAGCCAATACGTGGTTCTCCTGAGGAAGAAATTGGTCCAACTGCAAAACGTGTAGAGATTAAATCACATGAACCTATATTGCTCTGTCTCGCCATTCACAACGGCAACACGGACTACTACCCTCACTCTCTCGCAGATTGTTTAGTATAATGGGATTCCCACTCTTTGGGTACTGCAGTAGCTGATCCATCTTGATCCTTTGAACCCTTTGCTGTTACAACCCCGATAAGTGAGCAGTTCCTTAGTTTTTACCTAACATATATTCCTCCCTCAGATGAGACCCTATTGCACTTGGTGTCCCCTCCATTTCCTAGGATCATGGTGGCACATGGAGATTAAATGTAGAGGTATTACCATCTCCAAGGTTGTATACCAATATGTAGCAGGTGCAATAATAGTATTAGCAAATATCTCCAATTAGAAATGTAGTATAGTTTTTCTGATTCACCATGTCTCCTTCCTCATGTGCAGGTATTGCAGGACCTTAGGTATCCATGGTTACATCTACTGATAAAGTGATAGTTAGCTAGTTGCAAGTGGTCATAACCATGGATACCTAAGGCCCTGCAATGCCTGCACATGATGAAAGACATAGCGAATCAGAAGAACAATACATTTCTAATTGGAGGTATTTGCTAATATTATTATTACACCTACTACATATTGGGATAGGATCTTGGAGATGGGAATACCCCTTTAATACAGCCCTTTCAATTTCATTGCACAAACTAAAACATTTTGGATAAATTAAGAAGGAATAAGTAAGTGCAACCGGAATATTAATTTTATGTTGTGTTCTCTTCATATTGTCACAATGAATGCTATGAATATGACCAAGTGGCCCTTTCACTATTAATTCAAGCAATTGATGCATGGAAGTAAACACTTCGGCTTCCTTGTTAGCCAGGACGTCCCTTGTGACAGACACAGTGGTGACATATAATCCTTCATGTTGAGGCCCAGCTTTTCACATGTGGCTGTGTATCGACTCTGTAAAGTCACAAGTCCGTGACTAATTCCATTTGCTGGATAAATGCTTTCTTGTGCTTGCTTTTACACTTAAGAGATATCGAAATCCTTCCAATTAGCCCATCTACTTAGCACTGCTTCCTGTCAGGAAGGACTTTCCTGGTTGGAGATCTTTGACTAGCAAACTTGTCCCAGCTGGAGTGGTCCTGCACCCTGATGCTGTACAATAAACACATGGGGTCTTCTTGTAGGGTTATATATGTTTTTATATGAATAAAATGATATCCAGCTATAAAGTCTATTACATAGATATCCCTTCCATTCAGAAATGACAAATGTTCATTGAAATACTCAAATGCAAACTTCCGACATAAAATTCTGACCTTTTGCAGCATACGTTGGCCCATGCAGGCTAGCTGAGATGAGTCCTGCATCAGGGACCCTATCTATAATGTTCTCATGTCCTAAAAGTGCATTTGAAAAGGGGCCTCCTGGAGCTAATTCGATATAGATTCAAAATTGGGAGATCAGTACATAAATGGTTGAGGATATGATTTATAATAGGAAAAGCCAGCTTCATAAACCCTCTTTCTCACATAAATTATTGTAGGGTTGCTTCTTGGCTTATAAAAAATCCAAGAATTTCATGTTTTCTTTCCAAGAATTTTGTGTGGATTTTTTTAATCTTACATTTACTTTATTTTCAGTCTTTTTTTTGTTCTTGTTACATTTCGATGGTATGTTAAACTCTAAAAAAACCTAAAACTTTTTATGGATTCAAGGATTCATACTTACATTGTAATGTGGTTCTTGTTACATTTCGCTTGTATATTAAACTCAGAAAAAACCTTGCAAAATTTTTTATGGGTTCAATGATTCATCCATACACTGTAACTCACTTCTTGTTACATTTCGCTGGTATATTAAACCGGTCAAAAATGGCGGAGATCCCACGCCATTTTCTAAAATTATTTATTTAAATGGTGTTTGTTTTCTTGGTGAAATCCGTGTTCGGTGTCCGTGCCCGAACAGTAGGTGTACGGTTCGGACGCTGAACTTTACTGTTTGGATTCGCCTATCTCTAATGCTAAATCCACAACAGCATTGCTTGCTTGGCTGTCCTTTTTCCATAAATCCAATTAATTTCTATGGAAGTTTCACAAACAGCAAAGCAAAATCAAGTTCAACTATTTTTTTGTACAATGCTTCTAGTAGATGGGACCTAGAAGCAATTATTCCTATCTCAACCATGAAAGGAAGAGATGGGAATAACACTTTAAGTACTTTTTTAATTAGGAACATGGAATTATTTTAATTGCAGGATAGATAGAAATGTCAGTGATATGCAAATGATAAAAGAATGGAAACAGAGTTTTTAAAACATCTCGATTTATTTAGTATAAAGTATGAATGCAATGCTCAAAGAAACACAAACTTATATGTCTTGGCATGCTATTAATAAGGTTATTAATGGTTGTCAGAGGAAAGTACTTCTATGCTGAATGCACTTCAGCAATTCATCAAGATTCGCTGCTGACAGCTCACTTTTCAATTGTTGACAAATTTGCTCCCATATGTTCTCAATGAGAGACAATTTCATAGACATTGCAGGCCATGGTAGCATGTTTAGGCCACATAGGATTCTCATAGTAGCATGAACAAAATGTCGCCAAGTGATAGGGAAGTGATGAGTCCTCAATATTCATAAGCTTCACCTTTCCCTGTCTTTCTAGTCTGGGGGAGAAATGGGAGAGTTGTAATTCATTATACTGAACAGAGAACAGAAAGGAACAAAAGTCAGCCCCTAATCACTGCTCATATGTTTTTATATTTACATGGCCCTATTTTAGAACTCCATTAGAGGCAACCAGTCAGTAGAGATAGCAGACACTTTGAGTCCCAGCAATCACTGGGTGATCGGTAAAATGTCTGTCTAGATCCAGCACAGATATAATTCCAACATTATCAGGGCTGTTTTTCTCTGTAACTAGAGCTGCTATGATAGATAAAGTTATGAGGGGAGAAATGGAAAGTACAAAATATATCTTATATGTACATGTTCCTTAAAGGTCCTTTTAATCTTTAGTGAACGAAGTTGAAATGAAATGAATAAAAAAAGCTAAAAAGAAATGAAGAACAATCCAAATATAAACTTAAGGGTTAAAGCTTGGTATTCCAAAGACATACTGATAGGGAATTTAGATTATGAGCCCTATCGGGGACAGCGATGATAATGTGTGCAAACTGTAAAGCACTGCGGAATATGTTAAAATAAAGATTATTACTATTAGCTCTGTCCAGTAGGTTGTTAATCAGGACAGGAGGAGGCATGCTAACATCAAGGAGACCATTACCAGCCAGCATTGCTGGACACCGTAGATGATCATTTCCAGTGGGATATGGCGGTTTTAAAAATTTTATTTTTCTACTGGATGGTTTAATAATTCCAACTTCTTTTTAGCTTTCCAGTATTAAAAAAATCAATACATTAATAATATTACTAATATAAGTAGCGAAAGTAAATAGTAATAAAAATATGTGTCTAGAAATTAAAGGGGGAAAAAACCCTTTGGTTATTAATCTCTCCAGGAATGAGCAATTTTTTTTTTTTTTTTGCGCTTTCATTTTTCACTCCTTTTCATCCAAAAGTCATATCTTTTTTAATTTTTTTGCAGACATTGCTGAATGGAGAGCTTGTTTTTTGCAATACGAGTGGTGCTTTTCAATGTCACCATTCATTTTACTGTATCATGTAGAGAATAATAGGAAAAAATTCCAAGTGTGGTGAAATAGTGGAAAAAATGTAGTTTTAACATTATGTTTCAGATTTTGTTTTTATGGCATTCATTATACAATAAAAATGACTTGGAAACCTAATTCTAAAGTTAGTCTGATTACAGTGATAAATTTGCATTTTTTTTGTTTTAAGTAGTGAAAAATAATTTAGAATTTTTAGTTTGTGTTGCCATTTTCGAGATCTGTAGCATTTTTTGCCAGTGGAGCGTTGTGAGGGATTTTCATTTCATTAATATCATTTTGGGATATACAGTATATGTCATTTACATAGCTTTTTATTGTATTTTTTCAAGTGAGGTGTGATTGAGAAAGCGAAATTACTGTGAGTTATATTTTGAATGTGGGAATAGAAAATATGTTTACTTTTATATTTTAGATTGATTTATTCTTAATGGAAGAAAATGATAGTGATACAAATTTTTATATTTTTCACGCCTGCCTTTCTAGAAAACACCAGCGATTGTCTAAACTCTGTGTCTAACATCATGTCCTCACTATGTCTGAAACTGAACCTGTTAAAGACAGAACTCCTTGTGTTTCCTCCCGCTACTAATGTACCTATACCCGACATTGCCATTTCCGTGTGTGGTTCCACTATTACTCCCCAGCAACATGCCCGCTGTCTTGGGGTCATACTTGACTCCGAGCTTTCCTTTGTCCCCCACATACGATCACTGGCTCGCTCTTGTTATCTGCACCTCAAAAACATTTCTAGAATTCGACCTTTTCTTACTTTTGACTCCGCAAAAGCTCTTACTGTTTCTATTATTCATTCTCGTCTTGACTTTTGTAACTCTCTTCTAATCGGTCTCCCTCTTAGGCTACTTTCACACATCAGGTTTTCGGCGTCAGGCGCGATCCGGCGTCGTGCCGGAATGCCGGATCCGGCAAATGTTTTGTAAAACCTGATGTGCCGGATCCGGTTTTCTGCCGGATCCGTCTTGTTCTTGACAGACAAAACCGGATCCGTCTCATCCGGTTCATCCGTTTTTCTATCCGTTTTTCGACGGATTACGCCGGATCTGGTTTTTAAAATTGACCCTTGTGGCCTTCCGAACGGGATTGGCTACTGGAAAACTATATATAGCATGTTCCTACAGCCCTTCTTTGACAGGTTGTAGTGGGCAGAGCTACTGAGCATGCTCAGACCAAAAAAACCGGATCCGGCCACCGGATCCGGCTTTCGCCGGATCAGGCGCATTGCGGCGCTCATAGGCTTTCATTGTGTGAAAAAGCCGGACGCGCCGGATCCGGCGTGTCCGGCTTTTTCGCCGGAGACAAAAAACGTTACAGTAGCCGTTTTTTCCAGACGCCGGATCGCGACACATTGCCGGATCCGGCGAAAACCGGATGAAACGCATGGCCATCCGGCGCAAATGCAAGTCAATGGGGGGGAAACCGGATCCGGCATTGCATTTCGCCGGATCCGGTTTCTGTCAAAAGCGCCGGATCGCGCCTGACGGCGAAAACCTGATGTGTGAAAGAGGCATTACCAAACTCTCCCCCCTCCAATCTGTCTTGAATGCTGCTGCCAGGATCATATTCCTCGCCATTCATTACACCAATGCCTCTACCTTGTGCCAGTCATTACACTGGCTACCCATCGACTCGAGAATCCAGTACAAACTTATTACCCTCACCCACAAAGCTCTTCATGGCTCAGCACCACCCTACATCTCCTCCCTTGTTTCAGTATACCATCCTACCCGCGCCCTCTGTTCTGCTGATGACCTGAGGTTAGCATCCTCAATAATCAGAACCTCCCACTCCCATCTCCAAGACTTTACACGTGCTGCGCCAATTCTTTGGAATGCACTTCCCAGGTCAATACGATTAGTCCCCAATCCCCACAATTTTAAGCGTGCCTTGAAAACTCATTTATTCAGACTGGCCTACCGCCTCAACACATTAACCTAACTATCCCTATGTGGCACAGCCAAAAGTTTTTACCATAACCAGGTTCCCGGCATCATGTTCCCACATGCTTTATGCATCCGTTAGCCCTCTGCATCTATACTGTTACACACTTAACATTATGGCTGGTCCATACAATCATGGCAACTGTTTCCACCCACCTTTCGTGTCTCCCTTTTTTTCCTCATAAATTGTAAGCTTGTGAGCAGGGCCCTCATTCCTCTTGGTATCTGTTATGATCTATGTGATTATTGTTACGCGGTAATGTCTATTGTCTGTACAAGTCCCCTCTGAAATGTAAAGTGCTGCGGAATATGTCGGCTCTATAGAAATAAAATTTATTATTATTATATTTTTCATTCTTTTTTATATTTTTTAAAAACTTTTTCTTACTTTAATTATGAGAATTTACCAACCCCCTATGCATTATAATGTCATGTACTCACTCCCACCCCTTACTCCCAGTTCATAATAATGTCATGTCCTCTCTCCCAACCCCCACCCCCAATTCATCATAATATCATGTTCTGTCTTCCATCCCCCACCCTCAATTCATTATGTCATGTCGTTTCTCCAAACCTCCACCCCCAATTCATTAAAATTTCATGTTCTCTCTTCTACCCCACCCGCAATTCATTATATCATTTCCTTTCTCCCACCTCCAATTTATTATAATGTCATGTCCTCTCTCCCACTCCCCACTCCCAATTCATTAAAATGTAATGTTATTTCTTCCACCCCATACCCAATTCATTATGTCATGTCCTCTCTCCCATTCCCCACTCCCAATTCATTATAATGTCATATCATCTCTTCCGCTCTCCACCCCAAATCATTATAACGTCAATGTTCTCTCTTCCTCCCCCACTCACAAATCATTATAATGTCCTCTCTCCCACCCCGACCCCAATTGATTAAAATGTCAAGTTGGGTCGCCCTCCCAGGGCTGTGGGGTACTCGGTACCGGGCCGGTGTCAGCGGGATGTGTCACAGTAGCAGTGACCCGGTCTGTGGCCCTGGGCGCCCAATTAACAGGGGAAGCTAAATGGTGGAATGTAGTTAATGGAATAGTTTGTGATGCCACTCGTGGTGTTCGGCAAGTGAGATGTTAAGCCGACGCTGCATGCAGATCCACTGGGACTGATGGTATGGTGCAGCAAAGATGTGAAAGCTCCCCACAGGTGAAGCTGTAGTCCCAGGGCAGTGTAGATGTGGTTGGCACGGGGATGTAGCAGTGCCGAAAGGGTAGGAAGCAGACAAAGACACAGCAGGGTGCAATTTCTGTACCTTTACTTGATAAATGCAGTCCAGGGTCCTGATTACAGGTGGTACTGGAGCAGGCTAGCCTGGAAGCAGCTCAGGGATTCTCTCTCAGCAGATTGGCTGTGCAGTCTCCTTCTTAGCGCTTATTTGAGTGAAGTACTCCTAGTACTGAGTTACACTGAAGTTCCTCTAAATTCTCTTCTACTCTCAATCCTCGTATGGCAGACAGCTGTAGCCGCTATTCCTCTCTTGGCTCACTCCATGCTGTTGTGCCTCCGAGTCTTAGATGGGGTAGGGCATTTACAGCCTCCTACTCCTCTGGTGTCTGTTGCAGGAACTTTAGTATCCATACAACCATGGAGACCAGGCTCCAGTTCATGCGCTCTCACTGTGAGGGAGCTCTCTTTCCTCAGCTCAACCTCCAGCTTCTCTCCACACGTCTGCACACGTGGACCTCCTCACACTAACTGACCACTCCTTCCTC
The DNA here is from genome assembly GCF_039654945.1 of Dendrobates tinctorius. NCBI lineage: Eukaryota > Metazoa > Chordata > Amphibia > Anura > Dendrobatidae > Dendrobates > Dendrobates tinctorius. The sequence goes on along the minus strand of NW_027361669.1, from coordinate 1,872,924 downwards.
TTGGCCTTCAGAGAGCACTCCTCCCTTCAATTCCGGTTCAGAGTCCCCCCTGCTGGCCTGGAGTGGAACTATGCTGCATGTATAGGTTAATTGCAAGAGAGACCCTTCACTGCTTCCAAGCCTGGCATTACCCTCCCTGGAGGAAGACAAAGCCACTGTGGCGGCCATACGTTCCCCCCTAGTGCAAGTCAGCACTCCTGGGCTGATAAAAGAAAACATGAATAACATATAAACATATAACAAACATAGTTGTACAAGATTTTGAAAAATGAAAAATGTACAAAAACCACATGCTCCAAAAATAGTCCTATGACGACAAGTCCAAGCATCAATGTCCATGGTCCATTCCTGGGCAAATGGTGAACTACATACAGGTTGGTGACCACACAAGTCCTGTGGTACAATGTCCATAAAACAAAACTGGCAAATTCCAAGGAAACTCTTACAGATTACCTGTAGGCACAAAACTTGAGAATAGTTACATATATACACAATTTCAACATTTACATTAACTTAGCTATATATGATATCTGATGGGTGGTATACCTTGTGTAGTACGGGTAGACCTGCGTAATATTGGTGTAGTGTGTAATGTACTAGATACACTACTGGTGGTTCTGAATGGCACAGGGATACTAGATTGCGAACTCTTAGACTCACCAGGGGCACAGCAGGTTCACCACTGGCAGGGCGAGGGTTCTCTGGCTCCACTGCTAGTGTGGCATCTGCTGCCTGATTTTCCTGAACTTCAGGATTTTCTTGAGTCACTTCTTCCTGTGCTACCAGTTGGGGAAATGTCAACACGGGCACCATGATTGCATCATTTACTTTAGTCCAATTTGCAGGGAATTCTCCAAGTATGGTGCTGACCTTTTCTTCCTCTATGGGTTGAACGTTATCTTGTTCTTCCATTCTTTCTTTCAACTGCTCCGGGCATAATTTCAAATGATCTCTTGATATTGCTGTTGAGGTTTCTCCTCCATCTTTACTAATAAGGCACACCTTAGTATTGTCAAAGTTTGAGGGTAGAATGGTGTTAGGGTTCAGCTTCCCATTGATCATCCAGCTTATGCAGTCTTCTTTTCCTCTTGAGGACTTGTTCTCCTGGTGACAAGGGAACTGCAGGTGCATGCTGATTGTAGTTCCTTTCTTGCTTTTGTCTTGCCTGGGCTAAACTCTTTTCCACACATTCTTGTACTCTTCTGTACTGTTGCTCCCTCTCTGTATCCCAGTCAGCATCTGGTGATGTTACTTCAGGTGTCAGGACTCCCATGTCCAAATCAATAAGCAGTTTCCCAGGCCTTGCTCTCATTAGGTAGGCTGGAGTGCAGTTGGTGGAATTCACAGGAATGTGGTTGTAGAGGTCTACCAGATCTGGAAACTTTTCTGGCCACAGATTCCTCTCTTCCAAGGGCAAGGTCTTCAGCAGGTCAATCACTACCTGGGTCATCTTCTCACACATGCCATTGGTCTGTGGGTGGTATGGTGTTGTCCGGATCTTCTTACAACCATACAAGTTACAGAATTCCTGGAACACTTCTGCCTCAAAGGTGGGACCTTGATCTGTAAGCACTTGCTCAGGATATCCATGTGGTCTACAGAAGTGCTGTTGGAATGCTCTGGCTGCTGTCCTGGCTGTTTGATCTTTGACATGCACAACTACCAGGAATCTTGAGTAGTGGTCTACAATGGTAAGAGCATAGATGTAGCCTGACCGGCTTGGAACCAGCTTCACATGGTCCAGGGCTACCAACTCGAGGGGCTGTTTGGTTACTATTGGCTGCAGAGGAGCTCTCTGGCTGTTTCGATCCTTTCTTCGCAGGTTACATTGTCCACACTCCCGGCACAACCTCTCAATGGCTTTCCTCATACCAGCCCAGTAGAACCTCTCCCGGAGCAATGCTTCCAACTTCTTCCATCCAAAGTGTCCAGCTCCATTGTGGTATGCTTCCAGGACCATTGATGCCTCTCTCTTTGGGACTATCACCTGCCAAACCAGCTCATGAGTACAGGCATTGATACTCCTCCGACACAGCTTTCCTTCATAAATGAACAGCCAACCTCTTTCCTTCCACAACTGCTGGGTTTCTTCAGGAGCATTCAACTCTGGGCATGAGTCATCTTGTGACAGTAGCTCCTTCACCAGGCGGACTGCGGGGTCACTATCCTGAGTATCTGCCCAGTCATGATGGGGCAATGGAGTTAGGGTGAGCTCTTTCAAGCCAGACCATCTGTTTCTCACTCCTTGAGCAAGCTGGGCCGCAAGTGGCCGGTGGAAGGGAGGTAACTCTTTCTTCAAGAGCCTCAGGGTTTCTCCTGCATCTGGCAGATTAGGCATCCTGGACAGCGCATCAGCATTGGCATTCTTGTGCCCTGCCCGGTACTTGATGGTAAACTCATAGTTAGACAGCCGAGCCATCCATCGCTGCTCCAGTGCACCTAGTTTTGCAGTGTCCAAGTGAGTCAACGGGTTGTTGTCCGCGAAGATGGTAAACTTGGCTGAAGCTAGGTAATGCTTGAATCTCTCAGTCACAGCCCAGACTATGGCGAGGAACTCCAGCTTTAAGGAACTGTAGTTGTCTGGGTTCCTTTCAGTTGGACGAAGCTTCCTGCTGGCGTAGGAGATCACTCTTTCTTTGCCATTCTGTACCTGCGACAGTACTGCGCCCAGTCCCACGTTGCTGACATCAGTGTAGAACACAAAGGGTTTGTCATAATCTGGGTAGGCCAGAACTTCATCTCCTTTGAGAGCCATCTTCAATCTGGTGAAGGACCTCTCCAACTCCTCAGTCCATTCAAATGTGGAATTCTTCTGTTTGGTTTTCTTGGACTGCCCCACCAGAAGATTTTGCATAGGAGTGGCTATTTCAGTGAAGCCCTTGATGAACCTTCGGTGGTAGCCTACCAAGCCGAGGAATTGATGTACTTCATGGAGGTTTCTGGGCTTTGGCCAGTCCCGGATGACTGTGACTTTGTCAGGATCTGGTGCCACATCTTCTGCACTCACTACATGACCGAGGTACTGTACCTTGGGCTTCAGGAGGTGGCATTTGGAAGGCTTCACCTTTAGGCCAAAATTGGACAAGGCTTCAAACACCTCAGCCAGTTGCTCCAGATGGTCTTCATAAGTCTTGGAGAAAACAATGACATCATCAAGGTACAACAGGATTGTCTCAAAGTTCATTTGTCCCAGGCAGCACTCCATCAGCCGTTGAAATGTTCATGGGGCGGTGCAGAGCCCAAATGACATATAATTGAACTCACAGAGACCCATTGGAGTGGTAAATGCTGTTTTCTCCTTGTCTGCCTCTGCCACGGGAACCTGCCAATACTACCCACTAGTGAGATCCAAGGTGGAAAAGTAGTTAGCAGTTTTAAGTGCAGCCAATGACTCTTCAATTCTGGGTAATGGGTAGGCATTAGAGTTGAGCGAAACGGGTCGAAAAAATTCAAAAGTCGCCGACTTTTGGCAAAGTCGGGTTTCATGAAACGAAACCCGACCCTAGGATGAGATCGGCCACGAGGTCGGCGACTTACGCGCCAAAGTCGCGTTTCAAAAGTTTGTTTTGCGCTCTTTTTCAGCCAATCAGGATCCACGGACACTGTGGGCAATGTGATGACCTAGGCACGGGTCACCACCATCTTTCAGAAGGGCATGCAAGTGATTGGCTTGCTTTGGTGGGCGTCACAGGGGGTATAAAAGGGCGTGCACGCCGACCACCATCTTACTTCTGCCGATCTTAGTATAGGGAGAGGTTGCTGCTGATTCTGTAGGGAGAGCGTTAGGCAGGGAAGAAGACAAAAAAACTGCTTCTGCTGCTAGCGATTTGGCCTGCACAACACACAAGTCACTGTGTGTGCAGTGCAAGGGGAGGCTATATAGTGGTGTATCAGTGGTGTTGGTTGTTGGGCTGCCTTTTAAGGCTTCCTGACACGCTGGCATTGCTGTTTACCCACTGCTCCGCAAACTGCTTTTTTAAAAGCAATCCAATCTCCCTTATCCTCTAGTCACTTTTGTCACAGCTGTGCCATCGAGCGTGTCACATAGCGCTCAGATATCAGTGGGCCTCACACAATCCACAAGTGTCCAGTGTCCAAAAGTGTGCGCAGAGATTCAAAATCTCCATTATCCTCTCGTCACTTTGGTCACAGGCAGCTGTGCCATCGAGCGTGTCACATAGCGCTCAGATATCAGTGGGCCTCACACAATCCACAAGTGTCCAGTGTCCAAAAGTGTGCGCAGAGATTCAAAATCTCCATTATCCTCTCGTCACTTTGGTCACAGGCAGCTGTGCCATCGAGCGTGTCACATAGCGCTCAGATATCAGTGGGCCTCACACAATCCACAAGTGTCCAGTGTCCAAAAGTGTGCGCAGAGATTCAAAATCTCCATTATCCTCTCGTCACTTTGGTCACAGGCAGCTGTGCCATCGAGCGTGTCACATAGCGCTCAGATATCAGTGGGCCTCACACAATCCACAAGTGTCCAGTGTCCAAAAGTGTGCGCAGAGATTCAAAATCTCCATTATCCTCTCGTCTCTTTGGTCACAGGCAGCTGTGCCATCGAGCGTGTCACATAGCGCTCAGATATCAGTGGGCCTCACACAATCCACAAGTGTCCAGTGTCCAAAAGTGTGCGCAGAGATTCAAAATCTCCATTATCCTCTCGTCACTTTGGTCACAGGCAGCTGTGCCATCGAGCGTGTCACATAGCGCTCAGATATCAGTGGGCCTCACACAATCCACAAGTGTCCAGTGTCCAAAAGTGTGCGCAGAGATTCAAAATCTCCATTATCCTCTCGTCACTTTGGTCACAGGCAGCTGTGCCATCGAGCGTGTCACATAGCGCTCAGATATCAGTGGGCCTCACACAATCCACAAGTGTCCAGTGTCCAAAAGTGTGCGCAGAGATTCAAAATCTCCATTATCCTCTCGTCACTTTGGTCACAGGCAGCTGTGCCATCGAGCGTGTCACATAGCGCTCAGATATCAGTGGGCCTCACACAATCCACAAGTGTCCAGTGTCCAAAAGTGTGCGCAGAGATTCAAAATCTCCATTATCCCCTCGTCACTTTGGTCACAGGCAGCTGTGCCATTGAGCGTGTCACATAGCGCTCAGATATCAGTGGGCCTCACACAATCCACAAGTGTCCAGTGTCCAAAAGTGTGCGCAGAGATTCAAAATCTCCATTATCCTCTCGTCACTTTGGTCACAGGCAGCTGTGCCATCGAGCGTGTCACATAGCGCTCAGATATCAGTGGGCCTCACACAATCCACAAGTGTCCAGTGTCCAAAAGTGTGCGCAGAGATTCAAAATCTCCATTATCCTCTCGTCACTTTGGTCACAGGCAGCTGTGCCATCGAGCGTGTCACATAGCGCTCAGATATCAGTGGGCCTCACACAATCCACAAGTGTCCAGTGTCCAAAAGTGTGCGCAGAGATTCAAAATCTCCATTATCCTCTCGTCACTTTGGTCACAGGCAGCTGTGCCATCGAGCGTGTCACATAGCGCTCAGATATCAGTGGGCCTCACACAATCCACAAGTGTCCAGTGTCCAAAAGTGTGCGCAGAGATTCAAAATCTCCATTATCCTCTCGTCACTTTGGTCACAGGCAGCTGTGCCATCGAGCATGTCTCATAGCGCTCAGATATCAGTGGGCCTCACACAATCCACAAGTGTCCAGTGTCCAAAAGTGTGCGCAGAGATTCAAAATCTCCATTATCCTCTCGTCACTTTGGTCACAGGCAGCTGTGCCATCGAGCGTGTCACATAGCGCTCAGATATCAGTGGGCCTCACACAATCCACAAGTGTCCAGTGTCCAAAAGTGTGCGCAGAGATTCAAAATCTCCATTATCCTCTCGTCACTTTGGTCACAGGCAGCTGTGCCATCGAGCGTGTCACATAGCGCTCAGATATCAGTGGGCCTCACACAATCCACAAGTGTCCAGTGTCCAAAAGTGTGCGCAGAGATTCAAAATCTCCATTATCCTCTCGTCACTTTGGTCACAGGCAGCTGTGCCATCGAGCGTGTCACATAGCGCTCAGATATCAGTGGGCCTCACACAATCCACAAGTGTCCAGTGTCCAAAAGTGTGCGCAGAGATTCAAAATCTCCATTATCCTCTCGTCACTTTGGTCACAGGCAGCTGTGCCATCGAGCGTGTCACATAGCGCTCAGATATCAGTGGGCCTCACACAATCCACAAGTGTCCAGTGTCCAAAAGTGTGCGCAGAGATTCAAAATCTCCATTATCCTCTCGTCACTTTGGTCACAGGCAGCTGTGCCATCGAGCGTGTCACATAGCGCTCAGATATCAGTGGGCCTCACACAATCCAAAAGTGTCCACTGTCCACAAGTGTGTGCAGAAATTCTAAATCTCCCTTGTCCTATAGACACCTTGTACCTTGTTTTACATTACTATATAGTTTGTTGGATTTTGTCTACATTTCTACCAAAAATGAGGAAGGCTGGTGGAAGAGGCCGTGGAATTGGGCGGGGGTTGGCAGCTGGTAATGATGGTGTTGGTGGTGGATCTGATGGTAGTGGCAAGAGCAAAATAGGACCGAATGCAGGAGGTGCTGACCCTGCGTCATCGTCTGTCTACATAAGGCCTCGAACGCTTAGTTTTCTAGGAGTTGGCAAACCGCTTTTAAAGGCAGAGCATCAGGAAAAAGTTTTGTCTTACATTGCTGACTCAGCCTCCAGCTCTATCGCCTCCTCTTCTTCAGTTGTAAAAAGTAAAAGCACTGAGTCGTCATTGGAGGCTCATGTTCATGAACCACACCTTTCCTTGTGTCCTTCACCCCAACCAAGATTGAAGGATGACGCAGGCCATACTACTGATTACTCCATGGAGCTGTTTTCACATACCATGCCTGGATTATCAAGTCAAATGGTGAATTACCCAGGCCAAGATGAATCTGACATGGAGTGCACTGATGCACAGCCGCTGATGGATGATTCTGCTGGTACATTCACTCAGAGCACTACATTGTCCTCGCAGTGTACAGAGCCAGATTTTGACCCTGATGAGACTCAGGTGCCCCTTCCCGCACACTATACCACCATACACGGTGACACAGAGAAAGGTGCACATGACATAGAAGAGGAGGTGATGGATGACCCAGTTGTTGATCCAGATTGGCATCCATTGGGGGAAGAGGGTGCTGCTTCCAATAGCTCAGATGAGGAGCATCCACAGCAGACATCGACATCGCAACAGCTGTTATCTGGCAGGCCCGGAGCACTCCAAAGACAGGTTCCAAACATCAAAAGAGTTGCTGGACAGCTTGTCCAGAGGGTCAAAAGATCACAGCGTGCTAGGCCGCAAAATGTCTGCCAAAGTAGGAAGAGTGCAGTGTGGCACTTTTTTGAACAAAATCCTCATGATCAGGCCAAGGTTATCTGTAAGAAGTGCGCAAAGACCTTTAGCTGAGGGAAAAATCTGAAAAATTTGAATACCAGTTGCATGCTTAGACATTTAACCAGCATGCACTTGCAAGCGTGGACACAACACCAAACCTCAAGTGCCACATGTGCAACTGATCACAACGAAAGTAGTCAGCAACGCTACATTGTTTCCCCCACTGTAAGCCCACCGGTTAGCACAGCAGCAAATGTTGAGGTGTCGTTGCAAGGCCACAGCAGTCAGGGAATCCCACTGTTATATCAACGAAAGACTGATTCTAGGCCATCAGAAAGAACACCAACTCCATCACCATCATCAACCCTCTCTCAGTCCGCCCTGTCCACCGCTACTTCCACCATATGCAGCTCTCAAGTCCAGCTCACCCTCCCAGACACTATGAGTAGGTCAAGAAAGTACTCAGTCTCTCATCCGCGTACACTGGGTTTGAACGCCCACATTGCCAAACTAATCTCGTTTGAGATGATGCCCTTTCGGTTGGTGGAAAGCACAGCTTTCCGCGAACTCATGGCCTATGCAGTACCACGCTATGACCTACCCAGTCGCCACTTCTTCTCTCGCAAAGCCATCCCAGCCCTGCACCATCATGTGAAAGACCGCATTGTCCATGCACTCAAGCAGTCAGTGAGAGGAAAGGTGCACCTCACAACTGATGCATGGTCCAGTCGGCATGGCCAGGGCCGTTACGTGTCCATCACTGCGCACTGGGTTAATGTGGTGGATGCAGGGTCCACAGGGGACAGCGGTGGTGGGACAGTGCTGCCTAGCCCACGGTATAGGAAACAGTTGGCTGTAGGCGTTCGACCCTCCTCCTCCTCCTCCTCCTCCAGAAGCGAAAGCTCGTCCACAGAGCGCAGTCGTACGAGCACTCCATCTGCAGCTGCCACTGTTGCACACGATGTGTCCCCCTATCGAGCAGCTAGTGGAAAGCGTCAGCAGGCTGTGTTGCAGATGATGTGTTTGGGCGACAGACACACCGCCGAGGTGCTGGCCGAGTACTTGAAGCGACAAACTGAGTCATGGCTGGGCAGTGTACATCTTGAGGCAGGCAAGGTAGTTAGTGATAACGGGCGTAATTTTGTGGCAGCCATAGCCCTTTCAAAACTCAGCCAAATACCTTGCTTGGCTCACACCTTGAACCTGGTGGTGCAGTGCTTCCTCAAAAATTATCCGGAGTTAACAGCCCTGCTCCAGAAGGTGCGAAGACTGTGCGCGCACATCCGCCGGTCGCCTGTACACTCCGTTCGTATGCAGAAGCTGCAGCGATTGCTCCACCTTCCCAACCACCGCCTCATTATCGACATTGCAACAAGGTGGAACTCCACCCTGCACATGGTGGAGCGGCTGTGCGAGCAGAGGCAGGCCATAATGCATTTGTGGGAGGATACACGGCCAGGCACTTTGAGAGCAGACATGGAGTTGACAGGCGTGCAGTGGTCGAAGCTGAAAGACCTTTGTAAAGTCCTTCAGTGTTTTGAGGAATGCACACGGCTGGTAAGCGCAGACGACGCCATCCTAAGCATGAGCATCCCACTTATGCGTCTGCTCATGCAAACTTTGACGCACCTTAAGGAGCAGGCGTCTGCAGCCAATGTTGATGAGGAGGAAGAGGAGGAGGGAATCCTTGATGACATTCAGCCATTGTCTGCTCAGGGACCTCTCCTGGACGAGGTGGCGGAAGTAGAGGAGGAGGAGGAGGATGATGGGGATGATTACTTAGGGGAGGAGGATGCATCTCGTGGGGCAAGTGAAAATGTTGGCGTGGCAAGGTCTGGTACAGGGTTTGTGCATGACTGGAGGGATGTGGATTTGCCAGAAAGTGCTCCTCCACCCAGCACTCGCAGTGCATCATTGACACCGGGAACATTGGCCCACATGTCAGATTATGCCTTGCGGATCCTAAAAAGGGACCCCCGCATTGCCAAAATGATGAACGATGACGACTACTGGTTGGCCAGCATCCTGGATCCACGCTATAAAGGCAAATTACAAAACATCATGCCACAGGAGAACCTTGACCTAATATTGGCTAATAAACAAGCAACTCTGGTAAATCGGTTGCTTGAGGCATTCCCAGCACACAGCAGCGGTGATGGTTCTCACACGAGCCGTACGGGCCGGGGGCAGCTTGGCAGAGGTGTTCGTGGTGCACACAGCAGAAGTGGCGTTGGAGACAGGGGTTTCATGACAATGTTGTGGACTGATTTTTCAAATACCGCTCACACAACTGGTAATACTGCATCGATGGAAAGTGACAGGAGACAGCAGTTGTCAGCTATGGTTACAAACTACTTTTCCTCCCATATCGATGTTCTCCCACACAGGTCATTCCCCTTTGACTATTGGGCCGCTAAACTGGACACCTGGCCTGAATTGGCCCAATATGCCTTACAGGAGCTCGCTTGCCCAGCTGCAAGTGTGCTATCGGAAAGAGTCTTCAGTGCAGCTGGATCAATCCTGACAGAAAAAAGGACCCGTCTGTCAACCCAAAATGTGGATGATCTAACCTTCATTAAAATGAACCACGCATGGGTTTCCAAGGATTTTGTCCCACCTTCCCCTGATGACACATAGGGTGACAGAAAAATGGCTTGCTTTGGTCCACCTCTTCCTGGTACTTCACCTATTTCGCCTTTTGCATCAGCTGAATGTCCAACATCAACATATGCCACTTTCTAAAACTCCCTAACTGTGCTGCCTCCCCCCCCATGGCCGGGGTCACCACCTAGCGCACGACACCGTGCGAATGCCGTTGCCCTGGACAGGTGGGTAGGCCGACTCTTGGGCGCGGGCACTGGCACAGGGTCCCTCATAGTGCAATCAAGTGTCTCTGACGGTGGTGGTGCACACCCGCCGTCAGACACACCGCTGTACTATGAGGGGCCCAGTGCCAGTACCGACGCCCATGAGTGGGCCCCCCTTGCTTGGGCAGGGCCCCAGCATTTGCAATCTTTACCTCTCCCTGCTCCTCCGCTGTGTAATCTGGGCCGTCAAATCCATACTGTGCCTGACACCGTCTGAGCCTGCCTCCTGAGACATATATTTTGAATGTGTACGCTATCCATACATGTTATCCGGGGATACGGTACCCTTTCTAACCTTTGTGCAATCACGTGCAATCCATACTGGGCCTAACACCGTCTGAGCCTGCCTCCTGAGACATATATTTTGAATGTGTACGCTATCCATACATGTTATCCGGGGATACGGTACCCTTTCTAACCTTTGTGCAATCACGTGCAATCCATACTGGGCCTAACACCGTCTGAGCCTGCCTCCTGAGACATATATTTTGAATGTGTACGCTATCCATACATGTTATCCGGGGATACGGTACCCTTTCTAACCTTTGTGCAATCACGTGCAATCCATACTGGGCCTAACACCGTCTGAGCCTGCCTCCTGAGACATATATTTTGAATGTGTACGCTATCCATACATGTTATCCGGGGATACGGTACCCTTTCTAACCTTTGTGCAATCACGTGCAATCCATACTGTGCCTGACACCGTCTGAGCCTGCCTCCTGAGACATATATTTTGAATGTGTACGCTATCCATACATGTTATCCAGGGATACGGTACCCTTTCTAACCTTTGTGCAATCACGTGCAATCCATACTGGGCCTGACACCGTCTGAGCCTGCCTCCTGAGACATATATTTTGAATGTGTACGCTATCCATACATGTTATCCGGGGATACGGTACCCTTTCTAACCTTTGTGCAATCACGTGCAATCCATACTGGGCGTGAGAACGGCTGGCGAGCTGTTAAGCAAGCTACAGCACCTGTCCAGACAAGTACAGGGATTCCCTAGCGAGGAGACTTATTTGATTGTTTTCAATGTTGAGACAGCAATTTTTGGGGAGCACTATACTCTGGAGAATGATAGATGGGGCCCACCATACACTGGAACATTCCAAAGGTGGACATCAGACACTGGAGCAGCATTTACAGGGCCCATTATACACTAGAGCATTAGAAATGGGGCCCATTATGTTTGGAGCATTATTTGGGCCCATAAGACAGTGGAGCTTCATCCATGGGGACCAACATATACTGTAGCATTATGTGGAGCTCATCATATACTGTTTCAAACATTATATGGGACCAATGATTCTGTATGGAGAAATAGATGGGCCTCGTCATGAGATGTAAAAAGTGAGGTATTTTTCATTGTACTATACCGCTATTTATCTGCCGTATCGGAGCATGATGAGTTGTGGTATGTGTTAAAGGGGCGCTCTTTTGCCCAGGGCACATGAAAACCTGCAGCCAGCCCTCCCCCCCCCACAACTTTAGCCAAATAACCCCCATTTTTCAGTGCGTAACTTATATTATGAAGTTAATTAAGGTTGACAAGCTTAAGTAAGAAGAATTGATGCTTTTGGCATTCAAATGGGCACTGTAGGTGTGTTTCCTGTCCTCCTCTCACTGCCGACTTTTATTCCCCATTGACTTACATTGGGTTTCGTGTTTCGGGACGACCCCGACTTTTCCCTATAATCGGACGATCTTGCTCGACCCGACTTTTGGAAAAGTCGGGTTTCACGAAACGAAACGCGACCCTAAAAAAACAAAAGTCGCTCAACTCTAGTAGGCATCTTTATGTGTAATGCTGTTAATTTTCCTGTAATCAACACACATTCTCATGGAACCATCCTTTTTCTTTACAAAAACTATTGGAGCTGCCCAGGGGCTACAACTGTCTCTGATAACCCCTGCTTCCTTTATCTCTCTCAACATCCCTTTTGCACATTGGTACTGTGTTGGGGGTATAGGCCGGTACCTTTCTTTTATGGGTGGATGATCTCCAGTGTGGATATGATGTTGAACCCCTTTTGCCTGCCCAAAATCTAGTGGGTGTTTACTGAATACCCGCTCATATTCTTGTGTCACTCTGTAAACCCCATTTTTCTGGTATGAAGGTGTAGAGTCAGTCCCCACCTGCAGTTGTTGGCACCACTCCTCCAGCTGCATCACAGGGCCATTGTCCGCCACCTGATCAGATGAGACCAAGGGCTCTGCTGCCTGCAATGAGTTGTTATTAACAGTGAGCAGCTTAGCAACTGTGGCGTACCGAGGTATTGTGGCCTGCTCCTCCCGACAAATCAAAAGGCATACGGGTACTCTCCCTTTACATACATCAACCACCCCTCTGGCTGTCAGGACAGTGGGCCTGCTATCAGAGTATACTGGTTCTACCAATGCCTGGTAATCTTTCCCTCTGAGACCTATGGCTGCCCGACACCAAATCAACATTTCACATCTGGGGGGTATTGCAATGGGGAAAGCATCACTCACTCTGACGCTGCTAATTTCTCCACCAGAGAGTTCTACCTGCTGTCTTTGCGTCAGGGCCTTGATCCCCTTCTGCAGGACTCGTTGTTCACTGGAACCAGCAGTCTCAGCCACCTGTTGCAACAAGACAATAACCTCAGAAAGACAATTTTCAATTACATTTGTACCAAGAGTCATCATGGGATTACATTCACGTCGATCAATATCCACAACTATCAGACCTTGAGATTTTAGCTCTACCCGACCCACTTTAACAGTAATCTCTTTACATTCTATCTGCGGCAAAGACTGACCATTACTGGCAACTACTGTTAGTTCATCAGTTGGGCCATGGGTGAGTTCAGAATCAGCCCAATACCGCTTGTAGAGGATATAGGGCATAGTGGTCACCTGGGAGCCAGTGTCCAGCAAAGCGTTCATGGGGATGCCGTCAATCACCACAGGAAGGATCGGTCTCCCTGCCACATACTTGGCTCGCCAGTTCCTTGGGCCTTGTGGTCCCACTCCTGGGGGTTGGCCCTCTGCCCCAGGGGTTGCTCGTTTAAAGGACAAAATCTTGCAAGATGACCTGCCTTGTAGCAGCGACGACAGATGGGATGTCCGTCCTGGTCATAGCGGTCGTTGTTCCTTCCTCGGAGTGGCGGGGCTCTCCTCCGGAGCCACGGGACATCCCCTGGACTGGAAGCAAGCTGGATCTTTTCTTTGGAGGACACCTGCAGGGACTGCAAGGTTTTAGTAAGTGCAGCCATCCCCTTGGTCAACTCCTGGACCTGAAGACGCAGCTCTTCTGTAGGATCTTTATCCAGAGTCTGTGCATCAGCTTCCACAGGGATGGAAGGAAAAGATGTTGCTTCCTGGTGGTAGGTGATCGCTGGGCACGTCCAGGGCGCTGGACGGCTGTCAGTTGATTCCTGCAGGACCCGAATAGCCGTCCTTAAAATCAGCAAAGTCCAGATCAGGGTTTTGCAGGGTTATGATGCGCAACTGCCCTCTGTGGGTACTGGATAGGAGTCCTTCAATGAACTGCTCCTTTAACAGTTTATCTTCTTCCTTCACACTGTCAGGATCAACTTGCTTAACTGCTCGCAGCGCCTCCTGCAGGTTAAGAGCATAGTCTCTGATACTGTCCTGAATTCTCTGCTTACATCCAAAGAATCGCAACTTGATTTCAGCTGCAGTACGGTGTCAAAGGTGCTTCTCAGCTTGGCTAGAATCTTTTTAACAGTCTCTTTGTCAGTGTCCTGCCAGGCTTTCACCTCTCTCTGTGCTGCACCCGTTAGCTGTCCAATAAGGATGTTCAATTTCTGGCTTTCAGACAGAGGGTATACTGTAAACAAACTGCACAGTCTCTCTTTAAATTCACTCAGGGTATGTGACTCACCCAAGTACTCCGGGAGCCAGGCCGCTCCCGGAAGGTGGGGCATAGACAGCGGCATTATGGGAACCGCTGCGGCGGGTGCTACTCCTTGCGGCGCTGCGGGGTTGGCGGCGTCTGCCGCTGCACTGCTGCTTGGCACAGACATTCCCTTTCCCCCCTAGTTAACGTCAGCCAGGGCCGGGGGTTGTGTGAGCTTACCGGCGGCTGCTTCGCAGGCCCGATGCTCCGGGCTCAAGGCCTCAGCTCCTCCCCTTCTCGCGCGCTGTCCTCTCTTCCCGCGCGGCACTTCACTTCTTTGCGCTCTGCGGCAGGCTCTGCCCACCAAGGCCTGCCTCTTTTTCTTCCCTCGCACGCCAAGCAGCAAGGCAATTGGCGCCAATTTCACAGTCTCTTACATAAACACAGTCTATGGCACACAGGACCCCGGGGGGTATCAGGCTCCATAATCCTGTTCGTTACGCCAAGTTGGGTCGCCCTTCCAGGGCTGTGGGGTACTCAGTACCAGGCCGGTGTCAGCGGGATGTTTCACAGTAGCAGTGACCCGGTCCATGGCCCTTGGCGCCCAATTAACAGGGGAAGTTAAATGGTGGAATGTAGTTAATGGAATAGTTTGCGACGCCACCTGTGGTGTTCGGCAAGTGAGATGTTAAGCCGACGCTGCATGCAGATCCACTGGGACTGATGGTATGGTGCAGCAAAGATGTGAAAGCTCCCCACAGGTGAAGCTGTAGTCCCAGGGCAGTGTAGATGTGGTTGGCACGGGGATGTAGCAGTGCCGGAAGGGTAGGAAGCAGACAAAGACACAGCAGGGTGTAATTTCTGTACCTTTACTTGATAAATGCAGTCCAGGGTCCTGATTACAGATGGTACTGGAGCAGGCTAGCCTGGAAGCAGCTCAGGGATTCTCTCTCAGCAGATGGGCTGTGCAGTCTCCTTCTTAGCGCTTATTTGAGTGAAGTACTCCTAGTACTGAGTTACACTGAAGTTCCTCTAAATTCTCTTCTACTCTCACTCCTCGTATGGCAGACAGCTGTAGCCGCTATTCCTCTCTTGGCTCACTCCGTGCTGTTGTGCCTCCAAGTCTTAGATGGGGGTAGGGCATTTACAGCCTCCTACTCCTCTGGTGTCTGTTGCAGGAACTTTAGTATCCATACAACCATGGACACCAGGCTCCAGTTCATGCGCTATCACTGTGAGGGAGCTCTCTTTCCTCAGCTCAACCTCCAGCTTCTCTTCACATGTCTGCACACGTGGACCTCCTCACACTAACTGACCACTCCTTCCTCTTGGCCTTCAGAGAGCACTCCTCCCTTCAAATCTGGTTCAGAGTTCCCCCTGCTGGCCTGGAGTGGAACTGTGTTGCATGTATAGGTTAACTGCGAGAGAGACTCTTCACTGCTTCCAAGCCTGGCATTACCCTCTCTGGAGGAAGACAAAGCCACTGTGGCGGCCATACTCCTGGGGGCGCCACAATATCCTCTCTCCCACCGCCACTACCCATTTGTTATAATGTTATGTCCTCTCTCCCACCCCCACTTCATTATAATGTCATGTCCTTTCTCTTCTCTCCTTTATTATAATGTCATGTCCTCTTTCACATACCCCACGCCCAATTTATTATAATGTCATGTCATCGGTCACACCAGCATTCCCAATTCACTATAATGATATATCCCTCCCCAATCCCTATTCACTCATTAAAAAGGAAAAAAAAAATCACCTACCCCTTCAGACGAACCCAAGTGACCTAGCTTGTATCCTCTTGGGGCCAGCAGGAAACATGCTAAATGACTCAGCCACTTTCTACTACATTATTGCACCATCTGAGTCATAGACAAAGTGTCGGCTTCCTGCAGCTGCGATTCTTTATTGTCAGCAGTTGAGCTACAGTAACTCTCACTGCCCAGTGATATATACGCCGCCAATGGTGGCCAAAAATATTATAATGAGGACTCTCTGGCGATGGGTCTCCCTGGAACCTTGTGCCTCGGTAGTAGCCCAGATTGGACTCACTATAATATGCTCCTGACTGCAATATCACAGTATTGCAATATTTAGTTAAAATTATGGCCACCTATGGATCTTAGCATCTAGCTAATCTTCAGAGGAGGACCAAAATTGTGGTAACGGGGGTGTTCAGTAGGATCCAGGCTCTCATAGTTACCCATTGGTGCTCTGCGATCCCATCATGGAGCTCTGATGGGATTAGATACACTAGTGCCGGCTGTAGAGTGGGTTAAACGCTGCCATCAGAGACTGACAGCAGCATCCAAATCGATAACAGCTGCAGCCAGAACTCAGCTCCAGTCATGGCTGTTGGAAACTGATGTTTGCTAGTTAATACTGTAATGCCGTCATCATCTGCATATGGAGCGAACTCAGTTCCTGAACCTCCTCCACATGCAGTCACCCCAGCGTGGATGTACATTTACTCTGATATATGCAAGGGGGTAAATTGAACCCGTCTTCTGATTCATTCTGGCAAATATGAAGGCAGCATAAATCACAGCCTGACTACACGATTGCATGTGTATTTTTTATTGTGAAGCACTAATGCCTTTTAGAGAAAATATACTTTAATGATCTTTCCAGCACCTCCCAGCCCTACTGCAGGTGATTGACAGGTCTCGCATTCTTGTTTACATAGAGAGAGACCATAGTGCTGGGAGAAGCCGGCCAATCCAGACTAGTCTCCAATTTTGGACCCTGGAAGGATATTTAGAGTATATTTTCTCTGAAACATTGGTACAGGAAAGATATAAAATATGTGATTCTTCAGATGTTGTATTAGGGTACATCTCCACGGTCCGGATTGTCGGCGCTTTGGACGGAGCGGAAACCC
Source organism: Dendrobates tinctorius (assembly GCF_039654945.1). Lineage (NCBI taxonomy): Eukaryota > Metazoa > Chordata > Amphibia > Anura > Dendrobatidae > Dendrobates > Dendrobates tinctorius. The sequence continues at coordinate 1,855,969 of NW_027361669.1, read as the reverse complement.
CGCTCCGCCCAAAGCACCACCACCTTCTGTACGCGCTGTGATTCTGGATGTGCTCATTGAACACATCTGGAATCGCTGCACCCTATACATCGCCGCCAAGGTAAACAGACATGCTGCAGTCTAAAAAGGCGCTCTGCATGTCCGGAAATGCAGGGCCGCCGGATGCATGTTCGCACGCATAGTGGAGACGGGATTTCATAAAATCCCCTCCACTAGAGTTGAGCGAAACGGGTCGAAAAATTTCAAAAGTCGCCGACTTTTGGCAAAGTCGGGTTTCATGAAACGAAACCCGACCCTAGGATGAGGTCGGCCACGAGGTCGGCGACTTACGCGCCAAAGTCGCGTTTCAAAAGTTTGTTTTGCGCTCTTTTTCAGCCAATCAGGATCCACGGACACTGTGGGCAACGTGATGACATAGGCACGGGTCACCACCATCTTTCAGAAGGGCATGCAAGTGATTGGCTTGCTTTGGTGGGCGTCACAGGGGGTATAAAAGGACGTGCACGCCGACCGCCATGTTACTCATGCTGATCTCAGAATAGAGAGAGCTGCTGCTGCTGCTGATTTTGTAGGGAGAGCGTTAGGCAGGGAAGAAGACACCAAAAACTGCTTCTGCTGCTAGCGATTTTGCCTGTGCAACACACCAGTCACTGTGCAGTGCAAGGGGAGGCTATATAGTGGTGTATCAGTGGTGTTGGTTGTTGGGCTGCCTTCTAAGGCTTCCTGACATTCCTGCATTGCTGTTTACCCACTGCTCCGCAAACTGCTTTTTTAAAAGCAATCCCAATTTTTTTTTTTGTCCTGCTGAGAAGAAGAAAAAAAAACTGCTTCTGCTGCTAGCGATTTTGCCTGTACAACACACCAGTCACTGTGCAGTGCAAGGGGAGGCTATATAGTGGTGTATCAGTGGTGTTGGTTGTTGGGCTGCCTTCTAAGGCTTCCTGACATTCCTGCATTGCTGTTTACCCACTTTTTTAAAAGCAATCCCAATTTTTTTTTTGTCCTGCTGAGGTACTGAGCGTGCATTTTTTCACACCATACAGCGGTGTACGCTCCTCACACAGTACCGTGTAACGGCTGTTATCACAGCCACAGTGAAGCTATCAGTGTGTCACTCTGTGAGAATAAGTCGAGGACATGTTCCGTTCTTACAGACCTGCACTCTAGGGAGATTCCTATTCTGCCTCACACAATCCATAAGTGTCCAGTGTCCACAAGTGTGTGCAGAAATTCAAAATCTCCCTTATCCTCTAGTGACTTTGGTCACAGCTCTGCCATCGAGCCTGTGACAGAGCGCTCAGATATTCAGTGGGTCTCACACAATCCATAAGTGTCCAGTGTCCACAAGTGTGTGCACAAATTAAAAATCTCCCTTATCCTCTAGTGACTTTGGTCACAGCTCTGCCATCGAGCCTGTGACAGAGCGCTCAGATATTCAGTGGGCCTCACACAATCCAAAAGTGTCCAGTGTCCACAAGTGTCTGCAGAAATTCAAAATCTCCCCTGTTCTATAGACACCTTGTACCTTGTTTTACATTACTATATAGTTTGTTGGATTTTGTCTACATTTCTACCAAAAATGAGGAAGTCTGGTGGAAGAGGCCATGGAATTGGGCGGGGGTTGGCAGCTGGTAATGATGGTGTTGGTGGTGGATCTGATGGTAGTGGCAAGAGCAAAATAGGACCGAATGCAGGAGGTGTTGAGCCTGCGTCATCGTCTGGCTACATAAGGCCTCGAACGCTTAGTTTTCTAGGAGTTGGCAAACCGCTTTTAAAGCCAGAGCATCAGGAAAAAGTTTTGTCTTACATTGCTGACTCAGCCTCCAGCTCTATCGCCTCCTCTTCTTCAGTTGTAAAAAGTAAAAGCACTGAGTCGTCATTGGAGGCTCATGTTCATGAACCACACCTTTCCTTGTGTCCTTCACCCCAACCAAGATTGAAGGATGACGCAGGCCATACTACTGATTACTCCATGGAGCTGTTTTCACATACCATGCCTGGATTATCAAGTGAAATGGTGAATTACCCAGGCCAAGATGAATCTGACATGGAGTGCACTGATGCACAGCCGCTGATGGATGATTCTGCTGGTACATTCACTCAGAGCACTACATTGTCCTCGCAGTGTACAGAGCCAGATTCTGACCCTGATGAGACTCAGGTGCCCCTTCCCGCACACTATACCACCATACACGGTGACACAGAGGAAGGTGCACATGACATAGAAGAGGAGGTGATGGATGGCCCAGTTGTTGACCCAGATTGGCATCCATTGGGGGAAGAGGGTGCTGCTTCCAATAGCTCAGATGAGGAGCATCCACAGCAGACATCGACATCGCAACAGCTGTTATCTGACAGGCCCGGAGCACTCCAAAGACAGGTTCCAAACATCAAAATAGTTGCTGGACAGCTTGTCCAGAGGGTCAAAAGATCACAGCGTGCTAGGCCGCAAAATGTCTGCCAAAGTAGGAAGAGTGCAGTGTGGCACTTTTTTGAACAAAATCCTCATGATCAGGCCAAGGTTATCTGTAAGAAGTGCGCAAAGACCTTTAGCCGAGGGAAAAATCTGAAAAATTTGAATACCAGTTGCATGCTTAGACATTTAACCAGCATGCACTTGCAAGCGTGGACACAACACCAAACCTCAAGTGCCACATGTGCAACTGATCACAACGAAAGTAGTCAGCAACGCTACATTGTTTCCCCCACTGTAAGCCCACCGGTTAGCACAGCAGCAAATGTTGAGGTGTCGTTGAAAGGCCACAGCAGTCAGGGAATCCCACTGTTATATCAACGAAAGACTGATTCTAGGCCATCAGAAAGAACAACAACTCCATCACCATCATCAACCCTCTCTCAGTCCGCCCTGTCCACCGCTACTTCCACCATATGCAGCTCTCAAGTCCAGCTCACCCTCCCAGACACTATGAGTAGGTCAAGAAAGTACTCAGTCTCTCATCCGCGTACACTCGGTTTGAACGCTCACATTGCCAAACTAATCTCGTTTGAGATGATGCCCTTTCGGTTGGTGGAAAGCACAGCTTTCCGCGAACTCATGGCCCATGCAGTACCACACTATGACCTACGCAGTCGCCACTTCTTCTCTCGCAAAGCCATCCCAGCCCTCCACCATCATGTGAAAGACCGCATTGTCCATGCACTCAAGCAGTCAGTGAGCGGAAAGGTGCACCTCACAACTGATGCATGGTCCAGTCGGCATGGCCAGGACCGTTACGTATCCATCACTGCGCACTGGGTTAATGTGGTGGATGCAGGGTCCACAGGGGACAGCGGTGTTGGGACAGTGCTGCCTAGCCCACGGTATAGGAAACAGTTGGCTGTAGGCGTTCGACCCTCCTCCTCCTCCTCCTCCAAAAGCGAAAGCTCGTCCACAGAGCGCAGTCGTACGAGCACTCCATCTGCAGCTGCCACTGTTGCACACGATGTGTCCCCCTATCGAGCAGCTAGTGGAAAGCGTCAGCAGGCTGTGTTGCAGATGATGTGTTTGGGCAACAGACACACCGCCGAGGTGCTGGCCGAGTACTTGAAGCGACAAACTGAGTCATGGCTGGGCAGTGCACATCTTGAGGCAGGCAAGGTAGTTAGTGATAACGGCCGTAATTTTGTGGCAGCCATAGCCCTTTCAAAACTCAGCCACATACCTTGCTTGGCTCACACCTTGAACCTGGTGGTGCAGTGCTTCCTCAAAAATTATCCGGAGTTAACAGCCCTGCTCCAGAAGGTGCGAAGACTGTGCGCACACATCCGCCGGTCGCCTGTACACTCCGTTCGTATGCAGAAGCTGCAGTGATTGCTCCACCTTCCCAACCACCGCCTCATTATCGACATTGCAACAAGGTGGAACTCCACCCTGCACATGGTGGAGCGGCTGTGCGAGCAGAGGCAGGCCATAATGCATTTGTGGGAGGATACACGGCCAGGCACTTTGAGAGCAGACATGGAGTTGACAGGTGTGCAGTGGTCGAAGCTGAAAGACCTCTGTAAAGTCCTTCAGTGTTTTGAGGAATGCACACGGCTGGTAAGCGCAGACGACGCCATCCTAAGCATGAGCATTCCACTTATGCGTCTGCTCATGCAAACTTTGACGCACCTTAAGGAGCAGGCGTCTGCAGCCAATGTTGATGAGGAGGAAGAGGAGGAGGGAATCCTTGATGACATTCAGCCATTGTCTGCTCAGGGACCTCTCCTGGACGAGGTGGAGGAAGAAGAGGAGGAGGAGGATGATGGGGATGATTACTTAGGGGAGGAGGATGCAACTCGTGGGGCAAGTGAAAATGTTGGCGTGCTAAGGTCTGGTACAGGGTTTGTGCGTGACTGGAGGGATGTGGATTTGCCAAAAAGTGCTCCTCCAACCAGCACTCGCAGTGCATCATTGACACCGGGAACATTGGCCCACATGTCAGATTATGCCTTGCAGATCCTAAAAAGGGACCCCCCGCATTGCCAAAATGATGAACGGTGACGACTACTGGTTGGCCAGCATTCTGGATCCACGCTATAAAGGCAAATTACAAAACATCATGCCACAGGAGAACCTTGACCTAATATTGGCTAATAAACAAGCAACTCTGGTAAATCGGTTGCTTGAGGCATTCCCAGCACACAACAGCGGTGATGGTTCTCACATGAGCCGTACGGGCCGGGGGCAGCTTAGCAGAGGTGTTCGTGGTGCACACAGCAGAAGTGGCGTTGGAGACAGGGGTTTCATGACAATGTTGTGGACTGATTTTTCAAATACCGCTCACACAACTGGTAATACTGCATCGATGGAAAGTGACAGGAGACAGCAGTTGTCAACTATGGTTACCAACTACTTTTCCTCCCATATCGATGTTCTCCCACACAAGTCATTCCCCTTTGACTATTGGGCCGCTAAACTGGACACCTGGCCTGAATTGGCCCAATATGCCTTACAGGAGTTCGCTTGCCCAGCTGCAAGTGTGCTATCGGAAAGAGTCTTCAGTGCAGCTGGATCAATCCTGACAGAAAAAAGGACCCGTCTGTCAACCCAAAATGTGGATGATCTAACCTTCATTAAAATGAACCATGCATGGGTTTCCAAGGATTTTGTCCCACCTTCCCCTGATGACACATAGGGTGACAGAAAAATGGCTTGCTTTGGTCCACCTCTTCCTGGGACTTCACCTATTTCGCCTTTTGCATCAGCTGAATGTCCAACATCAACATATGCCACTTTCTAAAACTCCCTAACTGTGCTGCCTCCCCCCCCATGGCCGGGGTCACCACCTAGCGCACGACACCGTGCGAGTGCCGTTGCCCTGGACAGGTGGGTAGGCTGACTCCTGGGCGCGGGCACTGGCACAGGGTCCCTCATAGTGCAATCAAGTGTCTCTGACGGTGGTGGTGCACACCCACCGTCAGACACACCGCTGTACTATGAGGGGCCCAGTGCCAGTACCGACGCCCACGAGTGGGCCCCCCTTGCTTGGGCAGGGCCCCAGCATTTGCAATCTTTACCTCTCCCTGCTCCTCCGCTGTGTAATCTGGGCCGTCAAATCCATACTGTGCCTGACACCATCTGAGCCTGCCTCCTGATGTATAGACATATATTTTGAATGTGTACACTATGCTATCCATACATGTTATCCGGGGATACGGTACCCTTTCTCACCTTTGTGCAATCACCTGCAATCCATACTGGGCCTATCACTGTCTGAGCCTGCCTCCTGATGTATAGACATATATTTTGAATGTGTACGCTATCCATACATGTTATCCGGGGATACGGTACCCTTTCTCACCTTTGTGCAATCACCTGCAAGCCATACTGGGCCTAACACCGTCTGAGCCTGCCTCCTGATGTATAGACATATATTTTGAATGTGTACGCTATCCTTACTTGTTATCCGGGGATACGGTACCCTTTCTCACCTTTGTGCAATCACCTGCAAGCCATACTGGGCCTAACACCATCTGAGCCTGCCTCCTGATGTATAGACATATATTTTGAATGTGTACGCTATCCATACATGTTATCCGGGGATACGGTACCCTTTCTCACCTTTGTGCAATCACCTGCAAGCCATACTGGGCCTAACACGGTCTGAGCCTGCCTCCTGATGTATAGACATATATTTTGAATGTGTACGCTATCCATACATGTTATCCGGGGATACGGTACCCTTTCTCACCTTTGTGCAATCACCTGCAAGCCATACTGGGCCTAACACCGTCTGAGCCTGCCTCCTGATGTATAGACATATATTTTGAATGTGTACGCTATCCTTACTTGTTATCCGGGGATACGGTACCCTTTCTCACCTTTGTGCAATCACCTGCAAGCCATACTGGGCCTAACACCATCTGAGCCTGCCTCCTGATGTATAGACATATATTTTGAATGTGTACGCTATCCATACATGTTATCCAGGGATACGGTACCCTTTCTCACCTTTGTGCAATCACCTGCAAGCCATACTGGGCCTAACACCGTCTGAGCCTGCCTCCTGATGTATAGACATATATTTTGAATGTGTACGCTATCCTTACTTGTTATCCGGGGATACGGTACCCTTTCTCACCTTTGTGCAATCACGTGAAAGCCATACTGGGCCTAACACCGTCTGAGCCTGCCTCCTGATGTATAGACATATATTTTGAATGTGTACGCTATCCATACATGTTATCCGGGGATACGCTACCCTTTCTCACCTTTGTGCAATCACGTGTAATCCATACTGGGCCTGAGAATGGCTGGCGAGCTGTTAAGCAAGCTACAGCACCTGTGGTTTGCACACGTAAGTTTTTCATTTTTTCAGGAATGACGGTTAGGCCTAATTCCGGAACTGCGGTTGACCTGCACTTACTGGGAAATCAGCGTTCGCGGGTAATAATTGTAATCACAGATCCCCATCACTAACGTTGTTCAGCGGGTTATCTTCACCTGTAAGCGACAAACGCTGGCCTTTTCAGTGTAGCGCACATGCAGCCACGGACATGTAAGGGCATGACACACCAGTTATTGGCCAATCTCATGTGCCAGAGCCTCACGTGTCCCTCTAGTAAGCCGGACTCGGACCGCGGGGCATGACGGAGTCTCGTTCGTTAACGGAATTAAGCTTGCAATGTGTGCATCTTTTCTGTAGCTTGCATGGTTGAGGTTTCCCAGGAGGAGTCGAATTAAACCGTAGGCTCCACTCCTGGTGGTGCCCTTCTGGACATTCCTTTAAGGTTCAGCTTTGCAACCATACTGCCCACGTAAAACAAACACTTTGCCTTCATGAACGCTGTTTGGAGGGTCATGACTCGTGGGAATAACGCCGCCCAATCAGTTAACCTGCTAGAGAGATCCTTCGTTGCTCCCAAGCATGACATCACACTCCCTAGGAGGAAGGTAATGCCACTGTGGCGACCGTACTCCTGGGGGCGACACAAGTGCACTGATGCCCAGCCACTGCTCGATGAATCTGCTGGTACATTGACCCAGACCACTACATTCCCCTCGCATGCTACACGGCCTGAATCTGACCCTGATGAAACTCAGGTTACCCTTCCCATATACAGTTCCATCTTACACGGTGACAAAGAGGAAGCTGCAGATGAAAGTGCAGGTTCGGCCCACCCGCCATCAGACACACCACCGTACTATCAGGGGCCCTGTGCCAGTGCCGTCGCCAACGAGTGGGCCCCCCCTGCTTGCTCAGGATCACAGCACTTGCAAGGTTGAAATACTGTGCAGTGAGATGGAAGATGGGGACGACGCGGAGTCCAGACTAGTACAGGGATTCCCTAGTGAGGAGACTTATTTGATTGTTTTCAATGTTGGGACAGCAATTTTTGGGGAGCACTATACTCTGGAGAATGATAGATGGGGCCCACCATACACTGGAACATTCCAAAGGTGGACATCAGACACTGGAGCAGCATTTACAGGGCCCATTATACACTAGAGCATTAGAAATGGGGCCCATTATGTTTGGAGCATTATTTGGGCCCATAAGACAGTGGAGCTTCATCCATGGGGACCAACATATACTGTAGCATTATGTGGAGCTCATCATATACTGTTTCAAACATTATATGGGACCAATGATTCTGTATGGAGAAATAGATGGGCCTCGTCATGAGATGTAAAAAGTGAGGTATTTTTCATTGTACTATACTGCTATTTCTCTGCCGTATCGGAGCATGATGAGTTGTGGTATGTGGTAAAGGGGCGCTCTTTCGCCCAGGGCACATGAAAACCTGGAGCCAGCCCTCCCCCCCCACAACTTTAGCCAAATAACCCCCATTTTTCAGTGCGTAACTTGTATTATGAAGTTAATTAAGGTTGACAAGCTTAAGTAAGAAGAATTGATGCTTTTGGCATTCAAATGGGCACTGTAGGTGTGTTTCCTGTCCTCCTCTCACTGCCGACTTTTATTCCCCATTGACTTACATTGGGTTTTGTGTTTCGGGACGACCCTGACTTTTCCCTATAATCGGACGATCTTGCTCGACCCGACTTTTGGAAAAGTCGGGTTTCACGAAACGAAACTCGACCCTAAAAAAACAAAAGTCGCTCAACTCTACCCTCCACTATGCTGTAACATCTGGATGCTGCGGATTCAAAGCTGCATCTGCATGCAGTGTTCAATCCGCAGCTAATCCGGATGTAATCCGGCCCATGAAAACATATCCTAAGTCTTTGCCTGACGAAGAGAGTAGTTTCGAAAGCTTGCAATTTGTTACCATCTTTTCAGTTAGCCATTAAAAGGTATCAACCACTGAGGACTCTCAATTCTTAATATTTTTCTAAAACATTGGAAAGGGAATCTGTCACCCCATTTTAGCCCTATCAGCTGTGGCCACAGCCATCACGGGCTTATCTACAGCATTCTGTAATGCTGTAGATAAGCCCCCGATGTAACCTGAAAGATAAGAAAAACGAGTTATATTATACTCACCCCCGGCGTCCGCTCTGGTCCGATGGGTGTCACGGTTCTGTCCGGTGCCTCCCATCTTCATACGATGCCGTCCTCCTTATTTCTGCCACGGCTCTGGCGCAGGTGTACTTTCTCTGCCCTGTTGAGGGCAGAGTTAAGTACTGCAGTGAGCAGGCACCAGACCTCTCTGACCTTTCCCAGGGCGGAGAAAGTGCGCCTGCGCCAGAGAAGCAGCAGAAGTAAGAAGGAGGACGGCATAGTATGAAGATGGGAAGCGCCGGACCGGACCACGACACCCACCGCACCCGACCCCGGTAAGTATAATCTAACTTGTTTTTCTTCTCTTTCAGGTTACATCCGGGGCTTATCTACAGCATTTCAGAATGCTGTAGATAAGCCCCGGATGGTTGTATCGGCATTCGGCAGCTAAAATGGGGTGACAGATTCCCTTTAAGAGAAGAATATACCTGGCTGTGATCATGCAGCAAAGCAGCGATTCCTGCAGTTTGCTACTTGGGCAACATGAATCAAGTGGCAGGTTCCCTTTAAATCTCCAAATATTTCCAGAATTAAGGTATAAAATCATGTTTATAAGTAATTTTATTATCATTTTAAAGTTTCTTAAGTTATTTTGACTTAAAATAGAAAGTCGTTGAATGCAGTTTTCTTTGCTGTACTTGTTTACGTAGTGCCAACTTTAGTTGCACACAAAAGTATGCGTTTTTGGTAGACATAAGACACAGAGAAGAAGAAGAAGTGTATATTACTTATTTTAGCACTGCCTTGGTTATCCAGAATCCTGTGAGGATGACAGCTTGTCCTTGCAAATGCCATTTGTAGCCAGTGTGAGTCCCACACTTGTGAATGTCTTATGTGGTCATGATGAATGCTCTTGTACACAACTCCCCCTAGTGGCCAGAATGAATCTGTAAAAGCGTATGTTAAGAAATGACAGCGTGAACTTTGTGACTATATGGTCACAGATTTATGTTACATTTGTGGCAAGTGTAACGCTACACTATGTGCCAAATTAATTTAATTCATTCTGTCTGACAGGCTGTAATTTCTATGGTTCCATAATAGTGTGATCATCTGTGGAAATGAAGGGGAACGTGCCGCTAATTGTCTATAGTCTATACTCATAGAGGAGAATGAATATGTACACTGAGATATATAACAAATATATATATATATATATATATATATATATATATATATATTACTCTTTACTGGTCTGTTGTACCCATGGTGTATTCCCACTTAAATAACACCATTTCTTTCCTAAATTTACAATAATATGTATATATATTTATATCACATATAGTTTACGTACATTGAAATTGAGATAGACCAAGAAAAGCTATTATGGTGTAAAGCAAGATGGCAATGAAGGCTGGAGTGGAAATCTATCCTCTTCAACGATGAGTTCCATTTTGGTGCAATGATAGTGGGAGGTTGGTCTGGGACCTCATAGGCAATGCCATAAAGGGGCCTAAGTTCCAAGAACTGTTTTTTAACAGGACCACACCAGGCGGCATGTTGCTTGTTCTCTTGTCAGCAGCCTGTGTGGCCTAAATTCTCTATCATGGCATCTCCAGGTGTGTCTTTTATTGAGCAAAACTGCAACATTATTGGTCGGCAAATTCAAAGGGAGCTAAAAGCAGTGGACCTTGATGATTTGTGTCCCCAAATAAATTCAGCATGGCAGAACATTCCTCAGACAGCCATTAATAACCTCATTGATAGCATGCCATGGCTTGTAAGTGTGTGTATTCCTGCGTGTGGTACTCATATGCTATAATGAATAAATTGAGATGTTTTGTGAAATTTGTTTACATTTTTTCATCATTTACATATCATTAACATGTCTGTCAACAGCTGGAATTTCCATAATTCTATGACATTGGTGTTGCGGATTGAATGTTGAGGAGTGTAGATTTGCTTTACAAATTTAGTTTTCTATTTTACTTGATTTGATGATATGTTATCTACCGTATTTTTCGGACTATAAGATGCACTGGACCATAAGACGCACCCCAAATTTTCAGAAGGAAAATAGGGAAAAAAAAATTAAATGGGGTCCGTCTTACAGTCCAAATTCAGCTTACCGGGGGGAAATCAGCAGCGCTGGTGGAGCGTGGTCACAAGCGGTGTTCGGGCAATATGACTCTCATCCCAGGCTGGTGCACAAGGTTCGGCGGTGCTCTGCGGTATGGGGGCCGCGCCGGCTTCTTGTGAAAGCCCGGAGACCCCTCAAATCCATGCTCATATTGAGATTTCGTCCCGAAATCTCGAGAGACGAGATCTCGTTGCCAAGATCTCAGTCTGAGCATGCGGTAGCCATTTTCCCAGAGGCCACTGCATTGCAGCAATGGATTTGCCCCTGCCTCCGGGCTTTCACAAGATGCCGGCACAGCCCCCGCACCACAGAGCACCACCGAACCTTGTGCACCAGACTGGGAAGGGAGTATGATAATCGCCCTGTAGCGTCAGACAGCAGCAGATTCGCCCCACTCCTGCTGCCACCAAACCCCCACTACACATATATAAGACACCCACATTTGCCCTAAAAAAATTTTGGGAAAAAACTGTGTCTTATAGTCCAAAAAATACAGTATATTATTAGTACAATAATTCTATTTCACTGCTCATCATCAGTTAAACATCTCCCAACATTTCTTCCTCTGTTTAGATCATGTCACATAACTCTATACTGCTTTTCAGGAAATCCTTAGGCATCCTACTCTTTGGATGCCCACTGCTGACTAACACTGGGAGGAGAGCATTGTGGTTGTATGCCTTGATTTTGGTTTCTGCCCCTGCATTACCAGGACTATATTTATAAAAAAAATTATATGTTTATACACCTCCACAGTGCTGTGTCCGGTAAATGGCCAAAGATATTATATCATGTAGGTAGAATGACCAGCAAAGTATCAGTAAAAAAATAAGTGATCTTTATGCATACAATGCTTAGAAATAACAGAGGAATACTTTTAACCACTTAATGATCGATCCACTTTGTAAGTTTTTGACCTGGCCTCATTTTTTAAATCTGACCAGTAATAACTCTGGAACGCTTCAACAGATCCCAATGATTCTAAGATTGTTTTCTTGTGACATATTGTATTTCATGGTAGTAATAAAATTTGTGACTTGCGTTTATTTTTGAAATTTGGTGAAAATTTTGAAAATTTCAAAATTTTCAGACTTTTAATTCTAATGCCCTTAAACCAGAGAGTTATGTCGCACAAAATAGTTAATAAATAACATTTCCCACCATTTTAAAAACTGCACCCCTAAATGTCCTCAAAATCCCATTGAAGAAGTTTATTAACCCTAAAGGTGCTTCACAAGAATTAATGTAATGTGGAAGGAAAAAATTAACACTTTAACTTTTTTCACAAAAATGTTTAACTTTAGTCCCATTTTTTTATTTTCACAAGGGTAACAGGAGAAAATGAACCTCAAAATGTGCTGTGTAATTTCTCCTGAGTACGCGGATACCCCATATGTGGGGCTAAATTCCTGTTTGGGCTCATGGCAGGGTTTGGAAGGGAGGAGCGCCATTTGACTTTTTGAAAGCAAAAATGACTGGAATCGAGAGTGGACGCTATGTCACATTTGCAAAGCCCCTGTTGTGCCTCAACAGTGACAACTCCCCACAAGTGTCCCCATTTTAGAAACTAGACTCTTTAAGAAATGTATCTATGTGTGTGGGAAGCATTTTGAACTCCCTGGTTCTTCAGAAAAGTTTATAAAGTAGAGCCATGAAAATAAAAAGTCACATTTTCCCAAAAAATGATATTTAGCCCCAAATGTTTCATTTTCACAAGAATAACTGGAGAAAATGCAAATATAATTTTTTGTGCAATTTCTCCTGAATGCACCAATACCCCATATGTAGTCGAAAACTACTTTTGAGGCATAGTGCAAAGCTCAGAAGAGAAGAAGCACCATATTGGAGTTAAGATTTTGCTGTAATGGTTTAAGAGTGCCATGTCACATTGGCAGAGCGCCAGAGTTGCCAGGACTTCAGAAATCCCCTATATGTGTTGTCATTTTACAAATTACACCTATCATTGAATTCAAGGGGTGCAGTGAGCATGATGACACCACTTCTGCCTCACAGAAATATATACTATTAGGCGGTGAAGAAAGAATACTTACATTTTAACCGCTAAAATGTTGTTTTAGCCCTAAATGTTTAATTTTTATAAGGGCTAATAGGAAAAAATGGACATCACAGTTTGTTGTGTAATTTCTCCTGATTACAGCAATACCTTACTTGCAATCGGGAGCTACTTTTCAGGTACAGTACAATGCTCTGAAGGGAAGGAGAACCCTATTACAGTGTAGAATTTACTGCTATGGTTTGCAGGTGCTATGTCCTACTGGGAGAACCCTTGAGGTGCCAGAACAGCAAAATCCCCATAAGTGACCCCATTTTACAAACTGCACTTCTCAATGAATTCATCTAGGGGTGCAGTGGGGTCTTCCTGGGTTATATCATTCAGGAAATAAAAAAAAATAATACAATTTTTACCACAAAAATTTTGCTTTAGCCCCAGATTTTACGTTTTCACACTGCGAAATGGGTAAAAATGGCCCCAAATTTTGTCACACAATTTCTTCTGAACGTGACAATATCCCATATGTGGCAGTACAGTATTGCTTAATGGGCCCCAATAATGCTCCATATATAATGGGCCCCATTTGTAATGCTCCAGTGTATAATGTGCCCCTTAGATGCTGCTCCAGTATCTCATCTGCCCCATTTACATTGCTCCAGTACATGATGGGCCCTATTTTCAATTAACCCAGGCATGGTACTGTATGTGAAAAGAGCTCCATGGAGTAATCTGAGGTGTGTGCTTCCACATCCTTCACTTTTGGTGTGGGTGAAGGACACAAGGAAAGGGGTTGCTCCTGACCAGAAGCCTGCAGTTACAACTCAGTGCTTGCATTTTTTACAACTTCATTAGGGGAGGCGATAGAGCTGGAGGCTGTTTCACCAATGTAAGCCACAAACAGTTCCTGATACTCTGGCTTTAAAAGCAGTCTACCTACTCCCAGAAAAGGGAGCCTTACAGGCCTTCCAGAGCTACTCCATGATGCTGGCTCAACACCTCCTGCCTTAGCTGCTATTGTGTTTTTGGCACTACCAGCAGATGCACCACCACCACTATCAGTACCAGGTGACCCGCCACACCCACATCCGCGTCCTCTTCCACCATACTTCCTCATGTTTTTTAAAATGGACCCAAAATACCAGCAGATATATGGTACTGTATCAGAAGCGTACAGCTCTTTACAGTCTATGGATAACAGTAAATGTCCGTATATATTTAATGAGGCATACACAGACGCTCACAGTCTCAGTATGGATTACCCAATAAAATAACAAGTTGAAAAAGGGTACAGTATCACCAGATACAAGGTATATATAGTATAGTGTAAACATTCTGATTCTCCATATACATTTCAGGAGGCAGACACAAATGCTCTCAGGCCCAGTATGGATTACACAAGAATAGAAAAGCTGTAAATGGGTTATGTAACACAAGCGTACAGCTGTATACAGTGTTGGGGTAATCTTAAAGTTCCAAATATATTGCCGGAGTAACAGACAGACGTTTGCAGGCTCATTATGGATTACACCAGAATCTAAATAGCTAAAAAGGTTACTGTATCAGAAGCGTTCTGCTGTATACAGTGTTGGCCAAATTGAAAATATCGGTATATATTTCCGTAGTCACCCTCAGATGCTCACTCAGTTTGGTTTTGACCATAATAAAAAATGTTGTAAAAAAGGTCCTGGATAACAAGATAGCAAGTATATATTTTTTAGGGTACAATTGAAATCTCTGTATAAATAATCCCGTAGTCACTCTCAGACGCTTACACAGTATGGATTTGACCGTAATGCTAAATGTCGAACAAAGGTCCTGTTAGGCATCGGTTTCCTGTGGCTACACAGCAGGAGTCCAGAGCCTCACATACTGCTTCGCAGCAAGTTACTCTTGAGGCTAAGTCCCTCTGCCGCTCCTCTGAGCATGCTCATGAGACGATCTCTCATTGGCGGTCGGGAGTCACGTGCTCAGGTCCTTCTCCTGATCTGATTGGTCCATCTCAGAGATGTGGAAGGTACCGGCAGTGCACGGCTATAAAAGAGCCACATGGCCGTTCGGCCATGCGCTAGTATAAGCTATTCTTGCTAGATGTGTGAATGGTGATGGATGTATGATTCTGGTGACTGACTCATTAAGATTCCCCTCCCTCTGATATTACTCATGTGGATAGGGAACTATAGTTAGAGTCCGCGCCAGTCAGTGGCAAGCCATAGGCCACTGTGCACACCGCACCTCTACACTAGCATCCGGTGGTGTCACATCCCTCAAGGCACCATCGCTTAGTGGCTGTGTCTGCTGCTGCGCTGCATGTAGCAGCACTTACCGGCGTCCGCAGCAGCGACGCCGCACGCACGGTAGGTCTGGACGGACACCGTCCCCTGTCTTGGAACCGTGTCCTGTAACCAGATACCGTGCATGCAATTTTACTGAGTCCAATGAAGTCTAACTGGCTCAGTGTATACTTGTATGTTTTTGTTACAGCGCCTCAGTGAGTTTAACAGAGTCCGCTCCGTGCTCATCGGGTGATGTTGAACCCGAGCGCATTATACCGCCATATAGCGCGGCTGCCATTGTTTAGCAGTGGTTTTAACACCTACTGCACGGTGGACCCTGAGCGGCGAACACACTTTATTATTAATTTATTAGTGCGTTCCGCCGTTCCTAACTTTATACTAGCGCCAGGGTCTGGCTAATAATGGCAGACATGCAGCAGCTTCAGCGGTACATTCAGCAGCTGGAGGGCAGGTTGGCTATTGTCGAGAGTGCCGCCTCCGCTGTGAAGCTTACTGATGCTGCTGCTCAGGCAGTTGCAGAGGCTGTCTCACGTGTGTCCACGTCCACGTCTGCACCGACAGTTACCCGCCTCCCGTTGCCTGATAAATTTTCTGGCCATAGCGCCTCCTGTAGGGGTTTCGTGAGCCAGTGCTCTATTCAGCTTGAGTTACTGGCTGCATGTTTCCCTACAGAACGGGCTAAGGTGGGGTTCCTCGTTTCCCTTCTGTCGGGCAGGGCGTTGGAGTGGGCCACACCACTGTGGGAACGTGGTGACCCAGAAGTTCGGACCGCTGCTCAGTTCTTAAAATCTCTAAAGCTGGTCTTTTTGAGCCCACGGGTCACTCACGATACCTCTCTCCAGTTACTTGCGCTTACGCAGGGAACTCAGTCGGTCAGTCAGTATGCTGTTCGTTTCCAGACACTGGCTTCCGAGCTCGAGTGGCCTTGATAGAGCACTCATCTCTGTGTTCTGGAGAGGGTTGCGTGAGCATGTCAAAGATGCCTTATCCATCAGGGAGGTTCCCATCAGCCTGGAAGAGTTGATAGCGATCTCCACCCATATAGACCTCCGTTTTACGGAGCGCGGGCTGGAGCGTACTCAATCCAGACAGAAGTTTAGGTCGACTCCTGGCTTCTCCGAATTGCTGGAGCCTCCTGATCTGGAGGTTTTACCTCCTGAACCCATGGACGTGTCCCGTAACCACATCCGGCACAGGGTCCCACTTGCTGCTACCTGTGTCGACAGTCGGACCACCTGGCTAATAGGTGTCCGCAGCGGTTGAAAAAACGTTCACCTCCGGTGGCAGTTGGTGGAGATCTACCTAATATGAAAACTTTCTCCTCCAAACCAGTATTCTGAGGGACGTTAGATAGTGGGGCTTCCTCCTGGGAGGTAGAGGTCACAGTGGACTCTGGGGCCGAGGGAAACTTTATGTCCTCAGCCTTTGCCCAAAAGCACGCCATTCCACTGGTGCCACTTCCTCACCCCGTGACCGTTAGGGTGGTTAACAGATCTACCTTACCGTCTCAGATTACTCACCAGACAGCACCCCTGGGGTTCTCAATCTCCCCGTCTCATCGCGAGACGTTGTCCCTGCTCATCATGCCTAAGGGCATCTACCAGGTGCTTCTCGGACTCCCCTGGTTACGTTGCCATTCTCCCCATATTGAGCGATCCTCGGGGATTATACTGGGCTGGAGCAAGGACTGTGCTGGAAGGTGCATGGGGGCAGGGTTCAGGTAGCCTCTGTGGAGGTGCCCGCGGATCATTCCGCACCACTCACTGGTAATCTGAAGTTCATGGCTCCTGTCGTCCTTGAACCAGTGCTGCCGAGCAAATCCTTTGTTCCGCCTCACGTGCGGTCCAAGGTTCTCGCGTGGGCATACACGTCCAGGGTGGGTGGTCACTTTGGTTACAAGCGTACCACAAAACTCCTGGCTAGCTCTTTTTGGTGGCCGCACAGGGCTCAGGACACTAAAAAATATATTCAGGCATGCACCTCCTGTGCTCCGAGTAGATCCTC
This sequence comes from Dendrobates tinctorius, assembly GCF_039654945.1. Classification (NCBI taxonomy): domain Eukaryota; kingdom Metazoa; phylum Chordata; class Amphibia; order Anura; family Dendrobatidae; genus Dendrobates; species Dendrobates tinctorius. The sequence goes on along the minus strand of NW_027361669.1, from coordinate 1,838,632 downwards.
TAAACAGAGGTCGGCTGGGTCACGGTGTCCCTTGCCGGTGGCAGACCGTGCAATGGAGGTCCGCGACAGTCTGGGTCGCACCCTGCATGTCACTCAAATCTCTGTAATGAGAATGAAGACATCCGTTGACACACTTCGGCACCCCACTCCAACTTCGGCTCCTGGCTACTTAGCCATCCCCGACGCCCTCCATGTGCCTTCTCTCGGACCAATTCACATGTCCCGGTTTTTCAAGTCATCTGCCGGGGCATCAGGCTGGTCTGCGGACGAGCCTGAGGCCTAAGCCTCTGTGGGTCATAAGGTGGTACGTGGCAAAAAATTTTGCCAGGGGGGGGCCCTAGGCAGCAAGTTACTCCTGAGGCTAAGTCCCTCTGCCGCTCCTCTGAGCATGCTCATGAGACGATCTCCCATTGGAGGTTGGGAGTCACGTGCTCAGGTCCTTCTCCTGATCTGATTGGTCCATCTCAGAGATCTGGGAGATCCCAGCAGCGCACCGCTATAAAAGAGCCACATGGCCGTTCGGCCAGGCGCTAGTATAGGCTATTCTTGCTAGATGTGTGAATGGTGATGGATGTATGATTCTGGTGACTGACTCATTAAGATTCCCCTCCCTCTGATATTACGCATGTGGATAGGGAACTATAGTTAGAGTCCGCGCCAGTCAGTGGCAAGCCACAGGCCACTGTGCACACCGCACCACGCGTCCGGTGGTGTCACGTCCCTCAAGGCACCATCGCTTAGCGTCTGTGTCTGCCGCCGCGCTGCATGTAGCAGCACTTACCGGCACCCGCAGCAGCGATGCCGCACGCACGGTAGGTCTAGACGGACACCGTCCCCTGTCTTGGAACCGTGTCCTGTGACCAGACACCGTGCGTGCAATTTCACTGAGTCCGGTGAAGTCTAACTGGCTCAGTGTATACTTGTATGTTTTTGTTACAGCGCCTCTGTGAGTTTAGCAGAGTCCGCTCCACGCTCATCGGGTGACGTTGAACCCGACCGCATTATACCGCCATATAGCGCGTCTGCCATTGTTTAGTAGCGGTTTTAACACCTACTGCACGGTGGACCCCAAGCAGCGAACGCACTTTATTATTTATTTATTTAGTGCATTCCGCCGTTCCTAACAGGTACTGTATAACAAGATACAAGCTGTATCAACTATAGTGTAAAAATGTGTTTCTCCGATTCACCGTATATATAGAAGGCGTAACCCACACACGCTCACTCACTATGGATGATGTAGGGAAGGTGGACTGACAGACAAACCAGCCTGTAGTGAGAAGCAGAGGTGTAGCGCAGTGTATGTGTGAAACCGCTAAGATAAAGAGAAAGGGTGCAGTGTTTTAGCTTGCCCATTGGAGGGCAGTGGAGAGTGTAGGAGTGGGACTGAATAACTGCCATTGGTCAGAGAAACTGTTAGGTGATGGTGGGTGGAGTTACCAGAACTGGAAGTATAAAAGGCTGAGGGAAGGTTCTGGAAGAGTCAGTCAGCAAAGGGAGCACAGTAAAGAGGAAGTTCTGCTGAGGAAATAGAGACAGTGGAAAGGCTCCAGAGAGGACTGACAGTTGAGACAGTCACGGGGGTGGCCCAGAGGACGGTAGCCGCAGACGAAGACGGCCTGGGGCTATCATACGGACGGTGTGCTCAGACTGGTGCAGCGCTGTGCTGGTTGGGTCTAGGCTAGCCACAGTGGAAGAGCCACAGAGGACGCCACGATTATAGTTACAAAGAAAGTGAAGGTACCGGGGCCTGTGTACAGAGAAATGTGAAACGGCTGTGGTGAATTGCTGTTGTCGATAGAAGGATGGGCACTAAAAACGGACCTGTTCAATACAAACTCTGTCTCAGGCTCGTGTTTGTCTGCGGCAAGAAGAGGGTCCCCCCCACAGTTGGTTATCCTACAGATGATACCTTAATACAAATTTTTGAAACAAGGTACTGTATCAGAAAAATACCAGCTGTGTCCAGTCTAGGGTTAAATTTCCATCTATACTTCCGGAGTCAGACACAGACACTCACAGGCTCACTATGTATTACACCAGAATTTAAAAAGTAGAAAAAGGGAAAGGTAGTCATAGCGTACACCAGTATACAGTGTTGTGGTACTTTTAAATCTTCGTATATATTTCAATCTCAGTAAGCCATTCAAGAATCTCCGCTACTGGAAACTACATGGATACAAGTATAGACGCAAAGTCGAGTGTTAGCAGAAATTTTGGAATTACTCATCGCGGGAAAACCTCCCAGTAGATGTTGCAGAGGTGATGCAGACCCTCAATTACTGTGTCTGTGGAGAAAGCGAAAAAGGTTCTTTGTGAAGAAAGGATTGCTTTATCGCAGTAGCGTGGATCACATCACCGTTACTCGTCTCCATCAAATTGTGATCACAGGGAGAGATGTACCCATGGTCCTCACTGCCTATCATGATGTGTCTGGTCATTTTGGAGTGCAAAAGACAGAAGCCACAGGCCGTAGGCGATTCTATTGGATTGGCATGAGAGGAGACATTGAAAAATGGTGGCTGGAATGTCACACGTCTGTGACTATCACAACTGTGAAAGGTGATCATAAACCACCACTGCATCCGCTTGTAAGTTGACATCCATTTCAAATGGTAGCCATTGATCATGTGAAGGTAGAGGCCAGCAGGACAGGCCATAGCTACATCTTAACCATCATTGATCAATACACCAAATTTCTAGTGGCCGTCCCTGTGAAGGATTTAACTGCCCAGACTACACAGCGGTGGAGCAGGGAGAGGTAAGTATTGCAACTTGCAAGTGCTGTGGCCATGACCAAGCAGGGGGGGCACAATCGTGGTCGACGGTACTGGCACAGGGCCCCTCATAGTACGCTGGTGTGTCTGACTGCGGGTGGGCCCCCCCACCGTCTGAGACACTGTATTGTACTATGAGGGGCCCTGTGCCATTGCCGTCGGCCATCAGTGGGCTCATCCATCTGTTCAGAGCAACGGCACTTGCCTGGGTGTGCCAGGTCTTGACCCCAGCCGTTGGAGGAGGGGTGGGCAGCCCAGTTAGGGAGGTTTAAAAATTGGCATATGTAGATATGTTGGCTGGACATTCAGCTGCTGCAAAGGGTGTAATTGGGCAAGTCCGAGGAATAGGAGGAAAAAACCGAGGCACTTATCTGGTAACCTATGTGTTATCAGGGGAAGGTGGGACAAAATCATTTGAAGCCCATGCATGGTTCATTTTAATGAAGGTTAGATCATCAACATTTTGGGTCGACAGACGGGTCCTTTTTTCTGTCAGGATTGATCCAGCAGCACTGAAGACTCTTTCAGATAACACACTAGCAGCAGGGAAAGCGAGCTCCTGTAAGGCATATTGTGCCAATTCAGGCAAGCCATCCAGTTTAGAGGCCCAATAGTCAAAGGGGAATGACCTGTGAGGGAGAACATCGATATGGAAGGAAAAGTAGTTTATAACCATAGTTGACAACTGCTGCCTCCTGTCACTTTTAATCGATGCAGTATTAGCAGTCGTGTGAGCGGTACTTGAGAAATCATTCCACAACATGGTCATTAAACCCTTGTCTCCAATGCCACTTCTGCTGTGTGCACCATGAACACCTATTCCATTGTGCCCACTATGGCTCGTGGGAGAACCAGCACCGCTGCTGTGTGCTGGGAAAGCCTCAAGCAAACCGTTTACCAGAGTTGCTTGTTTGTTTGCCAATATTATCTATAGGTTCTCCTGTGGCATGATGTTGTGTAATTTGCCTTTGTAGCATGGATCGAGGATGCTGGCCAGCCAGTAGTCGTCATCCCTCATCATTTTGGCAATGCGGGGGTCCCTTTTTAGGATCCGCAAGGCATAATCGCACATGTGGGCCAATGTTCCAGGTGTCAATGATGCACTGCCTCTGGTGGGTGGAGGAGCAGTTTCTGGCAAATCCACAGCCCTACAGTCACACACAAACACTGTCCCTGACCTTGGAATGCCAACATTTTCTCTTGCCCCATGAGAAACATCCTCCTGCCCAAAATAATCATCCCCCTCATCCTCATCCTCTTTCTCTTCTTCCTCCACCTCGTCCAGGACAGTCCCCTGACCAGACAATGGCTGACTGTCATCAAGGCTTCCCTCCTCCTCCTCCACTGCAGATGCCTGATCCTTAATGTGCGTCAAAGTTTGCATGAGCAGACGCATAAGTGGGATGCTCATGCTTATGATGGCATCGTCTGCGCTTACGAGCCATGTGCATTCCTTAAAATACTGAAGGACTTTACAGAGGTCTTTCAGCTTTGATCACTGCACACCCAACAATTCCATGTCTTCCCTCAAACTGCCTGCCTGTCAGGAACACCGCACTGCACTTTCTCACTGAGCCAGTGCGCGTGTCCTGAGTACAAAGACTGTGCACAAAGATACCTGCGGAGCAGGCAGCAGTGGTGACAATGCATGCTCCAGGACCTGAATCACGTGACTGCTGGGGGTGTGGCCTAAGCTCCACAGAGCTAGGAGCTGCAGGGAAACTCCTAGAAAGGTAACTACAGGACAATGTTACCAATGGGCATAGACAGAGACAGAAACCAGATCAAGCCGAGGTCAAAGCACGAGATAGCAATACAGTTCCAAAGGATTAGACAGAATGGATAGTCAGGACGTAGCAATAGATCAGAAAACCAGAATGGGCATTAGACGGTACAATAGGGGTAAATTGTAACGGAGTAGCGATAGCCAAGCCAGGAGGTCAGAACCGGAAAAGACAATAGTACAAAAACGAGAGACGGAGTACAAAGTGAAGGAACAAGCCGGGTCATACACGGGAAGCAAAACAAACAATGCAGAGTGCACGCACACCAGGGGTCAGACACACCAAAACAGCAGTATAACTGACAGAGAATGCTAGTTTGGAATGAGTATAAATACCCTTCCCAGATCCAAAGAGAGGCCGGCAAAATTTAACCCTGTGAGAACAGGACATTAACCATGTCCTAACCATGATACTGCCCATGTATCCTCCCACAAATGCATTACAGCTTGCCTCTGTTCACACAGCCTCTCAACCATGTGCAGGGTGGAGTTCCACCTTGTTGCAACGTCTATGATTAGGCGGTGCTTGGGGAGGTGGAGCAATCGCTGCAGCTTCTGCATACAACTGGAGTGTACGGCCGAGCTGCAGATGTGCGAGCACAGTCTTCGCACCTTATGGAGCAGGGATGTTAACTCCGGATAATTATTAAGGAAGCACTGCACCACCAGGTTCAAAGTGTGAGCCAGGCAAGGTATGTGTGTGAGTTTTGCACGGGCTATGGCTGCCACAAAAATACAGCCGTTATCACTGACTACCTTGCCTGCCTCAAGATGTAGACTGCCTAGCCATGACTCTGTTTGTCGCTGCAAGTAGTCGGCCAGTACCTCCACGGTGTGTCTGTTGTCGCCCAAAGACATCATCTTTAGCACAGCCTGCTGACGCTTACCACAAGCTGTTCAATAGTGGAACACCTCGTGTGCAACACTGCCAGCTGCGGATGTAGTGCTTGTGCGACTGCGCTCTGTGGACGAGCTTTCACTGATAGACGAGGAGGAGGAGGAGCGAAATCCTACAGCCAACTGTTTCCTATACCGTCGGCTAGGCAGCACTGTTCCACCGCCGCTGTCCCCTGTGGAGCCTGCATCCACCACATTAATCCAGTGCGCAGTGATGAACACGTAACAGCCCTGGCAATGCCTACTGGTCCATGCATCCGTTGTGAGGTGCACCTTTCCACTCACTGACTGTTTTAGTGCATGGACAATGCAGTCTTTCACATGCCGGTGGAGGGCAGGGATGGCTTTTCTAGAAAAGAAGTGCCGATTGGATAGATCATAGCATGGGACAGCGTAGGCCCTGAGGTCGTGGAAAGCTTCGCTTTCAACCAAACGGTATGGCATCATCTCTAATGAGATTAGTTTGGCAATGTAGGCGTTCAAACACAGTGTACACGGATGAGAGGATGAGTACTTTCTTGTCCTACTCAGAGTGTCTGGTAGGGACTGGAGAGCTGCATATGGGGGAAGTAGCAGTGGACCGGATGGAGTGAGAGGGGGTTGGTGATGGTATTGGTGGTGATGGCCTAGATTCAGTGTTGTGTTGCAAAACCATTGTGATTCCGAGTGCTTTGTCCTTGTGATGACACCTCCACATTTAGTGCTGGTGGTGTGCTTAATGGTGGCGGTGGTCTTACAGTGGGGGAAGTGATGGAGCGTTGCTGGCTACCTTCAGTCGGAGCAGGTGCACATGTGCTACCTGAGGTTTTGTAGTCCGTCCACGCTTGCAAGTGCATGTTGATAAAATGTTTAAGCATGCAACTGGTATTCAAATTTCTGAGTTGTTTACCTTGACTAAAGGTCCTTCTGCACTTCTTACAGGTAACCTTTGCCTCATCAGTAAGATTTTAGACAAAGAAGTGCCACACTGCACTCTTCCTACTATGGTATACATTTTCTGGCCTTGCACGCTGTGCTAAGTTGACCGTCTGGCCAAGCTGTCCTGCAACTCTTTTAGTTTTTGTTCCACGTTTTAGGACAGCTACGGGCCTGCTAGATAACCGCTGCTGTGATGTCACAGCCTGCTGCGGATCCTTCTCCTTATCTGAACTATTGCCAGCGCCACCCTCCTCCCCCAATAGATGCCAATCTGTGTCCAGAACTGGGTCATCCATCATCTCCTCTTCAAAGTCATCTGCACCTTCCTCTTTACCTTCCTCTGTGTCACCGTGTAAGGTGGTATAGTATGGGGAAGGGGCATCTGGGTTTCATCAGGGTCAGATTCTGGCTCAATAGACTGCGAGGGCAATGTAGTGCTGTGGGTCAATGTACCAGCAGAATCATCTAGCAGTGGCTGTGCATCTGTGCACTCCATGTAAGATTCATCTTGGACTGGGGAATTCAGGATTTGACTGGATAACCCAGGCATGGTATGTGAAAAGAGCTCCATAGAGTAATCTGAAGTGTGGGCTGCCGCATCCTTAACTTTTGGTGGGGGTGAAGGACACAAGGAAAGGGGTTTTTTATGACCAGAACCCTGCACTGATGACTCCGTGCTTGCAGGTTTCGACCGGTCAGAAGAGGAGGCAATAGAGCTGGTGGCTGTTTCGGCAATGTACACCAAAACCTGTTCCTGATGCTCCGACTTTAAAAGTGGTTTTCCTACTCCAAGAAAAGGCGACCTTAAAGGCCTTCTTGGGCCAGAGGATGACGTAGGCTCGACACCTCCTGCCTTAGCTGCTATTGTGCTTTTGCCAAAACCAGCCGATGCACCACCACCATCAGTACCAGCTACGCCCCCCTGCCCACGTCCGCGGACTCTTCCACCATACTTCCTCATGTTCACAGACGCTGTAACAGTAGGTATTGGACCGTAATCCAACATGCACATATACGGAACTGTATCAGAAGTGTACAGCTGTATACGATTTTTGTGCAACTAACAATCTCTGTATATGTATTTACAGAGTGTCACACACACACGCTGACTAGGTATAAAAGTGACTGTAATGCGAACGGCAGATATACAATACTGCTGGAGAATCGGACAGCTCTATACGATGTGTGTAAGGAAAATTGTCAAGCTCCGTGTATTTGTATGCGGACTGACACACGCTGTCTCTGTCTAGTTTTGACCGTTATCAAACAGCAGATATATGAAACTGTTTGAAAAACAAACACGACTCTAAGGTGTAGGTCTGGAAAAACTCCTCGTTTTTTTTTCCAGAGTCAGACACAGGTAGCTTCTATTTGTCCGTGCTAGAAGTCGGTACACGGTAGTGTGTGAGGAGCGTACACCGCTGTACATTGTGTGTGTAAAATTGTCAAGCTACGTGTATTTGTATAAGGACTGACACACACTGTCTCTGTCTAGTTTAGACTGTCATCAAACAGCAGATATATGAAACTGTTTGAAAAAAAGGACACAACTCTAAGGTGTAGGTCTGGAAAAACTAAAAAAACTCCTCGGTTTTTTTTCCAGAGTCACACACACAGGTAGCTTTTATTTGTGCGTGCTAGAAGGCGGTACACGGTAGTGTGTGAGGAGCGTACACCGCTGTACGGTGTGTGTAAAATTGTCAAGCTCCGTGTATTTGTATATGGACTGACACACGTTGTCTCTCTCTAGTTTAGACCGTGATCACACAGCAGATATACAAAACTGTTTGAAAAATGGACATGACTCTAAGGTGTAGGTCTGGAAAAATGGAAAAAATCCTCATTTTTTTTTGCCAGAGTCACACACAGGTAGCTTCTATTTGTCCGTGATACCAGCCGGTACATGGTAGTGTGTGAGTAGCGTACACCGCAAGACGGAGTTTGTATGGAAAATTGTCAAGCTCCGTGTATTTGTATACGGACTGACACACGCTGTCTCTGTCTAGTTTTGACTGTAATCAAACAGCAGATATACGAAACTGTTTGAAAAACGGACACAACTCTAAGGTGTAGGTCTGGAAAAACGGAAAACTCCTCTGCTTTTTCTTCCAGAGTCACATCCAGATAGCTTCTATTTGTCCGTGATACCAGCCGGTACACAGTAGTGTGTGAAGAGCATACACCGCTAGACGGTGTCTGTATGGAAAATTGTCAAGCTCCGTGAATTTCTATACGGACTGACACACGCTGTCTCTGTCTAGTTTGGACTGTAATCAAACAGCAGATATACGAAACTGTTTGAAAAACGGACACAACTCTAAGGTGTAGGTCTGGAAAAACGGACAAACTCCTCGGCTTTTTCTTCCAGAGTCACACCCAGATAGCTTCTATTTGTCCGTGATACCAGCCGGTACACAGGCTGTTATTGCCAAACTAGAGTCTAACCGTGATTTTGTTATCCGGGAAGCGGATAAGGGTGGCAACTTGGTTATTTGGCCAGTCAAACTGTATTTGAATGAGGCGAAACGCCAACTAACGAACTCTAATTGCTATCAGGTTTTACCCTCAGATCCCTCCTTTACCTTTAAGGCTAAATTGGATAGACTGTTGGATTCTGCCTTCAATTGTCACATTATAACCAAACGGGAAAAGGACTTCATGACGAATCACCATCCCAGGACACCGACCTTTTACATGCTTCCCAAGGTCCACAAGTCCCTCCAGGTTCCTCCAGGTAGGCCCAATTGTGTCCGGGATGGGAGGTCTGTTGGAACGTTCCTGCATGTATGTGGATTTTTTCTTACAGCCACTAGTGACCTCCCTTAAATCTTATGTGAGAGATTCCACACACTTGATCCAACAGCTACAGGTTCTCACAGTTCCACCTGGTGCGTGGCTTGTCACATTAGATGTTGAGTCATTGTATACTTGTATACGCCATGATCTTGGTATTCAGGCGGTGTCCTTTTTCTTGGACCAAAGTTCTACAGGGGATAGGAAACACGACTTATTCCTATTGGACTTGCTCTTTTTTATATTGGACAAGAATCATTTTGTCATTGACCGTGTCCATTACAGACAGGTCACTGGGACTGCGATGGGCGCACGATGTGCGCCCTCGTATGCAAACCTGTTTTTGGGTTGGTGGGAGGTCACCAGGGTGTTTGGACTGGAGGCATTTTCTAGGTTCATTATCAACTGGTACCGTTATATTGACGATATACTGTTTCTCTGGACAGGCAGCCTGGATGATTGTCGACACTTTGTGGATTCTTTAAACAACAACCCGTGGAATATCCGTTTGACCCTACACTTATCACAAAGTGAGGTTGAATTTCTGGATCTTAAACTCTTTCTCAATGGGTCTCGGATTACTACTACTCTCTACCGAAAGCCTACATCGACGAATAGTTTGCTGCATTTCACGAGTTTTCACCCTCAACATCTTAAAAAGGGCATTCCCAAGGGCCAATTCTTTCGGGCCAAAAGAAATTGCAGCAAAAAAGGTGATTTTCTGTCCCAGGCATGGGACTTGACTTGCCGTTTTAAGAACAGGGGATACCCCAAGAAGGTAATCTCAGATGCTTTTAGGACAGCTAGAGATACAGATAGGGAAAGTTTGCTACAGCCTCGTGTCAAAGGTCCTCCTAAACCACTGGGTATAATAACCACCTATAACAACCAGTGGCATGACATACGAGGTATACTTACTAGACACTGGGGAATTCTCCTCAGTGAGTCAAGATTAAAGCCCCATATTTCAACACAGCCTGATTTGGTGGCAAGGAGAGCTAGAAATCTTAAGGACTGTTTGAGTCACAGCCACTTTAAACGCCCGGTCACCAAGCTTAATAGAGGTATACGACTAAAGGGGTACTTTTCCTTGTGGAAACTGTAATACTGCCCCTATATGATCAATGGTAATTTGCTGACTCTCCCCTTCTGTCCATTCCAGATTACAACTAAATCTTACTTCAACTGCAAGTCACGTTTTGTAATTTATGCTTTAGTATGTCCCTGTCCGAAGGTGTATGTGGGACAGACTACCCAGGAGCTGAGAAGACGGATGCAGCAACACTTTTCAAATATCACTACGGCCAAGAAGGATAAAGAAAAGGGCAATACGCTCACGTCAGTGGCTTCACACTACCTTGTTGCACACAACTCACAGTGGAATGGAACGAGGATTTTGGGATTGGACTCTGTGCAACCTGACATCAGAGGTGGCGACATTACATTGGAGCTTCTCAGAAGGGAGTCTAAATGGATTTTCAATTTGAACTCCCTAGCTCCCACGGGCCTCAATGAGGATCTGCTGTTTACAGGGTTCTATAAACAGAATTGATCCGTATTCCATCACTACAGTTTTGCCAATTAAAACCTTTGGTTCAACAGTGACTGTTCGGCCATGTGGGGTGCTCTTGGCCATTTTTTGTGCTCCTTTTGGTTACTTACTGCTCTCTTTGATGTTGCTTGTGTACTTTATTGTTTCCCCTTTGCTACATATGAACAGCATACCAGCCACTGTTTGGCCTTTTTATATGGGCAAATTATTTGCCTTACTCCTTGATCAAATCCTTCTACCCAATGGGTGTGTTTTTTCATCTCGTATGGTAGTGCCCATTGCGTTATGTGGTCTTTCATGTCCTTTTAGGACCACACCATGCCCAATTTGGATCTCTATTACTCTGTAGGCTATTAGTCTATCTAAATAGTAATTTGTTTATTGTTCGTTATCACAATCAAAATTAGTTGTTAACATTTCTGTGTAAGAATAAATATTTGCTTTAATAATTTTTTACAAACATTTGTACATTGCTAATCATGGATGTTTTTGCAATCTATGTATTAATCAACTGAGTTTGCGAACTCTTCATATGGCCTCTTTGTGATACATTCCCAGGGACGTTGATGGGTCAATACATAGTTGTACTCCTCTTATAGTAGATCAAGGCCTGGTAAATCTATCTGGACCAGTTTTTCCCGCATTTTCCCTTATAATACTATACTGTCGGTTGTTTTACTGTCAGTTGCTTATTTGGTTACAGCGAGCCCACTTTCTGCTTAAAAACATTGCACCGCGTCGTTATTTAAGTCCGTTGTGTATCTATATACAGTACATTTGTCTCTTTATATTTTGTAATACTATACTGCGTCGCTATGGAGATCAGTTGCTCATTTGATTACAGCAAGCCCATTTTTTGCTTACAAACATTGCACGGTGTCGTTACTTAAGTCCGTTGTGTATCTATATACATTTGTCTCTTTATTTATATTCTGTATTGCCATTTAAGTCTGCTACTCATTTGGCATATTGAGTATTTTGGAACAGTACGCATGTATCGTGTTCGGCTCACCTATACTTATATTCTAACTACTTTACAACACCTGCTGGCATTTTGCGTCTTGACTTTCATGGCTATTTTGACGATGCAGTTCTTTGAAGCTCTGCATTATGATGAGCCCTTTGCTTATTCGGGACTAAGCGTATTTGTACTATATCGATAATGGACATCATTTTGGGCTTATAGTTAGGCCCGTTTATCTTTCTCGTATGATGTTCTAAATGTATTGATATTATCTTCTACATTATTAGTGAAAAAATTGATCCATGTAAGTGCGGTGTATATTCGTGATGCATATCGATTTGTTGTTTTGAAATTCCTTATATGCGACCATGGCAGTACTTATATCGGCCTCTGCAAGTTTCTGTTCAGCGGTATTTGGTATCTCTTGGCAGCCGTACCTTTCCTCACCATGGTTAAGCAATGGCTGTCCTTGGGCATGCGCACTATTTTTGTATATATGGTGTCCATGGTAACCGAGAGTCCCGATGCGTTGGCATATCGGCTTGCGTCGCATTTGGGCATTTGCCCTACTCTGCATTTGGCTTTCATGGTTACTGTGAGTTATGATGCACCTGAACGCTGGCGCTTGTGCTGTGCTGCTGATCTGAGGCATACGCTACTTGCCTTCATGGTAACCATGAGTCAGGATGCATCTCCTGTTATTGAATGCTGGTGCATGCGCCGTATCGCTGTCTTGGAGGACACGTAACTCGATTGTGTATTGGACTCCATGGCAACTTTGGGCTATGATACATTTCCTCCCACTGAACGGCTGCGCATGCGCAGTATCGCTGACTTCCCGATTTTCGTCGGGTAAGTGGCACAGTTGTGTGCCTTATATTACATCTTATATATAAAGTCAGGATGCATCTTTTTGTCGCTGAATGCTGGCGCATGCGCTGTTTGTTGCCCTGCAGTGCACGTAACATGATTGTATACTGGCCTCCATGGCAACCCTGGGTTATGACGCGCTTCCTGTTACCGCACGCCGGCGCATGCGCAGTAACGCTGATATCCCGATTTTTGCCTGGTAAGTGGCGCAGCTGTGCTCCATGCTTTACTTTACTCCCTATATATAAAGATTTGCTAAGACTGAACTCACTACCCCTGACAAAGCCACTGCAGGTGGCGATACGCGTCGGGCATTTTCTCTCCCTGTTTCCACTCCATTTGGGTTTTGTCAACTGACGCCAGCACTTCAGGCCACAATGCAGGGTGACTGACTCTGCACATTTCAGGTTGTGTGCCTATGTCTTTGTTGCAGGGTCTCAGTATTTATTTATCATCATTTCATGTTTATGCATAATCTCCATTTCAGACATCGTTGGCTTGGGTGACCAGCTCCTATGCATAATCCATACATTTTTTATGTAGCTGCTATAACAGGTTTCATTTTCGACTCATATTAATTCCTTTTCTGGGTTGTCCTTATCAGGTACTGGGGTCGTTACTTTATCTTACCTGCATCCAAATTCCTTTGGAAGTATCTACTACAATCTATTTTGACATCAGATGGTATGCTGTTCATATAGGCAGGTATTTGGTCACCCACCATTTGTGGAGTGTAAATACAGGGTGTAGGCTCTATTATGAGCCGTGATTGTTGTTGTTATGTCACATGTGTGACTTTTTAAATGTTTTTATAGTTGTTTTTGTGGTCTTTATATGTTAATAAAAACTGCTTTTCTAAATGTCAATCATTTGTCTGTGGTGATCCCCCATTCTATAGCTTATTCTGTTTCCTTCTTGTGTATGTTATAGTCAGTTTCAAATAAGCTGGGTTTGGATCCCACTCGATCCGTTTATCGTGGTGCCCCTGTTTCTTGGTTTCCTAGTGTGTGAGGAGCGTACACCGCTAGATGGTGTGTGAAAAAATGAATGCTGAGCAACTCACCAGGACAAAATAATCAAATTTAGAGTGCTTTGAAAAAAGTAGTTTGAACAGCAGTGTGCACACAGCAATGCAGCTAGCAGGTAGCCTTAAAAGGCAGCCTAATCACCACCAGCGCTGCTGCACACAACAAAAATCCTCCCCTTTCACTGCACACTAACTGTACAGTGAAAAGCGCTATCAGCAGAAGCAGTTTTTTTTCCTTCTTCCCTGCCTAACGCTCTCCCTGTTCAGAATCAGCAGCAGCACCTCTCCCTATTGTAAGATCGGCAGAAGTAAGATGGCGGTTGGCGATCACAGCCTTTTATACCCACTGTGACGCCACACAAAGCCAGCCAATCACTTCAATGCCCTTCTCTAAGATGGTGCTGACCGCTGCGCATGTCATTGCGTTGCCCACAGTGTGCGTCCTCCATCATTGGGTGAGAAAAGGTGCTGAAAGTATCATTTGAAATGCGACTTTGGTGCGCTGATCGGCAACCTCATGGCCGACCTCACGCTAGGGTCGGGTTTCGATCGGCGAAACCCGACTTTGGCGAAAGTCGGCGATTTTTGAATCTGAGCGACTTGTTTCGCTCAACTCTACTCCTGACCATAACCTTTCCACTTGACCAAGTACTGGAGTCACTGTCTAGCCAGACGAGAATCCAATACCTTCTCTACTTCAAACTCCAGATTACCCGGGCCTTAACCAATGCAGGATCAGGGGGCACAGCCATGGGAACTACTGGCTCCACAAGCCTTTTCAACAAAGATTTATGAAAGACGTTGTGAATCTTAAACGTTCCTGGAAGAGCCAAACGGAATGAAACGGCATTAAGGATTTCCAATATCTTATCAGGTCCAATGAACCTTGGCTTAAATTTTGGAGACACAACTTTCATAGGAGTACTTTTTGAGGACAACCAAACCATGTCACCCACTTTAAATCGGGGACCCATAGTCCTATGCCGGTCGGAAAACCGTTGGGCCTTCAACTGAGAGTGAGACAACTTATCCATTATTTGATCCCAAATCTGCTGCATTTTCTCTACCACAGAATCAACACTTGGACAGGCCGAAGCCTCCACCTGCCCTGAAGAAAACCGAGGATGAAACCCGAAGTTGCAGAAAAAAGGAGACATCAAAGTGGCAGAACTAGCCCTATTATTTAGAGCAAATTCAGCCAAGGGCCAAAAAGAAACCCAGTCATCTTGATCAGCAGACACAAAACATCTCAAATAGGTTTCCAAAGTCTGGTTTTCTCTCTCAGTCTGCCCATTGGTCTGAGGGTGAAACGCAGAAGAGAAGGACAACTGAATTTCCAGTTTAGAACAAAAAGCTCTCCAAAATCTGGAAACAAACTGTACTCTTCTGTCAGACACAATGTTCTCTGGAATACCGTGCAAACGAACCACCTGCTGTAAAAACAAGGGCACCAACTCAGAAGAGGATGGCAACATCGGCAGTGGTACAAGATGGATAATCTTTTAAAATCTATCACAGATCACCCAGATAACAGTCATTCTTTGATAGACAGGGAGGTCGGAAATAAAATCCATTGAGATATGGGTCCATGGCCTCCTGGGCACCAGCAGTGGCACTAACAATCCACTAGAACGAGAACAGGGTTTGGACTGAGAACAAGTCCCACAGGACTGTACAAAATTCCTGACATCACGAGATAAAGCAGGCCACCAAAAAGACCGACTCACCAAATCTCTGGTACCAAAAATACCAGGATGAGCCGCTAGCGCGGAGCAATGAATTTCAGACATTACTCTTCTCCTCCACTGGTCGGGGACATACAGTTTCCCCATAAGGCATCGTTCAGGTTTGTCCTCCTGAAATTCCTCCAGGGCAAGTCTCAAATGGGGTGAAATAGCGGAAAGAACCACACCCTCATTTAGAATGGTAGTAGGCTCAGTCACATCAAGAGAATCCGCAAAGAAACTCCTAGAGAGGGCATCCGCCTTAATATTCTTAGTGCCCGGAAGAAAGGAGACCACAAAATTAAAACGTGTGAAAAACTAGGCCCACCTAGCCTGTTTAGGATTCAATCACTTGGCTGATTTGAGATAGATCAAGTTCTTGTGGTCGGTGAGGATCACAACTTGATGTCTGGCCCCCTCCAACCAATGTCTCCACTCTTCAAACGCCCACTTCATAGCCAACAATTCCCGATTCTCCACATCATAATTTGTTGTGAACTCATTTTCTGGTCTGCCTCTGGTTTCTGGTGAGTGAAATGGTGTAGTGAAACCTCCACCAGGGGGAGCTGGTGAGGGAAGAGAGGTTACACACTAAGAGTAGCAAACACTGAGCAATAGCACAGGTGTGACAGGTAATGAGAGAGAATGGTCAGACAATCCGAGTCAGAAACTAGCAGGAGCAGACGTACCAGAAGGAGCAGCAATACACGTAGTCAAAATACCAAGCCGAGGGTCAGAAAGCCAAAACATGAGCACAGGGTCCAGAAACGTGAGGCGAAATATGTGGTCGGGGTAAAAGCCGGGAAGTCACATGCCAGAGAGGAAACGTAGGAGCAGAGATGAATACCAAGTGAAGGGGTCAGAGATCAGTCCGGGTCATACATGTGGATACAAGTCAGAGGCAGGAGGATCACCAAGGTCCAAGGGTCAGAGGCTCTAAACTGGAAGCTTGAGCTATCACTAACACTGGTCAGCAGGCTGTGAGAGACTGAAATAGCCCAGCTAGCTCCAGAATGAGGCTGAGGAGCTTAACCCCCGCATGACCAGTCCAGAGTGAAGACAGCAGAAAATAAACTCCGGACTGGACCATGACAGCTGGTTATGCTGACAGAGGAGTTGTGAGTTCTCTTTCTGGGCTCCCTCTGGTGGTGGCAGGAGGTAGTGAAGCTGATCTAGTTAACAGAGACCTGCCACCTGATAATGAGGAAGAGGATTGGACATCTGGAGTCTCAGAATGGATTTAAGACAGCCGACTCCCTATTCCCATGCTGGTGTTTTTTTCCTGCCTCCTGAGGTCTTAGTTTGCAGCTCAGTTCCTGCCTTCTCAACCTTCTCAAGCTAAGTTGTTCTCTGCTTATTTTCTCATTTGATTTGGTTTGGTCTATTCAGTTTTTTGTGCGGTCAGCCAGCCCTGGCTGGGGCTGTGCTGAATTTCCACTCTTATGTCATTGTATGTGCTAGTTTGCTTTTTGTCCCTTATTAGATTGGCCTCTTTTTGCTCTGTTCTCAGAATCTGCCAGAGTGCTGATATAGTGGGAGAAGTCTAGTGACTTCAGGGTATTTTTTGCTATCAGAAGTGTTGGACATTTTTTATGTAGGGTTTTTGGCGTGATTGCAGACAGTATCTTTCCTTTCCTGTTCTTTCTAGTTAATGTGGGCCCCATCGTTTGCTCAGCCTATTTTCCTACCTGTATTTGTGCTTTCATCTTGTCTCACCATCAATACATGTGTGGGGGCTGTCTATTCCTTTGGGGTCTGCTCTGGGGCAGTTTAGATTTCCCCTTTTCTTGCTTTAGGCTTATTTAATCCTCTGGCTGTGGCGAGGCATCTAGAATCATCGTAGGTACGCTCCACAGCTGCTGTTAGTTGTTAGGATCAAGGGTCTGCAATCCGCGAAGTTACCAACCTCTCTGGTTTTCTGTGACTTAGCTTGGTCTTGTTTTCGTCCTCGGTGACCCATTCATAACAATAATTACGTTCAGATGGGGAAAATTTTCGAGAAAAGAAGGCACAAGGATTCATCTTAGAGGTTACCGGATCTCTTTGAGACAAAACGGCTCCTGCACCAATCTCAGAAGCATCTATCTTCACCAGAAATGGGACTGAAACATCAGGTTGCAGTAGAACAGGAGCAGAAGTGAATCTCCGCTTAAGCTCCTGAAACAACGAAACTGCCTCTGGAGACCAATTCACCACATCAGCGCCCTTTTTGGTCAAATCAGTCAGTGGTTTAACAACACCAGAAAAATTACTTATGTATTTACGGTAGAAATTAGCAAAACCCAAAAATATCTGGAGAGCCTTCAAGGAAGTGGGCTGTACCCAATCATAAATGGCCTGGACCTTGACTGGGTCCATTTCAATATCGGATGGGGACAAAATGAATCCCAAAAACTAAATTTTTTGTACACCAAAGAGACATTACGATCCCTTAACATAGAGCATTTTCTCTCAAAATCCAGAATGCAATCCAATATGTTCCACATGAGAATCCCAATCATTGGAAATAATCAAAATATCGTCCATATAAACGATCAAAAACTTGTCCATAAAATCCCGATAAATATCGTTCATGAAAGATTGGAAGACAGAAGGGGCATTAGTGAGCCCAAAAGGCATCACTAGGTACTCAAAATGCCCCACAGGAGTATTAAATGCCGTCATCTATTCATCACCGTGCTAGATGCAAATAAGATTATACGCCCCCTAAGGTCAAGCTTGGTAAGCCAACTAGCACCTTTCACTCTGGAGAATTAATCGGAAATCAAGGGTAACGGATACTGATATGTAACAGTAATTTTATTAAGGGGACGATAGTCAATACATGGCCTCAATGAGCCATCTTTCTTGTCCACAAAGAAAAAGCCGGCACCTAAAGGTGAAGAGGACGGTCTAATATGACCCTTCTCCAATGACTCCTTGATATAAAATCGCATGGCATCATGTTCAGGTACAGATAAATTGAAGAGCCGACCCTTGGGAAATTAACAACCATGCACTAACTCGATCGCGCAA
Organism: Dendrobates tinctorius; assembly: GCF_039654945.1. Taxonomy (NCBI): domain Eukaryota; kingdom Metazoa; phylum Chordata; class Amphibia; order Anura; family Dendrobatidae; genus Dendrobates; species Dendrobates tinctorius. Next base: position 1,820,312 of record NW_027361669.1, on the reverse strand, counting down.
TCATAACTCCTATGAGGAGGCAAGGACGCAGACTTACTCTTACTAAATACATCAGAGAAATCAGCCAAATAGTCAGGAATAGAGTTGAGCGAAACGGGTCGAAAAAATTCAAAAGTCGCCGACTTTTGGCAAAGTCGGGTTTCATGAAACGAAACCCGACCCTAGGATGAGGTCGGCCACGAGGTCGGCGACTTACGCGCCAAAGTCGCATTTCAAAAGTTTGTTTTGCGCTCTTTTTCAGCCAATCAGGATCCACGGACACTGTGGGCAACGTGATGACATAGGCACGGGTCACCACCATCTTTCAGAAGGGCATGCAAGTGATTGGCTTGCTTTGGGGGGCGTCACAGGGGGTATAAAAGGGCGTGCACGCCGACCGCCATGTTACTCATGCTGATCTCAGAATAGGGAGAGCTGCTGCTGATGATGATTTTGTAGGGAGAGCGTTAGGCAGGGAAGAAGACACCAAAAACAGCTTCTGCTGCTAGCGATTTTGCCTGTACAACACACCAGTCACTGTGCAGTGCAAAGGGAGGCTATATAGTGGTGTATCAGTGGTGTTGGTTGTTGGGCTGCCTTCTAAGGTTTCCTGACATTCCTGCATTGCTGTTTACCCACTGCTCCGCAAACTGCTTTTTTAAAAGCAATCACAATTTTTTTTTTTGTCCTGCTGAGAAGAAGAAAAAAAAACTGCTTCTGCTGCTAGCGATTTTGCCTGTACAACACACCAGTCACTGTGCAGTGCAAGGGGAGGCTATATAGTGGTGTATCAGTGGTGTTGGTTGTTGGGCTGCCTTCTAAGGCTTCCTGACATTCCTGCATTGCTGTTTACCCACTGCTCCGCAAACTGCTTTTTTAAAAGCAATCACAATTTTTTTTTTTTGTCCTGCTGAGGTACTGAGCGTGCATTTTTTCACACCATACAGCGGTGTACGCTCCTCACACAGTACCGTGTAACGGCTGTTATCACAGCCACAGTGAAGCTATCAGTGAGTCACTCTGTGAGAATAAGTCGAGGACATGTTCCGTTCTTACAGACCTGCACTCTAGGGAGATTCCAATTCTGCCCAATTCTACATACACCTTGTAGTTTGTGATACACTAGCCAATTTCTGCCTGTGACATAGCGCTCAGATATTCAGTGGGCCTCACACAATCCATAAGTGTCCAGTGTCCACAAGTGTGTGCAGAAATTAAAAATCTCCCTTATCCTCTAGTGACTTTGGTCACAGCTCTGCCATCGAGCCTGTGACTGAGCGCTCAGATACTCAGTGGGCCTCACACAATCCATAAGTGTCCAGTGTCCACAAGTGTGTGCAGAAATTAAAAATCTCCCTTATCCTCTAGTCACTTTGGTCACAGCTCTGCCATCGAGCCTGTGACAGAGCGCTCAGATACTCAGTGGGCCTCACACAATCCATAAGTGTCCAGTGTCCACAAGTGTGTGCAGAAATTAAAAATCTCCCTTATCCTCTAGTCACTTTGGTCACAGCTCTGCCATCGAGCCTGTGACAGAGCGCTCAGATACTCAGTGGGCCTCACACAATCCATAAGTGTCCAGTGTCCACAAGTGTGTGCAGAAATTAAAAATCTCCCTTATCCTCTAGTCACTTTGGTCACAGCTCTGCCATCGAGCCTGTGACAGAGCGCTCAGATACTCAGTGGGCCTCACACAATCCATAAGTGTCCAGTGTCCACAAGTGTGTGCAGAAATTAAAAATCTCCCTTATCCTCTAGTCACTTTGGTCACAGCTCTGCCATCGAGCCTGTGACAGAGCGCTCAGATACTCAGTGGGCCTCACACAATCCATAAGTGTCCAGTGTCCACAAGTGTGTGCAGAAATTAAAAATCTCCCTTATCCTCTAGTCACTTTGGTCACAGCTCTGCCATCGAGCCTGTGACAGAGCACTCAGATACTCAGTGGGCCTCACACAATCCATAAGAGTCCAGTGTCCACAAGTGTGTGCAGAAATTAAAAATCTCCCTTATCCTCTAGTCACTTTGGTCACAGCTCTGCCAACGAGCCTGTGACAGAGCGCTCAGATGCTCAGTGGGCCTCACACAATCCATAAGTGTCCAGTGTCCACAAGTATGTGCAGAAATTAAAAATCTCCCTTATCCTCTAGTCACTTTGGTCACAGCTCTGCCATCGAGCCTGTGACAGAGCGCTCAGATACTCAGTGGGCCTCACACAATCCATAAGTGTCCAGTGTCCACAAGTGTGTGCAGAAATTAAAAATCTCCCTTATCCTCTAGTCACTTTGGTCACAGCTCTGCCATCGAGCCTGTGACAGAGCGCTCAGATAATCAGTGGGCCTCACACAATCCATAAGTGTCCAGTGTCCACAAGTGTGTGCAGAAATTAAAAATCTCCCTTATCCTCTAGTCACTTTGGTCACAGCTCTGCCATCGAGCCTGTGACAGAGCGCTCAGATACTCAGTGGGCCTCACTCAATCCAAAAGTGTCCAGTGTCCACAAGTGTCTGCAGAAATTCAAAATCTCCCCTGTCCTATAGACACCTTGTACCTTGTTTTACATTACTATATAGTTTGTTGGATTTTGTCTACATTTCTACCAAAAATGAGGAAGGCTGGTGGAAGAGGCCGTGGAATTGGGCGGGGGTTGGCAGCTGGTAATGATGGTGTTGGTGGTGGATCTGATGGTAGTGGCAAGAGCAAAATAGGACCGAATGCAGGAGGTGTTGAGCCTGCGTCATCGTCTGGCTACATAAGGCCTCGAACGCTTAGTTTTTTAGGAGTTGGCAAACCGCTTTTAAAGCCAGAGCATCAGGAAAAAGTTTTGTCTTACATTGCTGACTCAGCCTCCAGCTCTATCGCCTCCTCTTCTTCAGTTGTAAAAAGTAAAAGCACTGAGTCATCATTGGAGGCTCATGTTCATGAACCACACCTTTCCTTGTGTCCTTCACCCCAACCAAGATTGAAGGATGACGCAGGCCATACTACTGATTACTCCATGGAGCTGTTTTCACATACCATGCCTGGATTATCAAGTGAAATGGTGAATTACCCAGGCCAAGATGAATCTGACATGGAGTGCACTGATGCACAGCCGCTGATGGATGATTCTGCTGGTACATTCACTCAGAGCACTACATTGTCCTCGCAGTGTACAGAGCCAGATTCTGACCCTGATGAGACTCAGGTGCCCCTTCCCGCACACTATACCACCATACACGGTGACACAGAGGAAGGTGCACATGACATAGAAGAGGAGGTGATGGATGACCCAGTTGTTGACCCAGATTGGCATCCATTGGGGGAAGAGGGTGCTGCTTCCAATAGCTCAGATGAGGAGCATCCACAGCAGACATCGACATCGCAACAGCTGTTATCTGGCAGGCCCGGAGCACTCCAAAGACAGGTTCCAAACATCAAAAGAGTTGCTGGACAGCTTGTCCAGAGGGTCAAAAGATCACAGCGTGCTAGGCCGCAAAATGTCTGCCAAAGTAGGAAGAGTGCAGTGTGGCACTTTTTTGAACAAAATCCTCATGATCAGGCCAAGGTTATCTGTAAGAAGTGCGCAAAGACCTTTAGCCGAGGGAAAAATCTGAAAAATTTGAATACCAGTTGCATGCTTAGACATTTAACCAGCATGCACTTGCAAGCGTGGACACAACACCAAACCTCAAGTGCCACATGTGCAACTGATCACAACGAAGGTAGTCAGCAACGCTACATTGTTTCCCCCATTGTAAGCCCACCGGTTAGCACAGCAGCAAATGTTGAGGTGTCGTTGCAATCCTACAGCAGTCAGGGAATCCCACTGTTATATCAACGAAAGACTGATTCTAGGCCATCAGAAAGAACAACAACTCCATCACCATCATCAACCCTCTCTCAGTCCACCCTGTCCACCGCTACTTCCACCATATGCAGCTCTCAAGTCCAGCTCACCCTCCCAGACACTATGAGTAGGTCAAGAAAGTACTCAGTCTCTCATCCGCGTACACTCGGTTTGAAAGCCCACATTGCCAAACTAATCTCGTTTGAGATGATGCCCTTTCGGTTGGTGGAAAGCACAGCTTTCCGCGAACTCATGGCCTATGCAGTACCACGCTATGACCTACCCAGTCACCACTTCTTCTCTCGCAAAGCCATCCCAGCCCTCCACCATCATGTGAAAGACCGCATTGTCCATGCACTCAAGCAGTCAGTGAGCGGAAAGGTGCACCTCACAACTGATGCATGGTCCAGTCGGCATGGCCAGGGCCGTTACGTGTCCATCACTGCGCACTGGGTTAATGTGGTGGATGCTGGGTCCACAGGGGACAGCGGTGGTGGGACAGTGCTGCCTAGCCCACGGTATAGGAAACAGTTGGCTGTAGGCGTTCCACCCTCCTCCTCCTCCAGATGCGAAAGCTCGTCCACAGAGCGCAGTCGTACGAGCACTCCATCTGCAGCTGCCACTGTTGCACACGATGTGTCCCCCTATCGAGCAGCTAGTGGAAAGCGTCAGCAGGCTGTGTTGCAGATGATGTGTTTGGGCGAGAGACACACCGCCGAGGTGCTGGCCGAGTACTTTCAGCGACAAACTGAGTCATGGCTGGGCAGTCTACATCTTGAGGCAGGCAAGGTAGTTAGTGATAACGGCCGGAATTTTGTGGCAGCCATAGCCCATTCAAAACTCAGCCACATACCTTGCTTGGCTCACACCTTGAACCTGGTGGTGCAGTGCTTCCTCAAAAATTATCCGGAGTTAACAGCCCTGCTCCAGAAGGTGCGAAGACTGTGCGCGCACATCCGCCGGTCGCCTGTACACTCCGTTCGTATGCAGAAGCTGCAGCGATTGCTCCACCTTCCCAACCACCGCCTCATTATCGACATTGCAACAAGGTGGAACTCCACCCTGCACATGGTGGAGCGGCTGTGCGAGCAGAGGCAGGCCATAATGCATTTGTGGGAGGATACAAGGCCAGGCACTTTGAGAGCAGACATGGAGTTGACAGGTGTGCAGTGGTCGAAGCTGAAAGACCTCTGTAAAGTCCTTCAATGTTTTGAGGAATGCACACAGCTGGTAAGCGCAGATGACGCCATCCTAAGCATGAGCATCCCACTTATGCGTCTGCTTAAGCAAACTTTGACGCACCTTAAGGAGCAGACTTCTGCAGCCAATGTTGATGAGGAGGAAGAGGAGGAGGGATTCCTTGATGACATTCAGCCATTGTCTGCTCAGGGACCTCTCCTGGACGAGGTGGAGGAAGAAGAGGAGGAGAAGGATGATGGGGATGATTACTTAGGGGAGGAGGATGCATCTCGTGGGGCAAGTGAAAATGTTGGCGTGGCAAGGTCTGGTACAGGGTTTGTGCGTGACTGGAGGGATGTGGATTTGCCAGAAAGTGCTCCTCCAACCAGCACTCGCAGTGCATCATTGACACCGGGAACATTGGCCCACATGTCAGATTATGCCTTGCAGATCCTAAAAAGGGCATTGCCAAAATGATGAACGATGACGACTACTGGTTGGCCAGCATCCTGGATCCACGCTATAAAGGCAAATTACAAAACATCATGCCACAGGAGAACCTTGACCTAATATTGGCTAATAAACAAGCAACTCTGGTAAATCGGTTGCTTGAGGCATTCCCAGCACACAGCAGCGGAGATGGTCCTCACACGAGCCGTACGGGCCGGGGGCAGCTTGGCAGAGGTGTTCGTGGTGCACACAGCAGAAGTGGCGTTGGAGACAGGGGTTTCATGACAATGTTGTGGACTGATTTTTCAAATACCGCTCACACAACTGGTAATACTGCATCGATGGAAAGTGACAGGAGACAGCAGTTGTCAACTATGGTTACAAACTACTTTTCCTCCCATATCGATGTTCTCCCACACAGGTCATTCCCCTTTGACTATTGGGCCGCTAAACTGGACACATGGCCTGAATTGGCACAATATGCTTTACAGGAGCTTGCTTGCCCAGCTGCAAGTGTGCTATCGGAAAGAGTCTTCAGTAGAGTTGAGCGAAACGGGTCGAAAAAATTCAAAAGTCGCCGACTTTTGGCAAAGTCGGGTTTCATGAAACGAAACCCGACCCTAGGATGAGGTCGGCCACGAGGTCGGCGACTTACTCGCCAAAGTCGCGTTTCAAAAGTTTGTTTTGCGCTCTTTTTCAGCCAATCAGGATCCACGGACACTGTGGGCAACGTGATGACATAGGCACGGGTCACCACCATCTTTCAGAAGGGCATGCAAGTGATTGGCTTGCTTTGGTGGGCGTCACAGGGGGTATAAAAGGGCGTGCACGCCGACCGCCATCTTACTTCTGCCGATCTTAGTATAGGGAGAGGTTGCTGCTGATTCTGTAGGAAGAGCGTTAGGCAGGAAAGAAGACAAAAAAACTGCTTCTGCTGCTAGCGATTTGGCCTGCACAACACACCAGTCACTGTGTGTGCAGTGCAAGGGGAGGCTATATAGTGGTGTATCAGTGGTGTTGGTTGTTGGGCTGCCTTTTAAGGCTTCCTGACAGGCTGGCATTGCTGTTTACCCACTGCTCCGCAAACTGCTTTTTTAAAAGCAATCCCAATTTTTTTTTTTTGTCCTGCTGAGAAGAAAAAAAAACTGCTTCTGCTGCTAGCAATTTGGCCTGCACAAAACACCAGTCACTGTGTGTGCAGTGCAAGGGGAGGCTATATAGTGGTGTATCAGTGGTGTTGGTTGTTGGGCTGTCTTCTAAGGCTTCCTGACAGGCTGGCATTGCTGTTTACCCACTGCTCCGCAAACTGCTTTTTTAAAAGCAATCCAATCTCCCTTATCCTCTAGTCACTTTTGTCACAGCTGTGCCATCGAGCCTGTCACATAGCGCTCAGATATTCATTGGGCCTCACACAATCCAAAAGTGTCCAGTGTCCAAAAGTGTGTGCAGAGATTCAAAATCTCCCTTATCCTCTAGTCACTTTTGTCACAGCAGTGCCATCGAGCCTGTCACATAGCGCTCAGATATCAGTGGGCCTCACACAATCCAAAAGTGTCCAGTGTCCAAAAGTGTGTGCAGATATTCAAAATCTCCCTTATCCTCTAGTCACTTTTGTCACAGCAGTGCCATCGAGCCTGTCACATAGCGCTCAGATATCAGTGGGCCTCACACAATCCAAAAGTGTCCATTGTCCACAAGTGTGTTCAGAAATTCAAAATCTCCCTTATCCTCTAGTCACTTTTGTCACAGCTGTGCCATCGAGCCTGTCACATAGCGCTCAGATATCAGTGGGCCTCACACAATCCAAAAGTGTCCAGTGTCCAAAAGTGTGTGCAGATATTCAAAATCTCCCTTATCTTCTAGTCACTTTTGTCACAGCAGTGCCATTGAGCCTGTCAGATAGCACTCAGATATCAGTGGGCCTCACACAATCTAAAAGTGTCCAGTGTCCAAAAGTGTGTGCAGATATTCAAAATCTCCCTTATCCTCTAGTCACTTTTGTCACAGCAGTGCCATCGAGCCTGTCACATAGCGCTCAGATATCAGTGGGCCTCACACAATCCAAAAGTGTCCAGTGTCCAAAAGTGTGTGCAGATATTCAAAATCTCCCTTATCCTCTAGTCACTTTTGTCACAGCAGTGCCATCGAGCCTGTCACATAGCGCTCAGATATCAGTGGGCCTCACACAATCCAAAAGTGTCCAGTGTCCAAAAGTGTGTGCAGATATTCAAAATCTCACTTATCCTCTAGTGACTTTTGTCACAGCAGTGCCATCGAGCCTGTCACATAGCGCTCAGATATCAGTGGGCCTCACACAATCCAAAAGTGTCCAGTGTCCAAAAGTGTGTGCAGATATTCAAAATCTCCCTTATCCTCTAGTCACTTTTGTCACAGCAGTGCCATCGAGCCTGTCACATAGCGCTCAGATATCAGTGGGCCTCACACAATCCAAAAGTGTCCACTGTCCACAAGTGTGTTCAGAAATTCAAAATCTCCCTTATCCTCTAGTCACTTTTGTCACAGCTGTGCCATCGAGCCTGTCACATAGCGCTCAGATATCAGTGGGCCTCACACAATCCAAAAGTGTCCAGTGTCCAAAAGTGTGTGCAGATATTCAAAATCTCCCTTATCTTCTAGTCACTTTTGTCACAGCAGTGCCATTGAGCCTGTCACATAGCACTCAGATATCAGTGGGCCTCACACAATCTAAAAGTGTCCAGTGTCCAAAAGTGTGTGCAGATATTCAAAATCTCCCTTATCCTCTAGTCACTTTTGTCACAGCAGTGCCATCGAGCCTGTCACATAGCGCTCAGATATCAGTGGGCCTCACACAATCCAAAAGTGTCCAGTGTCCAAAAGTGTGTGCAGATATTCAAAATCTCCCTTATCCTCTAGTCACTTTTGTCACAGCAGTGCCATCGAGCCTGTCACATAGCGCTCAGATATCAGTGGGCCTCACACAATCCAAAAGTGTCCAGTGTCCAAAAGTGTGTGCAGATATTCAAAATCTCACTTATCCTCTAGTGACTTTTGTCACAGCAGTGCCATCGAGCCTGTCACATAGCGCTCAGATATCAGTGGGCCTCACACAATCCAAAAGTGTCCAGTGTCCAAAAGTGTGTGCAGATATTCAAAATCTCCCTTATCCTCTAGTCACTTTTGTCACAGCAGTGCCATCGAGCCTGTCACATAGCGCTCAGATATCAGTGGGCCTCACACAATCCAAAAGTGTCCACTGTCCACAAGTGTGTGCAGAAATTCAAAATCTCCCTTATCCTCTAGTTACTTTTGTCACAGCTGTGCCATCGAGCCTGTCACATAGCGCTCAGATATCAGTGGGCCTCACACAATCCAAAAGTGTCCAGTGTCCAAAAGTGTGTGCAGAGATTCAAAATCTCCCTTATCCTCTAGTCACTTTTGTCACAACAGTGCCATCGAGCCTGTCACATAGCGCTCAGATATCAGTGGGCCTCACACAATCCAAAAGTGTCCAGTGTCCAAAAGTGTGTGCAGATATTCAAAATCTCCCTTATCCTCTAGTCACTTTTGTCACAGCAGTGCCATCGAGCCTGTCACATAGCGCTCAGATATCAGTGGGCCTCACACAATCCAAAAGTGTCCAGTGTCCAAAAGTGTGTGCAGATATTCAAAATCTCCCTTATCCTCTAGTCACTTTTGTCACAGCAGTGCCATCGAGCCTGTCACATAGCGCTCAGATATCAGTGGGCCTCACACAATCCAAAAGTGTCCAGTGTCCAAAAGTGTGTGCAGATATTCAAAATCTCCCTTATCCTCTAGTCACTTTTGTCACAGCAGTGCCATCGAGCCTGTCACATAGCGCTCAGATATCAGTGGGCCTCACACAATCCAAAAGTGTCCAGTGTCCAAAAGTGTGTGCAGATATTCAAAATCTCCCTTATCCTCTAGTCACTTTTGTCACAGCAGTGCCATCGAGCCTGTCACATAGCGCTCAGATATCAGTGGGCCTCACACAATCCAAAAGTGTCCAGTGTCCAAAAGTGTGTGCAGAAATTCAAAATCTCCCTTATCCTCTAGTCACTTTTGTCACAGCTGTGCCATCGAGCCTGTCACATAGCGCTCAGATATCAGTGGGCCTCACACAATCCAAAAGTGTCCAGTGTCCAAAAGTGTGTGCAGATATTCAAAATCTCCCTTATCCTCTAGTCACTTTTGTCACAGCAGTGCCATCGAGCCTGTCCCATAGCGCTCAGATATCAGTGGGCCTCATACAATCCAAAAGTGTCCAGTGTCCAAAAGTGTGTGCAGATATTCAAAATCTCCCTTATCCTCTAGTCACTTTTGTCACAGCAGTGCCATCGAGCCTGTCACATAGCGCTCAGATATCAGTGGGCCTCACACAATCCAAAAGTGTCCAGTGTCCAAAAGTGTGTGCAGATATTCAAAATCTCCCTTATCCTCTAGTCACTTTTGTCACAGCAGTGCCATCGAGCCTGTCACATAGCGCTCAGATATCAGTGGGCCTCACACAATCCAAAAGTGTCCAGTGTCCACAAGTGTGTGCAGATATTCAAAATCTCCCTTATCCTATAGTCACTTTTGTCACAGCAGTGCCATCGAGCCTGTCACATAGCGCTCAGATATCAGTGGGCCTCACACAATCCAAAAGTGTCCAGTGTCCAAAAGTGTGTGCAGATATTCAAAATCTCCCTTATCCTCTAGTCACTTTTGTCACAGCAGTGCCATCGAGCCTGTCACATAGCGCTCAGATATCAATGGGCCTAACACAATCCAAAAGTGTCCAGTGTCCACAAGTGTGTGCAGATATTCAAAATCTCCCTTATCCTCTAGTCACTTTTGTCACAGCAGTGCCATCGAGCCTGTCACATAGCGCTCAGATATCAGTGGGCCTCACACAATCCAAAAGTGTCCAGTGTCCAAAAGTGTGTGCAGATATTCAAAATCTCCCTTATCCTCTAGTCACTTTTGTTACAGCAGTGCCATCGAGCCTGTCACATAGCGCTCAGATATCAGTGGGCCTCACACAATCCAAAAGTGTCCAGTGTCCAAAAGTGTGTGCAGATATTCAAAATCTCCCTTATCCTCTAGTCACTTTTGTCACAGCAGTGCCTTCGAGCCTGTCACATAGCGCTCAGATATCAGTGGGCCTCACACAATCCAAAAGTGTCCAGTGTCCACAAGTGTGTGCAGATATTCAAAATCTCCCTTATCCTATAGTCACTTTTGTCACAGCAGTGCCATCGAGCCTGTCACATAGCGCTCAGATATCAGTGGGCCTCACACAATCCAAAAGTGTCCAGTGTCCAAAAGTGTGTGCAGATATTCAAAATCTCCCTTATCCTCTAGTCACTTTTGTCACAGCAGTGCCATCGAGCCTGTCACATAGCGCTCAGATATCAATGGGCCTAACACAATCCAAAAGTGTCCAGTGTCCACAAGTGTGTGCAGATATTCAAAATCTCCCTTATCCTCTAGTCACTTTTGTCACAGCAGTGCCATCGAGCCTGTCACATAGCGCTCAGATATCAGTGGGCCTCACACAATCCAAAAGTGTCCAGTGTCCAAAAGTGTGTGCAGATATTCAAAATCTCCCTTATCCTCTAGTCACTTTTGTCACAGCAGTGCCATCGAGCCGTCACATAGCGCTCAGATATCAGTGGGCCTCACACAATCCAAAAGTGTCCAGTGTCCAAAAGTGTGTGCAGATATTCAAAATCTCCCTTATCCTCTAGTCACTTTTGTCACAGCAGTGCCATCGAGCCTGTCACATAGCGCTCAGATATCAGTGGGCCTCACACAATCCAAAAGTGTTCAGTGTCCAAAAGTGTTTGCAGATATTCAAAATCTCCCTTATCCTCTAGTCACTTTTGTCACAGCAGTGCCATCGAGCCTGTCACATAGCGCTCAGATATCAGTGGGCCTCACACAATCCAAAAGTGTCCAGTGTCCAAAAGTGTGTGCAGATATTCAAAATCTCCCTTATCCTCTAGTCACTTTTGTCACAGCAGTGCCATCGAGCCTGTCACATAGCGCTCAGATATCAGTGGGCCTCACACAATCCAAAAGTGTTCAGTGTCCAAAAGTGTTTGCAGATATTCAAAATCTCCCTTATCCTCTAGTCACTTTTGTCACAGCAGTGCCATCGAGCCTGTCACATAGCGCTCAGATATCAGTGGGCCTCACACAATCCAAAAGTGTCCACTGTCCACAAGTGTGTGCAGAAATTCAAAATCTCCCTTATCCTCTAGTCACTTTTGTCACAGCTGTGCCATCGAGCCTGTCACATAGCGCTCAGATATCAGTGGGCCTCACATAATCCAAAAGTGTCCAGTGTCCAAAAGTGTGTGCAGAGATTCAAAATCTCCCTTATCCTCTAGTCACTTTTGTCACAGCAGTGCCATCGAGCCTGTCACATAGCGCTCAGATATCAGTGGGCCTCACACAATCCAAAAGTGTCCAGTGTCCAAAAGTGTGTGCAGATATTCAAAATCTCCCTTATCCTCTAGTCACTTTTGTCACAGCTGTGCCATCGAGCCTGTCACATAGCGCTCAGATATCAGTGGGCCTCACACAATCCAAAAGTGTCCAGTGTCCAAAAGTGTGTGCAGATATTCAAAATCTCCCTTATCCTCTAGTCACTTTTGTCACAGCAGTGCCATCGAGCCTGTCACATAGCGCTCAGATATCAGTGGGCCTCACACAATCCAAAAGTGTCCAGTGTCCAAAAGTGTGTGCAGATATTCAAGATCTCCCTTATCCTCTAGTCACTTTTGTCGCAGCAGTGCCATCGAGCCTGTCACATAGCGCTCAGATATCAGTGGGCCTCACACAATCCAAAAGTGTCCAGTGTCCAAAAGTGTGTGCAGAGATTCAAAATCTCCCTTATCCTCTAGTCACTTTTGTCACAGCAGTGCCATCGAGCCTGTCACATAGCGCTCAGATATCAGTGGGCCTCACACAATCCAAAAGTGTCCAGTGTCCAAAAGTGTGTGCAGAAATTCAAAATCTCCCTTATCCTCTAGTCACTTTTGTCACAGCTGTGCCATCGAGCCTGTCACATAGCGCTCAGATATCAGTGGGCCTCACACAATCCAAAAGTGTCCAGTGTCCAAAAGTGTGTGCAGATATTCAAAATCTCCCTTATCCTCTAGTCACTTTTGTCACAGCAGTGCCATCGAGCCTGTCACATAGCGCTCAGATATCAGTGGGCCTCACACAATCCAAAAGTGTCCAGTGTCCAAAAGTGTGTGCAGATATTCAAAATCTCCCTTATCCTCTAGTCACTTTTGTCACAGCAGTGCCATCGAGCCTGTCACATAGCGCTCAGATATCAGTGGGCCTCACACAATCCAAAAGTGTCCAGTGTCCAAAAGTGTGTGCAGATATTCAAAATCTCCCTTATCCTCTAGTCACTTTTGTCACAGCAGTGCCTTCGAGCCTGTCACATAGCGCTCAGATATCAGTGGGCCTCACACAATCCAAAAGTGTCCAGTGTCCACAAGTGTGTGCAGATATTCAAAATCTCCCTTATCCTCTAGTCACTTTTGTCACAGCAGTGCCATCGAGCCTGTCACATAGCGCTCAGATATCAGTGGGCCTCACACAATCCAAAAGTGTCCAGTGTCCAAAAGTGTGTGCAGATATTCAAAATCTCCCTTATCCTCTAGTCACTTTTGTCACAGCAGTGCCATCGAGCCTGTCACATAGCGCTCAGATATCAGTGGGCCTCACACAATCCAAAAGTGTCCAGTGTCCAAAAGTGTGTGCAGATATTCAAAATCTCCCTTATCCTCTAGTCACTTTTGTCACAGCAGTGCCATCGAGCCGTCACATAGCGCTCAGATATCAGTGGGCCTCACACAATCCAAAAGTGTCCAGTGTCCAAAAGTGTGTGCAGATATTCAAAATCTCCCTTATCCTCTAGTCACTTTTGTCACAGCAGTGCCATCGAGCCTGTCACATAGCGCTCAGATATCAGTGGGCCTCACACAATCCAAAAGTGTTCAGTGTCCAAAAGTGTGTGCAGATATTCAAAATCTCCCTTATCCTCTAGTCACTTTTGTCACAGCAGTGCCATCGAGCCTGTCACATAGCGCTCAGATATCAGTGGGCCTCACACAATCCAAAAGTGTCCAGTGTCCACAAGTGTGTGCAGATATTCAAAATCTCCCTTATCCTCTAGTCACTTTTGTCACAGCAGTGCCATCGAGCCTGTCACATAGCGCTCAGATATCAGTGGGCCTCACACAATCCAAAAGTGTCCAGTGTCCAAAAGTGTGTGCAGATATTCAAAATCTCCCTTATCCTCTAGTCACTTTTGTCACAGCAGTGCCATCGAGCCTGTCACATAGCGCTCAGATATCAGTGGGCCTCACACAATCCAAAAGTGTCCAGTGTCCAAAATTGTGTGCAGATATTCAAAATCTCCCTTATCCTCTAGTCACTTTTGTCACAGCAGTGCCATCGAGCCTGTCACATAGCGCTCAGATATCAGTGGGCCTCACACAATCCAAAAGTGTCCAGTGTCCAAAAGTGTGTGCAGATATTCAAAATCTCCCTTATCCTCTAGTCACTTTTGTCACAGCAGTGCCATCGAGCCTGTCACATAGCTCTCAGATATCAGTGGGCCTCACACAATCCAAAAGTGTCCAGTGTCCAAAAGTGTGTGCAGATATTCAAAATCTCCCTTATCCTCTAGTCACTTTTGTCACAGCAGTGCCATCGAGCCTGTCACATAGCGCTCAGATATCAGTGGGCCTCACACAATCCAAAAGTGTCCAGTGTCCAAAAGTGTGTGCAGATATTCAAAATCTCCCTTATCCTCTAGTCACTTTTGTCACAGCAGTGCCATCGAGCCTGTCACATAGCGCTCAGATATCAGTGGGCCTCACACAATCCAAAAGTGTCCAGTGTCCAAAAGTGTGTGCAGAAATTCAAAATCTCCCTTATCCTCTAGTCACTTTTGTCACAGCTGTGCCATCGAGTCTGTCACATAGCGCTCAGATATCAGTGGGCCTCACACAATCCAAAAGTGTCCAGTGTCCAAAAGTGTGTGCAGATATTCAAAATCTCCCTTATCCTCTAGTCACTTTTGTCACAGCAGTGCCATCGAGCCTGTCACATAGCGCTCAGATATCAGTGGGCCTCACACAATCCAAAAGTGTCCACTGTCCACAAGTGTGTGCAGAAATTCAAAATCTCCCCTGCCCTATAGACACCTTGTACCTTGTTTTACATTACTATATAGTTTGTTGGATTTTGTCTACATTTCTACCAAAAATGAGGAAGGCTGGTGGAAGAGGCCGTGGAATTGGGCGGGGGTTGGCAGCTGGTAATGATGGTGTTGGTGGTGGATCTGATGGTAGTGGCAAGAGCAAAATAGGACCGAATGCAGGAGGTGCTGACCCTGCGTCATCGTCTGGCTACATAAGGCCTCGAACGCTTAGTTTTCTAGGAGTTGGCAAACCGCTTTTAAAGCCAGAGCATCTTGAAAAAGTTTTGTCTTACATTGCTGACTCAGCCTCCAGCTCTATCGCCTCCTCTTCTTCAGTTGTAAAAAGTAAAAGCACTGAGTCGTCATTGTAGGCTCATGTTCATGAACCACACCTTTCCTTGTGTCCTTCACCCCAACCAAGATTGAAGGATGACGCAGGCAATACTACTGATTACTCCATGGAGCTGTTTTCACATACCATGCCTGGATTATCAAGTGAAATGGTGAATTACCCAGGCCAAGATGAATCTGACATGGAGTGCACTGATGCACAGCCGCTGATTGATGATTCTGCTGGTACATTCACTCAGAGCACTACATTGTCCTCGCAGTGTACAGAGCCAGATTCTGACCCTGATGAGACTCAGGTGCCCCTTCCCGCACACTATACCACCATACACGGTGACACAGAGGAAGGTGCACATGACATAGAAGAGGAGGTGATGGATGACCCAGTTGTTGACCCAGATTGGCATCCATTGGGGGAAGAGGGTGCTGCTTCCAATAGCTCAGATGAGGAGCATCCACAGCAGACATCGACATCGCAACAGCTGTTATCTGGCAGGCCCGGAGCACTCCAAAGACAGGTTCCAAACATCAAAAGAGTTGCTGGACAGCTTGTCCAGAGGGTCAAAAGATCACAGCGTGCTAGGCCGCAAAATGTCTGCCAAAGTAGGAAGAGTGCAGTATGGCACTTTTTTGAACAAAATCCTCATGATCAGGCCAAGGTTATCTGTAAGAAGTGCGCAAAGACCTTTAGCCGAGGGAAAAATCTGAAAAATTTGAATACCAGTTGCATGCTTAGACATTTAACCAGCATGCACTTGCAAGCGTGGACACAACACCAAACCTCAAGTGCCACATGTGCAACTGATCACAACGAAGGTAGTCAGCAACGCTACATTGTTTCCCCCACTGTAAGCCCACCGGTTAGCACAGCAGCAAATGTTGAGGTGTCGTTGCAAGGCCACAGCAGTCAGGGAATCCCACTGTTATATCAATGAAAGACTGATTCTAGGCCATCAGAAAGAACACCAACTCCATCACCATCATCAACCCTCTCTCAGTCCGCCCTGTCCACCGCTACTTCCACCATATGCAGCTCTCAAGTCCAGCTCACCCTCCCAGACACTATGAGTAGGTCAAGAAAGTACTCAGTCTCTCATCTGCGTACACTGGGTTTGAACGCCCACATTGCCAAACTAATCTCGTTTGAGAGGATGCCCTTTCAGTTGGTGGAAAGCACAGCTTTCCGCGAACTCATGGCCTATGCAGTAGCACGCTATGACCTACCCAGTCGCCACTTCTTCTCTCGCAAAGCCATCCCAGCCCTCCACCATCATGTGAAAGACCGCATTGTCCATGCACTCAAGCAGTCAGTGAGCGGAAAGGTGCACCTCACTACTGATGCATGGTCCAGTCGGCATGGCCAGGGCCGTTACGTGTCCATCACTGCACACTGGGTTAATGTGGTGGATGCTGGGTCCACAGGGGACAGCGGTGGTGGGACAGTGCTGCCTAGCCCACGGTATAGGAAACAGTTGGCTGTAGGCGTTCCACCCTCCTCCTCCTCATCCTCCTCCAGAAGCGAAAGCTCGTCCACAGAGCGCAGTCGTACGAGCACTCCATCTGCAGCTGCCACTGTTGCACATGATGTGTCCCCCTATCGAGCAGCTAGTGGAAAGCGTCAGCAGGCTGTGTTGCAGATGATGTGTTTGGGCGACAGACATACCGCCGAGGTGCTGGCCGAGTACTTGAAGCGACAAACTGAGTCATGGCTGGGCAGTGTACATCTTGAGGCAGGCAAGGTAGTTAGTGATAACGGCTGTAATTTTGTGGCAGCCATAGCCCTTTCAAAACTCAGCCACATACCTTGCTTGGCTCACACATTGAACCTGGTGGTGCAGTGCTAACTCAAAAATTATCCGGAGTTAACAGCCCTGCTCCAGAAGGTGCGAAGACTGTGCGCGCACATCCGCCGGTCGCCTGTACACTCCGTTCGTATGCAGAAGCTGCAGCGATTGCTCCACCTTCCCAACCACCGCCTCATTATCGACATTGCAACAAGGTGGAACTCCACCCTGCACATGGTGGACCGGCTGTGCGAGCAGAGGCAGGCCATAATGTATTTGTGGGAGGATACACGGCCAGGCACTTTGAGAGCAGATCTGGAGTTGACAGGTGTGCAGTGGTCGAAGCTGAAAGACCTCTGTAAAGTCCTTCAGTGTTTTGAGGAATGCACACGGCTGGTAAGCGCAGACGACGCCATCCTAAGCATGAGCATCCCACTTATGCGTCTGCTCATGCAAACTTTGGCGCACCTTAAGGAGCAGGCGTCTGCAGCCAATGTTGATGAGGAGGAAGAGGAGGAGGGAATCCTTGATGACATTCAGCCATTGTCTGCTCAGGGACCTCTCCTGGACGAGGTGGAGGAAGAAGTTGAGGAGGAGGAGGATGATGGGGATGATTACTTAGGGGAGGAGGATGCATCTCGTGGGGCAAGTGAAAATGTTGGCGTGGCAAGGTCTGGTACAGGGTTTGTGCGTGACTGGAGGGATGTGGATTTGCCAGAAAGTGCTCCTCCACCCAGCACTCGCAGTGCATCATTGACACCGGGAACATTGGCCCACATGTCAGATTATGCCTTGCGGATCCTAAAAAGGGACCCCCGCATTGCCAAAATGATGAACGATGACGACTACTGGTTGGCCAGCATCCTGGATCCACGCTATAAAGGCAAATTACAAAACATCATGCCACAGGAGAACCTTGACCTAATATTAGCTAATAAACAAGCAACTCTGGTAAATCGGTTGCTTGAGGCATTCCCAGCACACAGCAGCGGTGATGGTTCTCACACGAGCCGTACGGGCCGGGGGCAGCTTGGCAGAGGTGTTCGTGGTGCACACAGCAGAAGTGGCGTTGGAGACAGGGGTTTCATGACAATGTTGTGGACTGATTTTTCAAATACCGCTCACACAACTGGTAATACTGCATCGATGGAAAGTGACAGGAGACAGCAGTTGTCAACTATGGTAACAAACTACTTTTCCTTCCCTTTCGATGTTCTCCCACACAGGTCATTCCCCTTTGACTATTGGGCCGCTAAACTGGACACCTGGCCTGAATTGGCCCAATATGCCTTACAGGAGCTCGCTTGCCCAGCTGCAAGTGTGCTATCGGAAAGAGTCTTCAGTGCAGCTGGATCAATCCTGACAGAAAAAAGGACCCGTCTGTCAACCCAAAATGTGGATGATCTAACCTTCATTAAAATGAACCACGCATGGGTTTCCAAGGATTTTGTCCGACCTTCCCCTGATGACACATAGGGTGACAGAAAAATGGCTTGCTTTGGTCCACCTCTTCCTGGTACTTCACCTATTTCGCCTTTTGCATCAGCTGAATGTCCAACATCAACATATGCCACTTTCTAAAACTCCCTAACTGTGCTGCCTCCCCCCCCATGGCCGGGGTCACCACCTACCGCACGACACCGTGCGAGTGCCGTTGCCCTGGACAGGTGGGTAGGCCGACTCTTGGGCGCGGGCACTGGCACAGGGTCCCTCATAGTGCAATCAAGTGTCTCTGACGGTGGTGGTGCACACCCGCCGTCAGACACACCGCTGTACTATGAGGGGCCCAGTGCCAGTACCGACGCCCACGAGTGGGCCCCCCTTGCTTGGGCAGGGCCCCAGCATTTGCAATCTTTACCTCTCCCTGCTCCTCCGCTGTGTAATCTGGGCCGTCAAATCCATACTGTGCCTGACACCGTCTGAGCCTGCCTCCTGAGACATATATTTTGAATGTGTACGCTATCCATACATGTTATCCAGGGATACGGTACCCTTTCTAACCTTTGTGCAATCACGTGCAATCCATACTGGGCCTAACACCGTCTGAGCCTGCCTCATGCTGTATAGACATATATTTTGAATGTGTACGCTATCCATACATGTTATCCGGGGATACGGTACCCTTTCTAACCTTTGTGCAATCACGTGCAATCCATACTGGGCCTAACACCGTCTGAGCCTACCTCCTGAGACATATATTTTGAATGTGTACGCTATCCATACATGTTATCCAGGGATACGGTACCCTTTCTAACCTTTGTGCAATCACGTGCAATCCATACTGGGCCTAACACCGTCTGAGCCTGCCTCCTGAGACATATATTTTGAATGTGTACGCTATCCATACATGTTATCCAGGGATACGGTACCCTTTCTAACCTTTGTGCAATCACGTGCAATCCATACTGGGCCTAACACCGTCTGAGCCTGCCTCCTGAGACATATATTTTGAATGTGTACGCTATCCATACATGTTATCCAGGGATACGGTACCCTTTCTAACCTTTGTGCAATCACGTGCAGTCCATACTGGGCCTAACACCGTCTGAGCCTGCCTCCTGAGACATATATTTTGAATGTGTATGCTATCCATACATGTTATCCAGGGATACGGTACCCTTTCTAACCTTTGTGCAATCACGTGCAATCCATACTGGGCCTAACACCGTCTGAGCCTGCCTCATGCTGTATAGACATATATTTTGAATGTGTACGCTATCCATACATGTTATCCGGGGATACGGTACCCTTTCTAACCTTTGTGCAATCACGTGCAATCCATACTGGGCCTAACACCGTCCGAGCCTTCCTCCTGAGACACATATTTTGAATGTGTACGCTATCCATACATGTTATCCAGGGATACGGTACCCTTTCTAACCTTTGTGCAATCACGTGCAATCCATACTGGGCCTAACACCGTCTGAGCCTGCCTCATGCTGTATAGACATATATTTTGAATGGGTACGCTATCCATACATGTTATCCGGGGAAACGGTACCCTTTCTAACCTTTGTGCAATCACGTGCAATCCATACTGGGCCTAACACCGTCTGAGCCTGCCTCCTGAGACATATATTTTGAATGTGTACGCTATCCATACATGTTATCCAGGGATACGGTACCCTTTCTAACCTTTGTGCAATCACGTGCAATCCATACTGGGCCTAACACCGTCTGAGCCTGCCTCCTGAGACATATATTTTGAATGTGTACGCTATCCATACATGTTATCCAGGGATACGGTACCCTTTCTAACCTTTGTGCAATCACGTGCAATCCATACTGGGCCTAACACCGTCTGAGCCTGCCTCCTGAGACATATATTTTGAATGTGTACGCTATCCATACATGTTATCCAGGGATACGGTACCCTTTCTAACCTTTGTGCAATCACGTGCAATCCATACTGGGCCTAACACCATCTGAGCCTGCCTCATGCTGTATAGACATATATTTTGAATGTGTACGCTATCCATACATGTTATCCGGGGATACGGTACCCTTTCTAACCTTTGTGCAATCTTGTGCAATCCATACTGGGCCTAACACCGTCTGAGCCTGCCTCCTGAGACATATATTTTGAATGTGTATGCTATCCATACATGTTATCCAGGGATACGGTACCCTTTCTAACCTTTGTGCAATCACGTGCAATCCATACTGGGCCTAACACCGTCAGAGCCTGCCTCATGCTGTATAGACATATATTTTGAATCTGTACGCTATCCATACATGTTATCCAGGGATACGGTACCCTTTCTAACCTTTGTGCAATCACGTGCAATCCATACTGGGCCTAACACCGTCTGAGCCTGCCTCATGCTGTATAGACATATATTTTGAATGTGTATGCTATCCATACATGTTATCCGGGGATACGGTACCCTTTCTAACCTTTGTGCAATCACGTGCAATCCATACTGGGCCTAACACCGTCTGAGCCTGCCTCCTGAGACATATATTTTGAATGTGTACGCTATCCATACATGTTATCCAGGGATACGGTACCCTTTCTAACCTTTGTGCAATCACGTGCAATCCATACTGGGCCTAACACCGTCTGAGCCTGCCTCATGCTGTATAGACATATATTTTGAATGTGTATGCTATCCATACATGTTATCCAGGGATACGGTACCCTTTCTAACCTTTGTGCAATCACGTGCAATCCATACTGGGCATAACACCGTCTGAGCCTGCCTCATGCTGTATAGACATATATTTTGAATGTGTACGCTATCCATACATGTTATCCAGGGATACGGTACCCTTTCTAACCTTTGTGCAATCACGTGCAATCCATACTGGGCCTAACACCGTCTGAGCCTGCCTCATGCTGTATAGACATATATTTTGAATGTGTATGCTATCCATACATGTTATCCGGGGATACGGTACCCTTTCTAACCTTTGTGCAATCACGTGCAATCCATACTGGGCCTAACACCGTCTGAGCCTGCCTCCTGAGACATATATTTTGAATGTGTACGCTATCCATACATGTTATCCAGGGATACGGTACCCTTTCTAACCTTTGTGCAATCACGTGCAATCCATACTGGGCCTAACACCGTCTGAGCCTGCCTCATGCTGTATAGACATATATTTTGAATGTGTACGCTATCCATACATGTTATCCAGGGATACGGTACCCTTTCTAACCTTTGTGCAATCATGTGCAATCCATACTGGGCCTAACACCGTCTGAGCCTGCCTCATGCTGTATAGACATATATTTTGAATGTGTACGCTATCTATACATGTTATCCGGGGATACGGTACCCTTTCTAACCTTTGTGCAATCACGTGCAATCCATACTGGGCCTAACACCGTCTGAGCCTGCCTCCTGAGACATATATTTTGAATGTGTACGCTATCCATACATGTTATCCAGGGATACGGTACCCTTTCTAACCTTTGTGCAATCACGTGCAATCCATACTGGGCCTAACACCGTCTGAGCCTGCCTCATGCTGTATAGACATATATTTTGAATGTGTACGCTATCCATACATGTTATCCAGGGATACGGTACCCTTTCTAACCTTTGTGCAATCATGTGCAATCCATACTGGGCCTAACACCGTCTGAGCCTGCCTCATGCTGTATAGACATATATTTTGAATGTGTACGCTATCCATACATGTTATCCGGGGATACGGTACCCTTTCTAACCTTTGTGCAATCACGTGCAATCCATACTGGGCCTAACACCGTCTGAGCCTGCCTCCTGAGACATATATTTTGAATGTGTACGCTATCCATACATGTTATCTGGGCATACGGTACCCTTTCTCACCTTTGTGCAATCACGTGTAATCCATACTGGGCGTGAGAACGGCTGGCGAGCTGTTAAGCAAGCTACAGCACCTGTCCAGACAAGTACAGGGATTCCCTAGCGAGGAGACTTATTTGATTGTTTTCAATGTTGGGACAGCAATTTTTGGGGAGCACTATAATCTGGAGAATGATAGATGGGGCCCACCATACACTGGAACATTCCAAAGGTGGACATCAGACACTGGAGCAGCATTTACAGGGCCCATTATACACTAGAGCATTAGAAATGGGGCCCATTATGTTTGGAGCATTATTTGGGCCCATAAGACAGTGGAGCTTCATCCATGGGGACCAACATATACTGTAGCATTATGTGGAGCTCATCATATACTGTTTCAAACATTATATGGGACCAATGATTCTGTATGGAGAAATAGATGGCCTCGTCATGAGATGTAAAAAGTGAGATATTTTTCATTGTACTATACCGCTATTTCTCTGCCGTATCGGAGCATGATGAGTTGTGGTATGTGTTAAAGGGGCGCTCTTTCGCCCAGGGCACATGAAAACCTGGAGCCAGCCCTCCCCCCCACAGTTTGTAGCCAAATAACCCCCATTTTTCAGTGCGTAACTTGTATTATGAAGTTAATTAAGGTTGACAAGCTTAAGTAAGAAGAATTGATGCTTTTGGCATTCAAATGGGCACTGTAGGTGTGTTTCCTGTCCTCCTCTCACTGCCGACTTTTATTCCCCATTGACTTACATTGGGTTTCGTGTTTCGGGACGACCCCAACTTTTCCCTATAATCGGACGATCTTGCTCGACCCGACTTTTGGAAAAGTCGGGTTTCACGAAACGAAACGCGACCCTAAAAAACCAAAAGTCGCTCAACTCTAGTCTTCAGTGCAGCTGGATCAATCCTGACAGAAAAAAGGACCCGTCTGTCAACCCAAAATGTGGATGATCTAACCTTCATTAAAATGAACCATGCATGGGTTTCCAAGGATTTTGTCCCACCTTCCCCTGATGACACATAGGGTGACAGAAAAATGGCTTGCTCTTCCTGGGACTTGACCTATTTCACCTTTTGCATCAGCTGAATGTCCAACATCAACATATGCCACTTTCTAAAACTCCCTAACTGTGCTGCCTCCCCCCATGGCCGGGGTCACCACCTAGTGCACGACACCGTGCGAGTGCTGTTGCCCTGGACAGGTGGGTAGGCCGACTCTTGGGCGCGGGCACTGGCACAGGGTCCCTCATAGTGCAATCAAGTGTCTCTGACGGTGGTGGTGCACACCCGCCGTCAGACACACCGCCGTACTATGAGGGGCCCAGTGCCAGTACCGACACCCACGAGTGGGCCCCCCTTGCTTGGGCAGGGCCCCAGCATTTGCAATCTTTACCTCTCCCTGCTCCTCCGCTGTGTAGTCTGGGCCGTCAAATCCATACTGTGCCTGACACCGTTTGAGCCTGCCTCCTGATGTATAGACATATATTTTGAATGTGTACGCTATCCATACATGTTATCTGGGGATACGGTACCCTTTCTCACCTTTGTGCAATCACGTGCAATCCATACTGGGCCTAACACCGTCTGAGCCTGCCTCCTGATGTATAGACATATATTTTGAATGTGTACGCTATCCATACATGTTATCTGGGGATACGGTACCCTTTCTAACCTTTGTGCAATCACGTGCAATCCATACTGGGCCTAACACCGTCTGAGCCTGCCTCCTGATGTATAGACATATATTTTGAATGTGTACGCTATCCATACATGTTATCTGGGGATACGGTACCCTTTCTCACCTTTGTGCAATCACGTGCAATCCATACTGGGCCTAACACCGTCTGAGCCTGTCTCCTGATGTATAGACATATATTTTGAATGTGTACACTATCCATACATGTTATCTGGGGATACGGTACCCTTTCTAACCTTTGTGCAATCACGTGCAATCCATACTGGGCCTAACACCGTCTAAGCCTGCCTCCTGATGTATAGACATATATTTTGAATGTGTACACTATCCATACATGTTATCTGGGGATACGGTACCCTTTCTCACCTTTGTGCAATCACGTGTAATCCATACTGGGCGTGAGAACGGCTGGCGAGCTGTTAAGCAAGCTACAGCACCTGTGGTTTGCATACGTAAGTTTTTCATTTTTTCAGGAATGACGGTTAGGCCTAATTCCGGAACTGCGGTTGACCTGCACTTACTGGGAAATCATTGTTCGCGGGTAATAATTGTAATCAGTGATCCCCATCACTAACGTTGTTCAGCGGGTTATCTGCACCTGTAAGCGACAAATGCTGGCCTTTTCAGTGTAGCGCACATGCAGCCACGGACATGTAAGGGCATGACACACCAGTTTTTGGCCAATCTCATGTGCCAGAGCCTCACGTGTCCCTCTAGTAAGCCGGACTCGGACCGCGGGGCATGACGGAGTCTCGTTCGTTAACGGAATTAAGCTTGCAATGTGTGCATCTGTTCTGTAGCTGGCATGGTTGAGGTTTCCCAGGTGGAGTCGAATTTAACCGTAGGCTCCACTCCTGGTGGTGCCCTTCTGGACATTCCTTTAAGGTTCAGCTTTGCAACCATACTGCCCACGTAAAACAAACACTTTGCCTTCATGAACGCTGTTTGGAGGGTCATGACTCGTGGGAATAACGCCGCCCAATCAGTTAACCTGCTAGAGAGATCGTTCGTTGCTCCCAAGCATGACATCACACTCCCTAGGAAGAAGGTAATTCCACTGTGGCGACCGTACTCCTGGGGGCGACACAAGTGCACTGATGCCCAGCCACTGCTCGATGAATCTGCTGGTACATTGACCCAGACCACTACATTCCCCTCGCACGCTACACGGCCTGAATCTGACCCTGATGAAACTCAGGTTACCCTTCCCATATACAGTTCCATCTTACACGGTGACAAAGAGGAAGCTGCAGATGAAAGTGCAGGTTCGGCCCACCCGCCATCAGACACACCACCGTACTATCAGAGGCCCTGTGCCAATGCCGTCGCCAATGAGTGGGCCCCCCCTGCTTGCTCAGGATCACAGCACTTGCAAGGTTGAAATACTGTGCAGTGAGATGGAAGATGGGGACGACGAGGAGTCCAGACTAGTACAGGGATTCCCTAGCGAGGAGACTTATTTGATTGTTTTCAATGTTGGGACAGCAATTTTTGGGGAGCACTGTACTCTGGAGAATGATAGATGGGGCCCACCATACACTGGAACATTCCAAAGGTGGACATCAGACACTGGAGCAGCATTTCCAGGGCCCATTATACACTAGAGCATTAGAAATGGGGCCCATTATGTTTGGAGCATTATTTGGGCCCATAAGACAGTGGAGCTTCATCCATGGGGACCAACATATACTGTAGCATTATGTGGAGCTCATCATATACTGTTTCAAACATTATATGGGACCAATGATTCTGTATGGAGAAATAGATGGGCCTCGTCATGAGATGTAAAAAGTGAAGTATTTTTCATTGTACTATACCGCTATTTCTCTGCCGTATCGGAGCATGATGAGTTTTGGTATGTGTTAAAGGGGCGCTCTTTCGCCCAGGGCACATGAAAACCTGGAGCCAGCCCCCCCCCCACAACTTTAGCCAAATAACCCCCATTTTTCAGTGCGTAACTTGTATTATGAAGTTAATTAAGGTTGACAAGCTTAAGTAAGAAGAATTGATGCAAAAACAGAAACTTGCAAGGATGTAAAGGGGTTAAAATTTTTATGGTTAGGTGAGCTTAGAAATGTGTAAATTTTTTTCGAGCGAGAAAATCATATCAGAAACACTGATGGCAAAAACTAACAAACTCATATCATATCAGAAACACTGATGACACTGAATATGGCCTGGACATGTAACTCCTAGTCTTTCATTAGAATAAGCTATATTAAATGATTGTGATCTAACCCCGGAGATAACCACCAATAATGAAGACAAAGGGGCTACAGAACCTCATGTGTACAGTCATACTTAGAATTTCTAGATGACCTATAGCAAAAGTTATAAAGAACACCACCACGACTAATGTCTATGAATATACACTCCTTTTGGAAAAGTCGGGTTTCACGAAACGAAACTCGACCCTAAAAAACCAAAAGTCGCTCAACTCTAGTCAGGAACATCATGAGACTGGGGAGAGGTAGAGAAAACAGGAGTGTCACTAAGAACGCATTGACAACCCCAACTAACCACAGAAACAGATTTCCAATCCAGAACAGGATTATGGGTGTGCAACCAAGGAAAGCCCAGTACAATAATTTCATGTAAATTATGCAACACCAAAAATTTACAATTCTCTTGGTGGTCCGGGTCCACCCGCATTATCACCTGGGTCCAAACCTGGGGTTTATTCTCTGCCAAAGGGATAGCATCAATACCCCTTAAAGGAATAGGAGTCCGCAGGGGTACCATGGGAAAACCACAACGTTTGGCAAAGTCAAAATCCATCAGGTTCAGGGCTGCTCGTGAATCAACAAAAGCCTTAGCAGAAAATGAAGATAAGGAGCAGATCAAGGAAACCGACAAAGGAATTTAGGCTGCATATTGCCCAAAACAAATGAGTGAGCAAAACGTTTTTCCCGCTTAGAGCAGATGGAAATAGTATGAGAGTTGTCCCCACAAAAGAAGCACAACTTATTACGCCTTCTAAATTCGTGACCTGAGCCCTAGAAAAAACCCTATCACACTGCATGGGCTCAGAAGTTTGTTCGAAAGGCAACACCGCCTCTCGCGTAGTTTTACGTTCACATAAACGTCTGTCAATTTGAATGGCTAATGACATAGAGTCGTTGAGATCAGAGGGGACAGGAAATCCCACTATAACATCTTTACGGTCTCTGCCAGACCTTTCCGAAAAAGAGCCGCTAGGGCATCATCGTTCCATTTAGTAAGGACCGCCCACTTTTGGAATTTCTGACAATATAACTCTGCCACTTCCTGACCCTGGTTCCATGCCAATAAAGTTTTCTCAGCTTGATCAATAACATTAGGTTCATCATACAACAACCCCAGAGCCTGAAAAAACATATCCGCATTAGCTAGAATAGGATCCCCAGGTGTCAGGGAAAAAGCCCAGTCCTGAGGGTTGCCGCACAACAGGGAGATGACAATTTTAACCTGCTGCACCGAGTTCCCCGAGGAATTAGGTTTCAATGCAAAAAAAACAGTTTACAATTATTCTTAAAGTTCAAAAAATTTAGACCAATCCCCAGAAAATAAATCAGGAATAGGGATTTTAGGTTCTACAGCAGACAACTGAGCGAGATCGGCAGAAGTTCTCCAAACTTCAGCAGCGAGCTGCTCAACACGATCAGACAATTGCTTAGTATCCATTAAAGAAAAAATCCTCCTACGGCCCCCAGAGAAAAAGAGGAAAAAATATATAAAAAATTCTGACACCCCTTTTTTTCTACTATTCGTTCCTTCTTTAGAGTACCCTAGAATCTACAGTTAGGCCAGTGATTCTGTTATGATTCGGTAACGTTACATTACGTTTTTCCTGTCAGTCGCAATCCGTGAAAAAGGCGGAGAACGGATCCGTGTCCGTTGAGACACCAACGGGTGCCACCAGACTGTTGTTTTGACGGATCCGCCAAAGTCTGCATTTTAAAGGGACCACAGCCTGGGGAAAGAGAGAGAGAGAGAGAATTTTTTGCCGCTCCCGGAACAGCATTTCATGGCTAAAATGCCTCCCGGAGTAAAGCTTCCGGCATGTGCATTTAAAAATAGCGGACCGTCAAGGCAAAAAAACGTTGCGTTGTCCGTCTCATCTGCCCGGGAGCCGCTAAAATCTTGGCGGATCCGTCAAAAAATGGGTGGGACGGACGACCGCCAGTCAAGATCCGCCACTAATGTAAGTCTATGGGGGAAAAAAATGGATCCGCCCCTTTTTTGACAGATCCGTTTTTTTCTAAAATTGGTGGATTTTTACTGACGACAAAAAACTGAAGTGTGAAACAGGCCTAACCGAGGAGGATAGCAGGGAATAAGCTAGGCAACCAGATAACCAGAGAGGTTGGTAAATTAGCAGATTGCAGACCCTTAAACTGACAACACAACTAGAATTAGCCGTGGGATGTACCGACAATGCCCTAGACGCTTCGGCACAGCCAAAGAATTAACTAAGCCTAAAAAGAGAAAGGGGAAAGCTAAACTGCCCCTGAGTAGAACCCCAGAGGAATAGATAGCCACCGAGGGCCGTATTTGCCACCAGGCACCCACGTGCACGTGCCTAGGGCGGGACGATGCGGGAGCGCGGCACCTGGGCAAAGTTTTTTTTTTTTTTACAATGGAAGTTCGGGTCGAATCCTCCCCTCTCCTCCCCTCCCATCTCCTCCCTTCCCCTCTTGATCACATCATACTCACCTGTCGCCTCCTCCAGCGGTGCCTGCAGCTCCAATGGTCTCCGGCGCCGGCATTCTTCCTGTGTCTGTGAGTGGTCAGGTGGTACCGCTCATTACAGTAATGAATATGGACGCCACTCCTCTCCCATAGGGGTGGCATCCATATTCATGATCTTAATGAGCGGTATCACGTGACCGCACCGCACAGGAACTTCATGAAGAATGCCGGCGCCTGGAGCGGTAAACGAGATACCTGCAGGCTGGGACCGTGCAAGGTGAGCCCAGGCGTGCTTACAGGGGGGGAGATGAGTATGAGTGTGGGAGAAGATGAGTATGAGTGGGGGGAGATGAGTATGAATGGGAGGATGAGTATGAGCCGGGGGGATGAGTATGAGCCGGGGGGAGATGAGTATGAGCGGGGGGGGAGGGGGCAGATGAGAATGAGCCAGGTGGGGAGGAAGAGACGGGGAGATGGGTGCACTGAGGAGATGGCGGCACTGGGGAAACGGGTGCACTGGGGAAATGGGTGCACTTGGGAGATGGCTGCACTGGGGAAATGGGTGCACTAGGGAGATGGGTGCACTAGGGAGATGCTGCACTGAGGAGATTGGTGCACTGGAGAGATGGGTCCACTGAGGAGATTGCTGCACTGGGAGAAGGGTGCACTAGGGAGATGGCTGCACAAGAGAGATGGCTGCACTAGGGAGATGGGTGCACTGGGAAGATGGGTGAACTGAGAAGATGGGTGCACAAGGGAGATGGGTGTACTGGGAAGATGGGTGAACTGAGGAGATGGGTGCACTAGGGAGATGGGTGAACTAGGGAGATGGGTGCACTAGGGAGATGGCTGCACTGGGGAGATGGGTGCACTAGGGAGATGGGTGCACTAGGAAGATGGGTGCACCAAGGAGATGGCTGCACTAGGGAGATGGCTGCACTGAGGAGATGGGTGCACTGGGGAGATGGGTGCACTGAGGAGATGCGTGCACTGGGGAGATGACTGCAATGGGGAGATGGGTGCCCTGGGGAAACAGGTTCACTGAGGAAATGGTTGCACTGAGGAGATGGCTGCACTGAGGAGATGGGTGCACTAGGGAGATGGCTGCACTAGGGAGATGGCTGCACTGGGGAAACGGGTGCACTGAGGAGATGGCTGCACTAGGGAAATGGGTGCACTGAAGAGATGGCTGCACTAGGGAGATGGCTGCACTGAGGAGACAGGTGCACTGGGGAAATGGGTGCACTGAGGAGATGGCTGCACTGAGGAGACAGGTGCACTGGGAAAATGGCTGCACTGAGGAGATGGCTGCACTGAGGAGATGGCTGCACTAGGGAGATGGCTGCACTGGGGAGATGGGTGCACTGGAGAGATGGCTGCACTAGGGAGATGGGTAAACTGAGGACACGGCTGCACTAGGGAGATGGCTGCACTGAGGAGATGGCTGCACTAGGGAGATGGGTGCACTGAGGAGATGGCAGCACTAGGGAGATGGGTGCACTATGGAGATGGGTGCACTAGGGAGATGGGTGCACTAGGGAGAAGTGCGCACTAGGGAGATGGGTGCACTAGGGAGATGGGTGCAAATAGGGAGATGGGTGCACTGAGGAGACGGCTGCACTTGGGAGATGGCTGCACTGAGGAGATGGGTGCACTGAGGAGATGGCTGCATTACGGAGATGGGTGCACTGGGGAGATGGGTGCACTGGGGAGATGGTTGCACTGGGGAAACGGGTGCACTGGGGAAATGGGTGCATTGAGGAGATGGCTACACTAGGGAGATGGCTGTACGAGGGAGATGGCTGCACTGAGGTGATGGCTGCTCTGGGGAGATTGGTGCACTAGGGAGATGGGTGCACTAGGGAGATGGGTGCACTAGGAAGATGGTGCACTAGGGAGATGGGTGCACGAGGTAGATGGGTGCACTTAGGAGATGGCTGCACTAGGGAGATGGCTGCACTGGGGAGATGGCTGCACTGGGGAGATGGCTGCACTGGGGAGATGGCTGCACTTGGGAAACGGGTGCACTAGGGAGATGGCTGCACTAGGAAGATGGGTGCACTGAGGTGATGGCTGCACTAGGGAGATGGGTGCACTGGGGAGATGGTTGCACTGGGGAGACAGTTGCACTGGGGAAATGGGTGCATTGAGGAGATGGCTGCACTAGGGTGATGGCTGTACTAGGGAGATGGCTGCACTGAGGTGATGGCTGCACTGAGGTGATGGCTGCACTAGGGAGATTGGTGCATTAGGGAGATGGGTGCACTAGGGAGATGGTGCACTAGGGAGATGGGTGCACTGAGGAGATGGCTGCACTAGGGAGATGGCTGCACTGGGGAGATGGCTGCACTTGGGAAACGTGTGCACTTGGGAGATGGCTGCACTAGGAAGATGGGTGCACTGAGGTGATGGTTGCACTAGGGAAATGGGTGCACTGAGATGATGGATGCACTGGGGAAAGAGGCGCACTGAGGAGTTGGCTGCACTGGGGAAACGGGTGCACTGGGGAGATGGCTGCACTGAGGAGATGGGTGCACTGAGGAGATGGCTGCACTAGGGAGAGGCTACTTTCACATCAGTGATTTTTGCCAAAGTGTCTGCATTAGGCTAGTGTCTGCATGTGATCAGCGTATCCTATATTTAGCGTTGGATACGCTAATCGTGCGCTGACCGTGCGCTGGTCTGATTTTGCTGGTGGTGCGCCCAAGAACGCTAGTGTGAAACTAGCCTTAGTCATACTCACCAATGGGGAGGCAGCACTAAAAGTGCCTAGGGCAGCATAAACTCTTAATACGGTCCTGTAGCCCCCCCAACATATATTGCCGGTGAGACAAGATGAGGCACAAAACACAGGCAGAAAATAGAGTAAGCAAATGATGGGGCCCAAACTGTCTAGATAGAACAGGACAGGAAAGGATACTGTCTGCAAACCCTAAGAAAAAATCCAACACATCTGATATGCAAAAATACTGAGGCCACACAACCTCTCCCCCACTAAATCAGAACTCTGGTGTGAACTGGACACAAAGCAAAAGATACTGATATAACAGGGGATTAGAAATACTGAAAAGACTGACATGAGCTGTGGCTTATGGAACAGGGTACAGCGCAGGTCCCAGCAGGGAACAAGGCTGAACCCACACCAGTAAAGCAGAAATCAGAGAAAAGCAAAAAATGGATCAAATGCAAAAAGATTCAAGCAGACAAATAACTTATCTGAAAGATGCAGGACAAAGCAGGAGGCAAGCAGACTTCCAAAATGCCCAGGAAGAAAACCAAATCACCAGAAACCACTGAGGGAAGGTTGCTCATTTAAATATCTCCAGTCTGTAACACCTGACCTCCAATCATCCTCCTCAGGTGATTGACTTCTGTCAGCCAGACCAGCTCACTTACCAGCAGCAACCACCAGAGGGTGCCCAAACTCAGAAGCCAGGTCAAAAGTGTTCACAACAGGGGTGATAGTTGGAGGGTTGATGTTACCTTTGTATAGTTGGGTCACCCTCCCAGGGCCGTGGGGTACTCGGTACCGGGCCGGTGTAAGTGGGATGTGTCACAGCAGCGGTGACCCGGACCGTGGCCCTGGGCGCCCAAGTAATAGGAAGATGTGAATGGTGGAATGTAGCTAGATGAATAGTTCGTGACGCCACCTGTGGTGTTCGGCAAGGGAGGTGTTAAGCCGACGCTGCAGACAGATCCTCCGGGACAGATGGTGTGGTGCAGCAATGATGTTATAGCCCTCCACAGGCAGGGCTTTTGTCCCAGGGCAGGGTAGATGTGGAGACACTTAGATGGTGCAGTGTTTGGCACAGGGGATGTAGCTCCAAAGCTTTACTCACAGTCTGTAGTGCCCGCTTCTGTGCCGTGTCCTCCGGGTCAGGGACTCAGTCAACCTCCAGGCAAGATGGAATGCTCCCTTCCACGCTCCGCCAACTTATGTGCCTTTTCTGAACGTCTCCTCTATAGCGCCTTTAAGTGTGAAGATCTCCTAGTACTGAGTTACACTGGAGTTCCTCCTGACAGATGTTCCCAAGAACTCTACTTGTACGGCAGACAGCTGTAGCCTGCTTCGGGGACTCTCTACTCCTAAGTCCCGGCTCTCTATCCGTGTTGCTGTTGTGCCCTCAAGTCTTAGATGGGAGTAGTGCATTTACAGCTCACTACTCCACCGGTGTCTGCTGCAGAACCATTAGTGTCCATACAACCTCGGGGACCGGGCCCCTGCCTTGCGCTTAGAACTTCTAGACAGGGTTCTTCCTCTAACCCACGTCCTCTGTGTTCCCTTTTACTCCTACGTTCCGTATTTGTCTTTCCCTCCTATGGAAGCTCAAGCTTCAGTTCAATGTCTTTCTCCTCCTTTCCTTTCCCGTACCAGCTGGCTCATATCACTGAGGCAGCTGCAGCACTCCTTCCTCCATCCCTCTTCCAGGGATCCCCACTCCTCTCCGAGTGGCTTCCTCTCTCAGACTCTCCGACTGACCGACCTCGAACTGACTGAAATTCTAAACCTTCCTGCTCTTTTATGCATTCTCAACTCCACCCACCTCCCAGCACGTCTAGTGTACCAAGCAGGGAACCACCAAAGGTGCTCTGCTTCTCTCTAAGCAAGGAGCCGCAATGTGGTTTTGCTGAACTACTCTATTGTGTGGGGTGCGAGTGTTGGAGCGTGGTCAGGAGCCCCCAACTTACCTGGATGGTGGGGCACCACACCTTAGGAGAAGGTTGCAGTACCTCTGTGGCGACTGAGCCTCAGGGGCACCACATTGTCAAGTGACATTTCACCCCGAGGTTAGGAATGGAGAGGTGTCAATAAGATGCCCCCATTACTAATCCTATAGTCAAATTTTAAGAAAACACGGATACCCAGAAAAAAGTCCTTGAAAGACACAGACTCCTTTAATAATCTTAGTTAAACCATACTTATGACCTCGTCAATTCCCCGATGCCCTCATCATCTGCAAAAGAGGTAAAAAACAAACAATATTCCTCACCTTTTCACAGAAATTCTTTTAATCCATTTGTCCCACGACGGGTCTAGCTCTGCTACATCTAGATGACAGACTGCATGGTTGCATGCTGCGACCATGCAGCCTGTCATCCAATAGACACTGAGCACCGTTTGCTCTGTGTCTCCCTGTGAACTCCTATTCCCAGTCTGACGGGTCATTCCGGATACGACGATACCAAATATGTGAACTCTTTTTGTTTATTTTTTCTTACATAAAAATGTGTATATTAGTGTATTTTTTAAATATTTTTTATTCTAATTTTTATTTACCTTTTTTTTTTATACTTTTTGACTTAGTCCCTGCATTAGATTTACAGTTTTTTTCACATTGATTGCAGGTATAATTCATTACAGTGCACTGGCATTGCAATGTATTAGACCTATGCAGAAGCTTCTTAGACCATGCTTTGAGCATAGTCTAAGAAGCTTGCCATAGTTAGGTGACCTGTTGGTTGTTATGATGATCCCATATCACCATGGCAACGATCAGGACCCCATGGGGCAATGATCTGAAGGCAGAAGTAGCCTCCTCCCTCTCCCTGTCTCCTAAATGCTGCAATCGCTCTCAATCACAGCATTTAGGGGATTAAACAGCCCAAGTTAGTGTTGGCACTGTCCCTGGCTGTTACCGCAGTTGCTTGGCTATTAGCTGAGTCAAGCTCCTCCGTTGATCGGATGGGAGATGCTAATATTCCAGCTCCTCCTGCGCAATCATGCTGTGATCGGTTAGTCATATTGACTGATCACTCTGAGTGCAGGGACCGAAAGCATGGGTTTACACACAGGGACAGCTTAAATGCATGATGGACCTAGCATGTCATGATGTAGAAACTAACAGTAGGGAAAATGAGTATTTGATGCACTGCTGATTTTGCACGTTTTCCCACCTACACAGAATGGAGAGATTTGTAATTTTTATCATAGGTACACTTCAACTGTGAGAGACAAAATCTAAAATTAAAAATTAGAAAATCACATTGTATGATTTTTAGATAATTAAATTGCATTTTATTGCATTAAAAACAATTTGATCACCTACCAATCAAGTATTCTAGCTCTCACAGGCCTGTTGATTTTTCTTTAAGAAGCCTTCATACTCTGCACTCATTACCTGTATTAATTGTACCTGTTTGAACTCGTTACCTGAATAAGAGACACCTGTCCACATGCTTAATCAATCACACTCCAACCTCTCCATCATGACCAAGACCAAAGAACTGTCTTAAGGAACACCAGGAATAAAATTCTAGACCTATGTGGCGCCCCTGAGGGTTCAGTCACTACAGAGGTACTGCACCTCCTCCTGAGGTGTGGTACCCCGCTATCCTGGTAAGGTGGAGATGCCTGACCACACTCCAACACCTGCACCCAGCACAGACACTTTAGAATAGCGGATCACCCTGTAAGTCAGCTGCTTTGGCTCACAAAGGGTACTGGGGAAGTGGGTGG
The DNA here is from genome assembly GCF_039654945.1 of Dendrobates tinctorius. Lineage (NCBI taxonomy): Eukaryota > Metazoa > Chordata > Amphibia > Anura > Dendrobatidae > Dendrobates > Dendrobates tinctorius. The sequence goes on along the minus strand of NW_027361669.1, from coordinate 1,785,410 downwards.
AGCTTGGACTGCACAAGAGAGGGAAGAAGGTTAGGAAGGGGTCAGTTAGTGAGAGAAGATCCCCAGAGAGGGATGGAGCGGAAGCAATGCCGCAGCAGACTGTTGTGAGTCAGAGCTGTTGGCATGGGAAGGAGCAAGAGAAAGTCTGATTCTTCAGAAGGAAGATAGATTAGTATGGAATGTGGGGAGAAGAGAACTGAGGACAAGGGTGAGAGCAGAGCCCTTCCTTAAGTTAAAGCGTATGGTTCAGAGTCCAGTATCCGAAGTTGTATGGATGCTGTTGGTCTTGCAGCAGAAACCGGAAGAATAGAAGTTGTCACCACTTTATTCCCACCTAAGACTCGGGGGCACAATAGCAACGTGTGTGAGCTGGCACCTGATAGTAGGAAGTCCCCAAAGCGGGCTACAGCTGTCTGCCGTGCGAGTGGAGTTCCAAGTAACATCTGGATGGAGGAACTTGAGTTTAATTCACAACTACAAGTACTTCAGTTTAGGCGCTAGTGAGGAGACGTTCAGGAAAGGCTTATGTTCGAGGAGTGCTGGAAAGGTGTACTCTATCTTGCCTGGGAGTTGGCTGAGCCCCTGACCGGGAGGACTCAGCACCGAAGTGGGCATCTGTATGCGCAACAGACTGTGAGTAAAGCCTTGGAACTTCAATCCCTTGTATCCTCCTCTTATTCCTGCGCCGCTGATCCAGAACTGCTACATCTCTGTGCCTAGCACTGCACAATCTACCTAAACACCTATTGCTATTGCCCTGGGACTACAGCTCCACCTGTGGGGAGCTTCATCATCATTGCTGCACCACACCATCTGTCCCAGAGGAGCAACCCTGCAGCGCTGGTCAAACTGACCAGAAACCACAGGTGGCATCACGAATCATCTCAATAACATTATCCCCATCACTGTACCTCTTTTACATTGACTGCCTGAGGCCACGGACCGGGTCCCTGCCACTGTGACATCTCTTATTGAAATCAACGGGCCCGGCACCGAGTACCCCACGGCCTCCGGGGGTGAGTCGATTTTGGCGTCACCAACAGAATGACGAAGCCCGCTACCACCGGGTCCTGTGTGCTGAAGATTTATTACATTGGATACTGCTGAAAATGTGCAAAATAACCAAAATGATAGACTGTAAAATAGACTCTCAAAATGGCAGCCAGCGCGGTGAAGAAGGGCGTGACATGGGTGGCCCTAAGAAAAGAGCGCGAACTGTCCTGGGCCCCCCCTGCCTGAACTTCTATGCAACAGCAACATGGCCCACCCCCAGAGGGGTTCATATACTGGCTTGGTATGGAGGAAGAGGAAGGAGGCGCCGCCCCAGGAAGGAGGAGCAGAGCTGTGAGGCGGGAAGGGAGCCCACAGAGAAGCCAGAATGCCAGGACGCCATGATGGAAGGAGGACGGAGACCTGAAGAGGGCGAGGAAGAGGAGCTTGCCTTCCCCGGCGCACTAGTTGAAGGCTCCGGCCCCGCTTCCGTGATGGACCGTCAGCAATTAGAAGAGGAGATCGTTATGCTGAACCGCAGCCTGCGGGTGAAGCAGGAGGCTCTGCAGACCTTGGATTGGCAGTGCACCCAGGAGGGGCCTGCGGAAACGGTACCTCCAGCACTGGTACCCACCACGGCTGCACCGGCTCTCCTCCAGGCAGCACCTGTGAAACATGCGGCCGCTGCGATGCCATCGGCAGCGCTCACCATCACCTCCACGCTGTTACCACCGCTGGGCGCTGCCTGCCAGGATGAGTTGCCTGAGGGCCCGGAAGCTGACTGTGAAGCAGAGACTGTGTTCCTGCCTGGACCTGGCGCGGCCGTGCAGGTCCCACCGAAGGCCTCAGCACCAGCTCCATCCCAGTCGCCGCCCGCTGACCTGGCAGCTCCATCAACCACCGCTGCCACCGGCTGCCGCTCAGTATGTGCAGCGGAGCTGAAACACCACCGGGAAGCGTCAGGTATGACCGCCGCCCCTGCAGCCGGGGAGACCCCTGAGTTCCCGTCTGCCCCAACATCAGGGCAGATTGTGCTGGATCTGGCCTGGGACCGGGATACTAGTCCCGAGGGCACAATAGCAATGTGTGTGAGCCGGAACTTGATAGTAGGAAGTCCCCAAAGCGGGCTACAGCTGTCTGCTATACGAGTGGAGTTCCAAGTAACATCTGGAAGGAGGAACTTGAGTTTTATTCACAACTACAAGTACTTCAGTTTAAGTGCTAGTGAGGAGACATTCGGGAAAGGCATATGTTGGAGGAGTGCTGGAAAAGTGTACTATATCTTGCCTGGGAGTTGGCTGAGCCCCTGACCTGGAGGTCACGGCACCGAAGTGGGCATCTGTATGCGCAACAGACTGTGAACAAAGCCTTGGAACTACAAGTGGATCGCCCTCACCCAGGGCAGCGGGGTACTCGGTACTGGGCCCGTGGAGTTCAATGGGAGATGTCACGGCAGTGGTGACCCGATCCGTGGCCCTGGGCATCCATTGTAAAAGGGGAATGTTGAATGTGTGGATGATGATTGAAGTTTATTAGTGAATGATTCGTGACGCCACCTGTGGTGTACAGCAATGAAGATGTTAAACCGATGCTGGAGACAGATCCTCTGGGACAGATGGTGTGGTGCAGCAATGATGGTGTAGCCCTCCACAGGCAGGGCTGTAGTAGCAGGGCAGTGTAGGTGAAGAGATAGGGAGGAGACATAGATGGTGCAGTGTCAGGCACAGCGATGTAGCAGTGCTGAGTGTGTTGGCGCCGGAATAAGTGGAGGACACCAGAGCATGTAGTTCCAAAGATTTACTCACAGTCTGTTGTGCATACAGGTGCCCGCTTCCATGCTGTATCCTCCAGGTCAGGAGCCCAGCCAACCTTCAGGCAAGATGAAGTACTCCGTTCCACCACTCCGCCAACATATGTGCCTTTTCTGAACGTCTCCCTCCTTAGTGCTCGTAGTGAAGTACTCACAGTACTGAGTTACACTGGAGTTCCTCCTTTCAGATGTTCTTAGAACTCTATTTGTACGGCAGACAGCTGTAGCCTGCTTCGGGGACTCCTTGCTACTAAGTCCTGGCTCACTCTCATTGCTGTTGTGCCCCCAAGTCTTGTGTGGGAATAAAGTAGTGACAACTTCTATTCCTCCAGTGTCTGTCGCAGGACCATTAGTATCCATACAACCTCGGGGACCGGACTCCGGCCATGCGCTTAGAACTTGAGGAAGGGCTCTGCTCTAACTCTAATCCTTAGTTCACTTCTTCTCCTCACGTTCCATACAAATCAATCTTTCTTATGGAGAATTAGACTTTCTGAATATCTCTTTCCTGTGCCAGCAGACCCAGGTCACAGAGGTCTGCTGCAGCACTTCCTTCATCTATCCCACTCAGGGGATCCTCTCTCTGACTCCATGTCAGACTGACTGACCTAATCCCAATAATCTCCCGCTCTCTTGTGCAGACTAAGCTCCACCCACCTCCCAGCACTCTTCGTGTTCCAAGCAGGGAGCCACCAAAGGGTGCTTTGCTACACTACTTTGTTGTGTGGGATGCAGGTGTTGGAGTGTGGTCAGGTGTCTCCACCTTACCTGAATGGTGGGGTATCACACCTCAGGAGGAGGTGGAGTACGTCTGTGGCGACTGAACCCTCAGGGGCGCCACACAAGCTCTTGTGTCCTCCACTTAAACTGTGTTCCAAATTATTATGCAAAAAGAGTTTAGGAGTGATAAGGTTAGAATTTTTTTGTTTGTCATTTAAACTCATTGATGGTGATGTGTGTCAGGGCTCTTCATATCACTGAAAGCAATTGCAGATACCGGTGCAAATTAGTTTGGCAGGTGTGTCCAAATAAAGGCAAGACTACTTAAGAAGGCTGTTCCACATTATTAAGCAGCCTACATTTTTTGCCAAAATGGGAAAGAAAAAGGATGTGTCGGCTGCTGAGAAGCAACAAATTGTGGAGTATTTAGGTCAAGGCATGACTACAATCAACATTGCCAAGACACTTCATCGTGAACATCGCACAATCAAGAAGTATGTAGCTGATTCCCAGCACACACGTGTGCGTGCTGATAAGGAAAAATTGAGGACTCTTTCCAACAGGCAATTGCGTCAGGTTAAAAGAGCAGCTGCAAAAATGCCTTGTCATAGCAGCAGACAAGTTTTTGAAGCTGCAGGTGCCTCCAACGTCCCCTGAACAACAAGATGCAGGGTCCTTCAGAGGTTTGCAGCTGTGCATAAGCCATCCTGTCGACCACCTCTATCCACTGCACACAAGCAGTAATGGCTCCAGTGGGCCAAACGAGACATGAAGACTGACTTCCAAACTGTTCTGTTCACCGCTGAGTGCCGTGCAACGCTCGATGGTCCAGATGGATGGAGTGGAGGATGGCTGGTTGATGGACACCCCATGAAAACATGGCTAAGGTGCCAACAAGGAGGAGGTGGAGTAATGTTTTGGGCTGGAATCATGGGGAGAGAGATTGTCGGCCCCTTTAGGATCCCTGAAGGGGTAAAGATGAACTCCATAATCTATGCGGAGTTTCTAAAACAGCACTTCCTGCCATGGTTCAAGAGTAAGAACCGTGCTTTCCGCAGCAAGATCATTTTCATGCATGATAATGCACCGTCTCATGCTGCAAATAACACATCTGCTTCTCTGGCTGCTATGGGCATAAAAGAGGACAAACTTATGGTGTGGCCACCATCCTCCCCTGACCTCAACCCCATTGAGAACCTATGGAGCATCATCAAAAGGAGTGTCTATGATGGCGGGAGGCAGCTCACATCTAAGCAACAGCTTTGGGAGGGTATTCTGTCCACAAGCAAAACAATTGAAGCACAAACCATCCAAAAACTGACAAATTCAATGGACGAGAGAGTTCAGAAGCTTCTTTCCAACAAGGGGTCCTATGTGCAGATGTAACATCACCGAGAATAAAGTTTTGACTTGAAAACTGTTTGATTTCATTTTGTAATAAGCTGATAATGCTTATCATTTCACAATTCACCATTTTTTTGCTCAAAATAAAAATAAAAAGGTTGAAAACTCTGCTGTGCATAATAATTTGGAACATGCATTTTGAGTGTTTCTTATTTTTAAAAATGTACTGTTTTCATAGGCAGTTTTTTCAAAAACATTGCAATTATACTAGAATATTAGATGACTGGAAAACAGCAATGACTGCAATTCATATAGGTAATTTAGAGAAAATAGGAGGAAATATTTTTTGCATAATAATTTGGAACACAGTGTATTCCTGCGCCGCTGATCCAGCACTGCTACATCTCTGTTCCTAGCAATGCACCATCTACCTCAACACCTATTACTACTGCCGTGGGACTACAGCTCCACCTGTGGGGAGCTTCATCATCATTGCTGCACCACACCATCTGTCCCAGAGGAGAAACCCTGTAGCGCTGGTCAAACTGACCAGAAACCACAGGAGGCGTCACGAATCATCTCAATAACTTTATCGCCATCTCTCTAGCCCTTTTACATTGACTGCCTGTGGCCACGGACCAGGTCCCTGCCACTGTGACATCTCCCATTGAAATCAACGGGCCCAGCACCGAGTACCCCACGGCCTCCAGGGGCGAGTCACCTGCACATGTCTGGGAAGGGCTACATGACAATAGGAAAGCACATTGGTGAGATGGTAACAACTGTTGACACAATTATTAGAAAATAGAAGAAACACAAGATGACTGTCAATCTTCTTCGTTCTGGGGCTCCATGCAAGACTCCACCTTGTGGAGTAATGGTTATAAAAAAAACCACATGAACCCATATTGTTTTATGGCTTCTTGGCATCCACTTCTGCAGCTTGAACAACCAACCTAGTTCTCTGCAGGATGTCAGGATAGCCTCCCATAGCTGCTGTTCTGATGTTAATTGACTCCTATCCTCATGTTAGTATTTTAGGATTTTGCTCACTTAATCCAATACATTTTTGGAGGTGAAACCTTCCGTATTATGCCTGTATCTGAACAAACCTATCCGTGTTCTTTATCAGCTACGAATCTCTTCATAGCACAATGATCATGCTTAATTTTTCATAAAATGTCTAAAGTTTTCATATCTTGCCCAAGGCAGTGCACTATTTGATGCTTTTCAGCAGCAGAGAGATACCTTTTTTCCATATTGTTTGAAACCTGTGGTTTACTTAATAATGTGGAACATCCTTCCTAAGTAGTTGTCCTTTAATTGGGCTCATCTGGAAAGCTAATTTTCACAGATGTTTGAGATTGATGTCAATGATCCAAAGATCCCGGATGCACAATACCATCCATTTTTCTTAAACAAAAAATTACATCTTTAGGACACTTAAATGCAATTTGCATACAAATTTGAAATGCAGTGTAGAAAAAAAAGATATATTTAGCATTGCCATGTATATAACACTTCAAAATATTAAAATATGTGTATTTACCTTGTATAGTAAATACCATAAAGAAAAATAATGCTAGAATTGCTGTTTTTTCAGTCACCACTCCTTACTCAAAAATGCAGCAAAAAGCAATCAGATTATCATATGTACTCCAAAAAAGTAACATTGACCCCTTCACTTCAAAACCTGTTTTCCCCTTCTTGATAAGGTCAGATGTTACAGTTCTCACCAATGTCACTTCATGTCAATTAGTTTGATATGACTTCCATTTATTTGTGAAAATATTGAAAATTTGGCAAAAATGTGGATGATTTTAGCAATTTTCAAACTTTTAATTCTCGTGACCTGAAATGAGAGTTATGTCACACAAGATAGTTAATAAATAACATTTTCCATATGTCTACTTTACATTAGCACAAATTTGAAGCATCTTTTTTTGTTAGGAAGTTATAAGAGTTAAAATTTGACTGGCAGTTTCTAATTTTTACAACAAAATTTTCAAAACCATTTTTTAGGGACCACATCACATTTAAAGTGACTTTGAGGAGCCTTTATGACTAAAAATTCCTAAAAGTAACACCATTCTAAAAAACTGCACCCCTCAAGGTGTTTAAAACCACACTCAAGAAGATAATTAACCTTTCAGGTGCTTCACACGAATTAATGCGATATGAAAGAAATAAAATGAACATATAACTTTTTTCGCAAGAATTTTACTTTAGACCCAATTTGTTTTATTTTTGCAAAGGTAACAGGAAAAAATGGACCCCAAAATTTGTTGTACAATTTCTCTTGAGCATGCCGATACCCCATATGTGGGGATAAACCTTTTGACTTTTTGAATGTAAAATTTGCTGGAATAATTAGCGGATGCAGTGATGCATTTGATGCCACTGATGTGACTAAACAATGGAAACCATTCTCAAGTTACACCATATTGGAAACTATACCCCTCAAGTAACTTATCTAGATGTGTGGTGAACACCACTAACCCCCAGGTGCTTGACAAGTTTATAATGTTGAGCCATGAAAATACAAAAATCATATTTTTCACACAAAAATGTTTTTAGCTCCAAATTTTTCATTTTCAGAAAAGGGTAACAGGAGAAATTGTACCATATAATTTATTGTTCAATTTCTCCTGAGTATGCTGATATTCCATATGTGGGGGGAAATCTACTGCGCCATTTGACTTTTTCAAAGCACAATTTGCTGGAATCATTAGCGGACACCATGTTGAATTTGGAGAGCCCCTGATGTGCCTAAACAGTGGAAACCCCCCCTCAAGTAACCCCATCTTAGAAACTAGACCCGTCAGAGAACTAATCCATATGTGTGGTGAGCTGCTTGAACCCCAAGGTGCTTCACAGAAGTTTATTATGTTGAACCGTCAAAATAAAAAATCTAATTTTTCCCACAAAAATGTTCTTTTAACCTGAATTTTTGTTTTTATTTCCACAAGAGCAACAGGAGAATGCAGATACTAAAAATGTGGAGAAGAACTACTGTTTGTGTGCACGGCAGGGCTAGGAAAGGAAGGAGCACCATTTGACTTTCTGAATGCAAAATCATTACTGGGCACCATGTCGACTTTGAAGAGCCCCTGATGTACCTAAAGAGTCGAAACCCCTCCACAAGTGACACTATTTTAGAAACTAGACCCCTCAAAACTTATCCAGCTGTACTGGAAATATCAGGACGTGTGAAAGGGGTCTTATTGTCAGCATAGGTGGCACTTGCCTACTTAGAAGAAAAAACAAGGCTGAAATAACATGTCAGTGCTACCACACCCACCCAGCTCCTCTAGCCATTCACAGACATACAATATATAAATCCTGTGCAGCAACACCGAGGCCTTGGGTGCTCTGTAATCACCCTCACTGTCATCAAACTTTTAGGTACAAAAGAAAGAGCCCATATTCTGCACTTGCTTAGGGGTGCAATGTTTTTATTCATTGACAGAAAACATACATTTATAACAGCCCATATTTTTTATGTTAATGACATATGTCTAGCAATTTGTAACTGGATTATTTATGCTTACATAAGGAATTATTAGGATTATATTTTGGTGAATTACTATTATACTTTGCTAAAGGAAGTCCTATCACCAACTGTAAAACTTCATAAAGGTAAAAAGGACCAAAATAAAAGCTCTCTCAAACAAATGTAGCTAAGAAGAATAAAAAATTATGTCTCATTTAGTTAAAAATGTAAGGAAGAGAGAGAAGCTGGTACTCCCCTTTTTCACTATTTTGATATGTGGAAATGTATTCTGCATGTAAACGCATGGAAGGTCTGCACTGCCATCTTATTGCTGTCTCTTACTTCATGCTAGCTAAATGTTATTATAAAGAGGCAATGTAAGATGGATTCCTGTGTATTATGGAGCAGCAGGAGGAGACTAGAAACAGCAACTGGGGTAAGTCCTGTACTAGTCTCTTATGGTTGTCTTTCTGTGTACAATATGTAGTGAGGTACATGGATTAGCCCTTTGCAGGCAGTTGACTAATTATTTTGCAGATTAACCCTTTGCAAGCAGCTATTTTGTCCTTTCGTAGAAGTTCTACCAATGTAGACATAATGCCCCCTCAGAGATGCTGCATGCGCTGACTGGCTGCCACAATGTCAAAGTGATGTCAGCTCTGCAGTCAACAACAGACACCAGGAGCAGTGGTGAAGACTCACCGATGGAAGTTAAGTATACCGTGGCTTGTTGTTTTATAACAAACTTTAGCCAGAGTAGAAACTTAATTGAAAGGAAACAACCCTTTTAACATTTTAGAAGTAATTGTATTCAGTGACATTGTTTTGCCTGGCTGATTAATAATATTGTCCTTGAAGTAAAATTCAGGTTCCTGATAGGAGATGAGGAAAATTTGCATTTTTTTGATTGATTGGCCTTTGGAAATTATTGATGAAACTAGTTTGTCATGTTTGAGATTTTCTTTTGGAAAATTTACATTTTAAAAATTGCAAAAAAGGAAAATGGGCTGGTGCAAAAGTTTGGGCACCCTGCATGGATAGTATCTAGTAGCACCCCCATTTGAAAGTATCACAGCTTGTAAATGCCTTTTGTAGCCAACCAAGAGTCTTTCAATTCTTGTTTGAGGTTTTTTCATCCATTCTATTTTGAGGTCTAGCCACAGATTTTCAATGATATCGGGATCAGGGGACTGTGAGGGTCATTGTAGAACCTTCAGCTTGTGCCTTTTGAGGTCATCTATTGTGGATTCTCATGTGTGATTAGGATCATTATCCATTTGTTGAAGTCAACCTGCTATAAACTTTAGCTTCTTTACAGATGGTGTTATGTTTGCATCAAGAATTTGTGGAAATTTCATTGAATCCATTCTTCCCTCTACCCTTGAAATATTTCCCCTGCCATTGGCTGAAACATAACCCCAAACATGACTGATCCACCCCCACGTTTAATGGTTGGTGAGATTTTCTTTTCCTGAAATTCTGTGCCAATTTTTCTCCACACATACTTTTGATGTTTGTGGCAAACAAGTTCTATTTTAACCTCATCAATCCACAGAACTTGTTTCAGAAATGATTTGATTTGATTTGCCTCTCTAGCAATCCTATGAGTAGCTCTCAATAACATTTTGCTTGGCCTTCCATTTTGAACTAATGTAAGTGCAACTTGGAAATGCTTTGCTACCTTCTTATAGCCTTATCCTGCATTGTGTGCCTCCACTATTTTCATTTTCAGAGTGCTAGACAGCTACTTAGAAGACCCATGGTTGCTGTTTATTTAGCACAAGGTTAGAGGAGGCTGGGATTTATAAAGCTGGTAAATTTGTCTCACCTGGCCTTTGCTAAGGATGATAGTTAACAAGTCATAACCCTAACAGGCTAATCAAGGTCTGAAACCTTGGTCAAAATTATCTGAGTACAAAAATCTCCAAGGATTCCCAAACTTTTGCATCAGACCATTTTCCTTTTTGTAATTTAATAAAAAATGATCATATATATATTTTTTTTCCTAAAATACAAATGAAATATGTCATCTTTAACTTTAGGCCTTTCAAATTGTTAACTGTTCACAATAACAGTCATTTTGACCAGGGGTACCAAAACTTTTACCTGCCACTGTAAGCAGAAGCAATATTTTGTCATTCAGTTCAATATACAATCAGATTCAAGTTCTTAACAATTTGTACCTCCTATAGAAGAAAATATCACCGGAATATACACTTAGTCTGGAAAAAAATGAAAGTACAACATGTGTTACTGTAAAACTCACACAAGCAATTTAATTTGATAATTACATTTTTTTTTTAGAAAAGTCTTATGATTTCATTAATCTTCTGCAGCATTTCATGTATTTCTCATAACCAATATGTTCTCTTTTAAAAATGAAATCCATTGCGGTGTTTAGTCACTAGGAACAGTGATAGGTTTTAAAGGGAACCTGTCACCTCTTTTGGCCGCTATAACATGTGGCCATTCTACGGTCTGGTCCGGTGGGTGCTGCAGGTCCGGGTCCGGCGCCTCCCATCTTCTTGCGATGCCGTCCTCCTGCTTGCATCATTGCTCCACGAAATCGCGCTCCTGGGCAGGTGCACTTCTCTGAGGGCAAAGCAAAGTACTGCAGTGTGCAGGCGCCGGGAAAGGTCAGAGAGGCCCAGCGCCTGCACACTGCAGTACTTTGCTCTGCCCTCAACAGCGCAGATAAGTACACCTGCACAGAAGCGCGATGCCGGAGAGCGGCAAAGCAAGCAGGAGGGCGGCATTGCAAGAAGATGGGCGGCACCGGACCCGTACCTGCGACACCCATTGAACTGGACCGCATCGGATTGCCCCCCCGGGTGAGTGTAGAAAACGTATTTTTCTTATCTTTCAGGTCGGACTGGGGGCTTATCTACAGAATTATAGTATGCTCTAGGTAAGCCCTGAGAAAGGCGGTGGCTGCATCTTATAGCGGCCCAAAGAGGTGACAGGCTCCCTTTAAAAGGCCTTAATGCAAATTTTTGTTAACATAAATAAAAAAGCTATATTAAAGCCTTGCTTTGTCTAGACCAGTGATTCCCAAAGAATGGCTTAGGAGCCACGATTGCACAAGGGTCTACTGCAAGTAGCTCCATAGCTGTTGGCTACAAATACATTGTAAACTAGTCTCACCAGAAATGTCAATGCATTAGTAGAACGTACCAGAGTCCATATCAATACTTTTTATCATTTGTATCTTTAATAAACTTGTTTTCCTCAGCACCACCTGGCATTCAACATCAGAGAAGCTCTAACAAGCTCTGCAGAAAATAAATTTCAAAGTTGCTTGCATTTAGTAGCACTTTGTTAATTAAAGCAATTGTCATGATGATTCTTTAAGCAGAATAGACTGCTTTCCTGGGAATGTTGAGGAGGTGAGACTGTGAGCAGTGCTCAGGAAAACACCAGGTCAAGAAAGAGTTAACTATTATAAGAGTATTTTATTCATGTCTGTTATACACATAAAAATCTGCATTTTATCCTTATGGCTGGTTTGTGTCTCGGTTTTCATGTTGGTTTATCCTCAAGGCCATCTCCAGGTAGTGGAGGAGGACTGTCCATATGGAAACCAGTGATTAAGGCATAAATACAGGTAACAGCATTCAGGGTAAGTTATAGTTAAACGCTTGGGAGCAGCCCTCGTTTTGGGAGGACTTAGATCTGATAAAATGGGGAAGCAGTTCCTAGTCAGGAAGTATCAGACAGTGTTAGCATTGCAAGGTTCAAGGTCAGTAGATGCACAAGCTGTGAAGGGTCCTATCAGTATTAAGTCTCTGAACAGTATGAGGGCACAACTGAAGTTTCATGCAGATCCCTGGGTAGTAACGAGCCTAGGGCCAGGAAGAGGCATTAGTTTTCCATGGCTCGTTCTCCCCTGAGTGGAAGAGGCCAGTCGAGTCACAGCGAGAAGAAGAGGTGGTGGGCCTCAGAGAAGCTGTAATGCTGGATAGGAAGTCCCTGGTACCAACAGAAGTTGTTGAGGCTGGGGCAGTTCAGTAGGAATGGAGGCAAGAACTGATAGTGTACTGGGCAATTGGAACACAAACCGGAAGGGACTCTGTCTCATTCTGTATGCCGCGGCTGTATATATCCAAAATGCACAGTAAAACTGAACCTGTAGAACAGCACCAAATGTCTCCCGTTATGTGTGCAACTGTTTCCGGTCACAAGTAGAGTTGAGCGATACCAGCCGATACTTGAAAATATCGGATCGGAATGGATCGGCCGATCTTAAAAAAAAGTATCGGTATCGCCGATTCCGATACCGGGAACCAATGCAAGTCAATGGGGCCAAAATATCGGAATTAAAAAAAACCCTTTCTTTCCTTGTAGGTTAATTCTACATGAAGAAAAACAACTAAGAATAATGTAGAATGTATTGTGGGAGGTGGAGGAGACATTAAAGCCATAGAGGTTTAGCCCAATCAAATGGAATAGCAGGAATTAAACTTTTTTTTTAAAGACGTTAGGAGTTACAAAGATATTGACTATGTTAGCCTTATTTATATTTTGCCAGACATGTATGTCTTCTTCTTCTTTCTTCTTTCTTCTTCTTTCTTATTCTTCTTCCTTTTTTTACCTTCTTCTTCTTCTTCTTATTCCTTTTTTTACATTCTTCTTCTTCTTCTTCTTCTTCTTCCTTTTTTTACATTCTTCTACTTCCTTTTTTTACATTCTTCTTCTTATTCCTTTTTTTACATTCTTCTTCTTCTTCCTTTTTTTAAATTCTTCTACTTCCTTTTTTTACATTCTTCTTCTTCTTCCTTTTCTTACATTCTTCATATTCTTCTTATTCAACAATTATTATTCTACATATTCAACTTCTTCATCTTCCTCCTATTCTTCTTCATCATATTCTAATTTGTGTCAGGCATTCCTGTAGTTGTTATCTAGAAAAGTTAGAAGTTTACACCTTCCGTTCTGCCTGTCACAAAAGATTTACAACAGGATTTGTCCGCGTTCAGTTTGGCCTGCAGCAGCAGGCCTTTTCCAGGGGCACCACGAGGAGGAACGGACTCACCCCCATACACTGCTTAGTCTTCTTCTGCTTATAAATAAGATAATATCATTTGCTCAGAGTATTAGTCTTATGCTTAATGTTCTACTGCTTTGTTTTTTTATGCTTCTTTGTCTTCTCTCTCTTGTTGTTCTGCATCTTGGTGGTTGGCTTCCTGTTCTTTGTCCTCTTGAACCAGCTGACGGTACTGGCACCCGGAGGGGCAGCAGAAGGAACAAGAGCCAATGGCACTACCGAGGACCAGCTGACGGTGCTGGAACCCGGTTACTAAGCAGGAGGTACCTGTGCTACAAAGCACTACCAAGGACCAGCAGACGTTGCCGGAACTCGGATACCGAGATGGAGGCACCTAGGCCAAAGGCTTTGCCGAGAACCAGCTGACGGTGCTGGAACCCGGATGGGTAGCATAAGCTGCAAGAGCAAATGGAAATAGCGAGGACCAGCTGACAGTGCTGGCACCCGGAGGGGCAGCAGAAGGAATAAGAGCCAATGGCACAACCGAGGACCAGCTGATGGTGCTGGAACCCGGCTACTAAGCAGGAGGTACCTGTGCTACAAAGCACTACCAAGGACCAGCAGACGTTGCCGGAACTCGGATACCGAGATGGAGGCACCTAGGCCAAAGGCTCTGCCGAGAACCAGCTGACGGTGCTGGAACCCGGAGGGGCAGCTGAAGTTACCCCTGAAAAGCAAAGTTGGAACGCCGCAAGCTGGCCGCAGTTACCGAATCACACAGTCCTACAGGGGGTGCTTGTCCTACTGGCACTACGGAACAAGCCTTTCTTACCAGAACCCGCAGTCCACATAGGAAGCACCTAAACTGCTGGCACCCTAGCCTCGGCTAACCCAACCGCAACACGACATGGCAACTTGGGGTGGCAAACTGACATTGACACTTCCCGGAAACAGCAGGCAGGGCTGGAACCAAGCTGGGCAGGAGGGAGTACCCATGCCAAAGTCAGTTATGAGCAGCAACTGGCGATGTTGGAGCCCAGGGACAAGCACTTAGCAGGCTGAGGCCTGATGTGCTGTCAATTGGGAGGCAGCAGGACAGATTGCCATCAAAACAGCAGGGGAACAGCTGACGTTACTGAACCCCACAAACACAGGAGCTAGTGTTTTACTCTGTGAAGACGGCACTTCCGAGCAACAACTGGCTGTGTTGAAGCCCAGGGACAAGCACGGAGCAGGCTGAGGCTGCATTGAAGAAATTTTAAGATTGGTTGTAGACTTCTACTAATTTTAACCAAGCTCCACTTAGGCCTGTGGCTTCACTGATTTTCGTATTTCCCCTGTCCTCCAACCCCGCCGGTTACAGCTCCGAAGTGGCGTCTGCACAATCCACACTTGTTCCTGTGTTACAGGTGTTCAGTCCGGTCAGTTAATCCCCTGATGTGTGTCCGGCAATGTCGCTTGCTCTGTCCACATTCCCATAACTAGTTATGGGAATGTGGACAGAGCAGGCGACATTGCCGGACACACATCAGGGGATTAACTGACCGGACTGAACACCTGTAACACAGGAACAAGTGTGGATTGTGCAGACGCCACTTCGGAGCTGTAACCGGCGGGGTTGGAGGACAGGGGAAATACGAAAATCAGTGAAGCCACAGGCCTAAGTGGAGCTTGGTTAAAATTAGTAGAAGTCTACAACCAATCTTAAAATTTCTTCAATGCAGCCTCAGCCTGCTCCGTGCTTGTCCCTGGGCTTCAACACAGCCAGTTGTTGCTCGGAAGTGCCGTCTTCACAGAGTAAAACACTAGCTCCTGTGTTTGTGGGGTTCAGTAACGTCAGCTGTTCCCCACTGAGACACGGCAGCAAGTGTCTCTTTCCGTGTGGACGGCACTTCCGAGCTACAACTGGCTGTGTTGAAGCCCAGGAAATAGGAGGGTGTAGGCAGAGGCCTACTGTCTTTGGAATGCGGAGACAGCAGGAGAGACTGCCATCCACACAGCAGGGGAACAGCTGACGTTACTGAACCCCACTGAGACACGGCAGCAAGTGTCTCTTTCCGTGTGGATGGCACTTCCGAGCTACAACTGGCTGTGTTGAAGCCCAGGAAATAGGAGGGTGTAGGCAGAGGCCTACTGTCTTTGGAATGCGGAGACAGCAGGAGAGACTGCCATCCACACAGCAGGGGAACAGCTGGCGTTACTGAACCCCACTGAGACACGGCAGCAAGTGTCTCTTTCCGTGTGGACGGCACTTCCGAGCTACAACTGGCTGTGTTGAAGCCCAGGAAATAGGAGGGTGTAGGCAGAGGCCTACTGTCTTTGGAATGCGGAGACAGCAGGAGAGACTGCCATCCACACAGCAGGGGAACAGCTGGCGTTACTGAACCCCACTGAGACACGGCAGCAAGTGTATCTTTCCGTGTGGACGGCACTTCCGAGCTACAACTGGCTGTGTTGAAGCCCAGGAAATAGGAGGGTGTAGGCAGAGGCCTACTGTCTTTGGAATGCGGAGACAGCAGGAGAGACTGCCATCCACACAGCAGGGGAACAGCTGGCATTACTGAACCCCACTGAGACATGGCAGCAAGTGCCTCTTTCCGTGTGGACGGCACTTCCGAGCTACAACTGGCTGTGTTGAAGCCCAGGAAATAGGAGGGTGTAGGCAGAGGCCTACTGTCTTTGGAATGCGGAGACAGCAGGAGAGACTGCCATCTCCACAGCAGGGGAACAGCTGGCAGTGCTGAACCCCACTAACACTTGAACGAATGTGTTTGGCTCTGTGGAGATGACACTTCTGAACACCAACTGACGCTGTTGGAGCCCAGGATCAGGCGTGGAGCAGGCTGGGGCCTACTGGATTTTGGCAGGTGTAGGCAGCAGGAGACTTGCCATCTCCACAGCAGGGGAACAGCTGGCAGTGCTGAACCCCACTAACACTTGAACGAATGTGTTTGGCTCTGTGGAGACGACACTTCTGAACACCAACTGACGCTGTTGGAGCCCAGGATTAGGCGAGGAGCAGGCTGGGGCCTGTTGCTTTTGGCAGGTGAAGGCAGCAGGAGTCTTGCCATCTCCACAGCAGGGGAACAGCTGGCAGTGCTGAACCCCACTAACACTTGAACGAATGTGTTTGGCTCTGTGGAGACGACACTTCTGAACACCAACTGACGCTGTTGGAGCCCAGGATTAGGCGAGGAGCAGGCTGGGGCCTGTTGCTTTTGGCAGGTGAAGGCAGCAGGAGACTTGCCATCTCCACAGCAGGGGAACAGCTGGCAGTGCTGAACCCCACTAACACTTGAACGAATGTGTTTGGCTCTGTGGAGATAACACTTCTGAACACCAACTGACGCTGTTGGAGCCCAGGATTAGGCGAGGAGCAGGCTGGGGCCTGTTGCTTTTGGCAGGTGAAGGCAGCAGGAGACTTGCCATCTCCACAGCAGGGGAACAGCTGGCAGTGCTGAACCCCACTAACACTTGAACGAATGTGTTTGGCTCTGTGGAGACGACACTTCTGAACACCAACTGATGCTGTTGGAGCCCAGGATCAGGCATGGAGCAGGCTGGGGCCTACTGGATTTTGGCAGGTGTAGGCAGCAGGAGACTTGCCATCTCCACAGCAGGGGAATAGCTGGCAGTGCTGAACCCCACTAACACTTGAACGAATGTGTTTGGCTCTGTGGAGACAACACTTCTGAACACCAACTGACGCTGTTGGAGCCCAGGATTAGGCGAGGAGCAGGCTGGGGCCTGTTGCTTTTGGCAGGTGAAGGCAGCAGGAGACTTGCCATCTCCACAGCAGGGGAACAGCTGGCAGTGCTGAACCCCACTAACACTTGAACGAATGTGTTTGGCTCTGTGGAGACGACACTTCTGAACACCAACTGACGCTGTTGGAGCCCAGGATTAGGCGAGGAGCAGGCTGGGGCCTGTTGCTTTTGGCAGGTGAAGGCAGCAGGAGACTTGCCATCTCCACAGCAGGGGAACAGCTGGCAGTGCTGAACCCCACTAACACTTGAACGAATGTGTTTGGCTCTGTGGAGACGACACTTCTGAACACCAACTGACGCTGTTGGAGCCCAGGATCAGGCGTGGAGCAGGCTGGGGCCTACTGGATTTTGGCAGGTGTAGGCAGCAGGAGACTTGCCATCTCCACAGCAGGGGAACAGCTGGCAGTGCTGAACCCCACTAACACTTGAACGAATGTGTTTGGCTCTGTGGAGACGACACTTCTGAACACCAACTGACGCTGTTGGAGCCCAGGATCAGGCGTGGAGCAGGCTGGGGCCTACTGGATTTTGGCAGGTGTAGGCAGCAGGAGACTTGCCATCTCCACAGCAGGGGAACAGCTGGCAGTGCTGAACCCCACTAACACTTGAACGAATGTGTTTGGCTCTGTGGAGACGACACTTCTGAACACCAACTGACGCTGTTGGAGCCCAGGATTACGCATGCCGCATGCAGAGGCCAATGGGCAGCGGTTTTTATGGAGGTTGTTGACTACTACTGATTCTAACCATGCTCCACTTAGGCCTCTGGCTCCACTGTCTCTACTATTTACCCTGGCCTCCAACCCCGCCAGCTACATCTCTGAAGTGGCGTTAGCACAATCTACACTTGTTCCTGTGTTACTGGTGCTCAGTCCCGTCAGTTGATCCCCTGATGTTTGTCCGGCAAGTTCGCCAGCTCTGTCCTCATTCCCACTACTGGTTATGGGAATGTGGACAGAGCAGGAGACCTTGCCGGACACACATCAGGGGATAAACTGATGGGACTGAGCCACAGGAACACAGGAACAAGTTTAGATTGTGCTGACGCCACTTCAGAGATGTAGATGGCGGGGTTGGAGGCCAGGGGAAATAGTAGAGACAGTGGAGCCAGAGACCTAAGTTGGGCACGGTTAAAAATCAGTAGTGGTTTGAATGTTGATGGAGCTGGTGACTTTGCCGTCCACACAGCAGGGGATCAGCTGGCGTTACTGAACCCCACTAACACAGGAGCTAGTGTGTTTCTCTGTGCAGACGACACATCTGAGCGACAACTGGCTGTGTTGAAGCACAGGGATTATAGTTCAGGTGGTAGAAAAATGAACACACCAGCAGACCTGGATACAGTTGCCAACCACTAATTTAGTCTGTAAGAGGAATGGCAAAGTCTTTGGAGATCCAGGCCTTGTTCATTTTCAGAAAAGTCAGCCGGTCAACATTATCGGAAGATAGTCAGTGTATCTGACTATGTATGCGTGCGACGGTCTGTTAGTACACCACCTGCGGCACTAAAGACGCGTTCCGATAATACACTGGCAGCAGGGCAAGCCAGCACCTCCAATGCATACTGGCTAAGCTCTGGCCATGTATCCAGCTTAGAGACCCAAAACTTGAAGGGGGAAGAGCCATCTGGGAGTACAGTGACAGGGCAAGACATGTAGTCTGACACCATCTGACGGAAGCGTTGCCTCCTGCTGACTCGAGGCGTCGCTGATGGTGTAGACAATTGTGGTGGACACACAAAACTTTGCCACATTTGGGCCATAGTGGTCTTGCCTTGTGCTGCGGCGCTGCCTCTGCTCCCTCTTTGTGCAGAGTTTCCTCCACTGCCTCGACGCACAGAGCTGCTTTGTAAAGCACTAGCAACAATACTGTCGGGTGGAATGGAAAACATTATGGACTGCACCAGTGACTCTTCGTACTCCCGCAGTTTACGCTCCCGGTTCAACGTTGGTATGAGCCTTTGTACGCTGTCCCGGTAGCGAGGATCTAGGAGGGTGTACACCCAATAATCAGCCGAGACGAGAATGTGGGCGATGCGGCGGTCGTTTCTCAGGCACTGCAGCATGAAATCAACCATGTGCTGCAGACTCCCAACTGCCAAAGAACCGCTGTCCCCTGTTTGAGGCGTGACCTCGGCCTGCTCTGCATCACCCCACCCTCGCTGTACATACTGAGTAGAGGTTTGTGTACCTCCCTCCTCTGGAGAGATGTCTTCCTCCTCCATCGACTCCTCCTCATCCTCCTCACAAAGTGTCCCCTGCCTAGGCCTTTGTGAGGAAACACGTAGCGCAGACTGTCCAGAAGCAGATGGCATTTGGGACTCCTCATCCTCCACCTCTTCCGAAACCTCATCCCTTAGTGCTTGCAGTGTTTGTTGAAGCAGGCAGATAAGGGGGACAGTCATGCTGACTAGTGCATCATCTGCACTCGCCATCCGCGAGGATTCATCGAAGGCACGCAAAACGAGGCAGATGTCCTTCATAGAGGCCCACTCAATGGTGCTGAAGTGTGAACGGCGCACAGTGCGACTTGTTTGTGCCTGATGCAGCTGGTACTCCATGACTGCTGCCTGCTGCTCACACAACCGCTCCAACATATGTAACGTTGAATTCCACCGGGTGGGTAGGTCACATATGATGCAATGTTCCGGAAGGCCAAATCGTCGCTGCAGAGCAGCGAGGCGCGATCTTGCCGTGCTGGAACGCCGCAAGTGAGCGCACTCTATGCGGACCTTGTGCAACAGTGCATCAAGATCCGGATAGTCCCTCAGAAAGCTCTGCACGACCAAGTTAAGCACATGTGCCAGACATGGGATGTGTGTGAGGTTGCCTAGGCCAAGAGCTGCCACCAGATTTCGGCCATTGTCACACACTACCAAGCCCGGCTGGAGATTCGCTGGCCCAAACCACACATCGCTCTCCTGCTTGATAGCATTCCAGAGCTCCTGCGCTGTGTGGCTTCGATTCCCCAAAGAAATTAATTTGAGTACAGCCTGTTGACGTTTGGCCACGGCTGTGCTCATATCGGTCGTAACAGGCTCCTGCTCTGCTGTTTCTGAGGAACTTGAGTAGGAGGAGGAGTCTATGTGTACAGACTGGAGTCCTGCAATCCGTGGCGTTGGAAGAACACGTACAGCGCCACTCTCCAGATCTGTACCCGGCTCCACAACATTGACCCAGTGGGCAGTGAGGGAAAGGTATCGTCCCTGTCCATGGTTACTGGTCCACGCATCGGTGGTCAGGTGGACCTTGCTACTAACGGCGTTTAGTAGCGCATGTTTTATTTTGCCCTCAACATGTTTCTGCAGGGCAGGGACGGCTCGCCTGCTGAAATAAAAGCGGCTGGGCACGTTGTATTGGGGGACTGCCAATGCCATTAAGTCCCGGAAGTTGTCATTGTCCACCAGCCTGAATGACAGCATTTCAACTGCCAGAAGTTTGGCAATGCCAGCATTCAGAGACTGTGCTCGGGGATGGTTTGCCGAGTAAGGGCGCCTTTTATCCCATGCCTGTGCTACCGATGGCTGTGATGGATGGGAACGTGCTGCTATGGGTAGAATCTGACAGGGTCTCCGGACAACAGTGGCAGAGGTTCTTCCTTGGCGATCCTGTGAGGAAGCCGAACCAGCAGTGTGTGAGCTGGAGGAAGAGGCCCCAACACGAACTGAAGAGGTGGTAGGTGGTGCTGTACGTTGGCCTACGTCTTCAGGGTGTCTCTGCAACTCCAACTCGTGCTTGGTGCACACATGTTTCCACATATTTGTGGTATTGAGGTTGCTGACATTTCTCCCTCTTTTGACTTTCTGATGACACAGCTTGCATTTGACAAAGCAAATGTCATCTGCAACTGTGTCAAAAAAGGACCACGCACTGCAAGTCTTGGGAGCGCCCGTTTTGCCTTTGGAATGAGGAATGCTCCTAACGGGTGCCGAAGTGGAGGGTACAGGCAACCAAGTCTTCCCCCTCCCTCTGCCTCCTGTTTTGGCCGGTAGGGGAATCTCTTCCTCCGAGCTGCTCCCACCACCTTCCTGTTCCTCACGCCATGATGGGTCAAGGACCTCATCATCTTCCCTCCCCTCTTCAAACAGCTGCTTCTCCGGGGTTGTCTCGCCAGCACCGTACGCACCAGAAAGTGGCAACTGAGTCTCGTCATCATCTGATGCGTACTGAGGTGTGCTGACCATAGGCACTGGCCCACTCGCCTCTTCAGATTCAGAGGGACAAAGAAGTTGCGCATCACTGCATACTCCCTCTTCTTCACATTCAGGAATGCTGCTTGGCTGGCCCCCTCTTTCCAAGCCAACAGATTCCGAGAACAGAAATAGAGACTGTGATGGCTCCTGTCCATGTCTCTCTGACTGCCTGGGCACTTTGGCAGGTGGTGAAGAGACAGATGGTTGCTCGTCGGTGCTCTGGTCCTGAGAGGCTGTGGAAGTAATTGAAGTCGATGCGTTAGCTGCCATCCATCCGACAACGGCTTCAATTTGTTCCTCCCGCAGCAGTGGGGTAGGTTGAGGTCCTACAAAGCTGCGCATAAAGGACTGTTGCCTGCTAAAACTGGGGGATGCTGATCCACTGGTGCCCTCAGCAGGCCCAGAAACCCCACGTCCTCTACCTGCAGAATCCCCACGTCCTCTCCCTGCAGAATCCCCATGTCCTCTCCCTGCTGAAACTCCACGCCCACGCCCACGCGCCTTACTCCCTGCCTTCTTCATCTTGCCAGACTGCTTAAGATAGGCAGAAAAGTACAAAGGGGGGCCTTAGTGTGCTTATTCCTGAACAGCTGGTTACAGGTACAAGAAACACTAATTTTATGAAGTGTGTGTGTGTGTGGACTACACTTTAATAGGAGCTGATGTGGCCTACACAAGTTCCAAATGTAGTGTTTGGTGAACTTTTTTTGTGGTTTCTTTGTTGGAAACAAACTCAAAGTATGTGAACAAAGAATTGAAACTGATAGTATCACCAACTTTTTGGAGCTATTACAATGCAGGCAGGTAACCTACAATGCAAAAGATGAGGCTCCAAAAAAATTGGGTAATACTAATCTGGCTGCGCCGGCAGGGCACAAGCCAGAAAAAAAGGCTCCTCTATCTACTCCTATATAGTGTTTGCAACCAACCAATGTTGATGGATACGGATGGATGCACACTAATAGGAGAAGAAAAAATGAGCTGCACTCAAAGACAAATATGTGTGAGGCAGTGACGCACGTTGAGCGTCCTACAACCAGACATAGCTGCAGGACACTCTACTCAGCGTGAGCTGCACTCACACACAGTCAGAGACCTCTCAGACAGCCGTGAACAGTGCAGCTAAGTGGGCACTGGCACTGACAGGCTGCAGAAAGGCTCCGCTGTGTACTCCTATATAGTGTTTGCAACCACTGTAGATGGAGACGGATGGATGCACACTAACAGAAGAAAAAATGAGCTGCACTCAAATAAAAATATGTGTGAGGCACTGACGCACGCTGAGCGTCCTACAACCAGACGTAGCTGCAGGACACACTACTCAGCGTGAGCTGCACTCACACACAGTCAGAGACCTCTCAGACAGCCGTGAACAGTGCAGCAAAGTGGACACTAGCACTGAAAGGCTGCAGAAAGGCTCCGCTGTCTACTAGTGTTTGCAACCAACGTATATGGATATGGATGGAAGCACACTAGATTGAAATTATGTAAAAAATGCAGCTCAAAAATTAAAAGATGTATGAGGCAGCAGTGAGGCACGCTGGGCAGCCTACAACCTGACGTGGCTGCAGGACCCACTCCACAGCGTGAGCTGCACTCACACAGCCCTTGCAGACAGCTGTGAACACTGCTGCTAGGGCAAAGAAGGCTACAGTGGTGGTTTATGTAGCCTGGTTAAAGCACTAGATGTTTGGTGGAATCGCTATTTCTAACTGTACCTCACAGTCTTCTACAGCAGCCTGTCCCTAACTGAATTCACAGCAGAGTGAACCAGAAATGGCGGCTGCGGTGGCTTTTATAGTGCATCATGACATCATTTCGGCAGCCAATCACAGCCATGCCAATAGTTAACATGCCTACATGCCTAACAGGATGTGCCCACACTTTGGAGGATTCCCATTGGCTTAATCAAAGCAAGCAGGCTCATAGCATGATGGGAACTTCCGATTCCGGTATCCGATATGACAAAAGTATCGGAAGTCAGTATCGGAATTCCGATACCGCTAATATCGGCCGATACCCGATACTTGCGGTATCGGAATGCTCAACACTAGTCACAAGGATCTGCAGGCAACAAGGGCTGCCAAGTACAGAACGAATCTCACAGCACAACACACATATGTCTGATTCCCATTTAGAAGAGGGATTTCAGGGTGAAGAAGAGTCAGAACCAGCCCACAGCACTGGCCCTGTCCAACCCCCCTCCAAATGCATCAGAAAAAAATATTCCCTTGAAATAATCATCTTTCACTTTTTCTGTTAAAAAAGAAAAATATTTATCGTAATCATCCCTGTCACTAGGCCAACTGTACAGAACACAGAAGTCAAAAAGGCTTTGTCACTGGTTGCTACGCTCTGCACATTGAGCACTTACTGTATGTTCACACCATGCAATTGTGCTATGTTTTTCCTTCTATTTTTAAAACCTTACACAATATGAGATGATTTTACTGTAATTTATAAAAGTCATGGCATTGCATTTCATTATGGTCAGGTGATCAAACTGTTGGGGTTACTCTTGTGCTACAGAGGAGGTGATCGGTAGCAACATAAGTATGAAAAAAAAAATGTATGGGCATGGGTAGTGTGGAAAGGTGTGAGGAGACAGAACAGCAGAGGGGGGAATGTTTGAAAGGAAAGTATGGACAGAGAAAGAATCTGTGAAGAGACAGTATGGTGAGGAATGAAATATGTGAGGAGAAAGTATGAGGAGGTGGTAAAATGTGTGAGGAGACTGTATGAGTGAGATGGAATGTGTGAGGAGACCATATGGGGAGGGAGAGAAATGTTTGAGGAGATAGTATGATTAAGTGGGAATGTTTCAGGAGAAGATATTGAGGGAGAAATGTGTAAGGGAACAGTATGGGGAATATGTGAGAAATCACTAGGATGAATATAGGGGGACAATAAGGGGGGGAATGTGTAAGGGGACAGTGTGGGAGAGAAATATGTGATGTTACAGTTTAGAGACTCGGCAGTATATGGTGGACACAGTATGAGAGAACAGTGTGTTAAATGGGTGTCTAATATGTAAAGGAGAGGATAGTGTGGAAGCCATATACCATAAGTACAGTACAATGTGGGGGTCATTTTATATGCAGGGTGGACATTATGGGACAATTATTCAGGGGCAGATATTTTTATGCAGGAGAATAATAATGACACTGTTATATTTAAAAGCACTGTATCAGTATGTGTTGCAGAAGACCGGAGAAGATGGAAGTCTGCAGAGATGCGCTGTGGATGTGAAAAGTCAGCATGGTGTCTGGATCTGATGCAGAAGAAAATAAAGAGAATGACTCCAATTGCAGAATATGTTAACTATAAGGTCCCTGGGTAAAAATGTTTATTTGTGATACTGATTACTTTCTCATCAGTACCGTGGCTATTTTATGGTATGCAGTCTGATTTTGGCTGTTAACAACTCCCAGCATGTCCTTAACAATTTCAAGGATATACCGGGAGCTGTAGGTTCATGGTATACAGTTGTATGTGGGGATGACCTGACATTATAATTGATGCTGTACTAAGCTTGGTGATTTACTCTTGTATTGATGAGGGTGCGGGTGATGTATTTCTGTACTGATAGGAGTTCTGGCAATTTATTCATGTGTTGTTGGTGGTTGTGATACTGCATTTCTGTTGGTGGGTCTAATGCTGTATTACTGGACTGTTGGGGGTTCTGATGTTGTAGTTTTGTACTGATGGTAGTTCTAGTGATGTATTCCTCTACTCATGGTGATTGTGATGCTGTATTTCTATACTGATGGTTGTCGTGATGGTAATGTATTTTTGTTCTGATGGGTGTTCTGGTGCTCTGTTCATGTACTGATTGTGCTTCTGGCAATGTATTCATGTACTGATGGTAGGTCTGGTGAGGTATTCCTGTACTGATGGTGTTTCTGGCTATGTATTTCTGTAATGATTGGGATATTGATGTATTTAGGCATTGTTGGCAGTTATGATGATATATTCCTGTCATGTTGATGGTTCTGGTGCTGTATTTTCTGTACAATTATTGGTTCTGTTGCTGTACACATATAACAAGCCATAATTTCTCAAATAACGTGATATATGGCTATGTTAATAAAGTATTGTGCTGTCTGACAAGTTTATTATTACTACATCTAATTATGTTAGGAGCATTAATGATAAAATTAAGCGATGTAGTATGGAAATTGCTAACAGCATGTAATATGCTCAATGTCATTATTCGACTCTGCTTGCTGGTTCCAGCGGACATCCCATAAGCACTCAAATGTGATTTCATTCTTACAGTCACGTGCAGAGTTACTTCTCTCAATGAAATTGGGGTTGTAGTGTCTGACTGAACATTGAATTGACTAGGAAGAGCAGCTAGTCAGCACACAACTCTACATTTGCAAATCATATATGACCAGTCACGTTACAAGTACTCAAACCACTTAAGCTTTGTATAGGAGTGGGGCGTCAAACTGAATTTTGCCCCAGGTGCAGGAGAACCTAGATTCGCCTCTGACATGAGCCACATGAAAGGCATGGTTTATTAGAAATGCATTGTACTTCTAAAATACCATTTTACCGGTCAATAAACTAGACCTAAATGTTAACCAGGTGCTTGCAACTTTCTTCTGTGCCCTGTGGATAGAATCTGATGGTAAAACAGCTTCTTCCGATGTCATCATTCCTTTTTCTATGTGACCCTTGTACAGGAACAGCTGTAGTGCAGGTGCAAGCTATTTGTTAACGACCTGTTCATTCCTGCAATGCTTCCATCTCCACTGCTGACCAGATGCTCTATTTGTTATGGTCGAATCCAACAAGAAATTCTCCTTCCGTCTAAGAAGCATGCTCAACATCTGGAAGTTACTAGGGGCAATACTGATCTATACAGTTTACTGAAATAACAATACTGTACTTGAATAGAAGCTCCTTGCGACATGTGCATTTCCATTCCCTTACTTGTAAAACACTGTAGATCCGGGTATGCCTGGGGTCCATCTACGAAACATATGCAGAATACCAGCTTTAGAAGTGATATGTCTTACAGCTGTACTGGCTTGGCAACAATATTTAATTTTTTCAGCTTTAGAAACATGTTAATGTTAGGAACGTCAAATTTCCTGGTTTGTGTTAGTCCAGGAAATAAAATTAGACAGCAGAAAATGTGAAATTTGGGAGTGTGTCATGGATTTGTACACTGCAAACACAGCAGTAACACGTCTGTTTTACTGGAAATTATCTTTCCTCTTGGATTAAACTAGATATATTGTAAGTTTCTATATTTCTGACACTGGGATTTGCAAACTTGGCATTGCACCAAAGATATTGTAGACCCCAGTGTAGGGGGCTTTCCGTAGTTAAAATTGCCTCCTTGTACCCCAGTACATGGTGGATAAAAATATATGGTAGATGGGCTACTTTCTGCTGGCGCTGGATTGGAGCTTACCAACTACCTGATGGCAAGGCCATAGGGAGATTACAACATGGATGGTTCACTAATACCCCAGTGCAGATCAAATATAGCATGTAACATCTTCAACTTCAATTTGCTGGGCACCTAGCAAAAGGACATTTTTCAGAGACACTTTTAAATTGTGCACTAAGGAGTAGTGATGAGCGAGTATACCCGTTGCCCAGGTTTTCCCGAGCATGCTTGTGTCACTGTAGTTGCATGATTTGCGGCTGCTGGACAGGCTGAATACATGTGGGGATTGCCTGTTTGTTAGGGAATTCCACATGTATTCAGGCTGTCTAGCAGCCTTAAATCATGCAGCTGCGTGGACAAAAACTAAATCTCCGAACACATCCAAATACTCGGAGAAAACCCGAGCGACGAGTGTACTCGCTCATCACTACTAAGGAGCATTTTAACTGTAGGGGGCACTAAGGAGGCATTTTTGTGCCGGGCACAAATATGGACACTATTGATGTATGGGACACTTTTACCATCAGGAACATCTGTTTGGCACTTTGTGGAATAATTTATAATTATACAGTTATAAGGGCACCAGGGGCAGCAGCAGACACCATGTTGTGGGTAGCTGCCGGATGGTACTATTAAAGAGGGACAGGATAGGGAATTTCTGTTGAGGCTGTGGATCAGGTAGGGAGGATGCTAGAAAAGCAAGGATTCAAAAGCCATCAATATAGCTTCCAAGGAATACATAGCAGACACTAGAACAATGTATTTTAATTTGTGGGGTTTGACCACAGCTTTATCCCAGATTTCTTCCCAACTAAACTTACTTTGAACCGCAAATGAGACCATGGGTCAAACGCCACTAACCGCCGCTATAGGCAAACTATGACAACAATGGCCAAACAGAAAAGGCATCTAGCTCTGACTTAAATATCAAAATCAATAGAAAAGTATAATATATACCCCATAAATGCATGCATAATGGTGTACTTATAATAACTAAATACAATATACAAGATGTTGGGGGGCAGTAGACTTTGTTCCACTGCGCGCTTAGAGAAAGAGGGGCACCCATCCAGAGAGGAGCGCTAATGAAGCCAGTCAAAGAAGATTCATAAATTAATGCCTAGATAACTGTCACGTTTCCGCCAGACTTAGGGCCTGCTGTTCCGGTCGCGGCCTCTAGGAGGCGCCGGACCGCCACTTTATCGTCAGACTCAGGGACGGCTGTTCCTGCCTCGGCCACTGGACAGGGCCGTGGTTCTGTCACGTCAGGCTCAGAGCCTACTGTCCCGACTTTAGCCTCTAGGAGGCGCCGGTCTGTCACATCGCCGTTAAATTCTGGGTCTGCTGCTCCTGTCGCGGTCACTAGGAGGTGCCATGGCTCGCCCGGGAGTTATGGTGCTGACAGAGTAAGGGCACCTGCGCAGGCATCTGGTGGACGCAGGCTCCACCCCTCTGTCAGTCATCAAGAGGTTACTGCATCTCCATCTGGCCTGGTCCTGGGGGCGGTACTGATGACATCATCAGTCCAGGAACCTATGAGGGGTGACCTGATCCCTGAAATACCTTGGGACTGGTCTTGCAAGCCGCCGGATATATTCTTGGTTCCCCTGTGTGAATTGCTTTCTGACTGACTGACTGACTGACTGACTTTGGCCTGGACTTCTGACTCTCCTTCTGCCTAACGATTCTGTACCTCTGCTACTCTCCTGGTTTATGACTCTCGGCCTGAATCTGACTCTGCTTCTGCCTAACGATTCTGTACCTCTGCTACTCTCCTGGTTTATGACTCTCGGCCTGAATCTGACTCTGCTTCTGTCTACCGTTTTTGTACCATTGCTGCCCGACTGGTTTAGACTCGCATATCTCCACGTTTGTGCCCTGTATTGGAACACCTTTCTGGCGACCGTCCTGCTCTGGACACTGCTCCTATTCAGACAGCGCCTCCTGGGCTCTGCTATAAATCCAGATCCCTGTATAGGGGTAAAGGGTATCAGTGTTTCTCGGGGTGTTGCCTGGCTGCAGCCCAGACCCGCAGGCGGACGTCACATTATATCCGGCCATATAAAAAAAAACTGCTTCTTGTGTATATATCCAGCATATACAAAAGCAGTCTCCCTGAACTTTTTTTTTCTCTCCCTTCTTCTGACTGAGCTGATTTCTGGCCTAAACACCTGGTTCAGTGCACAGCCTGAAGGAGCACTTTCATCTTCCTGCACCAGTATGCTGCAGTCTGGAGCCTTCAGAGAGAGAGCTGAGCGTCAGAGATCCATACTACTGAGACATCGGCCTCTGGGCAACTCTGGCTATGGTTGCCCAGGGGCACAGGTATTGCCCGCAGATGCGGCTAAAGTTTTATTGCCTATTGCCCTTTCTTTTGGTCAGAAATCTCAGTGTGTGAACGCATATGTGGATTGTGGATCTGAAGGGAATTTTATGGATTCTTTGGTTGCTAAAAGTCTCGGTGTACCCCTATTAAGACTTAATGCCCCTATAAAAACTACGGCTATTAATGGCACATCTATTGTCCAGGAGGGGGTTAAATTTGTTACTGACAAAATCACTATGTCGGTGGGAGCATTGCATACCGAGGTTATGTCATTTTTTGTGATGGATAATTTGTCTGCTGCAGTCATTTTGGGGATGCCATGGCTACGCCAGCATAATCCAGTCATCGACTGGCACCTAGGCGATGTTATACGCTGGAGTTCACACTGTCAGGAAAACTGCATGTCGCTAACAGTAAACCAAGTTAAAGTTAAACCCCTCCACATACCGTTTGCCTTCAGAGATTTTGAGGATGTCTTTTCTATTGCAAAATCTGAAAAGCTACCCCCTCACAGAAAGTATGATTGCCCTATAGATCTGATTCCAGATGCCCGTCTCCCAAAAGGGAGAATATTTAATCTCTCAGGTCCAGAGCGTCAGGCTATGAACGAGTACATAGCTGATAGCTTAAAAAAGGGGTTTATTAGACCGTCCATTTCACCAGTTGGAGCTGGCTTCTTCTTTGTAGAAAAGAAAGATGGTGGTCTCAGACCCTGCATTGACTACCGGGAATTGAATGCAATCACTATAAAGAACCAGTACCCGCTTCCACTCATCCCTGATCTTTTTAATCAGCTAATGGGAGCCCGTTGGTTTACTAAACTGGACCTCCGGGGGGCATACAATCTAGTCCGCATAAGAGACGGGGATGAGTGGAAAACAGCCTTTAATACCCCTCTTGGCCACTTTGAGTACCTGGTAATGCCCTTCGGACTCAGTAACGCACCTGCCGTGTTCCAGCACTTTGTAAATGACATTTTCAGGGACATTTGTGGGGTGTATGTCGTCGTGTATTTAGATGACATTTTGATTTATTCTGCTGACCCTGTGACACATGCTCAGCACGTTCGCTCTGTACTGCAGAGACTGCGAGAACACTCCCTGTTTGCTAAACTGGAGAAATGTGTTTTTTTTGCGGATGAGGTACAATTTTTAGGATATGTGGTTTCAAGCACAGGCTTCCGTATGGATCCTGCCAAGATCCAACCTATTAAAACTTGGGTGCAACCCAAGTCGCTAAAAGCGCTGCAGCGATTTTTAGGGTTTGCAAATTATTACCGAAAATTCATCAGGGGTTTCTCCGAAATTGCTAAACCACTCACGGATTTGACCCGAAAAGGGGCAGACGTGACCAATTGGAACCCTGAGGCAATTCAGGCTTTTGCTACGTTAAAAGAGTGCTTTGTAGCCAACCCAGTTTTGGTTCAGCCTGATCTGGACCGCCCGTTTATTGTAGAGGTGGACGCCTCTGAGGTCGGAGTGGGAACAGTGCTGTCGCAAGGCACTGCATCACTCACTCAGCTTCGCCCATGTGCCTTTTTCTCCCGCAAATTCTCTGCCACTGAGAAGAATTACGATATAGGTAATCGGGAGTTATTGGCGATCAAATGGGCCTTCGAGGAATGGCGCCACTTCCTCGAAGGCGCCAAACATAAGATCACTGTGATTACAGATCACAAGAATCTGACTTACCTGGAGTCAGCAAAAAGATTAAATCCTAGACAAGGGAGGTGGGCCTTGTTCTTCTCTAGGTTTGATTTCTTAATAACCTTTCGTCCTGGTACCAAAAATGTGAGGGCTGATGCTCTCTCTCGAAGTTTCTGCCCCTCACAGGCTGAGGACTCGGAGCCAGTTCCAATACTGGCCAATGGTATTGTTGTGTCGGCTGTGTCTCTGGACCTTCTGGAGGAGATCCGTAGGTCCCCAGAACCAGCCCCTGACTCGACGCCCCCCCAGAAATTGTTTGTTCCAGCGCCGTTGCGCCTACAAGTTCTGAAGGAGTCGCACGACTCCGTCCTGGCAGGCCATCCTGGGGTCAATAATACCGCCAGACTTGTGACTAGGAGTTTTTGGTGGCCAACGGTAGTTAAGGACTGCAAGGATTATGTACTGGCTTGTGAAATCTGTGCTCGCGCCAAGTCCCCTCACAATCGGCCTGCCGGCTGGCTCCAGTCCTTGCCCGCTCCAGAGAGTCCATGGACCCACATCTCCATGGACTTCATTACTGACCTACCACCCTCAGAGGGGAAGACATGTATCTGGGTGGTGGTGGACAGGTTCAGTAAGCAATGTCATTTTGTTCCCCTCTCTGGATTACCTAATTCAGAAACTCTGAGTAAGTTGTTTATTGTTCATGTAATAAGGCTGCATGGCGCTCCAGAGAATATCGTGTCCGACCGAGGTACCCAGTTTGTTTCCAAATTCTGGAGAGCATTCTGCAAACGTATTGGTATTGAATTATCCTTCTCCTCCGCTTACCACCCTGAGACCAATGGTCAAACGGAGCGTACCAACCAGGCTCTAGAGCAATATCTTCGCTGCTATGTCTCGGAACATCAGTCTGATTGGGCGGAACATCTCCCATTAGCTGAGTTCGCTCTAAATAACCAGTACCAGGAATCTATCAAAACCACCCCGTTCTTCTGCAATCATGGTTTGCACCCACGTTTTGGTTCATTTTCGGCCAAGATGTCGGAGCTTCCGGGAGTAGAAAATTCCATACGTCACTTAAGGACAATCTGGTCGGAGGTGAACACAAACTTGAAAGGGTCCCAGGTCAGGCAGGCTTCGGCCGCAAATAAACGGAGGTCCACGGGGCCGCACCTAGGAGTTGGGGACAAAGTTTGGCTGTCTACCAGAAACATTAAGCTTAAGGTGCCATCTGCCAAACTGGGGCCCAGGTTTATTGGTCCCTACGAGATATTAGAAGTAATTAACCCGGTAGCCTTTCGTTTAAGGCTCCCTCAGTCTTTTAAAATTCCTAATGTTTTCCACAAATCCCTTCTCAAGGTGTACCGCTCCCCAATTCATCCCGTCCAGTCCCCTCCTCCTCCAGTTTTGGTCAAGGGTGCCTTGGAGTACGAAGTCCAGGGCATCCTTGATTCCCGTTTAGTGAGAAAGTCTGTGCAATATTTAGTTCATTGGAAAGGCTATGGCCCAGAGGAGAGGTCCTGGGTCCCCGCTAGTGACATTCATGCCAAGGGGTTGATTAGAAGGTTTCACCTCCTTCACCCTGATAAACCGGGTTTTGAGGGTCCGGAGGCCCCTCTTGGAGGGGGGGTACTGTCACGTTTCCGCCAGACTTAGGGCCTGCTGTTCCGGTCGCGGCCTCTAGGAGGCGCCGGACCGCCACTTTATCGTCAGACTCAGGGACGGCTGTTCCTGCCTCGGCCACTGGACAGGGCCGTGGTTCTGTCGCGTCAGGCTCAGAGCCTACTGTCCCGGCTTTAGCCTCTAGGAGGCGCCGGTCTGTCACATCGCCGTTAAATTCTGGGTCTGCTGCTTCTGTCACGGTCACTAGGAGGTGCCATGGCTCGCCCGGGAGTTATGGTGCTGACAGAGTAAGGGCACCTGCGCAGGCATCTGGTGGACGCAGGCTCCACCCCTCTGTCAGTCATCAAGAGGTTACTGCATCTCCATCTGGCCTGGTCCTGGGGGCGGTACTGATGACATCATCAGTCCAGGAACCTATGAGGGGTGACCTGATCCCTGAAATACCTTGGGACTGGTCTTGCAAGCCGCCGGATATATTCTTGGTTCCCCTGTGTGAATTGCTTTCTGACTGACTGACTGACTGACTGACTTTGGCCTGGACTTCTGACTCTCCTTCTGCCTAACGATTCTGTACCTCTGCTACTCTCCTGGTTTATGACTCTCGGCCTGAATCTGACTCTGCTTCTGCCTAACGATTCTGTACCTCTGCTACTCTCCTGGTTTATGACTCTCGGCCTGAATCTGACTCTGCTTCTGTCTACCGTTTTTGTACCATTGCTGCCCGACTGGTTTAGACTCGCATATCTCCACGTTTGTGCCCTGTATTGGAACACCTTTCTGGCGACCGTCCTGCTCTGGACACTGCTCCTATTCAGACAGCGCCTCCTGGGCTCTGCTATAAATCCAGATCCCTGTATAGGGGTAAAGGGTATCAGTGTTTCTCGGGGTGTTGCCTGGCTGCAGCCCAGACCCGCAGGCGGACGTCACAATAACATTTCCCCTTACAGTCAGAGTAGCCTATCCTATGCCGTGCAACCATGGTCAATCTGGTGAGCACATGTGAGTCACTGGATGAGGGCGTTTTTAGCTATCACATAATTACAGAAAGGAAGAGAACAGGAAGGGATGAAACGGAAAAGCAGAGTTATATTCATAATACACAGATAAAAATAAATGATGATGACAGTCTTATGTCCCGAGAAGCAAGAAATATAAACCCTCAGGAAAATTAATATTTCTGAAAATCATTGAGCAATGACCTGAAGACCAGATGGAGTGCATATCATGCTAGGTTGAAAGGGCAAAAGATTATTTCAATGTGGGATGTGGATTGGCTCTACTCACATGTCCCATAAGTTCTGAAAGTGGTCAAGGTTATTATTTCTGGTCTCCTCTATCCATTCGAAAAACTTAATGGAGTTATTGCATTAACAAAAACACAAAAAATAACATGGGAGATTTACATTGAAACTCAACGTAAATTATCGCATTTTAGGACAAAAAACAGTAGAAAAAAGGGAAGTAGGCTTCAGATAATCTCATTGGTAAGACTGCATGATAAAATGTAGAAAAGATCCTTATTTAGTGCACAATAGAAATGGCCAACAGTCCCCATGATCATATATGCTAAGACTTGATTACTAGATAATTTAATGTTTAAATCAGAACCATGGACAGATCATCCATATATTAGGACTTCTAAAAAGTTTAGGGAATTTATTTTGTTCTACTTATCAGGTGCCCCTAAATCCTAATACAACTGTTCATCCTATCCTAGACTTCTCCATTAAATGTTTTAAAGCCATGTTGGTGTAAAGAAAATACTGAACATGTGTCAGATTTTATGCTTGTTCTGGTTTTACAAGGTTCCTATTTATCAGATATGAGTTTTAGCCAGACTATGCTGGAGCACTGTGATGTCAGATTCATTATTTTTTGGACTTGGCACAAGGACATTTTTTTAATATCCGAGGCCTTGATCTAAAGTTAATGAATCTCTAAGTTAAAAAATAAACTCTTTGTTCAAGTGGAGGTCTATTTCCTACCTCATAAAATTCTCCACACAGACCTGTTAGCCATCACGTATAGAAGTATGTGATAAAAAACCCCATGATATCAGACCACTGCTACATGTTTAAAAATGTATATATAATGCATATTCTTCTTTTCTTCACTTAAACAATATATTAAAAGTTATATATATATTGTAAGATGGCCACCAGACAAGTCCTTAAGGGGAGATATGTGTCATTGTGGCTATTAGCTACAGTAATGTGAGCTCAGAAGTATGCTCCAGCACATATAGTGCTGAGAGAATGGTTTGGGCGGCTCCAAGGCCGGGTTTTATGAGCGTTAATAAGAGATGGGTGGGAATGACTGCTCACATATCCCCACCCCAGGGGCGTGGTTTGGTGAATAAAATGGGGGCCAATTGCCTCATTGAGTGTCTGTGGCTGGAGGTGTGGAGACCTCCATTGTGTGTGCTAAAGACACTGACCTGAGCGGGCAGACCTGCTTTACTACATGGACTGTGTATTTTTTCTGTTTATTACCTTGCGCCGGAAAAGGCTGTTCATTTGTTTTTCTAACCAGAGCAGTTTATGCCATTTGAATAAACTTGCTTGGACATTCCAGTGATACTGCTTCCTGTGCCTGCGTCAACAGCGGCTGAGTGAGTACAGATCCCTACTATATATATTATATACTAATCAAAAAAAAGGGAACACTTAAACAACAAAATGTAACTCCAAGTCAGTTACACTTATATGAAGTCAACACTGATTGTGATTCAATTTCTCCTGCTGTTGTGCAAATGGAATAAACAACAGGTAGAAATGATAGGAAGGTCACTAACATCCATGAGTATGCTCAGTAAGAGTGCCTAGTGTTCCCTTTATTTTTTTGAGCAGTGTATATATATATATATATATATATATTCTTCACTTTTTACTTTTTTATTCTCATTAATATATACAGTCCCTTCCCAACATCCCTACAGTCCCTGTCCCTATTCCCTTTTGTACACTTGCTTTGGCAAAACTAATGTGTATTTAGTCCTGCCAATAAAGCTTCTTTGAATTAGAATTTGACATACATATATATATATATATATATATATATATATATATATATATATATACATACATCTATACATAAATTACCTCACAATATAATTCTCATTAGTACAACTATGATGATACAAAAACATATAACAACAAACATTCCCACACTTACGGTACATGCAGAAGAATAGGAAGAGATCCAAAACAAGTACAATTAAAATAAATTTTATTTAATATATGATATTAAAACAGGAAAATAAAAAAGAAAAATGATGTAAAGGGACACCAAGCAATAAGTGAGGTAAGCCAGAATACACAAAACAACAAGGGGGATGAATGCAGATATAATAACTCCCCCTATGAGGTAACAAGGTTAATATGCTTTGGAATATAGTATTATTATTATTATTATAATTATTTATTGTTATAGCGCCATTTATTCCATGGCGCTTTACATGTGAGGAGGGGTATACATAATAAAAACAAGTACAATAATCTTAAACAATACAAGTCATAACTGGTACAGGAGGAGAGAGGACCCTGCCCGCGAGGGCTCACAATCTACAAGGGATGGGTGATAATACAGTAGGCAAGGGTAGAGCTGGTCGTGCAGCGGTTTGGTCGATCGGTGGTTACTGCAGGTTATAGGCTTGTCGGAAGAGGTGGGTCTTCAGGCTCTTTTTGAAGGTTTCTGTGGTAGGTGAGAGTCTGATATGTTGTGGTAGAGAGTTCCAGAGTAGGGGTGATGCGCGAGAGAAATCTTGTATGCGATTGTGGGAAGAGGAGATAAGAGGGGAGTAGAGAAGGAGATCTTGTGAGGATCGGAGGTTGCGTGCGGGAAAGTACCGGGAGACGAGGTCACAGATGTATGGAGGAGACAGGTTGTGGATGGCTTTGTATGTCATGGTTAGGGTTTTGTAATGGAGTCTCTGGGCAATGGGGAGCCAGTGAAGGGATTGACAGAGGGGAGAAGCTGGGGAATAACGGGGGGACAGGTGGATTAGTCGGGCAGCAGAGTTTAGAATAGATTGGAGGGGTGCGAGAGTGTTTGAGGGGAGGCCACAGAGCAGGAGGTTTCAGTAGTCAAGGCGAGAGATTATGAGGGCATGGACTAGGGTTTTAGCAGATTCTTGGGTGAGGAATGAACGGATTCGTGAAATATTTTTGTGTTGAAGTCGGCAGGAAGTGGATAGGGCTTGGATATGTGGTTTGAAGGAGAGATCAGCGTCAAGGATTACTCTGAGGCAGTGAGCTTGTGGGACTCGGGAGAGTGGGCAGTCATTTACAGTAATTGATAGGTTCGTAGGGGAGGTCACGTGAGATGGGGGAAAGATGATGAATTCTGTTTTGTCCATGTTGAGTTTCAGAAATCTAGCGAAGAAGGATGAAATAGTGGACAGACATTGAGGGATTCTGGTTAGTAGGGAGGTGATATCTGGTCCAGAGATGTAGATCTGTGTGTCATCAGCGTAGAGATGATACTGAAAGCCATGAGATTCTATGAGCTGTCCAAGGCCAAAGGTATAAATGGAGAACAGCAGGGGGCCAAGGACTGAACCTTGTGGGATTCCGACAGATAGGGGGCGAGGGGAGGAGGTGGTGTGTGAGTGGGAGACGCTGAATGTCCGGTCTGTTAGGTATGATGAGATCCAGGATAGGGCCAAGTCTGTGATGTCGAGGGATGAGAGAGTCTGTAATAATAGGGAATGGTCCACAGTGTCAAAGGCAACCGACAGGTCCAGGAGGAGGAGGACGGAGTAGTGTCGCTTGCTCTTGGCAGTTAAGAGGTCATTGGTGACCTTAGTAAGGGCAGTTTCAGTGGAGTGGTGTGACCGGAAGCCAGATTGTAAGCGGTCGAAGAGGGAGGAAGAAGAGAGATGGGAGGACAGTTCAAGGTAGACGTGTTGTTCCAGGAGCTTGGAGGCGTAGGGGAGAAGTGATATAGGGCGATAGCTAGATACAGAGGATGGGTCAAGAGAGGGCTTTTTGAGGATAGGTGTGATGGAGGCATGTTTAAAGCTTGAGGGGAAAACACCAGTTGAATCATAGAATCATAGAATTGTAGAGTTGGAAGGGGCCTCCTGGGCCATCTGGTCCAACCCCCTGCTCAAAGCAGGATTCCCTAAATCATCCCAGTCAGATGTCTGTCCAGCCTCTGTTTGAAGACTTCCATTGAAGGAGAACTCACCACTTCTCGTGGCAGCCTGTTTCACTCATTGATCACTCTAACTGTCAAAAAGTTTTTTCTAATATCTAATCTGTGTCTCCTCCCATTCAGTTTCATCCCATTGCTTCTAGTCTTTCCTTGTGCAAATGAGAATAAAGTTGATCCTTCTACAATGTGACAGCCCTTTAGATATTTGTAGACAGCTATTAAGTCTCCTCTCAGTCTTCTCTTTTGCAAACTAAACATTCCCAAATCCTGCAACCTTTCCTCATAAGACAGGGTTTGCAGACCGGTCACCATTCTGGTCGCTCTTTTCTGAACTTGCTCCAGTTTGTTGATGTCTTTTTTAAAATGTGGTGCCCAAAACTGGACACAATATTCCAGATGAGGTCTGACCAAAGAGGAGTAGAGGGAAATAATGACTTCACGTGATCTAGACTGTATGCTTCTGTTAATACATCCTAGAATTGCATTTGCCTTTTTTGCTGCTGCATCACACTGTTGACTCATATTCAGTCTGTGATCTATTAGTATACCCAAGTCTTTTTCACATGTGCTGTCACTTAGCCCTATTCCTCCCATTCTGTATATGCTTTTTTCATTTTTATTGCCCAGATGTAGTACTTTGCATTTCTCCCTGTTAAAAACCATTCTGTTAGTTGCTGCCCACTTCTCCAGTTTATTTAAATCTTTTTGAATCCTTTCTCTCTCTTCTCTAGTATTAGCTATCCCTCCTAGCTTTGTGTCATCAGCAAATTTAATTAGTTTACCCTCAATTCCTTCATCTAAATCGTTGATAAAGATGTTGAACAATACAGGGCCCAGGACAGAGCCCTGTGGTACCCCACTTGAAACATTCTTCCAACTGGATGTGCAGCCATTTACGACCACTCTTTGGGTCCGATCACTAAGCCAGTTATGAATCCACCTAACAGTTGCCTTGTCCATTCCATACTTAGTCATTTTTTCAATAAGGATTGTATAAGAGACTTTGTCAAATGCTTTGCTGAAGTCAAGATATACTATATCTACAGCATTTCCTTGATCCACCCAATCAGTGATACCGTCATAGAAGGAAATTAAGTTAGTCTGACATGACTTATTAGTTACAAACCCATGCTGACTCTGTTTAATCACTTAATTCTTATCCAGGTATTGACATACATGTTGTTTAATAATTTGTTCAAAGATCTTTCCTGGTATAGAAGTCAGACTCACCGGCCTATAGTTGCCTGGGTCCACCTTCTTCCCCTTTTTGAAGATAGGAACAACATTTGCTCTTCTCCAGTCTTCTGGGACGTCTCCTGTTCTCCACAAATTGTCAAAGATTATGGAGAGGGGTTCAAAAATTTCTTCTGCTATCTCCTTCAGTACTCTGGGGTGTAATTCATCTGGACCAGGAGAATTGAATTCATTTAGGTTAGCTAAGTGTTTCCTCACTATCTTTCTGTTTATAGATATCCTGGATTCTTCTATTCCCTTAATAGGACAGTGAAGAACAGTTGATGTTACATTTCCTTTCTGAGAGAAAACAGATGCAAAATAGGAATTTAAAAGTTCAGCCTTCTCAACATCCTGTCTTACCATTTCATCATTTTCATCCTGTAAAAATCCTGTAGCATCTTTGACTTTTCTTTTACTTTTGACATATCCCCAAAATCCTTTATTATTGCTTTTGACATCTCTTGCAAGCCTCAATTCATTTTCAGCTTTAGTAATCTGATTTGTGCCCTGCAGGTTCTGCAGACAGCATTATATTCTTCTTTAAATATGCCTCCCTCTTTCCATTTTATAAACATTTTTTTTCTTCCTTTTTAGCATGTGCTTAAGTTCTGTGTTCATCCATCCTGGTTTCCTTAAATGCTTCCTATTCTTCCCTCTTTTCGGAATTGTTAACAACTGTGCTTTGAGAATTTCATTTTTCAAGATTTCCCATCCTTCCTGGACATTTTTGTCTTTAAGGATATCCAGCCATTGGATCCCTCCAATTCTCTTTCTGAATCCCTGAAAATCTGCTTTTCTGAAATCTAACCTTGACGTCTGAGTCTTCACAGGTCTTCCGCCTCTAGTTATCCAAAATTCTAAAATATCATGGTCGCTACCTCCTAGGGTCCCAGCCACTTTTACCTCCTCAACCATTTCCTCCCTGTTTATAAGGATTAGATCCAAGGTAGCAGTTCCCCTTGTTTTCCCCCTACCTTTTGGAAGATAAAGTTGTCAGCAAGAGAGGATAAGAATTTCCTTGACCTGTTAGTTTTGCCTGAGAGAGATTCCCAACAAATGTCTGGATAGTTGAAATCTCCCATGACAACTATGTCATATTTTTTGGAGAACTTGGCCATTTGATACATAAAGAGTTCATCCATATCTTCAGCTTGCACAGGCGGCCTGTAGTAAATGCCTACAATGGTGTCCTTTCCATTGTTCTGTCCTTGTATTCTTACCCAAACAGTTTCCACAGAACTCCCAGTCTCTGAAGCTTCAATCTCTGTGCAGATATACGCGTTTCTAACATACAATGCGACACCCCTTCCTCGTTTATCAAGTCTGTTTCTTGCAAATAAGTTGTATCCTTCTAGTCTTGTATTCCAATCATGTGTATTGTCCCACCAAGTTTCAGTGATTCCAATGACATCATATTTCTTTTCCTGTGTTAGTAGTTCCAATTCTCCTTGTTTGTTGCCCATGCTTTGTGCATTAGTATAGAAACATTTTAGTTTGTGATTTGTTTCTCTTTCTCCAATATTTTTTTTAATTAGATTCTTTTGTCTTTGTTCTTCCTTTCCACTTCTAATAGCAGAGTTCTCAATAGCATTTGTCAGGTGTATGGCTTTTTCT
This sequence comes from Dendrobates tinctorius, assembly GCF_039654945.1. Classification (NCBI taxonomy): domain Eukaryota; kingdom Metazoa; phylum Chordata; class Amphibia; order Anura; family Dendrobatidae; genus Dendrobates; species Dendrobates tinctorius. The sequence continues at coordinate 1,745,098 of NW_027361669.1, read as the reverse complement.
GGTCTTTTGCTTCCCTTCCCATGTTGTTCTAGTTTAAAGCTCTCCTTACAAGTGTAGCGAGGCGACTTCCAAATACATGCTTTCCAGTCTTCGTAAGGTGCACTCCATCTCTAGCAAGTAGTCCATCGTATAAGTAATTCACTCCGTGATCCAGAAATCCAAATCGTTGCTGACGGCACCATCGACGTAGCCAGTTGTTCACCTGCAGAATCTTATTCCACCTCCTTGTTCCATGGCCATCCACTGGGAGGATGGAAGAGAAGACCACCTGCGCTCCCAGTTCTTTCACTTTCTTGCCTAAGTCTTCAAAGTCTCTGCAGATGGTTTCCAGGTCATTTCTTGCGGTGTCATTTGTCCCCACATGTAGTAGCAGGAATGGGTAGTCATCTGTAGGTCTGAAGAGTCCTGATATCCTGTCAGACACATCTTTAATTTTTGCACCTGGAAGACAGCACATTTCTCTTGAAGTTATATCCAGTCTGCAGATAGCGGCCTCTGTTCCTCTCAACAGGGAATCCCCCATGACCACCACTCTCCGTTTCTTCTTCACAACATTTTTCTTTCTCCATCCAGGAGGACTCTGAAGGCGTACAAGGTTGCTGTTTGTTGGCAAAGTCTTATCCTGATGTATTTCTTCATCGTTTTCCTGCGTGAGAGCCTGGTACTGGTTTCTGAGCAGTATGGGTGCTGACTGCCTCCTGATCCTCCTGCTTCTCTGGGTCACATGTCTCCATTCCTCTGTTTCTTCAGGTGCACTTCGAATTTCTTCTCTTTCTGTAACATGAAGAGATAATTCTGCTCTGTCCAAGAACTCTTCACCTTCCTTAATGATCTTCAACGTAGCTAACCTCTCTTCGAGATTTTGCAACTTTTCCTCCAACAGGGACACAAGCTTGCATTTGTGGCATGTGAAGTTTGGCTTTTCCACTGGCAAGTCTGTGAACATGTAGCAAGAAATGCAGCTCACCAAATGGCTCCTGGCCTCTTCCATCTTGAGATTTCTTAAAAACGATGAAAGATGAGGTTTTCCAATTTCCTCTTTTCAGCTGCAACGGCCAAAACCCAGTGATTGTTGAGCTTGCAGAGACTCTTCACTTATCCCAGAAGGCACTGGGAATATGCAAATGATCTCTTCAAGACTCTTCCCCTGGTTTTCCGATTTCCTCTTTTCAGCTGCAACGGCCAAAACCCAGTGATCGTTGAGCTTGCGGAGACTCTTCACTTATCCCAGAAGGCACTGGGAATATGCAAATGATCTCCTCAAGACTCTTCGACTGGTTTACCGATTTCCTCTTTTCATCTGCAACGGCCAAAACCCAGTGATTGTTGAGCTTGCGGAGACTCTTCACTTATCCCAGAAGGCACTGGGAATATGCAAATGATCTCCTCAAGACTCTTCCCCTGGTTGTTAGTGATAGGTTGAAGAGATGGATTAGGGTTGGGATGAAGACTGTGGTGAGGTTTGGTATGAAGTGGGATGGGATCAGGTCAAGTGCACAGGTGGTGAGATGTGATCTTGAGAGTAGAGTGGAGAGTCGATCTTCTGTAATGGTGGAGAAGTTGGTTTTGAAGGTGGAGGGCTGGGAAGCCGGGAGGAAGGGCTCTGGGGGTTGTTGACTAAAACTATCTCTGATGTTATCAATCTTCTGCTTGAAAAATGAGGCAAAGTCTTCAGCTGAGATTAGTGGGGAGGGAGGAGGAGCTGGGGGCCGGAGGAGAGAATTGAAGGTGTTGAATAACTGTTTAGGGTTGTGAGACAGGGAGGATATGAGAGATGAGAAGTAGGTTTGTTTAACTGTGGCGAGTGTGGTCTTGAAAGTAGTGAGGGACTGTTTGAATGCGATGAAGTGCTCGTTGGAATGGGAACTTTTCCATCTGCGCTCAGCAGCCCTGGAAGCTCGCCTCAGCTCTTTGGTCTGGCTGGTGTGCCAGGGCTGTCTGTTGATTTTGCGAGCTTTGGTATGTGTAAGTGGGGCAGCGGATTCCAAAGCTACAGCTATTGTGGTGTTATATAGAGCGGCAGCGTCTTCCGCATTGTGTACGGAACTTATATCTGTAAGAGGGAGGAGGGATTCAGAGAATGAGTGTAGTTCAAGGTGTTTAAGATTCCTGCGAGGGTGTGAAAGTTTGTGGGGTGGGGATTGTAGACATGGAGTGAAGAGGGAATAGAATGTGAGAAGGTTGTGGTCAGAGAGAGGAAGAGGTGAGTTAGAGAGGTTAGATAGGGAGCAGAGGCGGGTGAAGATGAGGTCCAGTGTGTGGCCATCTTTGTGGGTGGCTGTAGAAGACCATTGAGTGAGGCCGAAGGAGGAAGTGAGAGATAGGAGTTTAGTGGCAGCTGAGAGGGAAGTGTCAATGGGGATGTTGAAGTCGCCCATGATGATAGTAGGGATGTCCGCGGAAAGGAAATGAAGTAGCCAGGTAGTGAAGTGGTCAAAGAAGGTGGTGGCTGGCCCTGGGGGGCGGTAGATGACAGCCAGTTGGAGGTTGGAGGGGGAGTAGATGCGCACAGAGTGCACCTCAAAGGAAGGGAGGGTAACAGAGGGTGGCAGTGGGATTGGGGTGAAGGAGCAGGTATCTGACAGGAGAAAACCAACTCCTCCGCCATGTTTGCTGCTGGGGCAGGGGGTGTGAGAAAGGTGGAAGCCACCATACGAAAGTGCAGCAGGAGAGGCTGTGTCAGAAGGGGTGAGCCAGGTTTCGGTGATGGCGAGGAAGGAAAGATTGGTAGTAACAAAAAGATCATGGATGTAGGAAAGCTTGTTGCAGACAGAGCGAGCGTTCCACAGAGCTCTTGTTAGTGGGACTGGGGAAGCGGGGGCTGGGTGAATGGGTATAAGGTTGGAGAGGTTACGGAAGGTTGTGATAGAGCGTGGATGGGAGGTAGAAATGACTGTGGGAATGTGATGAGAAGGACCAGGATTTGGAGAGATATCACCAGCAGTGAGAAGGAGCAGAGAAAGTGTTAGCAGGTGGGAGCAGGAGAGGGCATGAGGGGGCTGTCTGTGTTTGGAGACAGAGGATTGTATGTTAAGGAACAGTTTTGAGGCGGGGGTGAGGTGGATGGGGAGGATTGAAGAAGAGATGAACAGTTCCTTACTAGGAGTAGGGATTAGGGGAATTAGCAGAAAGTGAAGGATTATAGGGGTGAAAGTGAAAACTAACAGAAACATTGTTTACAGTGACTGTATAGTTACCTTCAGTTCCCTTCTGGTTCAATTCTGGTTTTAATTCTTAAATTAATCTTCACACTTCTAGAACACACTTATACTGTAGGAATCACACTGCAGACTGAAGTCTTTATGCAGACTTGTGCTCTGCAATATATGTACAACTAAGTGCAGTCAGGTGTGAAGCAGAGAGGAGTGGTCTCTGCTCATCTTGGTCAGAGAATTAAGAGTGGACCAGATGCATATGATCAAGCCAGAGTAAACAAGGTCATAAATACCACTGGGGTAAGCTGGGGTTAGTTGAAAGGCATACCATGTGAATGCTAGGTGCAGAGGCAAGTCTATGTGCAAAGCTGGGTGATGCACTGTGTGCCCTTCATAGACAGACAGCAGGAGAGCAGGAGAGCTGGGTGGATGTACATACCATGTGAATGTATGTATAGTATAAGTAGCACCTCACATAGTGGCTCCACCTATAAGCCGCTTAGTAATACTAATGTAGCAATCAATGAACTATAACTCCATATGACATGAGGAATGGTAGCTAAAGTCATATGTTAAAGTTTGGGAACCCCTATTAATGTTAACCTTTTTTCTTTATAACAATTTTGGTTTTTGCAACAGCTATTCCTGAAGCACTAAATTGGTTTTGTAACCTCATTGAGCTTTGAACTTCATAGCCAGGTGTATCAAATCATGAGAAAAGGTATTTAAGGTGGCCACTTGCAAGTAGTTCTCCTATTTGATTCTCCTATGAAGAGTGGCATCATGGGCTCCTCAATACAACTCTCAAATGATCTGAAAACAAAGATTATTCAACATAGCTTTTCAGGGGAAGGATACAAAAAGTTGTCTCAGAGATTTAACCTGTCAGTTTCCACTGTGAGGAACATAGTAAGGAAATGGAAGAACACAGGTACAGTTCTTGTTAAGCCCAGAAGTGGCAGGCCAAGAAAAATATCAGAAAGGCAGAGAAGAAGAATGGTGAGAACAGTCAAGGACAATCCACAGACCACCTCCAAAGACCTGCAGCATCATCTTGCTGCAGATGGTGTCACTGTGCATCGGTCAACAATACAGCGCACTTTGCACAAGGAGAAGCTGTATGGGAGAGTGATGCGAAAGAAGCCGTTTCTGCAAGCACGCCACAAACAGAGTCGCCTGAGGTATGCAAAAGCACATTTGGACAAGCCAGTTACATTTTGGAAGAAGGTCCTGTGGACTGATGAAACAAAGATTGAGTTGTTTGGTCATACAAAAAGGCGTTATGCATGGAGGCTAAAAAACACAGCATTCCAAGAAAAACACTTGCTACCCACAGTAGAATTTGATGGAGGTTCCATCATGCTTTGGGGCTGTGTGGCCAATGCTGGCACCGGGAATCTTGTTAAAGTTGAGGGTCGCATGGATTCAACACAGTATCAGCAGATTCTTGACAATAATGTGCAGGAATCAGTGATGAAGCTGAAGTTACTCAGGGGATGGATATTTCAGCAAGACAATGATACAAAACACCGCTCCAAATCTACTCAGGCATTCATGCAGAGGAACAATTACAATGTTCTGGAATGGCCATCCCAGTCCCCAGACCTGAATATCATTGAACATCCGTGGGATGATTTGAAGCGGGCTGTCCATGCTCGGCGACCATCAAACTTAACTGAACTGGAACTGCATTGTAAACAGGAATGGTCACAAATACCTTCATCCAGGATCCAGGAACTCATTACTAGCTACAGGAAGCAACTAGAGGCTGTTATTTTTGCAAAAGGAGGATCTACGAAATATTAATGTCACTTTTATGTTGAGGTGCCCATACTTTTGCACCGGTCAAATTTTGTTTAAATACAGATTGCACATTTTCTGTTAGTACAATAAACCTCATTTGAATCCAGAAATATAACTAAGTCCATCAGTTATTAGATATATGAAACTGAAATAGCTATTGCAAAAACCAAAATTGTTATAAAGAAAAAAGGTTAACATTAATAGGGGTGCCCAAACTTTAACATATGACTGTATATATATTAGTAATAGCTATAATAGCTGTGACAAAGCTACTTACTAAGTATAAAACAATGAGAAACAATGATGATGAAAGTACGTTATTGGTAAAAGGTGGCCACAGGAATATGCTTGGCGTCCCCTCACCCCGATGCACGTTTCGCCTCCAGCTTCTTCCATGGGCGTGTCAAGGTGAGGGGCAGCCATATATTTATTAGGAGCGCCTCCAATCAGCCCTCACTGAGGAAGAATGAAAGCCCATTGACCACGTCAGCACATAACGTGTCCGCCCTCCTCCTTGTGACATACTTCCTAAGAAATGCTGTGCCTGTGGGCCTGCGTGTTAGTGTGTGAGCATCATCGGAAGTCTTGGAAGCCGGGAGGAATGCGCATGCACACAGGCAGCAGGGACTCAATGAGAAGGAAGGAAGAGAGGAGGCATATGGTATGTAACAACCTCCGAATCTGGATGACAGATTCAGTAGATGAACCAACAGATTAAGGGTATACCATTGCTTGGTGTCCCTTTACGGCATGTTGCTTTTTTATTTCCCTGTTTTAATATCATATATTAAATAAAATTTATTTTAATTGTACTTGTTTTGGATCTCTTCCTATTCCCTCGCATGTATTATAAGTGTGGGAATGCTTGTTGTTATATCTTGATTGAAGTGCCTTCTTTCATTTGGGACAATTTAGATTTTGATACAAAAACATGTCCAGTTTTTTATTTTATTAGTGAAAATAAATCAGAAGTTTGAAAAAAATATTTTTTAGGGTTGTGTCGCCATTTTCTGGGACCCCTAACATTTTTTTATTCAGTTGATGGAGCTGTGTGATAGCTTGTTTTTTACAGGGCAAGACATCGTTTTTATTTATACCATTTCTGAATATCTATGATGTTTTGATGGCTTGTTACAGAATTTTTTGTGGTATTTCAGTGACCAAAAAAAATAAATTGTGATGTTCATTAATTGTTTTCATTTAAGGTGTTTAGTGACTGGATTAATTATTTTTATATTTTGATAAAGCAGACATTTTTGTGCATTTTTTTTTATCAATTGGTGAAAAGGAGAGTTTTCGAAGATTATGATGTTTTGTTTATTTTTGTGGTTTTTTGAAACTTTTTTCTACTTTCCAGTGTACTTGTTAGTCCCTTAGGGAATTTAAAGCTAATATTGTCTGATCCCTTGTGCTATATACAGTGATGTCACAGTATTGTTTCATATAGTGAAAATCATGGTCTCTGTAATGGCAAGCAAGGGGGTCTTCAACAGAAACCTCTGCTGTCATCGCAAGCCATCAGCGACCCATGATGATGTTTAGCCTAACATGCCCCAATGCCTGCAAGCTGTTAATCCTGCTGTCAAAGTTAGACAGTGTCATTTAACAGGTTAACAATCATGGGTGGAGCTTAATGCCACCCATATTGTCCTTGCTGATGCTTGCTGTAACATAGCCATTATCTGACGGGTATGGGGCGAGTTCACCTCATGAGCCTACTCCACACATCCACTTCTTGAGCTCTACATGTGTAAGGAGATGGACCAGAAAAGAGGTACCGGTCTTGCACCAGTTCCGGAACTGTCGGGGCTGTCATTTTTGTTGTCCGGGAGAAATCTTTGAAAGTTGGCCGGACCTTTGCACTTGACAGCAGGGGGCATAACTAAGTTAAGAAGGCCTTGGCGCAGAAAAGGGAGAAGAGACTTGGCGGGAAGACGCAGCGCGCAGCAGGGGAAGTTTAGTGCTTCATCCTCTGAGCACCGTGACAGCGCAGGCCCACGCTATAGATTCCCTGTGGCCAGGTACAGTGACTGTGACCAGAGACCTGCCGTGTATCCGTTGGCTCCCGCAACCGAAGGTGCCAAACACTCTGGGCCAGTTGTTACAGCGTGCATGCCACCTAAGAAAGCCTGGGTGACTGATCTAGAACTGTGCCCTTCCTCACCCCTATACTACTGTCGAGCTGCGTCACGCTCTGGTAGTACTAGAGACTGCACTGCAATTCGCACAATGTATCCTGAATCTGGGACCCCACACAAGACAGCGAAGACTGATCGCCACCACCGGGAATCAGATCATCAATTTCTCCCCGCACAAGACAGCGAGGACTCATCGTCACCGCCAGGAACCGGATCATCAACTTCTTCAGGATGACACCAGAATCATCACGCGCCAGTTGCGTAGGCGCCACCATTGGAACCAAAGACTCTGCAGTCAGGAAGTTGTCAGACTGATAAGTTAACCCTTCATGAATAGTTGCTTTACTTATTACAATTGTTATTTCACCCTGCACACATACTGTGCTCATATCACTTGTCATACCCCTGCCTCTCCTCCTTGCCACTCCCTGTTTAAGTAAAATAAACGTTAACCCTTGCTCTGCCTGTTGTCTGTTACTGCATCTGCCAACCTGCTCACACATGTACAGCAAAATTATTAATATTAATATTATTTCTTTTTAGGGCACCATTGATTCCATAGTGCTGTACATGAGAAGGGATTACATACAAAATTAAAATACGGTGAACAAACTAAGAATGTCAGACTAGTACAGAAATGAAAGGGCCCTACCTCTGTGGGCTTACAGCGTACACAATAATGGGGAAGGAGACAGTAGGGTAGGGGGTTGTGGCAGCTCCGGTGGTGGTGAGGCGTCAGGGGGGTCATTGCATGCTGTAATTTTCTTGAAGAGGTGGATTTTCAAATTGCGTCTGAAAATTCCAATATAATTGGATTGGTTGAAGCACATAATTTCAGCGGAAGGGAGACACTTGGGAGAAGTTTTGAAGGTAATTGGTTGAGAAACATATGAGTTTGGAGTGGAGGAGGAGGTCTTGATAAAACTTGAGTGTTGGAAGTTATCAGGAAATTAGCTCAGGAAATATGGAGAAGACAGATTATGGACAGCTTTGTAGGTCATTATTAGTAGTTGGAACTGGATCTGTTGAGGAACTAGGAACCAAGGAAGGGATTTGCAGAGGGAAGAAGCGGAGTAATAGCATGGAGAGAAGTGTATTAGTCGGACAGCAGTTAATGACAGATTCAAAAAGTAAGAGAGTGCTAGCGGAGTGGCTACAGAAGAGGATATTGCAGTAGATGAGGTGGGAGATGATAAGGGCATGCACTAACATTTTAGTAAATTCAAGGTTGAGGAAAGGACGGATCCTGGAAATGTTTGACTTGAAGGTGGCAAGAGCTTTGTTGTGTGGCTTGAAGCACAGGGCAGAGTCGAGGATTACACCGAGGCAGCGGACTTGTCATGTCGGACACTGTTCACACCAGGGTGTCCGGCAGACAGCGGTAATACCCTGTTGGGTATTCTGTTCCAGTCGGGATAGGGTTAACCAGGTTGTCATGCTGACTGAGGGCTGGGCCACGCCCTTGGTCTTTAAATAGTTCGTCCTGACTATGGGCGTCGCCAACTATAGCTTTAGCCTAGTGCTAGCAATACCGGTCAGCAGTGGTGGTGTTGGAGCGTCTGATATCTGGTGCAGTATATCCCTCAGTGGTTCTTTCTCCAATCTGTTATATATATTTTTGGTTGCCCTTGCACATTATTGTATTCCCTTGTGTATTAACTGTGTGGTGTTTCTTTTACCCCTGTCCATACGTATTTGTGGGGTCTGGTGTCTGGTCCCCTCACTGGGTGGAGGGTGGTGGGTTCAGCTTAGGGCTGGACAGGAGACAGGGACAGGGTGGAGGCTCAGGCAGGCACACCTTCAGTGTAAACCCTGGGTAGAGGGACAGACAGGGTTCCCCTAGTCTGAGGGACATCGCAGGGGTCCCGGGGTTTTTGCCTAAAGTAACCTAGGCATACCATGACATTATAGTCGGCCCAAATAATAAAGTGAGAAGAAAAAAAAAAGAAAAAAAAGGTATAGATAGGGAATATAGGGGTTACTTACTATGGATCCTATACTTTCCCTAACCAAGCAGCTGGAGGCTCTATCCATACAGGTCACTGAACTCAGGGGGGCGGTCCAGCAACAAGGCCTGTCAGCTCCTGCAGTACCTGCTGAGGCTGCAGCCAGGGCAGCTGAGCCCAAGTTTCCCCTTCCTGAACGATTTGCTGGTGATCGTGGTAAGTTCACGGTGTTTCGTGAATCATGCAAATTGTATTTCCGTATGCGTCCACATTCCTCAGGTAATGAGGCTCAATGCGTGGGCTTGGTGATTTCTTTGCTGAGTGGTGACCCACAGGCCTGGGCCTTTTCACTCCCTTCAGACTCACAGGCATTTGAATCTGTAGATTTTTTTTTCTCTGCTCTGGGTTTGATCTATGACGATCCGGATAGATTAAACTTAGCAGAGTCTAAGATACGCTCACTGCTACAGGGTGATCGACCAGCTGAGGATTACTGCACGGAATTCTGGCGCTGGGCGGTGGACACGCAGTGGAATGACCCTGCGCTTAAAAGTCAATTTTTGCATGGGGTTTCTGGAAAGGTTAAACAGACTCTCCTAATGTACGAGACTCCCGCCTCTCTGGAGGCTGCGATGGCACTTGTAGTATGCATAGACCGATGTCTCCGTCAGGGGGCGCTGGTTTCGTTGCCTCCGGGAGGTGGGGGAGTGGTCGGTGAGGTTGCCGCGGGTGAATCCGTGGAACCCATGCAGATCGCTGGTATAGCACAGTCACCGAGTAACAAGCCTAAACGTCCTTGGCACAGAAGGCAGGGGCTCTGTTTTTTTTGTGGCAAAGGAGGACATTTTATTAACGCTTGCCCCCTGGTACCTAAGAAGGGCGCGCCGGCGGAAAACTGATAGGCTCAGAGGGTTTGGAGGAGTCTAGTCTGAGCCTTTGTGTATCCTCCGTCATGGTTTCCCAGTGTATGCTCCCTGCTAGGGTGGTACTTGGGGGGCAAATGCTCTCTATTACAGTATTTATTGATAGTGGCTCAGCTGCCAATCTCATTGATGAGAGGTTCGCGCATACAGCGGGATTTCCGGTGGAGAAATTGCCGAACCCCATCCGGGTGGTTACCATCAATGCTTCCCCGTTGTCTCAAGGGGAGATCACAGAGTGTGTGTTGGATATACAACTCCACATCGGAGTATTACACTCAGAGCGGGTAACTTGTAAGGTGCTTAGTAACTTACCGGCTCAGATGGTTCTGGGCTTTCCATGGTTGTCAATGCATAATCCTGTTATTGATTGGAAGACCCAGGACATAATTCAGTGGAGCAGGGAGTGTCAGGAGAGGTGCCTGGCTACATGTATTTCCGCTTTGACCCCCCAGTATCCCGGAGCCGTTGCTGGATTATGCGGATGTATTTTCTGAGAAGGGTTGTTCGGAACTACCACCGCATCGCCCCTATGACTGTGCTATTAGGTTGAAACCAGGGGCCAAGTTACCTAAAGCTAGAATGTTTAATATCTCAGGTCCCAAGAGGCTAGCTCTCAAGGAATACATTGCGGATAGCCTGAGCAAGGGTCATATTAGACCTTCCTCTTCTCCTCTGGCTGCTGGCTTCTTCTTTGTTAAAAAGAAGGATGGCGGTTTACGCCCATGTCTGGATTTCAGAGAACTCAACCAGATTACGGTCCGTGATCCTTACCCTATGCCACTTATACCCGATTTATTCAACCAAGTGGTTGGTGCCAGGTGGTTCTCCAAACTGGACCTCAGGGGGGCGTACAATCTTATAAGAGTCCGTCAGGGGGATGAGTGGAAGACAGCGTTCAATACCCCTGAGGGTCACTTTGAGAGTTTGGTAATGCCGTTTGGGTTGACTATGGCACCGGCGGTCTTTCAACACTTCATTAATGATGTCTTCTCTCAGTTGTTGGGGAGGTTTGTTATAATTTATCTTGACGACATCCTCATTTTCTCTCGCGACCATGATACACATATAGAGCATGTTAGACAGGTTCTGCAGTTGCTCAGAGAGAACAGGCTCTATGTTAAGCTTGAAAAATGTGTGTTTTTCGTACAGGAGCTACCGTTCTTGGGTTATATAATCTCCGCATCAGGTTTTAAGATGGACACCGCAAAGGTGCAGGCGGTACTACATTGGGATCGGCCTGATAATCTTAAGGCGCTTCAGCGATTTCTTGGCTTCTCCAATTACTATAGGAAATTTATTAAGAACTTCTCTATGATTGCCAAACCACTGACTGACATGACTAAGAAGGGTACCGACTTTTCTGACTGGTCTGAGCCTGCGGTACAGGCGTTTGAATTCCTCAAGAATAGTTTTGCCTCAGCGCCCATTCTGGTGCAGCCCGATGTCTCCTTACCGTTTGTCGTGGAGGTGGATGCGTCGGAGGTTGGAGTGGGGGCTGTACTGTCTCAGGGCCCTTCTTGGGCCAAGTTGCATCCGTGTGCCTTCTTCTCCAAGAAGCTGTCGCCTGCGGAGCGTAATTATGATATTGGCAACAGGGAACTATTGGCCATCAAATTGGCATTTGAGGAGTGGCGACACTTCTTGGAGGGGGCTGTTCATCAGATTACTGTGATAACCGACCATAAGAATTTGCTTTATTTAGAATCTGCTAAGCGCCTGTCCTCCAGACAGGCTCGCTGGGCATTATTCTTCACCCGGTTCAACTTCATTGTTACCTATCGACCTGGGTCGAAGAATGTTAAGGCAGACGCTTTATCCAGGTGTTTTCCTGGTGGAGAGTTATGTGAAGAGCCGGTGCCTATTCTCCAAAAGGGTGTGGTGGTATCTGCCATCACGACAGAGATTGAGGCTGAGATTGCCGAGGCTCAGGAGGTGGTACCGCCGGGGTTACCTGCTAATAAATCTTTTGTGCCGCTACATCTACGCTCTAGAGTGTTGGGCGAACATCACGACATGGTACTGGCAGGTCATCCAGGGGTTAAGAGCACTCTGGAACTGGTATCGCGTCGTTTTTGGTGGCCTAAAATCCGGCAGGATGTGGCCTCATATGTGGCTGCCTGTACCACGTGCGCACGGGCCAAGACTCCTCGTTCCCGTCCCGCTGGTAGCTTGCAGCCTCTCGGGGTGCCCAGTAAGCCATGGACTGAGATTTCCATGGATTTTATTACTGACTTGCCCGCCTCGGCAGGGAACTCGGTCATTTTGGTAATTGTTGATAGGTTCTCCAAAATGTCACATTTCGTTGCTTTACCGTCTTTGCCCAATGCTAAGACTCTTGCTCAGATATTTATTCGCGAGGTGGTCAGACTTCATGGTGTCCCGTCTGACATTGTGTCTGATCGAGGTACGCAGTTTGTGGCAAAGTTTTGGAGAGCTTTTTGTTCTCGCCTTGGAATCAAATTATCTCATTCATCGGCTTTCCACCCTCAGTCGAATGGACAGACTGAGCGGATGAACCAAAACCTGGAGCAATACTTGCGCTGCTTTATTTCCGACAATCAGGAAGAGTGGTCAGCGTTTCTTCCTCTGGCAGAATTCGCAATAAACAACCATTGCCAGGAATCGTCTGGGGAATCTCCTTTTTTTTGTGTGTATGGTCAACATCCTCAATTTTGCACCTTGCGTCAGGGGTGCTCAGTTGGCGTCCCTGAAGAGGACCAGTTGGGAGCTCAATTGTCGTCTGTTTGGAGGAGAGTCAAGCAGCGCTTGTTGAAGGTGGGTTCCAGGTACAAACGGGTGGCTGACTGCAGACGTGTGCCAGGTCCGGACCTGTGTGTGGGTGATTGGGTGTGGTTATCTACTAGGAACATTAAGCTCAAGATACCGTCACTTAAGTTGGGTCCCAGGTTCATTGGCCCATTTAGAATCTCCGCAGTGATCAACCCAGTGGCATTTCGTTTGGAGTTGCCGGCTGTGTATAAGATTCATAATGTATTTCACAAAGCATTGCTAAAGAAGGTCGTGGGTTTGGTGGATGGTTCCCCCGGGCCACCACCTCCCGTCTTGGTGGATGGCGCGTTGGAATTTGAGGTGTCCAAAGTGGTGGACTCTAGGGTTGTGCGTCGCACTCTACAGTACCTGGTCCACTGGCGTGGCTATGGTCCTGAGGAGAGGACATGGGTGCCGGCCTCTGACATTCATGCTGATCGACTGGTTACTATGTTCCATCGTCGCCATCCGGACAAGCCACGTCCTCGACATGGTGAGGTTCCGGAGGTCCCTCGTAGAAGGCGGGGTACTGTCATGTCGGACACTGTTCACACCAGGGTGTCCGGCAGACAGCGGTAATACCCTGTTGGGTATTCTGTTCCAGTCGGGATAGGGTTAACCAGGTTGTCATGCTGACTGAGGGCTGGGCCACGCCCTTGGTCTTTAAATAGTTCGTCCTGACTATGGGCGTCGCCGACTATAGCTTTAGCCTAGTGCTAGCAATACCGGTCAGCAGTGGTGGTGTTGGAGCGTCTGATATCTGGTGCAGTATATCCCTCAGTGGTTCTTTCTCCAATCTGTTATATATATTTTTGGTTGCCCTTGCACATTATTGTATTCCCTTGTGTATTAACTGTGTGGTGTTTCTTTTACCCCTGTCCATACGTATTTGTGGGGTCTGGTGTCTGGTCCCCTCACTGGGTGGAGGGTGGTGGGTTCAGCTTAGGGCTGGACAGGAGACAGGGACAGGGTGGAGGCTCAGGCAGGCACACCTTCAGTGTAAACCCTGGGTAGAGGGACAGACAGGGTTCCCCTAGTCTGAGGGACATCGCAGGGGTCCCGGGGTTTTTGCCTAAAGTAACCTAGGCATACCATGACAGGACTTCGGGTACAGAGGAAAGTGTGAGATCATTTTCTGTGATAGATCAGAGGCGTATCTAGGCTTCCTGGCACCCGGGGCAAGAATTTGGTTCGGCGCTCCCCCCACTCCAAATCCCCCACAGATTAACCCCATCCCCACTCCAAATCCCCCACACATTAAATAACCCCAATCCCCTCTCCCAAATCCCCCCCACACATTATGTACCCCCCACTCCAAATCCCCCACATATTAACCTCATCCCTCCTCATTAACCCCCAAACAATAACCCCCATCCTACTCATTAATTCCACCCCCACTCATTAACCCCCCCATCCATACTCCCATAATCCCCAACACATTATGAACCCCCCACTCCAAATCCCCCACTCATTAACCCCCCAGACATTAATTCCATCCCCACTCATTAACCCTCCACAAATTAATTCCATCCCTACTCAATAACCCCCATCCCCACACATTAACCCCATCCCCACACATTAACCCCCATCGCCACTCATTAACCCCCCACACATTAACCCCCATCCCCACTCATTAACCCCCACACATTAACCCCCATCCCCACTCATTAACCCCCCACACATTAACCCCCATCCCCACTCATTAACCCCCCACACATTAACCCCCATCCCCAATCATTAACCCCCCACACATTAACCCCCATCCCCACTCATTAACCCCCCACACATTAACCCCCATCCCCACTCTTTACCCCCATCTCCAGTCATTAACCCCCCACTCATTAACCCCCATCCCCACACATTAACCCCCATCCATTAACCCCCCACACATTAATCCCCATCCCCACATTAACCTCATCTCCACTCATTAACCCCCCCACACATTAACCCCCATCCCCACTCATTAACCCCCCCACACAGATTAACCCCCATCCCCACTCATTAACCCCCCACACACATTAACCCCCACCCCCACTCATTAACCCCCCACACACATTAACCCCATCCCCACTCATTAACCCCCCACACATTAACCCCATCCCCACTCATTAACCCCCCACACATTAACCCCCATCCCCACTCATTAACCCCCCACACATTAACCCCCCACACATTAACCCCATCCCCACACATTAACCCCCATCCCCACACATTAACCCCCAACACATTAACCCCCATCCCCACTCATTAACCCCCACACATTAACCCCATCCCCACTCTTTACCCCCCACACAGTAACCCCATCTCCACTCATTAACCCCCCTACTCATTAACCCCATCCCCACTCTTTACCCCCCACACAGTAACCCCCATCTCCACTCATTAACCCCCCCACTCATTAACCCCCATCCCCACACATTAACCCCCCCACTCATTAACCCCATCCCCACACATTAACCCCCATCCATTAACCCCATCCACACTCTTTAACCCCCCCACACATTAATCCCCATCCCCACATTAACCTCATCTCCACTCATTAACCCCCCACACATTAACCCCCCCACACATTAACCCCATCCCCACTCATTAACCCCACCACACATTAACCCCATTGTCACACATTAACCCCCGATCTTTGGTGGTTTCTTCAGCTCCACATTGGAGCACACTTACCACCAGTACTGAGTGTTCACTCTGGGCGCCGGGGAGTGACGTGAGCAGCGTGATCACATGACATGTCACGCTGCTGACGTCGCTCTGGCCCAGCGGTCAGAGCTGCATTTGTACTGGCGTCTATACAGACGTCAGTACAATTGTTCCCTGGGAGCCGGCACGCGCACCTTCTCTGCGCCTGCTGTCAGCTTGACAGCTGACACAGAGAACCGCCGACTCTCAGGCCAGGGAGGCGGCAGAACGCAGCCGCCAGGGAGGACACTGCGGACCGCTGCATTCCGGCCCGGACTGCGCCCCCTGCCGTCTGCGCCCAGGGCAACTGCCCCGGTTGCCCCCCCTAGATACGCCCCTGTGATAGATACATCAGGTAGAGAAGTTAGGTGAGATGGAGGAAAGATGGTGAGTTCAGTTTTGTTCCCTTGAAGTTGATAAAATAGTATGTGTCCCTGAAAATGAAAAGCAGTTTCAGTAAATGCAAACTTGAGAACATAGACTGTTAAATCTTTTAAAAAAGAGCTGTGTAGTTTTTTGCCTCTGGGTAGCAAACTGGTTTTTTAACATTGACTGATGCCTGTTAGGTAAAGTATTCAATATAGAACAGAGACATGTATCAGAATGAATGCATCCTATGATACACTGGAAGTTGTGTTTTTCATATAATACCCTTAGGATAGGGAATATAAGGGAACATCGCCGTGCAGGATGTTAGCGCAATATTAGAAATATCATTAACAAAAGTGCAAAGCTGTTGTGCTCACCACATTTAGGTTGAAGGAGCAGCGTATTGACCCTGGGTGGAATCCCATCCAAGGTCCTGGTTACTCGGTCTGCTGCACGGCTCCTGGTCCACGAGGTGATCCTCAATTGTCCGCAGGTGAAAGTAAAAAAGATGCAGAAAACCAGTCTGTTGCCAGCGCTCCCGAAAATTATATCATGTGCTAAAATGGCTTATTGAAAAAGTTTTTTATTCTACATATACCAAGTTTCGGCTTGAAAAGAGCAAAAGCATTCATCAGATAAATTATACAATCATAATTTACCTGTTGAAGTCTTTTGCTCTTTTCAAACCGAAACGCGTTGTTTTTACTTGGTATATGTAGAATAAAAAAATTTTTCAATAAGCCATTTTAGCACATGATATAATTTTCGGGAGTGCCGGCACCAGACTGGTTTTCTGCATCTTTTTTTTTTACTGGAAGTCATGCGTAAGTGCAGACCAACACTAGAACTTGCCTGCAGCGAGCTTCGCTCAGTGCACTGATGAGTTAAACAAAAGGTAATAAGAAGTTCATTGCTGGTCGTTTTGAGCACTCAGCAGTTGTGGATCCATTCTGCCAAGCGGTAACTGAAAACAGTCATTGATATACAATATGCTCTTCTGGATTATGCCTTCCTTCCTGTTGGAATTAAAAGATGACATTGTACAGAGAGCACAGCAGATGGAAAGCCTGGGATCTGTTACTTACTGCAATAGTGATAATGTAAGATCAATGTATAGCAAATGGTATAATACTAAGTAGTTAACCCTGAAATAGGAGTAGTGGAAAACAGGGACTATATTATAATTAACAAGTACATATCTGATTAAACTTCAGTGCTAGATAAAAATATTGTAGTTTCCAGCTCCTTAAGACATGTCATGTTATACACTGGTCTGCCATAATCTTGGCACCATTGATTGATGAAGTGAATAACATTATCTCATGAGAATGACAACTGTCAAGGGACGAGATGTATTAGCCAATAAGTTAGCAATCAATCCTTGATGTTTTGGAAGTAGATGTAGTGAAAAATTTGCAAGGATAAGAATCTGAGCAACTTTTCCAATAACCAGGTTGTAATGATTTTACCACAGGGTCAGATTAAGTGAACAATTTGTAGGATATTCTTGGTATGTCATGAATAGCACCAGCCAAAAGTGGTTCAAACAAGGACAACCAACCAACTGGGAAATCAGGCACCAAAGGTTTAGCACATCTGGATCAGTCGCGCAGAAGCAAAGGTCATCAATGTAGAAATAGTGGACAACTTCTTTAAATTGCATTCACATATTGTTAGGCGTCGGGTTCCTGTTGCTGCACAGCGGGAATCCCGAGCCTTGTTTCCGGCGGTCCCCCATTCCTCTCCAGTCGCAGAGGAGGCTGCTCAGCAGACTCGTAGCTCCCGGCGCTCTGCCTAGACTAGCTCCGTGGGTTTGGTTGCTGCTGCTGCCACCTCTGGTCCAGCTATAGCAACGCATGCTGGTCAGCAGCGAGCTACTCCAGGGACTTAATCCTACTTTCGGTCCACTGAGCATGCATGTGGGACAATCTCTCATTGGAGATCGGAGGTCACATGCTCAGGTCCTTCCCCAGCTCTGATTGGACCATCAGAAAGGTCAGTGTCCATCTGTGGCTCTACATGCCACGGTGCACGTGCTCGACACTCCACCATAGTCAGCATCTATAGTGGCGTCCGCAGGTGCGACACCGCGCGCTCAGTAGGTCTAAAGGGACTCAGATCTCGTCTCCTTGGGGCTGAGTTCTGTGACCGCATACTGTGCGCTCTCTTGCCGAGTGCTGTGATTTTAACAGGCTCCGGCATTTATGTTCAGTGGTGGCGCGGCTCTGTGTCGTAACAGAGTTCGCTTCTGTTCACACTGGGTGATGTTAACCCACGTGTGACCTCTTGTATACCGCTTTATACTTCCGCTATTACTAAGCAGCAGTTTACCACCTCTGCATGGTGGACCCCGGGCTGCGAACGCACCTTACTATTATTTTATTATTTGGTGCCTTCTGCAAGCCCTAACACATATGATGCAATTTAGCTTAAGACTATGGACAAATTGGACATAAGTTTCAGGATGTAGTCATCATTTATTTTAAGACCCACTATTAAATAGTATGTTATTTGGGTGTGTTCCATCCATTTAGGTGTGTGTCGAGATTTTAGCTGAAATCCGTAACTCTCAGAGCTGAATGCTTCTGTAATTTTTGCCTCACATGGCCATTCCCCTTACAACTTCCCAAAATTCTGTATATAAACTACACTTTGAACATGTAGAAGGGATGACCGTGCTACCAGGGCTGCTGAAGTGCCGGGTCCGGAACTGCTGGGGCCACACCTCCTGTTGCTGGAGGGAATGCAATTGCAGCCGGAGCTAGCCGGTAACCTGGGTGAAGGAGGTGTGGCCAGAGTGAGTAAGCTAAAAGGGGATGCGTGGGAAAGACAGAGGTCTTCCTGCCAGAACGCTGAGCAGTGAGGGGTACTTTAGGCTGCAGCGTACAGAGACGGGGCAGCTGCATGAGCTATCAGCAGGCACACAGGGCAAAGCCATGTAGACCAGCCATCCAGAAGAAAGCAGCTGCTCAGAGAGACATGTGCCGAGTGGAACCTTGCAGAGAGCTCTACCCTTTCACTCCGCATTTAAATGGACTAGGGGCTCAGTGGGCAAATCCGGAGACCTCCCGCTGCCACCAGAAACAGGACCGTGTGTTGGGCGAGGATGCCTGAAGTTGCTGCACCGACCGTCGCCGGCATTCCTACCCATGGGACCTTCAGAGAGTGATGGGCTGCGGAGCCACAATAAGTGAAACTGTTATCAGAAGAATGTCTAGTTAAACAACCATTATTCATTTTAGTTTTCCCTGTGAGGAGTTCATTGCTGTTAAATAATTAAATATAGTTAATCCCTGTTCTGCAGTATTTGTGTTACTGCATCCCAGCACCTGCATATTACAAACACAAAAAAAGAAAATAAACGTGCAGAAGGGAAACATCTATTTAGACAGTGAGGGAGGTTTTCTCATTTTCTCAAAAATGTACAGATGTTTTGGGAGGGTTGGCAAGTATGTATTTAATGGTTGGGTGTTACTTTCCGGATGGCACTACCATGCAAGCAACCATAAAGTAACATCAACCTATTAAATAGTGCCAGCCATTTAGTAATGCCTACAATAAATGTCATCTCACATAGCAGGGGCAGAGATCTATAGCAATTGGCATACATGTCACACATTATAGTCACGTCACACATCTTAAATATATGATACACACACACCACTTACATATTAGATACATACACAAATGTCATTCCTACAATGAATACATGAGAATCACACATCATTAACACATTAGCTACATCAGAAACACATATCCCTCACATATTAGATACATGAGACACACACATTGCTCACACATTAGATACAGTGGGTAAAATTAGTAGCTGACACACTGACAATTTTTCAAGTTTTCCCACCTACAAATAATGGAGAGGACTGTAATTTTTATCATAGGGACACTTCAACTGTGAGACACAGAATCTAATATTGAAAACCAGAAATTCACATTGTATGACTTTTACATAATTGATTAGCATTTTATTGCATGAAATAAGTATTTGATACAATAGAAAAAGTTAATATTTGGTACAGAGACCTTTGTTTGCAATTACAGAGTTCAGACATTTCCTGCAGTTCTTGACTAAGTTTGCACACACTGCAGCAGGCATTTGGCCCACTCTCCATACAAATCTTCCCCAGATCTTTCAGGTTTTGGGGCTGTCGCTGGGCAACATTGAGTTTCAGCTCCCTCCAAAGATTTTCTATTGGCTTCAGGTCTGGAAACTGGCTAGGCCACTCAGGGACCAAGAAATGATTCTTATGGAGCAACTCCTTAGCTGGCCTGGCTGTGTGTTTCGGTTCATTGTCATGCTGGAAGGCCCAGCCATGACCCATCTTCAATGCTCTTGCTGAGGGAAGGAAGTTGTTGGCCAAAATCTTGCAATACATGACCCCATCCATTCTCCCTTCAATACGATGCAGTCGTCCTGTCCCCTTTGCATAAAAGCACCCCCAAAGTATGATGTTTCCCCCACTATGCTTCACGGTTGGGACAGTCTTCTTGACATTGTACTTATCATTCTTCTTCGTCCAAACTCGGCAAGTGGAGTTGATAATAAAAAGTTCTACTTTGGTTTCATCTAATCACATGATCTTCTCCCATGGCTCCTCTGGATTATCCAGATGGTCATTGGCAAACTTTAAACGGGCCTGGACATATGCTGGCATAAGCAGGAGGACCTTGCATACCCTGCAGGATTTTAATCCATGATGACGTGGTGTGTTACTATTACTAACGGTTATGTTTTAGACTGTGATCTTAGCTCTCTTCAGGTCATTGACAGGCTTCTCCCATGTAGTTCTGGGCTGATTCCTTACCTTTCTCAGGATCATTCTTACCCCACGAGGTTAGATCTTGCATGGAGCCCCATGCTGAGGAAGATTTACAGTCATCTTGTGTTTCTTCCATTTTCTCATAATTGCACCAACAGTTATTGCCTACTTAACAAGCTTCTTGCATAAAATCCTGTAGTCCATCTCAGCCTTGTGCAAGTCTACAATTTTGTCCCTGCTGTCCTTAGACAGGTCTTTGGTCTTGGCCATGGTGGAGAGGTTGGAGTGTGACTGAGTGTGTGGACAGGTGCCTTTCAGGGTGAGTTTCCAAGTGGCGGATTGCATCAGAATTAGCTGCGGATTGAATGCTGTTGCAGGCCACAGCGTTTAATCCGCAGCGGCCAGATGTTCCTTCATAGTGGAGGGGATTTTATGAAATCCTGTCTCCACTATGTGTCCGATTACGCGAGTGACACACCCGCTAAACAGGACATGCGGTGTGTCTTTTTAGACCGCAGCATGTCGGTTTACCTTGCGGAGGCGCTCAGTCTCCGCAAGGTAAACATCCTACTCTAGGCAACCCTGTGGCAATTCCGGATGTGTTCAATGAGCACATCTGGAATCACCGCGTGGACAGAAGGGGCGGGGCTTTGGGCGGAGCGGGTTTTCTGCTCCGTCCAAAGAGCTGCGATTACGGTACATGGAAACGTACCCTTATACTGGTAACAAATTCAAACAGGTGCAATTTATATAGGTAATGAGTAGGAAGGTTTCTTAAAGAAAAATTAGCAGGTCTGTGTGAGCCAGAATTCTTGTTGTTTGGTAGGTGATCACACACTTATTTCATGAAATAAAATGCAATTTAATTATTTAAAAATCATACAATGTGATTTTCAATTTTTTATTTTTAAATTTTGTTTCTCACAGTTGAAGTGTGCCTACAATAAAATTTACAGACCTCTCCATTCTTTGTAGTTGGGAAAATGTGCAAAATCGGCAGTGTATCAAATAATTATTTTGGCTTCCCTTACCTTATTTTACTTATTTTTACTCTCGAATGAGAGTAAGTCATGCTCAAAGATCTCATAGATTAGACACATGGATCAATTTTTAAAAAAGTGTGTGTGTGAATCAATGAGACTTCATGGGTCAGTGTGTTGTTTGTTTTCAAAATGGACAGCACATGGATGTGTCCAACGGATGTGTGAATGCAGGCATTTATGCGATTAATGGAAATAGTTCTAATTATCTGTTGATAATCAAAGTTCTGTTGATCTGACAAAGGACTCCACTTCATCATGAGTTCTGTAGCAAATGGATGCAGTCACTTGCTCTACTCCTCTACCATGCTACTTATAATGATTGAAATTTCCAAAAAATCTAGTCTTAAAAGAAAAACAATATTAGAAAAAAAACTAAAGTTTGTAATTATTAAACACAGAAAAACAGCTATTTTTTTTAAAACCACCGTTTTATAGCATTATTGGAATGATTATCTAAGTTTATCCAGTTGCTTTACCTAGAGTACAATCCTAGAAAAACACATACATTTAAAAAAAAAAAATCAAAATTATTCAATCCCCATTGCAATTTAGATTTATTATCTATCAATTTGCGTGTATCTGGGAGAAACTGGCATGTATGTGATTGATAGAAATGCGGATGGGTCGCCCTCCCAGGGCTGTGGGGTACTCGGTACCGGGCCGGTCTCTCAGAGGGAAAGGTCACAGCGGCGGTGACCCTGTCCGTGGCCCTGGGCGCCCATGTAAAAGGGGTAGAGTGGTGGAATAAAATTTATGAGTGATTCGTGACGCCACCTGTGGTGTTCGGCAAGGGAGGTGTTAAGCCGACGCTGCAGACAGATCCTCAGGGACAGATGGTGTGGTGCAGC
Source organism: Dendrobates tinctorius (assembly GCF_039654945.1). Lineage (NCBI taxonomy): Eukaryota > Metazoa > Chordata > Amphibia > Anura > Dendrobatidae > Dendrobates > Dendrobates tinctorius. The sequence goes on along the minus strand of NW_027361669.1, from coordinate 1,722,641 downwards.
AGTGATGCTATAGCCCTATAGCCCTCCACAGGCAGGGCTGTAGTCCCAGGGCAGTGTAGATCAGTGAGGATAGATGTTGAGGAAGAGGGTGCAGTGTCTGGCACAGAGATGTAGCAGTGCTGAAGAAGTTGCAGGAAGAAGGCAAGGACACAACAAAGTGTAGTTTCTTTACCTTTACTTTGTAAGTGCAGTCCAGGGTCCAGATTACAGATGGCACAGGAGCTGATTAGCCTGGAAGCAACTCAGGAATCTCTCTATGCAGATAGGTTGTGTAGTCTCCTTCCTAGCGCTTACTTGAGGTACATCCACTACTGTGTTACACTGAAGTTCCTCCTTCTTGTTTCCTCTCAGATCTACCTCGTATGGCAGACACCTGTAGCCTTCTATCTCTTCTCTTTGCTCACCCGTTGCTGTTGTGCCTCCGAGTCTTAGGTGGGAATAGAGCATTTACAGCTTCCTATTCCTCTGGTTTCTGTTGCAGGACCATTAGTATCCATGCAACCGTGGAGACCAGGCTCCAGATCATGCGCTCCAGCTGGGAACAAACTCTCAATTCTGCTCAGTCCCCCCAGCTTCTCTCTCCACATCTACACACTTCAGCCTCCTCACAGAACTAACTAATTTCCCTCCCTGGCCCTCAGAGAGCACTCCTCCCCCAATTCTGGTTCAGAGCTCCCTCTGCTGGCCCGGAGTGGGAACTGTGCTGCATGTTATGGTTAACTGCTAGAGAGACCCTTCATTGCTTCCAAGCATGACATCACCCTCCATGGAGGAAGGGAATGCCACTGTGGCGACCATACTCCTGGGGGCACAACATTCCCCCTAGTGCAATTTAGTACTCCTGGACTGATAAAAAAAACATATATGAACATATTAACACATTAACACTCACAAATGTACAAGATTTAAATAAAAAAATGAAAATACAAAAACCAAAAGCTCCAAAAATAGTCCTGTGATGATTAGTCCATGCGTCAATGTCCATGGTCCATTCCTGGGCAAATGATTAACTATGTACAAAAGAAGTTTTTGACCACACCTAGTCCTGTGGCCCAATTGTCCATCAAAGCAAACTGGAAAATTCAAAAAGGGGATTTCCTGCAGAGTCTCTGTAGGCACAAAACTTAAACGTTACATATATACATACAATTTAACATTTACATTAACGGATTTATACACGATATCTGAGGGGTGGAATACCTTGGGTACTACGGACAGATCTACGTAGCTCTGGTGTGGGTTAACTGGGTAGTAGCCGTCTATGGACTCTTAGACTCACCATGGGTATGACAGATTCACCACTGGCAAGGCGAGGATTCTCTGGCTCCACTGCTGGTGTGGCATCTGCTACCTGAACTTCCTGATTTTCAGAGTTCTGTTGAGTCACTTCTTCTTGTACTACCAGTTGGGGAAAGGTCAAAACTGGCACCACTATGGCATTATTTGCTCGAGTCCAATTTGCAGGGAATTCTCCAAGTACAGTGCTGACCTTTTCTTCTTCCTTTATGGGTTGGATGTTGTTTTGCTCTTCCATACTTTCTTTTAACTGGTCAGGGCACAAATTCAAATGATCCCTTGATACTACTGCTGAGGTTTCTCCTCCATCCTTGCTGATAAGGCACACCTTGGTGTTATCGAAGTTTGATGGTAAGATGGTGTAGGGCTCAGCTTCCCATTGGTCATCTAATTTATGCATCCTCCTCTTCCTTTTTAGGACTTGTTCTCCTGGTGACAAGGGAACTGCAGGTGCATGGTGATTGTAGTGCCTTTCTTGCTTTGGTCTTGCCTGAGCTAGACTCTTTTCCACACACTCTTGTACTCTTCGATACTGTTGCTGCCGTTCTGTATCCCAGTCAGCATCTGGTGACGTCACCTCAGGTGTAAGGACTCCCATATCCAAATCAATAGGCAGCTTACCAGGTCTCGCTATCAATAGGTAGGCTGGAGTGCAGTTGGTGGAATTCACAGGAATGTGGTTGTAGAGGTCTACCAGATCTGGCAACTTTTCTGGCCACAGATTCCTCTCTTCCAAAGGCAAGGTCTTCAATAGGTCGATCATCACCTGGTTCATCTTTTCACACATGCCATTGGTCTGTGGATGGTACGGTGTTGTCCTGATCTTCTTGCAACCCTACAAGTTACAGAATTCCTGGAACACTTCCGCCTCAAAAGCTTGACCTTGATCTGTAAGCACTCGCTCTGGATATCCGTGTGGTCTACAAAAGTGCTGTTGGAATGTTCTGGCTGCTGTTCTGGCTGTTTGATCCTTGACAGGCATGACTACCAGGAACCTCGACTAGTGGTCAATGATGGTAAGAGCATAAATGTAGCCTGAATGGCTTGGGACCAACTTCACATGGTCCAGGGCGACCAACTCAAGTGGTTGCTTGGTTATTATTGGCTGCAAAGGAGCTCACTGGCTGTTACGGTCCTTTCTGCGCTGGCTGCATTGTCCACACTCCTGTTACCAATTTTCAATGGCTTTCCTCATACTAGCCCAGTAGAATCTCTCTTGGATCAAGGCCTCCAACTTCTTCCATCTGATGTGTCCAGTTCCATTGTGGTATGCTTCCAAGACCATTGATGCTTCCCTCTTTGGGACTACCACTTGCCAAACCAACTCATGAGTGCGGACATTGATACTCCTCCGGCACAGCTTTCCTTCATAGATGAACAGCCGGCCTCTTTCCTTCCACAACTGCTGGGTTTCTTCAGGAGCATCCGACTCTGGGCGTGAGTCAGCTTGTGACAGTAGCTCCTTCACCAGGTGGACTGCGGGGTCGCTATCCTGGGTTTCTGCCCAGTCATGATGAGTCAATGGGTTTAGGGTGGCCTCTTTCAAGACAGACCGTCTGTTTCTCACTCCTTGAGCACGTTAGGCCGCAATTGGCCGGTGGAAGGCAGGTAACTCTATTTCTTCAAGTGCCTCATTGTCTTCTCCTGTATCTGGCAGATTAGGCATTCTGGACAGTGCATCAACATTGGCATTCTTGTGCCCTGCTCGGTACTTGATGGTGAATTCATAGTTAGACAGCCGAGCCATCCATCGCTGCTCCAGTGCACCTAGCTTGGCAGTGTCCAAGTGAGTCAACGGGTTGTTGCCTGCGAAGATGGTAAACTTGGCTGAAGCTAGGTAATGCTTGAATCTCTCAGTCACAGCCCAGACTATGGCGAGGAACTCCAGCTTGAAGGAACTGTAGTTGTCTGGGTTCCTTTCAGTGGGACGAAGCTTCCTGCTGGCGTAGGAGATCACTCTTTCTTTGCCATTCTGTACCTGTGACAGTACTGCTCCAAGTCCCACATTGCTGGCATCAGTATACAACACAAAGGGTTTGTCATAATCTGGGTAGGCCAGAACTTCATCTCCTGTGAAAGCCATCTTCAGTTGAGTGAAGGACCTCTCCAGTTCCTCATTCCATTCGAATGTAGGACTTTGCTTTCTGGCCTTTTTGGGTTGACCCACCAGAAGATTTTGCATAGGAGTGGCTACCTCAGTGAAGCCTTTGATGAACCTTCGGTAGTAGCCTACCAGCCAGAGGAATTGACGTACTTCATGGAGGTTGCTGGGCTTCTGCCAGTCTCGGATTACTGTGACTTTGTCAGGATCCGGTGCCACACCTTCTGCACTCACTACATGACCGAGGTACTAAACCTTGAGCTTCAGGAGGTGGCATTTGGAAGGCTTCACCTTCAGGCCAAAGTTGGACAAGGCTTCAAACACCTCAGCCTGGTGCTTCAGAAGGCGTTCATAAGTCTTGGAGAAAACAATGACATCATCAAGGTACAACAGGACTGTCTCAAAGTTCTTGTGCCTAAGACAGCATTCCATTAGCCGTTGGAATTTCCCTGGAGCGGTGCAGAGCCCGAATGGCATGTAGTTGAACTCACAGAGACCCATTGGGGTGGTAAACGCTGTTTTTTCCTTGTCTGCCTCTGCCACGGGAACCTGCCAATACCCAGTAGTGAGATCTAAGGTGGAAAAATAGTTAGCAGTTTAAAGTGCAGCTAATGACTCCTCAATTCTGGGTAATGGGTAGGCATCTTTATGTGTAATGCTGTTAATTTTTCTCTAGTCAACACACATTCTCATGGTACCATCCTTCTTTTTCACAAAGACTATTGGGGCTGCCCACGGGCTACAACTGTCTCTGATCACCCCAGCCTCCTGAGTCACTCGGTAAATCCCATTCTTTTGGTATGAAGGAGTGGAGTCAGTCCCCACATGCAGCTGCTGACACCACTCCTCCCGCTGCTTTACAGAGCCATTGTCCTCCCTCTGGTCGGATGAGACTAAGGGCTCTACTGCCCGTATTGCATTGTTACTGACAGTAAGCAGCTTCGCTACTGTGGAATACCGAGGTATTGTGGCCTACTCCTCCCCACAATTTAAGAGGCGTACAGGTACTCTCCCTTTGCGAACATCAACTACCCCTCTGGCTGTCAGGACATTGGGCCGGCTATCAGAGTACACTGGCTCTACCAATGCTTGGTAATCTTTTCCTCTGAGGCCTATGGCTGCCCGACACCAAATCAACATTTCACATCTGGGGGGTATTGCAATTGAGAAAGAAACACTCACTCTGACGCTGCCAATTTCTCCGCCAGAGAGTTCTACCTGCTGTCTTTGCATCAGGGCTCTGATCTCCTTCTGCAGGACTCGTTGTTCACTGGAACCAGCAGTCTCAGCCACCTGTTGCAACAGGACAATAACCTCGGAAAGACAATTTTCAATCACATTGGTACCAAGAGTCATCATTGGGTTACATTCTCGTCGATCAATATCAACAACTATCAGACCTTGAGATTTTAACTCTACTCGACCCACTTTAACAGTAATTTCTTTACATCCCACTTGCGGTAAAGACTGACCAATACTGGCAATTACTGTGAGTTCATCACTTGGCCCGCGAGTAAGTTCAGAGATAGCCCAATACCGCTTGTAAAGGATATATGGCATAGTTGTCACCTGAGAGCCCTTGTCCAGCAAAGCGTTCATGGGGATACCGTCAATCACCACTGGGAGGACCGGTCTCCCTCCAACATACTTAGCTCTCCAGATCTTTGGGCCTTGTGGTCCTACTCCTGGGGGTTGGCCCTCTGCCCCAGGGGTTGCTCGTTTAAATGACAGAATCTTGCGATGTGGCCTGCCTTGTGGCAGTGACGACAGATGGGACGTCCGTCCTGGTCATAGCGATCGTTGTTCCTTCCTCGGAGTGGCGTGATCCTCTTCTTCTTTAGCCACGGGACATCCTCTGGACTGGAGGCCAGCTGGATCTTCTCCTTGGAGGATACCTGCAGGGACTGCACGGTTTAGCAAGTGCAGCCATACCCTTGGTCAACTCCTGGACCTGAAGACGCAGTTCTGCCAATGGATCTTTGTCCAGAGTCTTTGCATCAGCCTCCACAGGGAAGGAAGGGAAGATGTTGCTTCCTGGTTGTATGTAATCGCTGGGCGCCTAGGGGGCACTGGACGGCTGACATTTGGTTGATGCAGCACCTGAATAGCCCTGCCTTTGAAATCAGCAAAGTCTAGATCAGGGTTCTGTAGGGCTATGATGCACAGCTGTGCTCTGTGGGTACTGGATAGGAGTCCCTCAATGAATTGCTCCTTTAACAGTCCATCTCCATCTTTCACACTGTCTGGATCAATCTGCTTGACGGCTCGCAGCGCCTCCTGCAGGTTAAGAGCATAGTCCCGTATACTGTCCTGCACTTTCTGCTTACACCCAAAGAATCTCATCTTGATTTCAGCTGCAGTGCGAGTGTCAAAGGTGCTTAGTAGCTTAGCCAGGATCTTTTTAACAGTCTCCTTATCATTGTCCTGCCAGGCTTTTACTTCTCTCTGTGCAGCACCTGTTAGCTGGATGTTCACTTTCTGGCTTTCAGACAGAGGATACACTTCAAACAAACTGCACAGTCTCTCTTTGAAGTCACTCAGGGTATGTGACTCCCCTGAATACTGCGGTAGCCATGCCGCTCCCGGTATGTAAGGCATAGACAGCGGCATTATGGGGACCGCTGCAGTGGGTGCTATTGGAGCTGCAGCCGTGTTGGACCCTGCATCTTGCGGCGCTGAGGGGTTGGCGGGGGCGTCCGCTGCTGCATCGGCGCGTGCCTCCAACATTCTCTTCCCCCCTAGTTAACGTTAGCCAGGCCCCGGGGTTGAGCAGGCTTACCGGTGGCCACTTTGCAGGCTGGATGATCGGGGCTCCAGGCCTTTGCTGCTCACTTCTCGCGCGCTGGCCTCTTCCCACGCGGCACTTCACTTGTTCGCGCTCTTCGGCTGGCTCCGCCCATGAAGGCCCGCCTCTTTGTGTTCCCGCTCGCGTCAAGCAGCGGGATAATGGCGGCACTTTCACAAACAGTCTATAGCACACAACACAGTCTCTGGCACACAGGACCCGGGGACCCCGGGCTCCGTAAATCCTGTTTGTGATGCCAAAATGGGTCACCCTCCCAGGGCTGTGGGGTACTCAGTACCGGGCCGGTCTCTCAGAGGGGAATGTCACAGCAGCCCGGTCCAAGGCCCTGGGCGCCCATGTAAAAGGGGTAGAGTGGTGCAATAAAGTTTATGAGTGATTCGTGATGCCACCTGTGGTGTTTGGCAAGGGAGGTGTTAAGCCGACGCTGCAGACAGATCCTCTGGGACAGATGGTGTGGTGCAGCAGTGATGCTATAGCCCTCCACAGGCAGGGCTATAGTCCCAGGGTGGTGTAGATCGGTGAGGATAGATGTTGAGGAAGAGGGTGCAGTGTCTGGCACAGAGATGTAGCAGTGCTGAAGAAGTTGCAGGAAGAAGGCAAGGACACAACAAAGTGTAGTTTCTTTACCTTCACTTTGTAAGTGCAGTCCAGGGTCCAGATTACAGATGGCACAGGAGCTGATTAGCCTGGAAGCAACTCAGGAATCTCTCTATGCAGATAGGTTGTGTAGTCTCCTTCCTAGCACTTACTTGAGGTACATCCAGTACTGCCTTCTATCTCTTCTTTTGGCTCACCCGTTGCTGTTGTGCCTCCGAGTCTTAGGTGGAAATAGAGCATTTACAGCTTCCTATTCCTCTGGTTTCTGTTGCAAGACCATTAGTATCCATACAACTGTGGAGACCATGCTCCAGATCATGCGCTCAAGCTGGGAACGAGCTCTCAACTCTGCTCAGTCCCCCCAGCTTCTCTCTCCATGTCTACACACTTCAGCCTCCTCACAGAACTGACTAATTTTCCTCCCTGGCCCTCAGAGAGCACTCCTCCCCCAATTCTGGTTCAGAGCTCCCTCTGCTGGCCCAGAGTGGGAACTGTGCTGCATGTTATGGTTAACTGCTAGAGAGACCCTTCATTGCTTTCAAACATGACATCACCCTCCCTGGAGGAAGGCAATGCCACTGTGGCGACCATACTCCTGGGGGCGCCACACGGACACATGCTGACTAGACATGTGCGGCCTCACTCAATACACTTACTCACAATATATTCCCAGCGGCAGCATCAGAGAATCCTCACAGCATGCAATGTGTGAAATGTGAGGATTCACAAGTCTGCAGTGAAATATAGTGACTGTAGACTTGTACCCCAAAGCCAGACAACCTCTTTAAGTTGTAAAGTGAGTTGCAAATGTGGCGCCCCTGCGGTCTCAGTCACCACAGGGTACTGCACTTCATCCAGAGGTGTGGTACTCTGCTCTCAGGTAAGGAAGGAGCACTGCCAGGACTCACACACCAGCACCCAACATTAGTCCCCATCTGGCCAGGGGGTAGTTAAGTAGAGGGTGTGGGTGGAGAAAGTAGAGATGGGGCGGAGTTTAAGGGAGTGACAGTTGGTGGGAGGAGTTAGGTCTGAGGTAAAGAGATTGTTCTGAAAAGAGTCAGTCAGTCAGAGAGTGGTGTGATAGGACAGAAGTCAGTCAGGAGGTAGAGAGAAGGAGTCGCTTGTGGAGATTGAAGCTGAGTGTAGCTTGCCTCCAGACTAAAGAGAGTGAGAGAAACAAAGTGAAGATAGAGAAGAAAGGAAGGAAAACTCGAGGAAGAGAGGAAGTAGAGGTCTTTGGGGAACGGATAGTGAGCAATCCATCCATGGGGTCCGCATCCACCGGCGTGGTCGGTGGAGAGACCAGATCGCAATTATGGGACCAGCCCCAAAACTAGTGGTGAAATTAAGGACTCAGCTAGGAAACCAGAGGCGGCAGTATCTTTAAGTGCTGCAGCTGACCCCACACTCATTTGCCTAAAAGGCAGACATAAAGGATCCAGGGGTCTGACCAACGTCGCCCGACAAGATACGAGTCTGCTGGCTCAGGACACTGTGTGTGAAGAAGCAGGGCAGGAGAGGTGGTAGCCAGCGCAGTGAGACGGCCAGGAAAGGAACATCAAAGGGAGCCCTGGCAGCGTGCACCCCAAGCTACCTGAGAGCTGTCTGGACCACAGACCCTGAGAACACAGCACACCCCGGCTGCGGTTTGTAACTGGAAGAATTGTAAGTAAAACCTGTGAAGACGGCACACTGCTGTGTCCTCTATTTATTGCTGCGTCATCTGCCCTACACTACAACCACCATCATCTCCATCTTTTCACTACAACTGCCCTGGGGCCCAGCTCTGCCTGTGGAGAGCTGAACCAACTCTGCTGCATCAACAACGGCACCAGCGGACTGAAACTGCAGCGTCGGCTAACACCTTACTTGCTGAGTACCATAGGTGGCGTCATGAATCTTTTATAAACTCTATACCCCTTTTCATCATTTTTATTAAATGCCCAGGGCCATGGACTGGGTCACTGCTGCCGTCACACATCCCTTTAAGAACTGATCAGACCCGGTACCGAGGTTTCCCATGGCCCAGGCGGGTGCTCCACACTACTTGTGAAGAGTCTTTGGGGCTCTGTGGTCTCAGGCATACATGCGCATTCCTTGTTTTCTAGCTAGCATGAGTAACATTGAGCACATGTGCAATGATATAGTAGCTTCTTTTGCACACTAGGTATGCTAGGGATGTCATTGGTGCTTGCTTGAAAGTTAGGACTGTGCAAGTTTTCCTAAGACTGGGCCCTACCCAATGACACTGCCATTTTTCTTTCCTTCACTTTCACTCTTTGATCCTATTCTTTTAAGAGCCATAACTTATTAATTTTTCCACCAACATAGCCAAAGACTTTTTTTTTGAGGGACAAGTTGTAGTTTTGAATGTTCTGAAAAGTGGTAAAAAATTCTTGAATGTAAAGTATTGAAAAAGCAATCATCTTGTTTACAAGATTATAAAAAACAAGCTGAAGAGCCAGGCGCTGCCCGGGCATAGTAACTAAATGTGGTAAGTTATAGCAAATTATAATTATCCTCCATCCCATAGTCCCGTGCCCATATACCAATCATACATATCCACAATCCCATAGGCCCGTGCCCATATACCCATCATACATATCCTCCATCCCATAGTCCCATGCCCATATACCCATCACACATCCTCCATCCCATAGTCCCATGCCCATATACCCATCATACATATCCTCCATCCCATAGTCCCATGCCCATATACCCATCATATATTCTCCATCCCATAGTCCCATGCCCATATACCCATCATACATATTCGCCATCCCATAGTCGAATGTCCATATACCCATCACACATCCGTCATCTCATAGTCCCATGCCCATATACCCATCGTACATATCCTCCATTCCATAGTCCCGTGCCCATATACCCATCATACATATCCGCCATCTCATAGTCCCGTGCCCATATACCCATCATACATCCTCCATCCCATAGTCCCGTGCCCATTTACATATCCGCCATCCCATAGTCCCGTGTCCATATACCCATCATACATATCCTCCATCCTATAGTCCAGTGCCCATATACCCATCACACATCCTCCATCCCATAGTCCCATGCCCATATACCCATCATACATATTCTCCATCCCATAGTGCCATGCCCATATACCCATCATACAAATTCTCCATCCCATAGTCCCATGCCCATATACCCATCATACATATTCGCCATCCCATAGTCGAGTGCCCATATACCCATCACACATCCTTCATCTCATAGTCCCATGCCCATATACCCATCATACATATCCTCCATCCAATAGTCCCGTGCCCATATACCCATCATACATATCCGCCATCTCATAGTCCCGTGCCCATATACCCGTCATACATATCCTCCATCCTATAGTCCAGTGCCCATATACCCATCACACATCCTCCATCCCATAGTCCCTTGCCCATATACCCGTCATACATATCCTCCATCCCATAGTCCAGTGCCCATATACCCATCACACATCCTCCATCCCATAGTCCCGTTCCCATATACATATCCGCCATCCCATAGTCCCGTGCCCATATACCCATCAAACATACCCTCCATCCCATAGTCCAGTGGCCATATACCCATCACACATCCTCCATCCCATAGTCCCGTGCCCATATACATGTCCGCCATCCCATAGTCCCGTGCCCATATACCCGTCATACATATCCTCCATCCCATAGTCCAGTGCCCATATACCCATCACACATCCTCCATCCCATAGTCCCGTTTCCATATACCCACCATACATATCCTCCATCCCATAGTCCGGTTCCCATATACTCGTCATCACACATCCTCCATTCCATAGTCAACCATTATGACATCATAATGAGCGGCGGCAGGGCTTGCAACCTTTGATGACATCAGCGTCGCCATGGCAACCATTGTGACATCATAATGAGGGGCGGGGTTTGATACGCACACACTGCTTCCCCAGTATGCAAATAGGAGCATTATGACATCACAATGAGGGGCGGGGCTTGACGCGCACACACTTTCCCCCCAGTATGTAGATAGGGGCAAAATTGTTTGGGGAATTGGAACGCGCGGGGTTAAAATTTAGCCTCACAACATAGCTTAGGACGCTCTCGGGGTCCAGACGTGTGACTGTGCCAAATTTTGTGGCTGTAGCTGCGACGGTGCGGATGCCTATCCCGGACATACACACATACACACACACACACACACACACCTACATACACACTTTGAGCTTTATATATTAGATAGCTGAAGAGCCCGGCGCTGCCCGGGCATAGCAACTAACTATGGTTAGTTATAGAAAATTATAATTATCCTCCATCCCATAGTCCCGTGCCCATATACCCATCATACATATCCTCCATCCCATAGTCCCATGCCCATATACCCATCACACATCCTCCATCCCATAGTCCCATGCCCATATACCCATCATACATATTCTCCATCCCATAGTCCCATGCCCATATACCCATCATACAAATTCTCCATCCCATAGTCCCATGCCCATATACCCATCATACATATTCGCCATCCCATAGTCGAGTGCTCATATACCCATCACACATCCTTCATCTCATAGTCCCATGCCCATATACCCATCATACATATCCCCCATCCCATAGTCCCGTGCCCATATACCCATCATACATATCCGCCATCTCATAGTCCCATGCCCATATACCCGTCATACATATCCTCCATCCTATAGTCCAGTGCCCATATACCCATCACACATCCTCCATCCCATAGTCCCGTGCCCATATACCCGTTACACATATCCTCCATCCCATAGTCCAGTGCCCATATACCCATCACACATCCTCCATCCCATAGTCCCGTTCCCATATACATATCCACCATCCCATAGTCCCGTGCCCATATACCCATCAAACATATCCTCCATCCCATAGTCCAGTGCCCATATACCCATCACACATCCTCCATCCCATAGTCCTGTGCCCATATACATATCCGCCATCCCATAGTCCCGTGCCCATTTACCCGTCATACATATCCTCCATCCCATAGTCCAGTGCCCATATACCCATCACACATCCTCCATCCCATAGTCCCATGCCCATATACCCATCATACATATTCGCCATCCCATAGTCGAGTGCACTTATACCCATCATACATCCTTCATCTCATAGTCCAATGCCCATATACCCATCATACATATCCTCCATCCCATAGTCCCGTGCCCATATACCCATCATACATATCCTCCATCCCATAGTCCCGTGCCCATATACCCATCACACATCCTCCATCCCATAGTCCCGTGCCCATATACCCATCATACATATCCTCCATCCCATAGTCCGGTGCCCATATACTCATCACACATGGTCCATTCCATAGTCAACCATTATGACATCATAATGAGCGGCGGCGGGGCTTGCAACCTATGATGACATCAGCGTCGCCATGGCAACCATTGTGACATCATAATGAGGGGCAGGGCTTGACGTGCACACACTTTTTCCCCCAGTATGTAGAATTGTTTGGTGAATTGGAACGTGCGGGGTTAAAATTTCGCCTCACAACATAGCTTAGGACGCTTTCGGGGCCCAGACGTGTGACTGTGCCAAATTTTGTGGCTGTAGCTGCGACGGTGCGGATGCCTATCCCGGACATACACACATACACACACACACACACACACACACACACACACACACACACACACACACACACACACACATACATACATACATACATACATACATACATACACACACACACACACACACACACACACACACACACACACATACATACATACACACTTTGAGCTTTACATATTAGATAACCTGTATACTGTGAGGCAGCGTCATTATGACAATAACAAATATTTGAAGTTTGAAAAAGCTATTCTACTGGTTTTAAAAAATAAAATAAATGGTTTGTGATACTTTAGTTTATGACCCATATTTCTTTTTAATTGTTTGGGCAATAAAGATGTGTTGTTGATCTGTCAGTCATTTTGGTACCATTTTGTGATTCGCTAGCTCACACCCCCTGAGGAAGCGACATCCATGCGAAACACGCGTAGGGGTACGTGGCCACAGTCTAGGCAGGATCTTTCACCTAATGGGTAATTAACCTTTTATATAATTTATTTATTTTTTATTTTATTTAATATTATCATATCACATGTTAGCGTGCACCAGATGCATCCCCTAGATTTCACAATAAACTCCGCATCATAGTATCCCCGCTAGATTGCTCTCTTGCCACAATTTGATGCAGGGTATTTCAATGGGAAGAGGGTCATGTGACACATCAAACTTATTGAGAATTTCACAAGAAAAACAATGGTGTGCTTGGTTTTAATGTAAGTTTATTCTTTCATGAGTTATTTACAAGTTTCTCTTTGTTTACAGCAATTGACACGTCGCAGAGGTTAACACGTGAGGAGTGGCTAGAAATTGTGTTGATGTCTTGTGAACGCAGTGCCCGAGTCATTGTGTAGGATGGGGGAAAGTTTAACCAACAGGGATGGGGGGTGAACCGCTTCTTGCCGCAGACAGACACGAGACTGAGACAAAGTTAGTATTCAGCAGGTCCGTTTATTGGCCGTCCTTCTGACGACCACCGCAGCTCATCACAGCAGTTTACACTTCTCTGTGTACAGGCCTGGGTACCTTCACTTCCTTTGTTATTATAATCGTGGCGTCCTCTGTGGCTGCCCTAGGCCCATTCACCACAGCGCTTCACCAATCTGAGTACACCGTCCGTCCAATACCCACAGTCAGTCTTCGTCTGTGGCTACCGTCGTCTGGGTCACCCCCCGTGACCGCCTCAACTGTCATTCCTCTCTTGAGCCTTTCTACTGTCTCTATCTCCGCAGCAGAACCTCCTCTCAAGTGTGCTCACCTCACTGACTGGACTTTCCAGAACCTTCCCTCAGCCTTTTATATTCCCAGTCCTGGTAACTCCGCCCACTATCACCTGACAGTTTCTCTGTCCAATGGCAGTTATACAGTCCCACTCTTACACTCTCCACTGCCCTCTAATGGTCCAACTATAATATTTCACACCTACACTGCGCTTACCCTCTGCCTCTCACTACAGACAGGTCTGTCCGTCAGTCCATCTTCCCTACAATTGCAGCAGATTTCAATGCAAGATACCCTACACAAGAAAATTATCTGACAGTTTACCGTTACATCACTAATATAACTATATTTGTTCAAAGGCAATGTTAAAGCTTCAATATCAAGTTGGTATGAAATACATGAAATGAATTTTCCACATCACATATACTCAGAAACCTATGTTAAATTGTGAAAGCTAACAGTATATTAGCACTGACTCTTAGATAACTAGGCGGGCGCTGCACAAGATTGTAAATAATTTGCTGTCTATACAGTGTTGAGCTGGGGTGCCACTTTTCACCAGCATACAAATATTAGACTACCTTTGTTCACAAATTTACTTTTACCTCTATATAATAATAACCTGGGTAGTTTGGTTAATGAATGAGATGCTGCTTTTTTCTGTACAGAGTGAATCAAGTGAATTATTGCCAAGTACTGCAAATACAGGGGGATTGAGGGTCCATCGGTGGATTGTCTTGCTACCCTATGGGCCAGTCTGAGCCTGTGTCTACATAACACAGACAGCGCCCAAATTGTATGAAGCAATCATAGCTCCATATAACATGTACTCTATATTAGGTTGTGTGAGGGGGTTAACAACAGGACGTCTCCTACAGACAGGCAGTCATGTTAGGTATCATATAAACCAGTCAGCTGACAGACTGCACAGGCATGGCTGCATATTGCTATACTATGCACAAAGAAGTATACTGATATAAACCAGCTTGACACAAGGAAGCTCCTTTAGCATACCTGCTGCATGGGGCCCTACGAATGTTACATATCATGCTACATCAAACAGGGGCAGGCAGACCAGGCAGCTGCCTAGGGCCCCCGCTCTCCCAGGAGCCCCCAGCTAGCGGCACATCAGCCACTATGAGGCCCGTGAGGCAGGGGGGCCCGCCATCGCCGACTCCCCCCGCTGCCGCCGCCACATTGAACTATGCACAGTACAGTTCAAAGCAATGATGGAGGAGAGAACGTCGACCGACGCTCCATCTCCCATCATTCCCCGCTCTGCTTCTGACACTGCAGGTGCGTGATGACATCATTGCGCACTCACTGTGTTCAGCCGCTGAGACAGGAGCCGGGAGCAGCATGGGCATGAGGAGGAGAGGTGAGGATTGTGGGTTTTTTACTATAACAGTGAGTACTGGACTGTGGGGCTATTCTCGGGAGGGGGGGAGATGTGGGCTGTGCTATACACTATGCGGGCTGTGTTATATACTATGAGGGCTGTGCTATATACTATGCGGCTGTGCTATATACTATGAGGGCTGTGCTATATTCTATGAGGGCTGTGCTATATACAGTACTATGTGGGCTGTGTTATATACTATGCGGGCTGTGTTATATAATATGTGCACTGTGTTATATACTGTAAAATGGAGAGAAGCCAGCGTTGCTTATGGTCAGAATGCAATACATAAAGTGCATATGCACATATTAATTTCTAACTGTATTTCAAAATGAGACATTTAGCAAAAAATTGATCAATCATTTGAGCTACCCCGCCACACCAAGGCAATCTCATATGGGAGCGCTGGCCTCTCCCCTTTTTTACTTGATGTTGGTTTGTGGCTGACCACCACGGTTGCCGTGCGTGCTGGGTCATGTTTGCCGTTTTTTCTGTATTCATTATGTTTGATCAGCTCTGCCCCAGGGCTCTATTTAATTGTGCACCTGTGTCTGGGCCTGTGTCACCCTTCACCTGTGTTTGCTGGTCAGGAGAGTGTGGAGGTTAAACCTGAGATGTCTGTCTGGATCTGGTCAACCTTTGTCTGCGCTCGCCTTTTCTGGCGCCATGGGAGTGATTCAGAAACGCTTCAGGTATAGTGTGCATTTCATATGGTCTTGCTTTTAATACATTTAGGGGGCCGCAGTGGCACGGCGAATGTAAAAGACGTATAGTAGGACTGCCCCATATGAAATTGCCTTGGTGTGGCTGGGTAGCTCAAATGATTGATCAATTTGTTGCTTAATGTCTCATTTTGAAATACAGTTAGAAATTATTATGTGCATATGCACTTTATGCATTGCGTTCTGACCACAAGCAGCGCTGGCTTCTCCCCTTTTTTACTATGTTATATACTATTGGGGGTATATTATCTTCTATGGGGAAGGCTGTGTTATATCCTATGTGGCTGTGTTATATACTATTGGGGGTGTATTATATTCTATGGGGGATGCTGTGTTACATACTATGTGGCTGTGTTATATACTATGGGGGTACATTATATTCTATGGGGGAGGCTGTGTTTATACTATGGGGAGTACATTATATTTTATGGGGGAGGCTGTGTTATATACTATGGGGGTACATTATATTCTATGAGGGAGGCTGTGTTTTATACTATGGGGGGCTGCATTATATTCTGTGGGGGGGCTACATTATATACTATGGGGAGGTGGACTGTATTATATTCTATGGGGGCTACATTATATTCTGTGGGGGGCTGTGTTAGATTTTATGAGGTAGGATTGCATCATACTCTTTGATGGGGCTACATTACATTCTCTGGGAGGTAGGCTGTATTCTATTCTATTCGGGGCTACATTATATTCTATGGAGGGCTGTATTATATTTATATTCTATGATGATTGCATCATACTCTATGAGGGGGCTACATTATACTATATTGGGGGCTGCATTATATTCTATGGGGGGTTACATTGTTCTCTGTGGGGTGGTTGAATTATACTCTGTGGGGTGTCTGCATTATGCTCTATGGGGAGGCTGCATTATACTATATTTGAGCTGCATTACACTGTATCGAGGACTATGGGGAATACATTATACTATATGAAAAACTATGGAGTGCATTATGCTATGGGAAGTGAATTGCACTACATGGATGTCTGTGGCGGTGCATTATACTATATGGAGCACTATGAAGAGTGTATTATACTATATGGAAGACTATGGGAAGTGTATTATACTATATGGAGGACTGAGGAGTATATTTTAATATATGGAGGACTATGGGGAGTGTATTATACTATATGGAGGACTATGTGGCACATTATATTATATGGAGGACTATGGGGTTTGCATTTTATAATACGGAGGACTGTGGCGCACATTATAATATATGGAGGACTATGGGGTGTATTATACTAGACAGGCAAAATGCTGCATAATCATCGAGTGATTGTATTGTTTATGCCAGAACAGAAATCATTGTTCTCAGCAGCACATTGCCGGTGTAAAGTGCAGATGTGCTGCTAATAACATGATACTGTATGGGGACAGATTGATCTAATAGTGATGGTTCTGTCCCCATCATATTTTCTCAGATGGTGGAAAGAGGCATGGAAACAAGTGTTGAACAACTTCAATATAGTCGATCACACACATTTAGCATCCTGAACTCATGGCACGTAAACACAACCAAAATGCTTCTGTTTGATGTGCAATATGTTAGCATTTGGGGCCCCGTTTTAAACTTTGTCTAGGGCCCCACTTTGCCTAAAACTGTCCCTGACATCAAATGTAGTTAAAAAGCGAGATATGGACAGAGACTAAGATGTATTCAAATAAGAGGCTCTCTACTTAATGCATTCACCCCAGCAGCTATGCGATCCATATTTACCAGGTGCAACGCATCATACTGAGCTACAAAATGTCAGAACAACGTCTGTTGTGTTTCCTAATGACATAGTGAACTTTTTTCCCTCTACAATCCCACTTTAGTATTAAAATAGCCGAAAGGGATAAGTCTTCCTTCCAGAAATGAGGCGTTTCCTTTCACCGATGGAGTTCCTGTCATTACTTTCATGCTTTGAAAGGCGCTTTGTTCCTGGATAAACATGAATATGGGACATTCTGTAACCCGGGGACCATCTGTTCCAAAAGCAGCAGCGTGGGTTTCGGAATCCTCCTATGCTGATTTACTGGTAATGTGAAACAATGTAAAAAAAAACTGGAATCTGCCTGCAGGATGCAGCTATAAAATGGAGACAATTTACAAATATCCAGCAGAAGTTGCCCTTGGGATGTACAGGAAAGTTGTACAATGCCAGAATCAGTCGCTTACTGGGAAGTGGTAAACCTCATTGTAAAAGAAGCTGCAACCATAATATTACAGTTTTATAGTTTTATATTACAGCCTAATTACATAACTGGCAAGAAGCACACGCTCCTGATTTTCTTCTGCAGTCAGTTTCTGTGACACACGTGAGCACAAGAATACCACCAGGATGAGTCAAAAATGTGCGCACTCTGGCTGTAGATTTTACCTTAATCAGCTTTCCGAAAAGACAAACACATTATTCTTTTTACACAATCGCTCTGATCAGCACACATGAATCTTTGTCCTCAAGGGTTATATTGTTTTGGAATGGCAGATTCTGATGAAAATAGTCAATAGTATTACGTGGCACAGCTGTGTTGGTGCACAAAAGAAGGTTCCCACATCAGTATAGAATAATCAAAAAATTTTTGGCACTCAACTCGTTGCAAAGATGAAGAATTTTTATTTGCAGTCACAAATATAGACGTTTCGGCTGTATCAACTAGCCTTCATCAGTAAACAAGACTGCTCCTATCTCTATAATTTTCTGGACATTATAGTGTATGACCAATAGTAAATTAGGTGCTATTGGAGGTGATATCATCCACCATGTAAGAACTGGTCCTGTGTAAACGCGGCATCCACCGCTGGTGTGGCAGGACCTGCCACACCAGCGGTGGATGCCGCGTTTACACAGGTCCTGCTGCCACCCACCAATGACAGACATTTGAAACTACAGTCAGCTGCTGTTCTTACAGCGCAAAATTGGGATTTTCTATGAGTCACAGGATTTAACAATCCCACAAGTAATCCCTTTTGGGACAATTACCTTCAGGCATAGCCATAGGATGTTTATGCCAACTTCTGATTGGTACAACCTTTGGAGCTTTTCAAAGTCACAGATCTAATAATCCTGTATATGATCTCGTTTGGAATATTTCTCTACTAGCCCTTCTCTTTGAAATCTACAGGTTTATATACCAGTTCTTACATGGTGGATGGTATCACCTCCAATAGCACCTAATTTACTATTGGTCATACAATATAATGTCCAGAAAATTATAGAGATAGGAGCAGTCTTGTTTACTGATGAAGGCTAGTTGATACAACCGAAACGTCTATATTTGTGACTGCAAATAAAAATTCTGCATCTTTGCAATGAGTTGAGTGCCAAAAATTTTTTGATTATTCTGATGAAAATAGGACATGCTCTGAGCCTCGCGGACTAAAGACATGGATCCGTCTTTAAAACAGAAGTGTGTATGGATTAATAAAACTATCAGTCCTGTGTGCTATCCGAGAAAAAAACGGATATGACACAGATATGTTATATGTGTGAATGTAGCCTGTGTGCGGCAGTCATATATCACCCACTCTCCCACCTGTGGGAAACGGCATGCATAGTACTTCACCGAGGCTTTTGCCCACAGGAGAAAGATTAACATGCATGGGCCTGTGATTAAAGAAAGTGGTGTAGACATCTGTAGATGCAGAAAGGTGTAAGGCACAGGAGAAGGCAGGGTTTACAGAGGAGAACTGGAGCACTTGCTGGAGTTGCTCTTGGAGAACTTGTGATAAAAATACCTGGGCAAGAGAAATCAAGGAAAATGGGGAATGCGCTATCTGAGTGTAGTAATTGCTGTATATTGATTAATGTGAATTATACCCTAATACTAGTCAGCTTATTAACATATTCGTCATCTCACACAAAATGATTGTCTGAAGGAATACCCTGAGGGTATGTTCCCAAGGTCGGTATTCGTCAGCGCTTAGGACGCAGCACATGTCTGCTGCGTCCAAAGCACTGCTGGCTTTTGAACTCAGGTGAATCCACATGTGATCATTGAACTGGGCGTATTTCCTGCGTCCAATATATTGTACGGGTGAAATTTATCTTGAGGAGCCTCGCTTCTCCGCAAGATAAATAGATGTGCCACATGTCCATCTCTGCGGGTGATCGGCGGGCGTTAATGGACATGGGATTTCTTGATATCCCATCCACTATGCTGTGCTATGCAACCCGCAACATTTACTGACCATTTACATGCCCTGATAAATCTACAAAAATTGAGGATACATCAAAGAGGAGATATCATTTTGTCACAACATTTAATAGGGGTAATGAAATTGTCCGCAAAATATTGTAAACAAATATTGGTACCTTCTCAAAAAGGTTCCAATACTGAAGGAACTGGTTCCCCAGAGAACTAACATTTTGTTTTGAAGGGGAAAAAACAATGAAGAATTGTAGTGCACCCAGCTTTTTGTAATAAAGTAAAATCAAATAATGACAAATATTGTAAAAATGAAAAATGGCGGCACTGCAGGTCTCAGAAAATGGCAACTTTTTAAATTTGTTTTACAAACTTTGCATTTAGTGAACATGGTTAAAAAAAAAACAATTGTAGAATTGCACTTTTTCTGCAATTTCACCGCACTTTGATTTTTTTTCCCGTTTCCAGTACACTATTTGAAAAAAACAATTGTGTCGTCCAAAAGAAAAGTACAGCTTGTCTTGCAAAGAACAAGCCCTCACATAGCCATATTGACAGAAAAATAAAAAGGTTATGGCTCTAGGGAAAAGGGAAGCAAAAAATGGAGACGCCAAAATGGAAATACCTCTGGTCCTTAAGGGATTAATGCAAAAGAGTCCTACTGGATATATAACCTCAATGAGACATTGGAATCAGTATAGAAAAAAACTATCACTTTGTATACTGTACCCATTTGTCCACGATCATCGCGGAGTTCATTGATAAGTTCTTAGGTTCCAAGTGTGTGAGGGAATTACTTGCACCTGGAAATTAGGGGGTGGCCAGTCCTTACGGGGAGTTAGCAGGCGTTAGATTTATACATTCCTAGGTTAGTTGCTCCTTCTAGTGGTTATGATGAGAGATCGCAAAGGGTGGTACTTGCGGTGAAACACAGTGGAGGGGATCGATCAATGTACCTCTTCTGTGCGACTGCCCACAAAATACGCCAAATTACAATACTCATCAGGAGGGACAACGGCCATCAGAGCATCTGAGCATGACCAACATATGCTAGGAGGAGCATGACATCAGCATACAACTGTATCCAATGTTATAGTTGGGGGTTTGGGTATCATGTATATTTCCTTCAAGTATGTGCTTTTTATTGTTTTAACATTCAATTTTGCATAACCTCATTTCAATGTGTATTAGTCAACCAATAATGTTGGTTCCTTTACGATCTCTGGATGAACACTATTCTATGACATCCCTAGACAACATAAAAGTGAAGACATGTATAAGCAATTCATATGGGTCAAATCTCTGTAGACACCTGATGAAGGCTTATATAGCTGAAATGCTTTGTTCAATGTATCCAACACTTCAGTATTTTTATATCTTATGTTCTTTTTTATATTATATTTTAAAACATTAGAATGCAAATAGACAGTTTTGCACATGGAGTGCTCAATTGTAATCACAGCAAAATTTGCAAACTAACTGTCATGATCCAGCGTGGATCTGACAGTTTAAATGGATAAGTGAACTTTTTTCCTTTGGCTAGGTGCCAAAGTGATGTGATTGCCCCTGGTGGCCATTAGAATTATTACACGTGGTGTCGTTCATTCTAAGTTGCCCCGGTGGTGGTGAGCGGTAGTGCACTTTAGTTTCTTTGGTTTAATGTGCACTTAATTATAATTCAGGTGTGAGGCTCTATAAACAAGTTCAGGTGGGTTTGATGACTGGTGGTGACATTGTGTTCGTCATTTAGGAAGCAAGCCTGGGTGAGGAAGGAGCTGAACATGAGTCCTGCGCAGCCCAGCCAGAGGGGACGAGTGGCAGCTATGTGGTCTGCAAGAAGGGCTGGCATGGCATGGTGGAGTCACAGTTTATGGTGTCGGCAGGAAGTGCTTGCATGGCTTGGTGGAGTGACGACTATGGAGAGAGTTGCACTCAGCATGCGGGACTTGGTTGCTGAGAGCTGGACTCAAGCATACTTGACTTTTTGGGCAGGAGCTGAACTCATCTTTGGGACTCTGTTACTGGACTTCTGCGAATGGTGGTGGACTCTGCTCCAAGGCTGCACTATGGTGAAGGATCCAGTTATGGTGATGGATCCAGTAGGAGGAGAAGATGCACACAGGTGGTGGGCTCTGTTGCTAGGAGAGTACGCAACAGAGCAAAGCTAAGTGGTGTTTCCCCTGTATTGTCATTTTCCCTCATGTGTGTTTAGTGCAGTGGTGGGATTAGTTTCCGCACCGACCAATTCCCTAGTGAGGGTTTAGGTTTAGGGCGAGCTAGGGTTTTTAGGTTCCTGTGTGTCGGCCGGTGCGGAACCGGCATAGGGAACGTTAGGAGTGCAGGGACACTGGATCAGGGGCGTACAGGAGGTCTCCACTTCCCTATTCCCTATTGCAGGGCCCACCATTGTTAATGTTACCCAGGTTCCCCTTTATTATTTAAATTCACCTTACTGGAGGCGGGGTTTCCAGACTACTGTATGTAAAACGTGTAATACCTAAATTCACTAGTTGGAGGCGGTGTATCCAGCTGCACATTTTATTATTTAAATTCGCCCAACTGGAGGAGGTATATCCAGGGTCACGTGTGTCATATGGGTTCGCCTTGCGGTACTCGCTGCGTCCAGACACGTGACCGTGACACTAACAGAAACCTTTTATTAAGTAATTGCTGCAAATCTATCTTTCTGGCTAGTAACATCTCTGTGAAAAGAGGAAAAAAGAAATTGGGATCCTTCCTGCAAATGGAAGCGCCTCTGGAGCTCCATTTTTTCACTTCTTGAAGCCCTTGGCAGCTCATATGCTCATAGGATTAATGTTAATTTTCTCCTCAATCTTAAGTGTAAATGTGGCCACTTAGGAATGTTTCAACTTGCATTTTTACTACACTACTCAGTAGTGTAATTGCTTTTTTCGCCATAAAGCTCATGACTGACGTCCTTTAATTAATAAATGGCAGAAACATAGAATCTTTTTTTGTAGAGTAAATTTTCTGCTCTATAGTATTCATCAGTTTTAACAAGTGAGCAAAACTAGAACTATATTTACTGTTTTGATCTCAAAAATTTGATTTCAGAAGCCATGTGACTTTCAAATAGATCTATATAGCTTTTTCTTATGTATTGGCATTCCACAACTATATTTTGTGGCATCAGAACGCTAAAAGTCTAAAACATAATTATTAGATAGTAACATAAGTTATATGTTTATAATGTCAATGTGGTTGTCTATATACCCAAGCCCAGTGTTATAACTGCTAGCTTCATGTTGTTTCTGTCAATGTAGCACACTTGCCATTGCTGCTTATTATGCCTAAACAAAGCCAGGCCCTAGTGTTCAGCGGTTTGAATTGTGTGCCCTGACCCATGTGCTGTATTGGGAAATACAGTGTGTGCCATGCTGTACTTTAATCTGGAATCTGTATGGATAGATAAATCCTACCTCCAAGTAATAACAAATTCAGTGGCTAAATATTATTATACTACAGGGTGGGCCATCTATATGGGTACACCTACACTACCATTCAAGAGTTTGGGGTCACTCGGACAATTTTGTGTTTTCCATGAAAACTCATACTTTTATGAATCAAATAAGTTGCCAAATGGATTTAAAATCTAGTCCAGACATTGATAAGGCTCGAAAAAAAGATTTTTATTTGAAACAATAATTTTCTCCTTCATACTTTGCTTTCGTCAAAGAATGTTCTGTTATGAATGGGTCACCAAGGAGGATGGCAGGAACAGGCTAAGCCACCAGAGAGGTTGGTAACTAAGAGGATTGCAGACCCCTGATCCTATCAACACAACTAGCAGTAGCCGTGGAGCATTCCTATGATGCTCTAGATGCTTCGTCACAGCCGGAGAGCTAACTAAGCCTAAAGCCAGAAAGGTGAAGTCTAAACTGCCACGGAGCAGATCCCCAAAGGAATAGACAGCCCCCAAACATATATTGTCGGTGAGACAAGATGAGACACAAACACAGGCAGAAAACAGACTGAGCAAACGGTGGGGCCCAAGCTGTCTAGACAGGACAGGACAGAAAAGATACTGTCTGCAATCACGCACAAAATCCTAGAAAAATCCAACACTTCTGATATACAAAAAACCTGAGGCCACATGACCTCACCCCCGCTAGATCACCACTCTGGTATAAACTGGAAGCAAAGCAAAAGATACTAACATAACAGGGGACTGAACAACCTGACACAAGCTGTAACATATGGAGCAGGGCCCAGCGCTGCCCCCAGCAGGGAGTATGCTGACCCCTAGCAACAAAGCAGAAAGCAAAAAAAAGGCACAACCAGGTTAGATGCAAAGGATTAGCAAAAGAATCACTTAACTGAACCATGCAGATCAGGCAGGGGACAAAAGAACTCCAAATGCACAAGGAGGAACTCACCAGCAACCACCAAGAGCAGCCAGCTCAATTATATGCTCCCAGCCAGTAATCCCAGGTTCCCAATTATCATCATCAGGTGGGGAACTTCCATCAACCCGGCCAGCTCCAGTACTTTCAGCAACCACCAGAGGGAGCAGAGGGAGCTTTAGCTCAGAAATCCGAGCAAGGGAATTCACAACAATGCTCCCTTTGCAGCAATTACAGCATTGCAGACCTTTGGCATTCTAACAGTTAATTTGCTGAGGCAATCAGGAGAAATTTCACCCCATTCTTCCTGAAGCCTCTTCCACAAGTTGGTTTGGCTTGATGGGCACTTTTTGCGTACCATACGGTCAAGCTGCTCCCACAACAGCTCAATGAGGTTGAGATCAGCATCCTAGAGTCGCCTCTTCACTGTAGATGTTGACACTGGCGTTTTGTGTGTACTATTTAATGAAACTGCCAGTTGAGGACCGGTGAGGCATTGATTTCTCAAACTACAGACTCTAATATACTTGTCTTGTTGCTCAGTTGTACAGCGTGGCCTCCCACTTCTCTTTCTACTCTGGTTAGAGCCTGTTTGTGCTCTCCTCTGAAGGGAGTAGTACGCACCGTTGTAGGAAATCTTCAGTTTCTTGGCAATTTCTTGCATGGAATAGCCTTCATTTCTAAGAACAAGAATAGACTGTCAAGTTTCACATGAAAGTTATATTTTTCTGGCCATTTTGAGAATTTAATGGAACCAACAAATGTAAAGCTCCAGATTCTCAACTAGCTCAAAGGAAGGTCAGGCTTATAGTTTCTCTAATCAACCAAACTGTTTTCAGCTGTGCTAACATACTTGCACAAGGGTTTTCCAGGATATTCTAACCATCTATTAGCCTTCTTACACAGTTAGCAAACACAAAGTACCATAAGAACACTGGAGTGATGGTTGTTGGAAATGGGCCTCTATACACCTATGAAGATACAAACCAGATGATTGCAACTTGATTTGTCATTTACCACTAGATTTGAGTGACTTTTGTCGGATCGGGTTTCATGAAACAAAATTTGTTTCAGATGGAACTGGTCCGACTAGGGCAAAAAAAAGTCGGAGTTTCGTCCGAAACCCGACCCCAATGCAAGTCAATGGGGAATAAAAGTCAGCATTGAGTGGATGAATGTCATCCTCTCAATGCCGACTTTTATTCCCTATTGACTTGCATTGGGGTCGGGTTTCGGACGAAACTCCGACTTTTTTTGCCCTAGTCGGACCAGTTTCATCTGAAACAAATTTTGTTTCATGAAACCCGATCCAACCAAAGTCGCTCAACTCTATTTACCACATTAACAATGTATAGAGTGTATTTATGAATCATTTAATATTAGCTTCATTGTATAAAACTGTGCTTTTGTTTCAAAAATAAGGAAATTTCTAAGTGACCCTAATCTTTTGAACGGTAGTGTAAATAAGATGAGAATGGCTGGTGACCCAGATCGGCACGCTGATTTTGCAGAATGGGCAAAACCAAAATTGGAACAGGACCCTCAGTTTACACAGAACATTATGTTCAGTGATGAGGCAAACTTTTTTGGGTGGGGCATTTATATAGATACACCTAAATAAAATGGGAACGGTGAGAGTTCCACCATAATTTGAAAAATAAATCTTGCCAAATCAGACAAAGTAATTTTCTGGATTTGTTTTCTCATGTCAATTACAGGCCTCTCTCACCTTTTTAAGTGGGAGAACTTGCACAATTGGTAGCTGACTAAATAATTTTTTCCCCACTGTATTTTATTCTCTAAAATGCTCTGGTATTTCAGAAAAAATATATTTTGAAGACTGGCCAGGGACCATAGCAAGGGACAAGACTAGTCTGGCTCCATCATCTGCCAGCTTTTCCTAGAGCTGCGGAAAGTGATTGACAGGCCTCTACCATGCATGCATATGAGGAAAGAACTGTCAATCACCTACATTGGTGCTAGGAGGTGTCAGTCAGGGTGGCGCTGGACTAGTCTTGTCTTTGCCCATGGACTCAATGGATCTTCAATGTATATTTTCTCTAAAACTATGGAGAATTTCAGAGAATAATGTACCGTTGCAATTGTGCAGCTAGACTGTGAATCATGTTGCCTGCAGTTTGAGCAACATGAATTGCTATTAAAAGAATTGATCCTGATTGCCGTTGATTAGATATTTTTACATAAACATCTTTTGTTCAATAATGATTCTTTTTTACAAATAGCAGGAGCCCCAAAATTCTCCCCCTTTCTGAACAATTTGTTTATGACGTGGTAGAGTGAAAATTTTAGTTATGTACCTTCATGTCATCTATAGTGTGGTATGGTCGATTTATAGATGACATAGCATTGTTGAAGCTGTGCTGCCGTACAGGGGCTCAAGAGGAAGGGGGCCCATTAGCAGCTCCTAAGCAGGTGGAGTTGTGCTTTATGGTGAGCTATTGATCTGCAAAGGGTCCATATATTGTTCTTGCACAGGTGCCCTCTTCTGTCTGTGCCCACTCCTGGAAGCTCTGTAGTATAGAAAGGCGATGAAGCAGTATTTTTTAGAGTTGAGCGACTTTTGGTTTTTTAGGGTCGAGTTTCGTTTCGTGAAACTCGACTTTTCCAAAAGTCGGGTCGAGCAAGATCGGCCGATTATAGGGAAAAGTCGGGGTCGTCCCGAAACACGAAACCCAATGTAAGCCAATGGGGAATAAAAGTCGGCAGTGAGAGGAGGACAGGAAACACACCTACAGTACCCATTTGAATGCCAAAAGCATCAATTCTTCTTACTTAAGCTTGTCAACCTTAATTAACTTCATAATACAAGTTACGCACTGAAAAATGGGGGTTATTTGGCTAAAGTTGTGGGGGGTAGGGCTGGCTCCAGGTTTTCATGTGCCCTGGGCGAAAGAGCGCCCCTTTAACACATACCACAACTCATCATGCTCCGATACGGCAGAGAAATAGCGGTATAGTACAATGAAAAATACTTCACTTTTTACATCTCATGACGAGGCCCATCTATTTCTCCATACAGAATCATTGGTCCCATATAATGTTTGAAACAGTATATGATGAGCTCCACATAATGCTACAGTATATGTTGGTCCCCATGGATGAAGCTCCACTGTCTTATGGGCCCAAATAATGCTCCAAACATAATGGGCCCCATTTCTAATGCTCTAGTGTATAATGGGCCCTGTAAATGCTGCTCCAGTGTCTGATGTCCACCTTTGAAATGTTCCAGTGTATGGTGGGCCCCATCTATCATTCTCCAGAGTATAGTGCTCCCCAAAAATTGCTGTCCCAACATTGAAAACAATCAAATAAGTCTCCTCGCTAGGGAATCCCTGTACTAGTCTGGACTCCTCGTCGTCCCCATCTTCCATCTCACTGCACAGTATTTCAACCTTGCAAGTACTGTGATCCTGAGCAAGCAGGGGGGGCCCACTCGTTGGCGACGGCACTGGCACAGGGCCCCTGATAGTACGGTGGTGTGTCTGATGGCGGGTGGGCCGAACCTGCACTTTCATCTGCAGCTTCCTCTTTGTCACCGTGTAAGATGGAACTGTATATGGGAAGGGTAACCTGAGTTTCATCAGGGTCAGATTCAGGCCGTGTAGCGTGCGAGGGGAATGTAGTGGTCTGGGTCAATGTACCAGCAGATTCATCGAGCAGTGGCTGGGCATCAGTGCACTTGTGTCACCCCCAGGAGTACGGTCACCACAGTGGCATTACCTTCCTCCTAGGGAGTGTGATGTCATGCTTGGGAGCAACGAAGGATCTCTCTAGCAGGTTAACTGATTGGGCGGCGTTATTCCCACGAGTCATGACCCTCCAAACAGCGTTCATGAAGGCAAAGTGTTTGTTTTACATGGGCAGTATGGTTGCAAAGCTGAACCTTAAAGGAATGTCCAGAAGGGCACCACCAGGAGTGGAGCCTACGGTTAAATTCGACTCCACCTGGGAAACCTCAACCATGCCAGCTACAGAAAAGATGCACACATTGCAAGCTTAATTCCGTTAACGAACGAGACTCCGTCATGCCCCACGGTCCGAGTCCGGCTTACTAGAGGGACACGTGAGGCTCTGGCACATGATATTGGCCAATAACTGGTGTGTCATGCCCTTACATGTCCGTGGCTGCATGTGCGCTACACTGAAAAGGCCAGCGTTTGTCGCTTACAGGTGCAGATAACCCGCTGAACAACGTTAGCGATGGGGATCACTGATTACAATTATTACCCGCGAACGATGATTTCCCAGTAAGTGCAGGTCAACCGCAGTTCCGGAATTAGGCCTAACCGTCATTCCTGAAAAAATGAAAAACTTACGTGTGCAAACCACAGGTGCTGTAGCTTGCTTAACAGCTCGCCAGCCGTTCTCACGCCCAGTATTGATTACACGTGATTGCACAAAGGTGAGAAAGGGTACCGTATCCCCGGATAACATGTATGGATAGCGTACACATTCAAAATATATGTCAATACATCAGGAGGCAGGCTCAGACGGTATTAGGCCCAGTATGGCTTGCACGTGATTGCACAAAGGTGAGAAAGGGTACCGTATCCCCGGATAACATGTATGGATAGCGTACACATTCAAAATATATGTCTATACATCAGGAGGCAGGCTCAGAAGGTGTTAGGCCCAGTATGGCTTGCACGTGATTGCACAAAGGTGAGAAAGGGTACCGTATCCCTGGATAACATGTATGGATAGCGTACACATTCAAAATATATGTCTATACATCAGGAGGCAGGCTCAGACGGTGTTAGGCCCAGTATGGCTTGCACATGATTGCACAAAGGTGAGAAAGGGTACCGTTTCCCCGGATAACATGTATGGATAGCGTACACATTCAAAATATATGTCTATACATCAGGAGGCAGGCTCAGACGGTGTTAGGCCCAGTATGGATTGCACGTGATTGCACAAAGGTGAGAAAGGGTACCGTATCCCCGGATAACATGTATGGATAGCGTACACATTCAAAATATATGTCTATACATCAGGAGGCAGGCTCAGACGGTGTTAGGCCCAGTATGGATTGCACGTGATTGCACAAAGGTGAGAAATGGTACCGTATCCCCGGATAACATGTATGGATAGCGTACACATTCAAAATATTTGTCTATACATCAGGAGGCAGGCTCAGACGGTGTTAGGCCCAGTATGGCTTGCACGTGATTGCACAAAGGTGAGAAAGGGTACCGTATCCCCGGATAACATGTATGGATAGCGTACACATTCAAAATATATGTCTATACATCAGGAGGCAGGCTCAGATGGTGTCAGGCACAGTATGGGTTTGACGGCCCAGACTACACAGCGGAGGAGCAGGGAGAGGTAAAGATTGCAAATGCTGGGGCCCTGCCCAAGCAAGGGGGGCCCACTCGTGGTCGTCGGTACTGGCACTGGGCCCCTCATAGTACGGCGGTGTGTCTGACGGCGGGTGTGCACCACCACCGTCAGAGACACTTGATTGCACTATGAGGGACCCTGTGCCAGTGCCCGCGCCCAAGAGTCGGCCTACCCACCTGTCCAGGGCAACGGCACTCGCACGGTGTCGTGCGCTAGGTGGTGACCCCGGCCATGGGGGGGGGGAGGCAGCACAGTTAGGGAGTTTTAGAAAGTGGCATATGTTGATGTTGGACATTCAGCTGATGCAAAATGCGAAATAGGTCAAGTCCCAGGAAGAGGTGGACCAAAGCAAGCCATTTTTCTGTCACCCTATGTGTCATCAAGGGAAGGTGGGACAAAATCCTTGGAAACCCATGCATGGTTCATTTTAATGAAGGTTAGATCATCCACATTTTGTGTTGACAGACGGGTCCTTTTTTCTGTCAGGTTTGATCCAGCTGCACTGAAGACTCTTTCCGATAGCACACTTGCAGCTGGGCAAGCGAGCTCCTGTAAGGCATATTGTGCCAATTCAGGCCAGGTGTCCAGTTTAGCGGCCCAATAGTCAAAGGGGAATGACCTGTGTGAGAGAACATCGATATGGGAGGAAAAGTAGTTTGTAACCATAGTTGACAACTGCTGTCTCCTGTCACTTTCCATCGATGCAGTATTACCAGTTGTGTGAGCGGTACTTGAAAAATCAATCCACGACATTGTCATGAAACCCCTGTCTCCAACGCCACTTCTGCTGTGTGCACCATGAACACCTCTGCCAAGCTGCCCCCGGCCCGTACGGCTCGTGTGAGAACCATCACCGCTGCTGTGTGCTGGGAATGCCTCAAGCAACCGATTTACCAGAGTTGCTTGTTTATTAGCCAATATTAGGTCAAGGTTCTCCTGTGGCATGATGTTTTGTAATTTGCCTTTATAGCGTGGATCCAGGATGCTGGCCAACCAGTAGTCGTCATCGTTCATCATTTTGGCAATGCGGGGGTCCCTTTTTAGGATCTGCAAGGCATAATCTGACATGTGGGCCAATGTTCCTGGTGTCAATGATGCACTGCGAGTGCTGGTTGGAGGAGCACTTTCTGGCAAATCCACATCCCTCCAGTCACGCACAAACCCTGTACCAGACTTTGCCACGCCAACATTTTCACTTGCCCCACGAGATGCATCCTCCTCCCCTAAGTAATCATCCCCATCATCATCCTCCTCCTCCTCTCCTTCCTCCAACTCGTCCAGGAGAGGTCCCTGAGAAGACAATGGCTGAATGTCATCAAGGATTCCCTCCTCCTCTTCCTCCTCATCAACATTGGCTGCAGACACCTGCTCCTTAAGGTGCGTCAAAGTTTGCATGAGCAGACGCATAAGTGGGATGCTCATGCTTAGGATGGCGTCGTCTGCGCTTACCAGCCGTGTGCATTCCTCAAAACACTGAAGGACTTTACAGAGGTCTTTCAGCTTCGACCACTGCACACCTGTCAACTCCATGTCTGCTCTCAAAGTGCCTGGCCGTGTATCCTCCCACAAATGCATTATGGCCTGCCTCTGCTCGCACAGCCGCTCCACCATGTGCAGGGTGGAGTTCCACCTTGTTGCAATGTCGATAATGAGGCGGTGGTTGGGAAGGTGGAGCAATCGCTGCAGCTTCTGCATACGAACGGAGTGTACAGGCGACCGGTGGATGTGCGCGCACAGTCTTCGCACCTTCTGGAGCAGGGCTGTAAACTCCGGATAATTTTTGAGGAAGCACTGCACCACCAGGTTCAAGGTGTGAGCCAAGCAAGGTATGTGGCTGAGTTTTGAAAGGGCTATGGCTTCCACAAAATTATGGCCGTTATAACTAACTACCTTGCCTGCCTCAAGATGTACACTGCCCAGCCATGACTCAGTTTGTCGCTTCAAGTACTCGGCCAGCACCTCGGCGGTGTGTCTGTCGCCCAAACACATCATCTGCAACACAGCCTGCTGACGCTTTCCACTAGCTACTCGATAGGGGGACACCTCGTGTGCAACAGTGGCAGCTGCAGATGGAGTGCTCGTACGACTGCGCTCTGTTGACGAGCTTTCACTTCTGGAGGAGGAGGAGGAGGAGGAGAGTCGAACGCCTACAGCCAACTGTTTCCTATACCGTGGGCTAGGCAGCACTGTCCCACCACCGCTGTCCCCTGTGGACCCTGCATCCACCACATTAACCCAGTGCGCAGTGATGGACACGTAACGGCCCTGGCCATGCCGACTGGACCATGCATCAGTTGTGAGGTGCACCTTTCCACTGACTGACTGCTTGAGTGCATGGACAATGCAGTCTTTCACATGATGGTGGAGGGCTGGGATGGCTTTGCGAGAGAAGAAGTGGCGACTGGGTAGGTCATAGCGTGGTACTGCATAGGCCATGAGTTCGCGGAAACCTGCGCTTTCCACCAACCGATAGGGCATCATCTCATCCGAGATTAGTTTGGCAATGTGGGCGTTCAAACCCAGTGTACGCGGATGAGAGACTGAGTACTTTCTTGACCTACTCATAGTGTCTGGGAGGGTGAGCTGGACTTGAGAGCTGCATATGGTGGAAGTAGCGGTGGACAGGGCAGACTGAGAGAGGGTTGATGATGGTGATGGAGTTGGTGTTCTTTATGATGGCCTAGATTCAGTATTTCGTTGATATAACAGTGGGATTCCCTGACTGCTGTGGCCTTGCAACGACACCTCAACATTTGCTGCTGTGCTAACCGGTGGGCTTACAGTGGGGGAAACAATGTAGCGTTGCTGACTACCTTCTTTGTGATCAGTTGCACATGTGGCACTTGAGGTTTGGTGTTGTGTCCATGCTTGCAAGGGCATGGTGGTTAAATGTCTAAGCATGCAACTGGTATTCAAATTTTTCAGATTTTTCCCTCGGCTAAAGGTCTTTGCGCACTTCTTACAGATAACCTTGGCCTGATCATGAGGATTTTGTTCAAAAAAGTGCCACACTGCACTCTTCCTACTTTGGCAGACATTTTGCGGCCTAGCACGCTGTGATATTTTGACCCTCTGGACAAGCTGTCCAGCAACTCTTTTTTGATTTTTGGAACCTGTCTTTGGAGTGCTCCGGGCCTGCCAGATAACAGCTGTTGCGATGTCGATGTCTGCTGTGGATGCTCCTCATCTGAGCTATTGGAAGCAGCACCCTCTTCCCCCAATGGGTGCCAATCTGGGTCAACAACTGGGTCATCCATCACCTCCTCTTCAATGTCATGTGCACCTTCCTCTGTGTCACCGTGTATGGTGGTATAGTGTGCGGGAAGGGGCACCTGAGTCTCATCAGGGTCAGAATCTGGCTCTGTACACTGCGAGGACAATGTAGTGCTCTGAGTGAATGTACCAGCAGAATCATCTATCAGCGGCTGTGCATCAGTGCACTCCATGTCAGATTCATCTTGGCCTGGGTATTCACCATTTCACTTGATAATCCAGGCATGGTATGTGAAAACAGCTCCATGGAGTAATCAGTAGTATGGCCTGCGTCATCCTTCAATCTTGGTTGGGGTGAAGGACACAAGGAAAGGTGTGGTTCATGAACATGAGCCTCCAATGACGACTCAGTGCTTTTACTTTTTACAACTTCAGAAGAGGAGGCGATAGAGCTGGAGGCTGAGTCAGCAATGTAAGACAAAACTTTTTCCTGATGCTCTGGCTTTAAAAGCGGTTTGCCAACTCCTAGAAAACTAAGCCTTCGAAGCCTTATGGAGCCAGACGATGTCGCAGGCTCAACACCTCCTGCATTCGGTCCTATTTTGCTCTTGCCACTACCATCAGATCCACCACCAACAACATCATTACCAGCTGCCAACCCCCGCCCAATTCCACGGCCTCTTCCACCAGCCTTCCTCATTTTTGGTAGAAATGTAGGCAAAATCCAACAAACTATATAGTAATGTAAAACAAGGTACATGGTGTCTATAGGACAGGGGAGATTTTGAATTTCTGCACACACTTGTGGACACTGGACACTTATGGATTGTGTGAGGCCCACTGAATATCACAGCGTTATGTCACAGGCTCGATGGCACAGGTGTGAAAAAAGTGACTACAGGATAAGGGAGATTTTGAATTTCTGCACACACTAGTGGACACTGGACACTTTTGGATTGTGTGAGGCCCACTGAATATCAGAGCGCTATGTCACAGGCTCGATGGCACAGGTGTGAAAAAAGTGACTATAGGATCACAGAGATTTTGAATTTCTGCACACACTTGTGGACACTGGACACTTATGGATTGTGTGAGGCCCACTGAATATAAGAGCGCTATGTCACAGGCTCGATGGCACAGGTGTGAAAAAAGTGACTACAGAATAAGGGAGATTTTGAATTTCTGCACACACTAGTGGACACTGGACACTTTTGGATTGTGTGAGGCCCACTGAATATCAGAGCGCTATGTCACAGGCTCGATGGCACAGGTGTGAAAAAAGTGACTACAGGATCACAGAGATTTTGAATTTCTGCACACACTAGTGGACACTGGACACTTTTGGATTGTGTGAGGCCCACTGAATATCAGAGCGCTATGTCACAGGCTCGATGGCACAGGTGTGAAAAAAGTGACTACAGGATCACAGAGATTTTGAATTTCTGCACACACTAGTGGACACTGGACACTTTTGGATTGTGTGAGGCCCACTGGATATCACAGCGCTATGTCACAGGCTCGATGGCACAGGTGTGAAAAAAGTGACTACAGGATAAGGGAGATTTTGAATTTCTGCACACACTAGTGGACACTGGACACTTTTGGATTGTGTGAGGCCCACTGAATATCAGAGCGCTATGTCACAGGCAGAAATTGGCTAGTGTATCACAAGCTACAAGGTGTACGTAGAATTGGGCAGAATAGGAATCTCCCTAGAGTGTAGGTCTGTAAGAACGGAACAAGTCCTCCACTTATCCTTCCACAGTTACACACAGCTTCACTGTGGCCGTGATAACAGCCGTTACACGGTACTGAGAGGAGCGTGCACGTACACGGCTGTCCAGTGTACGTAAAATTGTCAAGCTCCGTGTTTTATAAGTATACGGACTGACACACGCTGTCTCTCTATAGTTTTGAATGTGATCAAACAGCAAATATATTTAACTGTTTGAAAGCTAGACAAAACTAGTAGGTGCAGGTCTGTAAGAACGGAACATGTCCTCGACTTATTCTCACAGAGTGACACACAGCTTCACTGTGGCCGTGATAACAGCCGTTACACGGTACTGAGAGGAGCGTGCACGTACACGGCTGTCCAGTGTACATAAAATTGTCAAGCTCCGTGTTTTTTAAGTATACGGACTGACACACGCTGTCTCTCTATAGTTTTGAATGTGATCAAACAGCAAATATATTTAACTGTTTGAAAGCTAGACAAAACTAGTAGGTGCAGGTCTGTAAGAACGGAACATGTCCTCGACTTATTCTCACAGAGTGACACACAGATAGCTTCACTGTGGCTGTGATAACAGCCGTTACACGGTACTGTGTGAGGAGCGTACACCGCTGTATGGTGTGAAAAAATGCACGCTCAGTACCTCAGCAGGACAAAAAAAAAAATTGGGATTGCTTTTAAAAAAGCAGTTTGCAGAGCAGTGGGTAAACAGCAATGCAGCTGTCAGGAAGCCTTAGAAGGCAGCCTAACAACCAACACCGCTGATCCACCACAATATAGCCTCCCCTTGCACTGCACACACAGTGACTGGTGTGTTGTACAGGCAAAATCGCTAGCAGCAGAAGCAGTTTTTTTTTCTTCTTCCCTGCCTAACGCTCTCCCTACAGAATCAGCAGCAGCAACCTCTCCCTATGCTAAGATCGGCAGAAGTAAGATGGCGGTCGGCGTGCACGCCCTTTTATAACCCCTGTGACGCCCACCAAAGCAAGCCAATCACTTGCATGCACTTCTGAAAGATGGTGGTGACCCCTGCCTATGTCCTCACGTTGCCCACAGTGTCCGTGGATCCTGATTGGCTGAAAAAGAGAGCAAAACAAACTTTTGAAACGCGACTTTGGCGCGTAAGTCGCCGACCTCGTGGCCGACCTCATCCTAGGGTCGGGTTTCGTTTCATGAAACCCGACTTTGCCAAAAGTCGGCGACTTTTGAAATTTTTCGACCCGTTTCGCTCAACTCTAGTATTTTTGTTTTTTTTCCTTTTTCCAATATATACTGCTCAAAAAATAAAGGGAACACTATTCCATTTGCACCAGGACATTTGTGTTCCCTTTATTTATTTGGGCAGTATATTAAGGCCAATAATGTGAATCTTAAATTCACAGGTAACAAACATCAATATTATTATTATTATTATGCATTTATGTAGCGCCATTTATTCCATGGTGCTTTACATGTGAAAAAGGAAAATATAGACAAGTATAGTAAACATGTGTAAAACAAGGGACACACAAGTACATAAGGAGAGGGGACCCTGCCCGCAAGGGTTCACAGTCTACAGGGATGGGTCAAGATACAGTAGGAGAGGGTAGAGCAGGTCGTGCGATGGTTCAGTAGACCGAGGTTCATTGCAGGCTGTAGGCTTGTCGGAACAGATGGGTCTTCAGGTTCTTCTTGAAGGTTTCCATTGATGATGAGAGTCTGATTTGTTGCGGCAGAGAGTTCCAGAGTATGGGGGGAAGCACGGGAGAAATCTTGTATGGGGTTGTGGGAAGAAGAGATAAGGGGGAGTAGAGAAGGAGATCTTGAGATGATCGAAGGTTGCTTGTGGGTAGGTACCTAGAGACCATGTCACAGATGTATGGAGGAGACAGGTTGTGGATGGCTTTGTATGTCATGGTTAGGGTTTTGAATTGGAGCCTATGGGCAATAGGAAGCCAGTGAAGGGCCTGGCATAGGGGGGAGTCTGGGGAATAGCAGGGAGACAGGTGGATTAGTCGGGCAGCAGAGTGTAGGATGGACTGGAGCGGTGCCAGAGTGCTAGAGGGGAGGCCAGAGAGTAGGAGGTTGCAGTAGTCGAGGCAGGAGATGATAAGAGCATGCACTAGTGTTTTTGTGGTTGAGGAATGAGCGGATACGGGAAATATGTTTGAGTTTGAGGCGGCAGGAGGAGGCGAGGGCTTTGATATGTGGTTTGAAAGAGAGCGCAGAGTCAAGGATCACCCCAAGGCACCAAGCATGCGGGACTGGGGAAAGAGAGCAGCCATTGACATTGATGGATAGGTCTGGTGGAGGGATAGAGTGAGATGGGGGAAAGATGATGAATTCTGTTTTGTCCATGTTCAGTTTGAGAAAGCGAGCAGAGAAGAAGGCTGAGAAAGCAGACAGACATTGTGGGATTTCAGTCAGTAAGGAGGCGAGGTTGGGTCCAGATAGGTAGATCTGCGAGTCATCGGCATAAAGGTGATACTGCAAACCGTGGGATTCTATGAGAAGTCCCAAGCCGAAGGTGTAGATGGAGAATAGTAGGGGTCCTAGGACAGAGCCTTGAGGAACACCGACAGACAGGGGGCGAGGTGAGGAGGTGGTATGTGAGAGGGAGACACTAAATGTTCAGTCTGTTAGGTATGATGAGATCCAGGATAGGGCCAAGTCTGTGATGCTAAGAGATGAGAGAGTCTGTAGCAGGAGGGAATGGTCTACGGTGTCGAAGGCAGAGGACAGGCCCAGGAGAAGGAGGACAGAGTAGTGTCGCTTGCTCTTGGCGGTTAGTAAGTCGTTAGTGACTTTAGTTAGGGCAGTTTCAGTTGAGTGATGCGGTTGGAAGCCAGATTGTAACTGGTCAAAGAGGGAACAGGAGGAGAGGTGGAAGGACAGTTCAATATATATATGCTGTTCCAGTAGTTTTGAGGTGTAAGGGAGAAGAGATATCAGGCGATAGTTAGACACAGAGGATGGATCAAGGGAGGGCTTTTTGAGGATGGTTGTGATTGAGGCATGTTTGAAGGATGAGGTAAAGACACCATTTGTAATTGAAAATTTGAAGAGGTGTGTTAGAGATGGGATGAAGACTGAAGAAGTTAGGGATGAGGTGAGACGGCAGTGGGTCGAGGGCACAAGTGGTGAGGTGTGATCTTGACAGAAGTTTGGAGAGCTGATCTTCTGTCATGGTGGAGAAGCTGGCTTTTGCAGAACAGCACTGAGCGGCTATGAGAGGCATTGGGGGCTGCGGGCCAAAGTTTTGTCTGATCGTGTCGATCTTCTGCTTAAAGAAGGAGGCAAAGTCTTCAGCAGAAATGAGAGCAGGGGGAGGAGGTGCTGTGAGATGGAGTAGAGAATTGAAAGTGTTGAAGAGCTGATTAGGGTTGTGAGACAGGGAGGATATGAGAGCTGCGAAGTAAGTTTGTTTCGCAGCAGAGAGCGTGGACTTATAGCTGGCAAGGGACTGCTTGTATGCACTGAAGTGCTCAGTAGAATGGGTTCTCTACCATCTCCGCTCAGCGGCCCTGGAAATCCATCTTAGTTCTTTGGTCAGGCTGGTCAGCCAGGGCTGCCTATTGATTGTTCGAGTTTTGCTCTGCATGAGGGGGGCAGCCGAATCAAGTGTTGCTGTTATTGTGGTGTTATAAAGAGTGGAGCAGCATCTGTGTCATGAAGGGAAGCTATGTCTGTAAGAGGGAGAAGGGACTCAGAGAGTGATTGTAAATTGAGGTGTTGGAGATTCCTGCGAGAGTGAGCGAGTTTATGGAGCGGGGGTTGCGCAGTAGGAGAGGAGAGGGAAGAGAATGTCAGTAGGTTGTGGTCAGACAGGGGGAGGAGTGAGTTATTGAGATTAGTGAGGGAACAGAGACGGGTGAAGATAAGGTCCAGCATGTGACCATCTTTGTGAGTGGCCGCAGAGGACCATTGAGTGAGGCTGAGGGAAGCCGTGAGCGATAGAAGTTTAGAGGCAGCCGGGGTGGAAGTGTCAATGAGGATGTTGAAGTTGCCCATGATGATGGTGGGGATGTCATCAGAAAGGAAATGGAGTAGACAGGTGGTGAAGTGGTCGAGAAAGGTGGAGATGGCTAGTTCGGGGGGCGGTAGATGACAGCTAGTTGGAGGTTGGAAGGGTAATAGATGCGGCCGGAGTGCACCTCGAACAAGGGAAGAGTAGCGGAGGGTGGCAAAGGAATTGGGGTAAAGGAGCAGGTATCAGACAGGAGCAAGCCAACTCCTCCACCACGTTTGTTGCTGGGGCGAGGGGTGTGAGAGAGATGGAATCCACAATAGGAAAGCGCAGCTGGAGAGGCTGTATCAGAGGGAGTGAGCCAGGCTTCAGTGATGGCAAGCTTGGAAGGAGAGTTTGTTGGTGATAAAGAGGTCATGGATAAATTATAGCTTGATGCAGACAGAGCATGCGTTCCATAGGGCTCCAGGTAAGGGGGTTGGGGGAGTGGAGGCTGGATGAATGGGTATGAGGTTATCATGGTTGTGAAGATGTGTAGAGGATCGTGACAGGGTGATAGAAGTGAGTGTAGGGATGTGTTGAGGAGGGCCAGGATTTGGGGATACGTCGCCACTCGCCAGCAATGAGGAGTAGTATACAGAGCATTAGAAGGTGGGAGCAGGATAGGGCATGCTGTGGCCATGTGTGTCTGGAGAAAAAGGATTGTATGTGGAGGAACAGTTGTGACGAAGAGGTGAGATGGCTGGGAAGGATGGAGGGGGAAATGACAAGTTCCTTACAGGGTGGAGGGATTGCAGGAGTTAGGGAGAAATAGAGTAGTATGGGGGTGATGGTAAAAAGAAGGCGAAACATTGTTGTGGTGTTATAGTCCGTTACCTTACAGTCAATTCCAGTCCAATTCTAGTCTAATTCAGAGTATTGTACTTAGAAATCTGTACTTTGAAATATGGATTTTGAAATAGATGGAGCCGACTATGTCTGGAGCAGACCAATGGTGCTGAATATATGTGTAGCTAAAGACAATCAGGTGTGAATGAAAGTGGGGTGTGACTGCCCAAGCCAAATGCACAGCGTTAAGCAGAGGTCATAAAAGGGGGAAGGGGTTATACAGACCACTTAGATGTGTGGCAAAGATAACAAGAATGGAGTACAATTATGGATACAAGAAGATGGATAAGCAATGCATACCATATAAAATACAATGCAGTTCACATGGGGCATTCAGGAGCATGGGAGAGAGAGGTGGAATTCAGCAATGCATACCATATAAAATACAATGCAGTTCACATGGGGCATTCACGAGCATGAGAGAGAGGTGGAATTCAGCAATGCATACCATATAAAATACAATGCAGTTCATATGTAATTTATTTCTTGGACTTCACATTTAATGTCAAGCATAGCATGATTATTCAGATGACTAACTTGAGGAAGCCATATACAAGCAATACTATTGTACAAGCGAATATCTCACATCCCCACAACTCTATCCTTTCACTCCTGATAGGTGAATATGTGTGAACAAAGAGGGCTTGTTTAGATCAATCACTCTATTTACAACCATTAGAAAAATATTAATGATAGACTGCGTAAATGCAAACACAAAAAATGGATATTGTCCAATGCAAAGAGAAATTTCCAAGATAAAACATAGAAGAATTTTGTTGTTTAAAAAAAGATCCGTTAATAAGGGGAAAAGTTACAAAATAGTTTTTTATTCTCTGCATACAGTAGAAATTTCAATTATACCACTGCTATTATTAAAAAGTTTTTACCCAGGATGAAAATGTATAGCAAATTCTAAAAATATATATTCTGTAAATGGCAAAAGAGATAAATCATTACCACCTAGTTTATATGAAGAAAAATATATAGGCAAAAGTGTATTATCTCGGAACAATTTTTTTTTGGTGTGGTAGCACTAGAAGCAATGTGTGTGAACTGTAGATAGGCAATCAAACAAAGAATTATCCCCACAGGTACTGCTAAGAGAACAAAGATCAGGGCTTTTATAAATTGTAATAAACAGGTAATTTATGTAGTAGAATACACTATATGTCAGCTGAAATGAATTGGATGTATTATCCACAAATTAAAAAATGGTGGAACATGTATATGATGCACTAAATAAGACCATTGCTATATAGATTTACATTATTTCACCTCTTATGGTATAGGACATACAAGTGCGTCGCTCAAAACTAGAATGTCATCAAAGAGTTAATTTATTTCAGTTCTTCAATACAAAAAGTGATACTCATATATTATATAGAGTCATTACAAACAGAGTGATCTATTTCTAGTGATTATTTCTGTTAATGCTGATGATTATGGCTTACAGCCAATGAAAACCCAAAAGTCATTATCTCAGTACCTCAGTAAATTAGAATAATTAACAAAACATCCCTGACGAAGGACACAGTCCGAAACGCGCGTTGGGGTATGCGCCACACTTGAACCACCCTCCACACAATAACATTGTTTTGTCTATTGTGTCATTGTACGCTTGGCTTCACTACAGCCTTATGCCCTTATACCCTTAAGGCTGTGTGCACACGATGCAGATTTGCAGCGGATCCACAGTGGATTTTACCGCGCAGAAACGTTGCATATCCGCATTGTGATGCACAGTAGCCTTAAAATCAATTGAAAAAAAAAACCGCTGTGCAGATGCTGCGGATTTTTCCGTGCGGTTTTCCTGCGGTACAAAATCCGCAGCATGTTACTTCTTTTGTGTGGTTTTCCATCTCCCCTGTCACCAAATCTGCAGGTGGAAAACCGCAGTGGAAAACCGCACAAAAACCGCAATAAAACCGCAGGAAAAATGGAAGAAATCCGCAGGAAAAATGCAGGTCATTTGACCTGCGGATTTCTTCCATTCTGCGTGGAAAAATCCGCAGGGCTAAAAAGTCCGTCTGCACTCAGCCTAACACCTGCCTTGCCTTATTTGAGCGGTGTCTATCACTATTATCTTCAGCACTTTATCAATTAAGCCTTATTTACTGCATTATTACTTTTACTGTCACTATCCATATCCTAGGCTTAATATGGCTTATTCCCCCTCATAATCATGTGCCTTTGCACTTTAGAAGCGCTTGCACTTTTACCTCTCTCCTTATACACCTCCATTTAACTCCCTCCTCTGCCCACCACTGCCCTCTCCAACCTCCCTCATCTCTGCTGAGGCCTTTGCCACACACTTCAAAAATAAGATTGACCAAACAAGGCAAGTCTTTATTGTTCAACCACAACTCCTTTGTATACAAGACCAATGCCTAAACCCCATAACCTCCCTCTTCAACATCACTGAAGCGGAGCTTAATTGTCTCCTTTCCAAATCACGCCTCACCACTTGTGCACTAGACCCCATTCCATCCCACCTCCTCCCCAACCTCACCACCACACTTATCCCATCCCTAGCCCATCTCTTCAACCTATCACTAACTTCTGGTACCTTTCCTTCTGCTTTCAAACATGCCACAATCATGCCTTTCCTTAAAAAGCCAACCCTCGATCCAGCCGCTATGTGGAGCTATCGCCCAATATCGCTGCTCCCTTTCACTTCCAAACTCCTGGAGTAGCACTTCCACGCTGAACTTTCCTCCCACCTCTCATCTAACTTGCTCTTTGACAATCTACAATCTGGTTTCTGTCCCCATCATTCCACTGAGACTGCCCTGACCAAAATTACTGCCGACCTACTTACAGCCAAAGTTAACGGACAATACTCCATACTCCTCCTTCTAGACCTGTCCTCTGCTTTCAACACAGTTGACCACTGCCTCCTACTACAGATTCTCTCCTCCTTTGGCATCAAAGACCTCGCCCTATCCTGGATCTCCTCATACCTTTACAACCGCACATTCAGCATATCCTGCACCCACACTACCTCCTCATCCCATCCTCTCTCTGTTGGAGTCCCCCAAGGCTCTGTTCTAGGACCCCTACTCTTCTCAATCTATACACTTGGCCCGGGGAAACTCATAAAGTTCCATGGATTTCAGTACCACCTGTATGCTGATGACACTCAGATCTACCTCTCTGGCCCAGACGTCACCTCTTTGCTGTCCAGAATCCCGGAGTGTCTATCAGCCATGTCCTCATTCTTCTTCTCTTGCTTCTTCAAACTCCATGTGGACAAATCTGAACTCATCATCTTTCCTCCATCTTACAAATCTTCCTTACCTGATCTATCTATCACAATTAATGACATCACACTTTCCCTCGTACTGGAAGTCCGCTGCCTCGGAGTAACCCTTGACTCTGTCCTGTCCTTCAAACCACACATCCAAGCTCTTTCCACCTCTTGTCGACTCCAGCTCAAAAATATCTC
Source organism: Dendrobates tinctorius (assembly GCF_039654945.1). Lineage (NCBI taxonomy): Eukaryota > Metazoa > Chordata > Amphibia > Anura > Dendrobatidae > Dendrobates > Dendrobates tinctorius. The sequence continues at coordinate 1,679,776 of NW_027361669.1, read as the reverse complement.
CAGAATCCAGTCCTTTCCTCAACCCTCAATCTACTAAAATGCTTGTGCATTCCCTCATCATTTCCCACCTCGACTACTGCAACATCCTTTTCTGTGGCCTCCCGGGTAACGCTCTCGCATCTCTCCAGTCCATTCTTTACTCGGCTGCCCGACTAATTTGTCTTTCTCCTCACTACTCCTCTGCTTTTCCCCTCTGCAAATCTCTTCACTGGCTCCCATTCCCTCAGCGTATCCACTTCAAATTATTAACACTGACCTACAAAGCCTTCCATAAACTGTCTCCTCCATATATCTCTGAACTAATCTCCCGATAACTTCCCTCATGTAATCTCCGGTCCTCCCAAGACCTCCTTCTCTCCTCCACACTTATTCGCTCCTCACCTAATCACCTCCAAGACTTCTCATGAATATCCCCCATCCTCTGGAATTCTTTGCCCCAACACGTCCAACTATCAACCACATTCGAATCCTTCAGACGGAACCTGAAAACCCACCTCTTCAAGAAAGCCTACAGCCTGCAATGACCCCGCTGCCTCCTCACCACTACCGGAGCTACCGCCTCACCAACAGCAGAGCTGCCACAACCCCCCAACCTACTGTCTCCTTCCCCACCATCCTGTAGAATGTAAGCCCGCAAGGGCAGGGTCAGCTCCCCCATGTATCAGTCTGTGATTGTTAGTTTGTTTACTGTAAGTGATATCTGTAATTTGTATGTAACCCCTTCTCATGTACAACACCATGGACTCAATGGTGCTATATAAATAAATAATAATAATAATAATTTTCTCCTTTCCTTCCAGTCCTGAGCTTCCATATGTCTCATGGGGCACAGCGCTATGTTTATATATCTATATACAGTGGGGAAAAAAAGTATTTAGTCAGTCAGCAATAGTGCAAGTTCCACCACTTAAAAAGATGAGAGGCGTCTGTAATTTACATCATAGGTAGGCCTCAACTATGGGAGACAAACTGAGAAAAAAAAATCCAGAAAATCACATTGTCTGTTTTTTTTTCATTTTATTTGCATATTATGGTGGAAAATAAGTATTTGGTCAGAAACAAGCAATCAAGATTTCTGGCTCTCACAGACCTGTAACTTCTTCTTTAAGCGTCTCCTCTTTCCTCCACTCATTACCTGTAGTAATGGCACCTGTTTAAACTTGTTATCAGTATAAAAAGACACCTGTGCACACCCTCAAACAGTCTGACTCCAAACTCCACTATGGTGAAGACCAAAGAGCTGTCAAAGGACACCAGAAACAAAATTGTAGCCCTGCACCAGGCTGGGAAGACTGAATCTGCAATAGCCAACCAACTTGGAGTCAAGAAATCAACTGTGGGAGCAATAATTAGAAAATGGAAGACATACAAGACCACTGATAATCTCCCTCAATCTGGTGCTCCACGCAAAATCCCACCCCGTGGGGTCAGAATGATCACAAGAACGGTGAGCAAAATTCCCAGAACCACGCTGGGGGACCTAGTGAATGAACTGCAGAGAGCTGGGACCAATGTAACAAGGCCTACCATAAGTAACACACTACGCCACCATGGACTCAGATCCTGCAGTGCCAGACGTGTCCCACTGCTTAAGCCTGTACATGTCCGGGCCCGTCTGAAGTTTGCTAGAGCGCATTTGGATGATCCAGAGGAGTTTTGGGAGAATGTCCTATGGTCTGATGAAACCAAACTGGAACTGTTTGGTAGAAACACAACTTGTCGTGTTTGGAGGAAAAAGAATACTGAGTTGCATCCATCAAACACCATACCTACTGTAAAGCATGGTGGTGGAAACATCATGCTTTGGGGCTGTTTCTCTGCAAAGGGGCCAGGACGACTGATCCGGGTACATGAAAGAATGAATGGGGCCATGTATCGTGAGATTTTGAGTGCAAACCTCCTTCCATCAGCAAGGGCATTGAAGATGAAACGTGGCTGGGTCTTTCAACATGACAATGATCCAAAGCACACCGCCAGGGCAACGAAGGAGTGGCTTCGTAAGAAGCATTTCAAGGTCCTGGAGTGGCCTAGCCAGTCTCCAGATCTCAACCCTATAGAAAACCTTTGGAGGGAGTTGAAAGTCCGTGTTGCCAAGCGAAAAGCCAAAAACATCACTGCTCTAGAGGAGATCTGCATGGAGGAATGGGCCAACATACCAACAACAGTGTGTGGCAACCTTGTGAAGACTTACAGAAAACGTTTGACCTCTGTCATTGCCAACAAAGGATATATCACAAAGTATTGAGATGAAATTTTGTTTCTGACCAAATACTTATTTTCCACCATAATATGCAAATAAAATGAAAAAAAAACAGACAATGTGATTTTCTGGATTTTTTTTTCTCAGTTTGTCTCCCATAGTTGAGGTCTACCTATGATGTAAATTACTGACGCCTCACATCTTTTTAAGTGGTGGAACTTGCACTATTGCTGACTGACTAAATACTTTTTTTCCCCACTGTACATAGTGATTTTTTTTTCTCTGTGCATTGTATTGCATAGTGATTAGTGTTGAGCTTTCCGATACCGCAAGTATAAAGTCAGGATACTGACTTTCGATACTTTTTTCGTATCGGATACCGGAATCGGAAGTTCCCATAAAGCTATCAGCCTGCTCGATTTGATTCAGTCAATGGGAATCCTCAGAAGTGTGGGCACATCCTGTTAGGCATGTTAACTATTGGCATGGCTGTGATTGGCTGCTGAAATGACGTCATCATGCGCGGTCTGTGCCAACTGCGGGGGGTCTGTGCCGACTGTCGTGGGTCTGTATGGGCCTGCCGGGTGCCTGTGCCGGCTGCCGGTGGTCTGTGCGGGCCTCTCGGGGGGGTCTGTGCCGACTGCCGGGCGCCTGTGCCGGCTGCCGGTGGTGTGTGCAGGCCTGCCGGGGGTCTGTGCGGGCCTGCCGGGGGTCTGTACGGGCCTGCCGGGGGGCTTGTGCCGGCTGCCGGTGGTCTGTTCGGGCCTGCCGGGGGTCTTGTGTGTGTGCAGGCATCGTCCAATGGGACTACAAGTCCCATCGGGCGATGCCTGCTACACTGACAGTGATTGACACATTAGCCAATGATGGGACAGTAGTAGTCCAATCATCCGGCTAATGTGTTGAATGTAAAAAAAAACAAAAAACATACTACATGCATACTACATACATACATACTACATACATACAACATACATATATACTACATACATACTACATACATGCTACATACATGCTACATATATACATACATACTACATACAACATATATACTACATTCATACAACATACATATATACTACATACATACTACATACAAACTACATACTGTACATGCTACATACATGCTACATATATACATACTACAAACATACTACATATATGCTACATTCACACAACATATATATATAATACATACATACATGCTACATACTACATACATATATACTACATACATACTACATACATGCTACATATATACATACTACATACATGCTACATATATACATACTACATACATACTATATACATACTACATAAATACTACATATATACTACATTCATACAACATACATATATACTACATACATACTACATACATGCTACATATATACATACTACATACATACTACATACATACTACATATATACTACATTCATACAACATACATATATACTACATACATACTACATACATGCTACATACATACTACATATATACAATATTCATACAACATACATACATACTATATATATATAACATACATATATACTACATACTACATACATGCTACATACATACTACATTCATACAACATACATATATACTACATATATATTACATACAACATACAACATACATACTACTTACATGCTTCATATATACTACATTCATACAACATGCATACTGCATACAACATACATACATAGTGCATAAATATTACATACATACTACATACATGCCGCATATATACTACATTCATACAACATACATACATACTACATACATGCTACATATATACTACAATCATACATACTACATACATGCTACATATATACTACATTAATGCAACATACATAGATACTACATACATGCTACATATATACTGCATTCATGCAACATACATAGATATTACATACATGCTACATATATACTACATTCATGCAACATACATAGATACTACATACATGCTACATATATACTACATTCATGCAACATACATAGATACTACATACATGCTACATACATACTACATACATACAACATGCTACAGACATACAACATACATACATACTACATACTGCATACATACAACATACATACATTCATACAATACATACATACTACATACAATACATTCATACATTCATACAATACATACATAGACATACAGTACATATAACACAGAGTACATACTCACCAATACTTGTCACATTGTTCCCCGAAGCCAGTGTCATCTAAGGAAAAATATGAAAATAACAAACAAGCCATATACTCCCTGATCCGCAGAAATCCACGCATGTCCCACGCCGATCTCCCGTGGAGAGCAGCAGCATTAGCTGATGCGACCACTCTCTAGGGGCTCAAGGAATCCAGTGTCGGGAGGTAGGTATCCTTCCGCACTGTATTCCTCCACCACTGTAAAAAAATAGTCCCTAGTCTCACTTTTGGCATTGCTGTGTGAAAAAGTTCCCACGCAGCATTTGCCATAAAGTGAGACCAGGGACTATTTTTTTACAGTGGCGGAGGAATACAGTGCGGAAAGATACCTACCTCCCGACACTGGATTCCTGAGCCCCGTAGAGAGCAGTCGCATCAGCTGATGCTGCTGCTCTCCACGGAAGATCGGCGTGGGACACTCACTCGTGGATTTCTGCGGATCAGGGAGTATTTGGTGGTTTGTTATTTTCATATTTTTCCTTAAATGACACTGGCTTCGGGGATTCAAAGTGACAAGTAATGGTGAGTATGTACTCTATGTTGTATGTACTGTATGTCTATATGTAGGTATTGTATAAATGTATTGTATGTAGTATGTATGTTGTATGTCTGTAGCATGTTGTATGTATGTAGTATATATGTATGTTGTATGAATGTAGTATATATGTAGCATGTATGTATGTACTATGTATGTTGCATGTAGTATGTATGTTGTATGTATGTAGTATATATGTATGTTGTATGAATGTAATATATATGTAGTATGTATGTAGTATGTATATATGTAGTATGTATGATGTATGTATGTAGTATGTATATATGTATGTAGTATGTATGTAGTATGTACATATGTAGTATGTATGTAGTATGTATATATGTAGTATGTATGTAGCATGTTTTTTTTTTTTTTTTTACATTCAACACATTAGCTGGATGATGGGACTACTACTGTCCCATCATTGGCTAATGTGTCAATCACCGTCATGGTAGCAGGCATAGCTGTTTTGAACAGCTGACATGTGCTGGCAAAGATGTGGGCTCAGTGCCAGAGCCCACATCAAAGGGAGGGATTACAATGTGGGCATACTATTGCGCCCAACGTTGCAAGGGGGTTAAAGAGGATCATTCACCAGTTTCAGCATGTTAAACTGGCCACATCATGGAATAATGGCTGCAGAGCTGAATAAAATGTCCTTTTTCAAATTTCACATATTAACGAGTAAAATTTATGACACATAATATTCTAATATTCATTATAACCAAGGGAGTGTTAGAATATATTTGCAAATGGGAATGGTTCCTTTTTCCCCTACATGATTATCATGACTAGAGTTGAGCGAAAGAGGTCGGCCAGATTCATAAGTCGCCGACTTTTGGCAAATCGGGTTTCGCTGACCGAAACCCGACCACAGCGTGAAGTCGGCCATGCAGTCGGCAAAACGAGCGCAAAAGTCGGATTTCTCAGAATGCTTGCACATGACTTTTTTCAGCCACTGAGCAAGGAAGTACAGTGTGGGCAATGAGATGACATGTGCAGCGTTCGGGGGGAGAGAGAGATTTCACGCACTTTAAAAAAGCGGTCCGACATGTAGGTGTGTTTACTGTCCTCCATTCCCTGCCAACTTTGCTTCCCCATTGACTTGCATTAGGTTTCGTGTTTCAGTCGGACCTTCGACTTTTCATGATAGTCGGACGATTTCGTTCGACTCAGCTTTTGAGAAAGTCGGGTTTCATGAAACCCGACTCGACCCTAAAAAAGGCAAAGTCGCTCATCTCTAATCATGACCAATCATAGCAGGCAGCGTCATGCAGAAAAAAAAGAAAATGGCTCCAGAGAAGGTAAGAACAGGGTTTCTCTGAGTGATCTGATTAGACATGTAATGACACACAGCTCTGCTCTCCTCTCTGGGTTACACAGATCTCCTCTTACTACTAGCATCTACTCTGATTACAAGGGGATGGGTGGAAGAGAGCAGAGCTTAGAAAACACCTCTCTCGTTCTATTTCAGGCATCAATGAATAGTGCCCTGATAGCTGAAACAGATCCAATGTAGTGTGACAGGCAGCAGCTCTCATTTCACAGCACTGTCAGCTCTGCTGTCCTCCACCTCTCACACTGACAGTGCTGTAAGAAGAGAGCTGCTGCAGTGTCACATGCACTGCTCTGCATCTATTCAAAGTTCCAGGTGATTATTCCTTGAAGCCTGGGATAGAAGGAGGGCAGTGCATGTAAATTCATTATAGCTCATCTGTCCTCCTTCTGCACTTGTAATCACTGTAGGTGCTGGCAGTGAGATCTCAGTGACTTGGTTCAAGACGTCAGTCTTACCATACCACACAGAGAAAGCCTGTTCTCTGACCTTTTCAAGAGGCATTTTCTTTTTTTCCTGCATAATGCTGTCTTTGATTGCTATGGTGAGTTAACCATGTTAGACCTGGCGAAAAGTTTTCTTTAACCTCTTTTACCACTAAAACATGAAAAAATATAAAATTATGGTTTTGGTATAATTATATTAACCTGAACAATCATGGTACCAAGTCATTTTTTCCACACAATCAATGCTGTTACAAATCTTGGATTTCATCTTACTTAGAAAATGTTTACATTTTTTACATTATATCATGAATTGAATGGTGTTATTTCAAACTACATCTCATCCTGCAAAAAGCAAGAACTCTCAATGGCTAAATTGATACAAAAATAAAAATGTTATTGCTATTGAAAGAAATAGTGGAATTGTGATCAAAGAGTTCTATTTAAAGCTCATCGGTCCACATGACTTGTTTCCAAAATGCATCAGGCTTCTTTAGATGTTCTTATGCATGCTTCTAACTGAATTTTATGGAGAGAAAACAGGAGAGGTTTTTTCTGATGACTCTTCCATGAAGGCCATATTTGTGCAGATGTCTTTCAACAGTAGAAGAATGTACCACAACTCCAGAGTCTGCTAAATCTTTCTGAAAGTGCTTGACAGTCAAGTGGAGGTACTGATTTGCCTCTCTAGCAATAGCTCAAACTGCTTGGTCTTCCAGGCCTTTTATTGACCTCCACTGTTTTTGGCACAAGGTTAGAGGAGGTTGGGTTTTTATAAAGCTGGGATATTTGCATTACCTGGCCTGTCCTAACAATGATGTGAACAAGCCATAATCCTAAAAGGCTAATTAAGTTTTCAAACCTTGGTCAAAGTTATCAGAGCGCACAAATCTCAAAGGGTACCCAAACTTTTGTAGTAGCCCATTTTCCATTTTGTACTTTTTAAAATGTAAAAACTGACAATATATATTTTGGGAGGGCCTAAAATAGAAAGTAAATGTGTAATCTTTAGCGTTAGACCTTTTAGAGATAATTTCATCTTCAATTGCTTAAATGTTCACAATAATGGTAATTTTGACCAGGGGTGCCCAAAGTCTTACATGCCACTGTATGCCACTTAATGAAATCAGCGCCTCTTGCACTCTTGGCACAAGACTACGCTATGCCACTCTTGATGAATCGGCCCCAAAAATGTGTGAGTTGCTCCTGTGCAGAGACTGACGGACATTCTAATTAAGATGTTGCTGTAAGTAAAAATACTGCTCCTCAGTGAATTTAACACTTTTAACAGCTTGGGACAGGTCACCTAACCTCAACTGAGTGTGGTCCTTCTTATTTCTCTGGGTTAACCCTTAGCTGACTCACCCTCACATTCAGTGTGATGCTGATTATGTACAGTTGACACTTTCCGTCACTAAGTAAGACCATACTTACAGAAGACACATTTCCAGCACGTTTCTTATTTCATTCATATAAAAAAAAGAGTAAAAAAACAAGAGGCGTATGGTGTTACATAGTGAAATATAATGTTTAGCTGTTAATTGCTTTTCTTGCAGTGATTTCGAGTCCTTGTATTTGCGCCAGCAGCTGCAAATTAGTAATTGTAGAAAACCATAAAACAGTGTCATATTCTAAAATTCAGTACAGAGACTTTTCCAGGATCCATTGAAAAAATGTTGCTTTAGGCTGAAAATCATAAATTATAAATTCCTCACATTTCTGGAACAGGAAAAAAGTTCCATTTAGCAGAATGCGCAGAAGACAATTCTGGCATGTGGGGTACAAGCTAAATCCACATTTTACAGTGTTCTGCAACCACTGTATATATGTTCACTTTAAATGAATACCTAAATAAAAAATGCCCTAAAAAATTATATATAATTCTATTTATCACAAAATAAAATGTTAAAGCTATAATCAAGACATTTCACACACAAGAGTATATTTAAAGCACTGCAAAAATAAGACGGTTACAGCATTGATGTAGACTAGATCAGTGGTCATATCTACAGCACATGATGCTTTTCCATTAGCCACATAGAAACCCCAAAAATATATAACTGTTTTTAGCTTCTTATCACGTGACAAACAAAGTTAATGAGTAAGGAAGAATTTAGTATAGTTGCAATTTTAATGGATTCTTGTAACCCCTTTCCGACATCGGGTGTAATAGTACGCCGATGTCGGACTCCATCTGCTTGGTGCGGGCTCCGGTGCTGAGCCCACACCTTTCCGGGCACATGACAGCTGATATATACAGCTGACATGTGCCTGCAACAGCCGCAGGTGGATTTGTGATCCCGGAGAATCTGCTGATCTTATTCTTTAATGCTGTCATCAGATCTGTGATTTGTTCCTCTCTGATAGTCTGGTATGGGGGAGCCACTGCGCATGACAAACTCCGCTTACAAAGGACTTTCAGAACAGCAGAGAGAATTATAGGCTCCCCCCTGCCTAAAATCCAGGATCTTTATGATAAGAATATTCGATCCCACGCATTGAAAATTTCATCCGATCCCTCTCACCCGGGACACTCCTCATTCCAACTACTCCCTTCAGGACGTCGCTTCAGAGTCCCCAAATGCAGCACCAACCGCCATATGAACAGCTTCTATCCACTCTGTTCAACAATTAAATCGTCATGTGTAGACTATATACTGTATCTGTCTTGTTAGATGTTACTTGTTATATCTGTTGTTATATATTATGTTGCCTCTTTGCCACAAAGAATTCCTTGTATACATGTAATATGTACTTGGCGATAATAAATTTGATTGATTGATTGGTTAACTAGTTAAATGCCACTGTCAATCTCTGACAGCGGTATTTACAGTTGTGGCCAAAAGTATTGACACCCCTGCAATTCTGTCAGATAATACTCCGTTTCTTCCTGAAAATGATTGCAATCACAAATTCTTTGGTATTATTATCTTCATTTAATTTGTCTTAAATGAAAAAACACAAAAGAGAATGAAGCAAAAAGCAAAACATTGATCATTTCACACAAAACTCCAAAAATGGGCCAGACAAAAGTATTGGCACCCTCAGCCTAATACTTGGTTACACAACCTTTAGCCACAATAACTGCGACCAACCGCTTCCGGTAACCATCAATGAGTTTCTTACAATGCTCTGCTGGAATTTTAGACCATTCTTCTTGGGCAAACTGCTCCAGGTCCCTGATATTTGAAGGGTGCCTTCTCCAAACTGCCATTTTTAGATCTCTCCACAGGTGTTCTATGGGATTCAGGTCTGGACTCATTGCTGTCCACCTTAGAAGTCTCCAGTGCTTTCTCTCAAACCATTTTCTAGTGCTTTTTGAAGTTTGTTTTGGGTCATTGTCCTGCTGGAAGACCCATGACCTCTGAGGGAGACCCAGCTTTCTCACACTGGGCCCTACATTATGCTACAAAATTTGTTGGTAGTCTTCAGACTTCATAATGCCATGCACACGGTCAAGCACTCCAATGCCAGAGGCAGCAAATCAACCCCAAAACATCAGGGAACCTCCGCCTTGTTTGACTGTAGAGACCATGTTTTTTTCTTTGAATGCCTCTTTTTTTCTCCTGTAAACTCTATGTTGATGCCTTTGCCCAAAAAGCTCTACTTTTGTCTCATCTGACCAGAGAACATTCTTCCAAAACGTTTTAGGCTTTTTCAGGTAAGTTTTGGCAAACTCCAGCCTGGCTTTTTTATGTCTCAGGCTAAGAAGTGGGGTCTTCCTGGGTCTCCTACCATACAGTCCCTTTTCATTCAGATTCTGACGGATAGTACGGGTTGACACTGTTGTACCCTCGGACTGCAGGGCAGCTTGAACTTGTTTGGATGTTAGTCGAGGTTCTTTATCTAACATCCACACAATCGTGCGTTGAAATCTCTTGTCAATTTTTCTTTTCCGTCCACATCTAGGGAGGTTAGCCACAGTGCCATGGGCTTTAAACTTCTTGATGACACTGCGCACGGTAGACACAGGAACATTCAGGTCTTTGGAGATGGACTTGTAGCCTTGAGATTCCTCATGCTTCCTCACAATTTGGTTTCTCAAGTCCTCAGACAGTTCTTTGGTCTTCTTTCTTTTCTCCATGCTCAATGTGGTACACACAAGGACACAGGACAGAGGTTGAGTCAACTTTAATCCATGTCAACTGACTGCAAGTGTGATTTAGTTATTGCCAACACCTGTTAGGTGCCACAGGTAAGTTACAGGTGCTGTTAATTACACAAATTAGAGAAGCATCACATTATTTTTCGAACAGTGCCAATACTTTTGTCCACCCTCTTTTTTATGTTTGGTGTGGAATTATATCCAATTTGGCTTTAGGACAATTCTTTTTGTGTTTTTTCATTTAAGACAAATTAAATGAAGATAATAGAACCAAAGAATTTGTATTTGCAATCATTTTCAGGAAGAAACTGAGTATTATCTGACAGAATTTCAGGGGTGTCAATACTTTTGGCCATAACTGTAAATCGCGCTTGCTGAAAGCGTGTCACTAAACCTGACAATGCTTGTTGCTCGGGTCGAGCAAATTGGAATGCTCGGGTGCTTGACCCAAGCAACGAGCCCAATGTAAGTCTATGGGAAAAATGAGTATTTTTACCGCGACCCCCTGGTGGTCCTTTTAGGGTCTAAAAACATCTGAAAATTATGGAAATAGTGCTCAAATGACATGGGAACTTCATGGTGAAGACCCCTGGAAGCATTATTAACTCCCAGGTCACAACTGTGAACAATGTTGTCCGAGTCTTATGCCATTTTTACAGGCACACAATAAAACATACAAAAACGAAACCAAAATGGATTTTCCTGGGAAATATGTTAAGGAACATCCTTTCCAGGTTAATGACTTTTATATAAGACAAAATAAATAAGCCAAAACAAAAATGTTCCTCCACCACTTGGGCTACGTTCACACGTAGCGTTTTTGATGTGTTTTTCAAGTTTACCATTGCTTCTACCAAGACAAATGCATTCACTGGGAAATGTCATTTTAACAGTTTACAACGTTATTTTGCCATGTGGTGTGTGACACATCATCACACACATCCTGTTTCATTTATGAAGGAGGGACTCTGAAAGTCACAAAGTCTATTTTTATATGGCCAGCAGTCGGTCCTCACTATTCTTACAGAGCCATCAGCTGGCTATGCTTTGTTGTTCCCATTATTAAACATTGGGTCCCTTATACTGTTATTGCTTATTCAATGAATGGCAGGGCTACCCAAAATTTGGATGAACCCCAACAACCCATTGAACAGACGTCATGGATGATCACATGCAACCAAAGTTCCAAGTATTAATTTGGTACTCCCTTACTGTTTGCTTATGAATTGAATGCAAGACCTGCCCTACACCAAAGTTACATGCACCCCAAGAATCCTTTGAACAAACGTATTGGATGGCCACAGGAAGACCCACTTCACATTATTCATTTGGTACTCCAATACTGTTTGCTTATGCATTGAATGCAAGGCCTGCCCTGCACCAAAGTTACACGCACCCCAATAAGCCTTTGAACCGAGGTACTGGATGGCCACATGCAACCAAAGTTCCCAGTATTCATTTGGTACTTCCATACTGTTTGCTTATGCATTGAATGCAAGGCCTACCCTGTACCAAAGCTGCATGCACCCCAATAAGCCTTTGAACACACATACTGGATGGCCACAGGAAAACCAAGTTCACATTATTCATTTAGCACTCCCATACTATTTGCTTATGCATTAAATGCAAGGTCTGCCCTACTCCAAAGTAACACGCACACCAATAAGCCTTTGAACCAAGGCACTGGATGGCAACATGCAATCAAAGTTCCCAGTATTCATTTGGTACTCCCATACTGTTTGCTTATGCAATGAATGCAAGGATTGCCCTGCACCAAAGTTACACGCACCCCAATAAGCCTTTGAACACACGTACTGGATGGCCACATGCAACCTAAGTTCCCAGTATTCATTTGGTACTCCCATACTGTTTGCTTATGTATTGAATGCAAGGTCTGCCCTGCACCAAAGTTACATGCACCCCAATAAGCCTTTGAACCTAGGCGCTGGATGGCCACATGCAACCAAAGTTCCCAGTACTAATTTGGTATTCCAATACTGTTTGCATATGCATTGAATGCAAGGCCTGCAATGCACCAAAGGTACACGCACCCCAATAATCCTTTGAACACATGTACTGAATGGCCACATGCAATCAAAGTTCTCAGTATTCATTTGGTACTCCCATACTGTTTGCTTATGAATTGAATGCAAGGATTGCCCTGCACCAAAGTTACACGCACCCCAATAAGCCTTTGAACACACGTACTGGATGGCCACATGCAACCAAAGTTCCCAGTATTCATTTGGTACTACCATACTGTTTGCTTATGCATTAAATGCAAGGCCTCCCCTGCACCAAAGTTACATGCACCCCAATAAGCCTTTGAACACATGTACTGGATGGCCACATGAAACCCAAGTTCCCATTATTCTGATTATTTAAGTCACCTAAAGTTTCCCCATGAAGTGAATACAAGTTCAGCCCAAAATTTGTACATTTTGTATTGCATGAGTGTATATGTGTCTGTCCATGGATGTCTTTTTGGGGTGGGTATAAATTAGAAAAAAGACTGTGGTTGCTGCTGATGGATCAGGTGGCCGCTTTGTGATATATTACTTACTTTCACTATTTTTTGTGCTCTTCTTAATAGTTGCATGAATTTAATCTTTAACAGTGTTTTCCACAACTAGGACAACCTCTTTTTGAACTAAATGCTTAGCCCCGACAATATAAAAGACCTACACTCACCTCCCTTGGTGGTGTCGTTCCCACGGTCTTGGCACTCGGTCTCCCCGGAGCTCTCGTGTGGTGTTGTGATATGTGACCCCGGCGCCCAATCAGAGCTGGCGTCACTATCCCCGCCTACCTACGGATTGAACATGAAGAGGAAGTCCGGGCTGCAGCTGCTCTCTGACTTCCTCCTAATGTTCAATCCATACAGATTGGGTGCCAGTGTCACGTGTCACAACACCACATGAGAGCCCCGGGGAGACCAAGCGCTGTCACCGTTGGCACGGGAAATGAATATAGGTTTCTATATTTACTTTATTTGGGCCAAATATTTGGTTCAAAAAGGGTTTGTCTTAGTAATTGACAACCCCTTTAACATGCATCTGTATGATCTTCTTTGGAAAAAAAACGTAATCTTATTCTTGCTGAATTTATAAAATGAATGAGAGCAAACAGCAGACAGCTGTACTGAAGTGTAACTATGTGTGTCAAACTGTCCAAGTAGTCAGCATTGTTAGTACACTATTGGGTTGCACTAAAATTCCAAGAACAGCTGTGGCCGCTTGCCTAAACACAGCCTTGGGACATGAATACTGCCTGCTGCCTGTCCTTGACAGCCACAGTATGTGAGGAATGACACAATCCCACACTTTGCAACCAGTTAGTAGGACACAAACAAATGTGCGTAAACATAAAGGACCTGCAGCCACTTTTGTCTATCATGCAGATTCTTCTGTTTACATTGTGCCCACTTCTTCACCACTTACAAAATATCACTGTACTAGCACACATCTCCTCTTCAGAGGTGATTTGAGTAAAAAAGGAAACATATTTAAAAGAAACTTTACAACTAAATAAAGATAGATAAAGATATGATGTAAAAAAGACCTATGCGGAAACCCCTATGAATGTTAGAGAAGGGTCTGACCGGCTGCAAAAGGGTGTAGTATTTAAAGTGAACCTCTCACATGAAAATAACGTTGTTAACCTGCAGATATATGGACAATTTGCAGGTTAACAGTGTTCTGAACCTGCGGGCACCCAAACTTAATGCCCCGCTGCTGTGAGGAAATGTACTTTGTCCAATACTTTGTCCTCGGAGAAGCTACAGCAAAACACGCGTCAAGGCTCTCTGTGCACTGGTTTGGGCATCGGTATGGGTAAGGGATTTCATATTATTATGCACTATGCATTGCTGGATAATTATTGAATTGTATCGGGCAAAGTGAGCATCTTTACTACTATTGTTGTCTATTCATAATTCTGGCATCTATATTATCAATGCTTGATCATTACCCTTTACTTTCATGGTTCTTTGGATCATTCCTCTGTTTACATTGAGGTGGCACACTTTATGCACTATAGATTGTTAATATATTTGTGTGCTCGTTTCTGTTAACATGGGGGATACTTTTTGTATAAAGATGTGTTATGTATGCCTTTGGATTATGTTTGGATACATCCATAACGTGGTAAAGGAGATCGAAAAAACTCTCTATGATTCTTATGTGTTTCCTATGTCTTTTGAGAGGATCATAGACATTTAATATGAAGCTTTATATGTCATTTTTGTTTTGGCATGTTTCTATAATCTCGTTAAAGAGGCCCGGGATGAGTGGGAGCAGATAAGGATCACAGACAGTGTTTCACGGACGTGGTTTGTGGAACCACAGTGCCACGGACCGCGGAGAACCTGGAGGGGCATGACTAAGCAAGCACCTGACTATTCACTAGAGCCTCTGATGGTGAGGTTAGACTTGGCTCCCGATGAATGCCAGGTGCCACTCCAGGACAGACCAATAGACAAGCAGCAGCTGGACACAGAGGACAGACTGGATGGAGCAGCAGGCAGAGTTTGAATCAAAGTGCAGCTGACAGAGTTCGCACCAGAGTGCAGCAGGCAGAGTTTGTATCAGAGTGCAGAAGGCAGGATCTGCATCAGAGTGCAGCAGGCAGGATTTGCACCAGAGTATAGCAGGCAGGATTTGCACCAGAGTACAGCAGGCAGGATTTGCACCTGAGTACAGCAGGCAGGATTTGCACCTGAATACAGCAGGCAATGGTATGAAACCTTACAAAACATAGACTACAAAACAGGATGGTTGCTCAGGTACCTCCACAGTGGGAGGAAGCAATATATACATAATGCCTCTCAGCCATTGGCTGGGGAGGAAATAGCAAATGCACGCGCTGGTCCTTTAAGAGGGTGGGAGCGTGCGCGCTTGTGCCCATGTGCCCTAAGAACATGTCTGGAAGCCCGGCTCGAAGCTCTGTTGGAAGCATGCAGAGCATGAGGAAGGGAGGAAACGACTGCAGCGAGGGTGAGTGAAGTGACACGCTGGAGGCCCTGCCTGTCCAGTGTGATGCTAACAGTACCCCTCCTCTTCAGGCCATCAAGGAATTTCCAGAGGAGCATTGGAGCGTGAATATTTTCTTTTGGCTCCCAGGATCTCTCTTTGGGACCAAATCCCCTCCAGTCAACAAGGAAGAAGGTCTTGCCTCTCACCTTCTTCATGGCCAAGATGTTCTCCACTTCAAAAACATCAGCCGAGGCAGTTGGCATGGGCATGGTACTGGGATCCTTGAAGAAGGGACTCAGGATGACCGGCTTCAGCAGAGATATACGGAAGGAAGTCAGAATCCGTAATGGAGGAGGCAGCTTCATTTATAGGAGACCTCGGTGATCTACTTCAGCACTTTGAAAGGACCAATAAAACAGAGACGCAACTTGTAAGAGGGAACCTTCAGCCGGACGTACTTGGAAGAAAGCTATACCTTGTCACCAGGGCTGAGGCACGGAGGATCCAGGCGCCTTTTGTCTGCATGTGTCTTAATACAGACAGAGGATGTTTCTAAAGAGGCTTTGGTGTCCTACCACAGCTTTACAAAATCCTTGGAGAGGAAATCTGCTGCAGGGACATCAGAAGGAACCGTCACCGGGAGGGAAACCTCAGGTTGCTGACCAAACACAATGTAGAGCGGAGACTCTCTCGAGGCTTCACCAATGTGATTGTTGTACGAGAACTCAGCCCAGGGAAGTAATTTCACCCAATAATTATGGTCGGCATTGATGAAATGTCGCAAGTAGTTGCCCAGGACCTGGTTGACATGTTCCACTTGCTCTTTGGACTGAGGGTGATAGGCCGATGAGAAATCCAAGACAATATCCAGATGTTTACAGAGAGCTCGCCAGAATCTAGAAGTGAACTGCGAACCTCGATCGGACACAATGTAATGAGGAAATCCGTGCCGGCGGAAAATATGTTTGATGAAGCTGTTAGCCATATTAGGAGCAAACGGAAAAGCAGACAACGTGGTAATATATGCCATTTTCGAGAAGTGATCCACGACTACCAAGATGACAGTGCAACCCTCGGATCCTGGCAAATCCGTAATGAAGTCCATTGCTATGTGCTGTCATGGACCAGATCGCATGGGTAACGGCAAGAGAGAACTAGTAGGAAGTCATCTGGGGACTTTATTGCGTGCACAAATCGGACAGGCAGCCACATAAGCATAGATCTCCCTCCTCATGGATTGTGTCTTCCTTTGTCCCACGTGACCAGCCACCTTGGATGAGTGGCCCCAAGACAAAACTCTCTCCTTCTCGGATTCAGACACAAGGGTCTTTCCTGGTGGAATTTGCGACTGACTGGAGTGACAGTGACCATTTTGGATGGTTCGATGATAAATTGAGGATCCTTCTCTTGATCCCGAGACAGAAAAGAATGAGAGAGGGCATCAGCTCTGACATTCTTGTCACCGGACCTGAAATGCAACAAAAAGTTAAAGCGGGCAAAAAATAAAGATCACCTAGCTTGGCGTGATTTAAGTCTCTGGGCGAACTGGAGATAAGCCAGGTTCTTACAGTCCATGTAGATAACCACTGGATAGACTCCGCCCTCCAGCAGGTATTGCCGCTTCTCTAAAGCCATCTTAATGGTGAGTAACTCCCGATCCCCGATGGAATAGTTACGCTCTGGAGTGGAGAAGGCCTTAGAGAAGAATCCGCTGGACACTCGACGGCCCGAGGAGGATTTCTGAGTAAGCACAGCTTACATACTACCTTTGTTCAGTCTGATGGGAAGTGATGAGGAAGGAGTTCAAAATGTAGCCGGCACTGATTGATTAACCCACGGCAGAGCTTAGGATTGCCATCAAAGCGTGGTGGGGCTGCGAGTCGGGGACCTGAAGCCTGAACTAAGCAGACTGACTGGTAAGTCTCCAGAGAAGATACCACTACTTGAACGTGAGAAGACCTTGGAGAGATGTTTAAGCCCTCCAACTTGGTGGTTATCGACTGTAACTGTATGAGCAGCTCTTTCTGTGCCTCTTTCTGATGGCAGAGCTCCGGGTACATGGTCCGAACAGGAAAAATCGGTGGTTCAGCGGGGTCCATTGCCTGAGCAGACTGTCATGGACGTGGTTTGTGGAACCACTGTGCCATGGGCCGTGGAGAACCTGGCAGGGCGTGACTAAGCAGGCAGAATGGAGCAGGCAGGATTTGCATCAGAGTGCAGCAGGCAGGGATTTGCACCACAGTGCATCAGGAAAGATCTGCATCAGAGTGCAGCAGGCAGGGATTTGCACCAGAGTGCAGCAGGCAGGATCTGCACCTGTGTGCAAAACATAGACTGCAAAACAGGAAGGTTGCTCAGGCACCTCCCCAGTGGGGAGGAAGCAATATATACATAATGCCTCTCAGCCATTGGCTGGGGGGGAAATAGCAAGTGCACACGCTGGCCCTTTAAGAGAGTGGGAGTGCGCGCGCGTGCCCTAAGAACATGGCTGGAAGCTCTGCTGGGAGCATGCAGAGCATGAGGAAGGGGGGGAACCGACTGCAGCGCGGGTGAGTGAAGTGACACACCGGAGACCCTGCCTATCAGAGCAGGAATCCAGCATGTTGCTAACACAGTGATCGTATTGAGTTTGTGGAAATCTAGGCATAACCATAACCCCCCATCTTTTTTCTTTACAAAAAATAACCCTGCAGCAATGGGGGATGAGATATTTTGATATGACCTTTAGCCAGGTTTTCCGCGATGTAGTCCTTCATGGCCTGCCTTTCTGGACCAGAGATATGATATAGTCTGCTTTTAAGCAGCTTGACACCAGAATCAAGATTAATGGCGCAATCATAAGGACGATGGGGAGGAAGTTCTTGGCACCCCTGCTCCGAGAACACATCTCCAAAATCTGACAGGTATGTCGGCACAGACTAGGTATCCACCCTAGCAAGCCAGGTACCCAAGCAGTGTCCTTGACATTACACTCCACTTTTCCACTTCCTGAGTCTGCCATCAACTACAGGATTGTGAAGAGTGAGCCAAGGAAGTCCAAGAACCACCTAAAGATGTAAACCTCGGCCGACTTGAGTAAAATACCCCTGTCTCAAGGAGCGGAGTCGATGGTGATTATGGATATGAGTCTGGGCAGAGTATGTGGAATGAGACCTTGGACCTGGACAAACTTAGCGTCAATCAAATTAAACCACTCTCCACTGTCCAGAAATGCAGACACGTCCACCTTAATGTTACCAAGGTAGCTTTTAGCCAGAAGAAAAAATTGTGCCCTACCCATGGAGGTCATGAGTAATCCCGGGTTGCTAACCTACCTGCAACCCGGGCCACCTAGTTTTCCGACGGCTGTTTTACTATATGGTCAAGATGGACACGTGCTCATGAAATGGCCTTTTTTCTACAGTAGAAACACATTCCTCCTTTCCATCAAACCAGAGACAGTTTACCAGAGTGAGATGCTGCACCCACATGCATGGGTTCATCATTTGGCTCAGTACTGATCTCCCTTGACCCCAGACCTCCTGTCCCCAGAGGTATCTCCCTATGTCTCTGGTGAAGATGATGATCAATCCAGATCGCCAGAGACATGGCTGCCTCCAAGGGACACTGGAGTCTCATACATAGCCAACACATCCTTCACCCTTACTGAAAGTCCCTCACAGAACAGGCTACGGAGTGCGGGGGCATTCCATTGAGTACCCGTGGCCCATTTCAGAAACTCAGAGCAATACTCCTCTGTCAGCTGGTCTCATGGCTGAAGTTGGTGCAGTGTGGACTCAGCTAAGGAGACGCGATTATGGTCATCATATATAAGGCTGAGTGCCAGTAAAAATTCATTCACTATCTGAAGTGACAAGTAGAGTTGAGCGAAACGGGTCTAAAAATTGCAAAAGTCGCTGACTTTTGGCAAAGTCGGGTTTCATGAAACGAAACCCGACCCTAGGATGAGGTCGGCCACGAGGTCGGCAACTTAAGCGCCAAAGTGGCATTTCAAAAGTTTGTTTTGCACTCTTTTTCAGCCAATCAGGATCCACGGACACTGTGGGCAACGTGATGACATAGGCAGGGGTCACCACCATCTTTCAGAAGTGCATGCAAGTGATTGGCTTGCTTTGGTGGGCGTCACAGGGGGTATAAAAGGGCGTGCACGCCGACCGCCATGTTACTCATGCTGATCTCAGAATAGGGAGAGCTGCTGCTGCTGCTGATTCTGTAGGGAGAGCGTTAGGCAGGGAAGAAGACACCAAAAACTGCTTCTGCTGCTAGCGATTTAGCCTGTACAACACACCAGTCACTGTGTGTGCAGTGCAAGTGGAGGCTATATTTTGCTGGATCAGCGGTGTTGGTTGTTAGGCTGCCTTCTAAGGCTTCCTGACGGCTGCATTGCTGTTTACCCACTGCTCTGCAAACTGCTTTTTTAAAAGCAATCCCAATTTTTTTTTTGTCCTGGTGAGGTACTGAGCGTGCATTTTTTCACACCATACAGCGGTGCACACTCCTCACACAGTACCGTGTAATGGCTGTTATCACAGCCACAGTGAAGCTATCTGTGTGTCACTCTGTAAGAATAAGTCGAGCACATGTTCCGTTCTTACAGACCTGCACCTTCTAGTTTTGTCTAGCTTTCAAACAGTTAAATATATTTGCTGTTTGATCACATTCAAAACTATAGAGAGACAGCGTGTGTCAGTCCGTATACTTAAAAAACACGGAGCTTGACAATTTTACGTACACCGGACAGCCGTGTACATGCACGCTCCTGTCTCGGTACCGTGTAAAGGCTGTTATCATGGCCACAGCGAAGCTATCTGTGTGTCGCTCTGTAAGAATAAGTCGAGGACATGTTCCGTTCTTACAGACCTGCACCTTCTAGTTTTGTCTAGTTTTCAAACAGTTAAATATATTTGCTGTTTGATCACATTCAAAACTATAGAGAGACAGTGTGTGTCAGTCCGTATACTTAAAAAACATGGAGCTTGACAATTTTACGTACACCGGACAGCCGTGTACATGCACGCTCCTCTCTCAGTACCGTGTAACGGCTGTTATCACGGCCACAGTGAAGCTATCTGTGTGTCACTCTGTAAGAAAAAGTCGAGGACATGTTCCGTTCTTACAGACCTACACTCTAGGACGATTCCTATTCTGCCCAATTCTATATACACCTTGTAGTTTGTCATACACTAGCCAATTTCTGCCTGTGACATAGCGCTGTGATATTCAGTGGGCCTCACACAATCCAAAAGTGTCCAGTGTCCACAAGTGTGTGCAGAAATTCAAAATCTCCGTTATCCTCTAGTGACATTTTTCACACCTGCGACATGGAGCCTGTCACATAGCGCAGTGATATTCAGTGGGCCTCACACAATCCAAAAGTGTCCAGTGTCCACAAGTGTGTGCAGAAATTCAAAATCTCCATTATCCTCTAGTGACATTTTTCACACCTGAGACATCGAGTCTGTCACATAGCGCAGTGATATTCAGTGGGCCTCACACAATCCAAAAGTGTCCAGTGTCCACAAGTGTGTGCAGAAATTCAAAATCTCCGTTATCCTCTAGTGACATTTTTCACACCTGTGACATCGAGCCTGTGACATAGCGCTGTGATATTCAGTGGGCCTCACACAATCCAAAAGTGTCCAGTGTCCACAAGTGTGTGCAGAAATTCAAAATCTCCGTTATCCTCTAGTGACATTTTTCACACCTGCGACATCGAGGCTGTCAAATAGCGCAGTGATATTCAGTGAGCCTCACACAATCCAAAAGTGTCCAGTGTCCACAAGTGTGTGCAGAAATTCAAAATCTCCGTTATCCTCTAGTGACATTTTTCACACCTGCGACATCGAGCCTGTGACATAGCGCTGTGATATTCAGTGGGCCTCACACAATCCAAAAGTGTCCAGTGTCCACAAGTGTGTGCAGAAATTCAAAATCTCCGTTATCCTCTAGTGACATTTTTCACACCTGCGACATCGAGCCTGTCACATAGCGCAGTGATATTCAGTGGGCCTCACACAATCCAAAAGTGTCCAGTGTCCACAAGTGTGTGCAGAAATTCAAAATCTCTGTTATCCTCTAGTGACATTTTTCACACCTGCGACATCGAGCCTGTCACATAGCGCAGTGATATTCAGTGGGCCTCACACAATCCAAAAGTGTCCAGAGTCCACAAGTGTGTGCAGAAATTCAAAATCTCCCCTGTCATATAGACACCTTGTACCTTGTTTTACATTACTATATAGTTTGTTGGATTTTGTCTACATTTCTACCAAAAATGAGGAAGGCTGGTGGAAGAGGCCGTGGAATTGGGCGGGGGTTGGCAGCTGGTAATGATGGTGTTGGTGGTGGATCTGATGGTAGTGGCAAAAGCAAAATAGGACCGAATGCAGGAGGTGTTGAGCCTGCGTCATCGTCTGGCTCCACAAGGCCTCGAAGGCTTAGTTTTCTAGGAGTTGGCAAACCGCTTTTAAAGCCAGAGCTGTTATGATTGAGTCACCGTAGGAGGCAAAAACAGAAATGCTAGCTAAGTCCAGAAAACCAGAGAGGTTGGCAGCTATCGGATTACAGACCCCTGATCCTATCCACAACAACTAACAGTAGCCGTGGGGGGTTCCTACGATGCCCTAGACCTCTCGATCACAGCCGGAGAATTAAATAGGCCTAAAGAAAGAAAGAGGAAATCTAAACTACCCCAGAGCAGACCCCAAAGCAATAGGCAGCCCCCAACATATAATGACAGTGAAGCAAGATGAAAACACTAACACAGACAGAAAGATAGACTGCGCAAAGACGGGGCCCAAGCTAACTAGATAGGAAAGGACAGGAAGGCTGCTGTCTGCAATCCATGAAAAACCCTATGAAAATAAGAGCCAACAGACTGACAGTGAAAAAGGCCCTGAAGACGCTAGGCTTCAAATAAGCTATGTCAGTACTCAGGAATATTCTGAAGACAGAGCAACCGGCAAAATAATAATAATAATAATAATAATCTTTATTTTTATATAGCGCTAACATATTCCGCAGCGCTTTACAGTTTGCACACATTTTCATCACTGTCCCCGATGGGGGCTCACAATCTAAATTCCCTATCAGTATGTCTTTTGAAGTGTGGGAGGAAACCGGAGTACCCGGAGGAAACCCACGCAAACACGGGGAGAACATACAAGCTCCTTGCAGATGTTGTCCTTGGTGGGATTCGAACCCAGGACCCCAGCGCTGCAAGGCTGCAGCGCTAACCACTGAGCCACCATGCTGCAAAAGGAGATTCAGCTCACCCCAGCAGGGAATGGCAGAATCCAGAAAAGCAAGGAAAACAAAATCAAAACCAATGCTAACAGGCAAAGCAGAAAACTTAGCTTTAGAGGAGCAGGAATCAGACTGGTGTCCTAGAAGTCCACAGAGAAATCACCCGCAGGGCAGAAGGGCGTCGGCAGCCTTATATCCAGTCCGTGACTCCACTCAGCCAGTCATCCTCATTAGGCTCAGGTGCCTGATAATCAGGCTCATTACCTTCCTTTACCAGAACAGGGAGTTCACCAGACCTCAGTGATGAAGGGGAAAATGAACTCACAACAGTACCTCCCCCTTGAGGAGGGGTCACCGAACCCTCAACCACGCCACCAGGGCGATCAGGGTGAGCCCGATGAAAGGCACGCACCAATCTTTTGGCATGAATATCAGAGGCAGAGACCCAGGAATTATCCTCCTGACCATAACCCTTCCACTTAACCAAATACTGGAGTCTCCGTCTAGCCAGATGGGAATCCAGTACTTTCTCTACCTCATATTCCATGTTACCTTCAACCAATACAGGGTCTGGAGGTGCCACCCCAGGAACAACTGGTTCAACAAACCTCTTCAACAAGGACTTATGGAACACATTATGGATTTTAAATGTGACAGGAAGAGCCAAACGAAAAGAGACCGGATTAATAATCTCCAAAATCTTGTAAGGTCCAATAAACCTAGGCTTAAACTTAGGAGAAGCCACCTTCATAGCAATATTTTTTGATGATAACCACACCATATCACAATCTTAAACTGGGGACCAATGGTCCTATGTCGATTGGAAAACCGCTGGGCCTTTTCCTGGGAGAGAGATAACTTATCCACCACTTGGTCCCAGATCTGGTGCATTCTCTCCACCACAGTGTCAACACCTGGGCAGGCAGAAGGCTCCACCTGCCCTGAAGAAAATCGAGGATGAAACCCAAAGTTACAAAAAAAGTGACATCAAAGTGGCAGAACTAGCTCTATTATTTAAAGCAAATTCAGCCAAGGGCAAAAATGAAACCCAATCATCCTGATCAGCGGAAATAAAGCATCTCAAATACGACTCCAAGGTCTGGTTTTTTCTCTCTGTCTGCCCATTGGTCTGAGGGTGAAAAGCAGAGGAGAAGGACAACTGAATTCCCAGCTTGGAACAGAAGGTCCTCCAAAATCTAGACACAAACTGAACTCCTCTGTCAGATACAACGTTCTCAGGAATCCCGTGTAAGCGAACCACCTGTTGCAAAAACAGGGGCACCAACTCAAAGGAAGATGGCAACTTAGGGAGTGGTACAAGATGAACCATCTTAGAGAACCTATCACAAATCACCCAAATAACAGTCATTCTTTGAGAGACAGGCATATCAGAGATGAAATCCTTTGAAATATGGGTCCATGGTCTCCTGGGGACTGGCAAAGGCATCAACAACCCACTAGAGCGAGAACAAGATTTAGACCGGGAGCAAGTCCCACAGGACTGCACAAAATTCCTGACATCATGAGACAAGGTGGGCCACCAAAAAGAGCGACTCACCAGATCTCTAGTACCAAAAATATCTGGATGACCAGCCAATGCAGAGCAATGAACTTCAGACATAACTCTCTTCTTCCACTGGTCAGGAACATACAACGTTCCACTGGGACAACGCTCAGGTTTGTCCTCCTGGAACTCTTGCAGAGCAAGTCTCAAATCGGGCGAGATGGCAGAAAGAACTACCCCTTCGCCTAAGATGGTAGCAGGCTTGGTCACCACAGGAGAATCAGCAAAGAAACTCCTAGAGAGGGTGTCTGCCTTGACATTCTTTTTTCCAGGAAGAAAAGAGTCCACAAAATCAAAACGTGTAAAAAACAAGGCCCACCTAGCCTCTCTAGGGTTCAAGCATTTAGCCGACTCTAGGTAAATCAAATTCTTGTGGTCAGTGAGGACCACAACTTGATGTTTAGCTCCCTCCAACCAATGTCTCCACTCCTCAAATGCCCATTTCATGGCCAACAGTTCCCGATTCCCCACATCATAGTTACGTTCAGATGGAGAGAACTTTCGGGAAAAGAAAGCACAGGGATTCATTTTAGATGTTACAGGATCCTTTTGGGACAAAACAGCTCCTACATCAATCTCAGAAGCATCCACCTCTACCTGGAACGGGAGTGAGACATCAGGTTGCCGCAAAATCGGGGCGGAGGTAAATCTTCGCTTCAGCTCCTGAAAGGAAGTAACAGCCTCCAGAGACCAATTCAACACATCAGCACCCTTCTTAGTCAGATCAGTCAATGGCTTGGCAATACTAGAAAATTTTGCTATAAATTTCCGATAAAAATTAGCAAAGCCCAAAAACTTCTGGAGGGCCTTCAAAGAAGTGGGCTGAACCCAATCATAAATGGCCTGCACCTTGGCCGGGTCCATTTCAATAGTTGACGGAGACAAAATAAATCCCAAAAATGAAATCCTCTGTACACCAAAAAGGCATTTCGATCCTTTGACATACAGGGAATTCTCGCTCAAGAACACAGTCCAAATATGTTCCACATGAGAATCCCAATCCTTGGAGAAGATCAAAATATCATCCAGATAGATAATCAAAAATTTATCGACAAAGTCTCGGAAAATATCGTTCATGAAGCACTGGAAGACAGAAGGGGCATTAGTGAGCCCAAAAGGCATCACCAGGTACTCAAAATGTCCCTCTGGAGTATTGAACGCCGTCTTCCATTCATCAACCTGCTTAATGCGGATAAGATTATACGCCCCCCTGAGGTCAAGCTTGGTAAACCAGCAAGCACCTCTAACTCTAGAGATTAAATCCGAAATCAGGGGTAACGGATACTGATATTTAATAGTAATTTTATTGAGGGCACGATAATCAATACAAGGCCTTAAAGAACCATCCTTTTTGGCCACAAAAAAAAACCCGGCACCTAAGGGTGAAGAGGATGGTCTAATATGACCCTTCTCCAACGCCTCCTTAATATAGGACAGCATAGCCTCGTGCTCGGGTACAGATAAATTGAAGAGCCGACCATTGGGAAATTTACACCCTGGGCTTAGTTCAATTGCACAGTCATAACTCCTATGAGGAGGCAAAGACGCAGACTCATTCTCACTAAATACATCATAAAAGTCCGCCAAATAGTCAGGAACATCATGCGACTGAGGAGAGGTGGAAAAAACCGGAGCCTCACTAAAGGCACACCGACAACCCCAACTCACCACAGACACAGATTTCCAATCAAAAACTGGATTATGAATTTGTAATCAGGGAAACCCCAGAAAAATAGTATCATGCAGATTATGTAACACCAAAAATCTGCAATTTTCTTGATGGTCTGGGGCGACCCGCATGACCACCTGGGTCCAAAACTGAGGTTTATTTTTAGCCAAAGGAGTAGCATCAATCCCCCTCAAAGGGATAGGCGTCTGCAGAGGTGTCATCGGAAATCCACAACGTTTAGCAAAATCCAAGCCCATTAGGTTTAGCGCTGCTCCCGAATCCACAAAAGCCTTGGCGGAAAATGTGGACAGGGAGCAGATCAGAGTAATTGCCAGAAGAAACTTAGGTTGAACACCACCAACAGAAAACGTGTGTGCAAACCATTTCTCTCGTTTAGAACAAACAGAAATAATATGCGAGGCATCTCCACAGAAAAAACACAGCTTATTACGCCTTCTGAACTTCTGACGTTGCGCCTTAGACAAAACTCTATCACATTGCATAGGTTCAGACGTCTGTTCAACCAGTGGCAACACCTCTCGTGCAATCCTGCGTTCACGTAAACGCCGATCAACCTGAATGGCTAATGACATAGAATTGTCCAGACCAGGGGGAACAGGAAATCCCTCCATAGTATCTTTTATGGCTTCTGACAAACCCTTCCGAAAGAGAGCAGCCAAGGCATTATCATTCAAGGTAGTAGGGATGGCCCACTTTCGGAACTTTTGACAGTACAACTCTGCAGAATCTCGACCCTGGTTCAATGCCAACAGGGTCTTTTCAGCCTGATCAATAGCATTAGGTTCGTCATACAACAACCCCAAGGCTTGAAAGAATGCGTTCACATTAGTCAGTATAGGATCATCTGGTTTCAAAGAAAACTCCCAATCCTGGGGATCGCCACGCAGCAAAGAGATGACAATTTTAACCTGCTGCGCGGAGCTCCCTGACGAGTTAGGCTTCAAGGCAAAAAATAATTTACAATTATTTTTGAAACTCAAAAATTTAGATCGATCCCCAAAAAATACATCAGGTGTAGGGATCTTTGGTTCAACAGCATGCGAACGAGCAAGGTAGGCGGAAATTCCCCGCACTTCCGCAGCGAGCTGCTCCACGCGATCAGACAATTACTTTATCTCCATTGAGAGAAAAAAAAATTCCCCTACGGCCTCAGAGATATAGAGGAAAGAATATACACACACCCTTTTTTTTTTTTTTTTTTTTAAGCTCAATTCTTTCCTGCTATTGAGTATCCTAGGATCTGCGGTATGGCCGGTGATTCTGTTATGATTGAGTCACCGTAGGAGGCAAAAACAGAAATGCTAGCTAAGTCCAGAAAACCAGAGAGGTTGGCAGCTATCGGATTGCAGACCCCTGATCCTATCCACAACAACTAACAGTAGCCGTGGGGGGTTCCTACGATGCCCTAGACCCCTCGATCACAGCCGGAGAATTAAATAGGCCTAAAGAAAGAAAAGGGAAATCTAAACTGCCCCAGAGCAGACCCCAAAGCAATAGGCAGCCCCCAACATATAATGACGGTGAAGCAAGATGAAAGCACTAACACAGACAGAAAGATAGACTGAGCAAAGACGGGGCCCAAGCTAACTAGATAGGAAAGGACAGGAAGGCTGCTGTCTGCAATCCGTGAAAAACCCTATGAAAATAAGAGCCAACAGACTGGCCCTGAAGACGCTAGGCTTCAAAAAAGCTATGTCAGTACTCAGGAATATTCTGAAGACAGAGCAACCGGCAAAAGGAGATTCAGCTCATCCCAGCAGGGAATGGCAGAATCCAGAAAAGCAAGGAAAACAAAAACAAAACCAATGCTAACAGGCAAAGCAGAAAACTTAGCTTTAGAGGAGCAGGAATCAGACTGGTGTCCTAGAAGTCCACAGAGAAATCACCCGCAGGGCAGAAGGGCGTCGGCAGCCTTATATCCAGTCCGTGACTCCACTCAGCCAGTCATCCTCATTAGGCTCAGATGCCTGATAATCAGGCTCATTACCTTCCTTTACCAGAATAGGGAGTTCACCAGACCTCAGTGACGAAGGGGAAAATGAACTCACAACACAGAGCTTCAGGAAAAAGTTTTGTCTTACATTGCTGACTCAGCCTCCAGCTCTATCGCCTCCTCTTCTGAAGTTGTAAAAAATAAAAGCACTGAGTCATCATCGGAGGCTCATGTTCATGAACCATACCTTTCCTTGTGTCCTTCACCCCAACCAAGATTGAAGGATGATGCAGGCCATACTACTGATTACTCCATGGAGCTGTTTTCACATACCATGCCTGGATTATCAAGTGAAATGGTGATTTACCCAGGCCAAGATGAATCTGACATGGAGTGCACTGATGCCCAGCCACTGATAGATGATTCTGCTGGTACATTCATTCAGAGCACTACATTGTCCTCGCAGTGTACAGAGCCAGATTCTGACCCTGATGAGACTCAGGTGCCCCTTCCCGCACACTATACCACCATACATGGTGACACAGAGGAAGGTGCACATGACATAGAAGAGGAGGTGATGGATGACCCAGTTGTTGACCCAGATTGGCATCCATTGGGGGAAGAGGGTGCTGCATCCAATAGCTCAGATGAGGAGGAGCATCCACAGCAGACATCGACATCGCAACAGCTGTTATCTGGCAGGCCCGGAGCACTCCAAAGACAGGTTCCAAAAATCAAAAGAGTTGCTGGACAGCTTGTATAGAGGGTCAAAATATCACTGCATGCTAGGCCGCAAAATGTCTGCCAGAGTAGGAAGAGTGCAGTGTGGCACTTTTTTGAACAAAATCCTCATGATCAGGCCAAGGTTATCTGTAAGAAGTGCGCAAAGACCTTTAGCCGAGGGAAAAATCTGAAAAATTTGAATACCAGTTGCATGCTTAGACATTTAACCAGCATGCACTTGCAAGCGTGGACACAACACCAAACCTCAAGTACCACATGTGCAACTGATCACAAAGAAGGTAGTCAGCAACGCTACATTGTTTCCCCCACTGTAAGCCCACCGGTTAGCACAGCAGCAAATGTTGAGGTGTCGTTGCAAGGCCACAGCAGTCAGGGAATCCCACTGTTATATCAATGAA
This sequence comes from Dendrobates tinctorius, assembly GCF_039654945.1. NCBI lineage: Eukaryota > Metazoa > Chordata > Amphibia > Anura > Dendrobatidae > Dendrobates > Dendrobates tinctorius. The sequence goes on along the minus strand of NW_027361669.1, from coordinate 1,650,389 downwards.
AGACTGAATCTAGGCCATCAGAAAGAACACCAACTCCATCACCATCATCAACCCTCTCTCAGTCCGCCCTGTCCACCACTACTTCCACCATATGCAGCTCTCAAGTCCAGCTCACCCTCCCAGATACTATGAGTAGGTCAAGAAAGTACTCAGTCTCTCATCCGCGTACACTGGGTTTGAACGCTCACATTGCCAAACTAATCTCGTTAGAGATGATGCCCTATCGGTTGGTGGAAAGCGCAGCTTTCCGCGAACTTATGGCCTATGCAGTACCATGCTATGACCTACCCAGTCGCCACTTCTTCTCTCGCAAAGCCATCCCAGCCCTCCACCATCATGTGAAAGACCACATTGTCCATGCACTCAAGCAGTCAGTGAGTGGAAAGCTGCACCTCACAACTGATGCATGGTCCAGTCGGCATGGTCAGGGCCGTTACGTGTCCATCACTGCGCACTGGGTTAATGTGGTGGATGCAGGGTCCACAGGGGACAGCGGTGGTGGGACAGTGCTGCCTAGCCCACGGTATAGGAAACAGTTGGCTGTAGGCGTTCGACCCTCCTCCTCCTCCAGAAGCGAAAGCTCGGCCACAGAGCGCAGTCGTACGAACACTCCATCTGCAGCTGCCACTGTTGCACACGAGGTGTCCCCCTATCAAGCAGCTAGTGGAAAGCGTCAGCAGGCTGTGTTGCAGATGATGTGTTTCAGCGACAGACACACCGCAGAGGTGCTGGCCGAGTACTTTCAGTGACAAACTGAGTCATGGCTGGGCAGTGTACATCTTGAGGCAGGCTAGGTAGTTAGTGATAACGGCCGTAATTTTGTGGCAGCCATAGCCCTTTCAAAACTCAGCCACATACCTTGCTTGACTCACACCTTGAACCTGGTGGTGCAGTGCTTCCTCAATAATTATCTGGAGTTAACAGCCCTGCTCCAGAAGGTGCGAAGACTGTGCGCGCACATCCGCCGGTCGCCTGTACACTCCATTCGTATGCAGAAGCTGCAGCGATTGCTTCACCTTTCCAACCACCGCCTCATTATCGACATTGCAACAAGGTGGAACTCCACCCTGCACATGGTTGAGCGGCTGTGCGAGCAGAGGCAGGCATAATGCATTTGTGGGAGGATACACGGCCAGGCACTTTGAGAGCAGACATGGAGTTGACAGGTGTGCAGTGGTCGAAGCTGAAAGACCTCTGTAAAGTCCTTCAGTGTTTTGAGGAATGCACACGGCTGGTAAGCGCAGACGACGCCATCCTAAGCATGAGCATCCCACTTATGCGTCTGCTCATGCAAACTTTGACACACCTTAAGACGCAGGCGTCTGCAGCCAATGTTGACGAGGAGGAAGAGGTGGAGGGAATCCTTGATGACATTCAGCCATTGTCTGCTCAGGGACCTCTCCTGGACGAGGTGGAGGAAGAAGAGGAGGAGGAGGATGATGATGGGGATGATTACTTAGGGGAGGAGGATGCATGTCGTGGGGCAAGTGAAAATGTTGGCGTGGCAAGGTCTGGTACAGGGTTTGTGCATGACTGGAGGGATGTGGATTTGCCAGAAAGTGCTCCTCCACCCAGCACTCGCAGTGCATCATTGACACCGGGAACATTGGCCCACATGTCAGATTATGCCTTGCAGATCCTAAAAAGGGACCCACGCAGTGCCAAAATGATGAACGATGACGACTACTGGTTGGCCAGCATCCTGGATCCACGCTATAAGGGAAAATTACAAAACATCATGCCACAGGAGAACCTTGACCTAATATTGGCTACTAAACAAGCAACTCTGGTTAACCGGTTGGTTGAGGGATTCCCAGCACACAGCAGCGGTGATGGTTCTCACACGAGCCGTACAGGCCGGGGGCAGCTTGGCAGAGGTGTTCGTGGTGCACACAGCAGAAGTGGCGTTGGAGACAGGGGTTTCATGACAATGTTGTGGACTGATTTTTCACGGACCGCTCACACAACTGTTAATACAGCATCGATGGAAAGTGACAGGAGACAGCAGTTGTCAACTATGGTTAACAACTACTTTTCCTCCCATATCGATGTTCTCCCGCACAGGTCATTCGCCTTTGACTATTGGGCCGCTAAACTGGACACCTGGCCTGAATTGGCACAATATGCCTTACAAGAGCTCGCTTGCCCAGCTGCAAGTGTGCTATCGGAAAGAGTCTTCAGTGCAGCTGGATCAATCCTGACAGAAAAAAGGACCCGTCTGTCAACCCAAAATGTGGATGATCTAACCTTCATTAAAATGAACCATGCATGGGTTTCCAAGGATTTTGTCCCACCTTCCGTTGATGACACATAGGTTGCCAGAAAAATTGCTTGCTTTGGTCCTCCTCCTATTCCGCGAACTTGACCTATTTCGCCTTTTGCAGCAGCTGAATGACCCACATCTACATATGCCACTTTGTAAACCTCCCTAAGTGGGTGCCCCCCCCATGGCCGGGGTCACCACCTAGCGCACAAAACCGTGCGAGTGCCGTTGCCCTGGACAGGTGGGTAGGCCGTCTCTTGAGCGCGGGCACTGGCATATTGTCCCTCATAGTGCAATCAAGTGTTTCTGACAGTGGTGGTGCACACCCGCCGTCAGACACACCGCCGTACTATGAGGGGCCCAGTGCCAGTATCGACGCCCACGAGTGTGCCCCCCTTGCTTGGGCAGGGCCCCAGCATTTGCAGTGTTTACCTCTCCCTGCTCCTCCGCTGTGTATTCTGTGCTGTCAAATCCTTCACTGGGACTGCCACTACAAATTGATTGAACTGAAAGATGATGGTTAAGATGTAGCTATGCCCTGTCCTGCTGGCCGGGCTCTAGCTCCAGATGATCAGTGGCTTCCATTTCTTATGGACGTCGACTCACAATTACATGCAGTGGTGGTTTATCATCAGCTTTCACAGTTTTCCTACTTACAAACGTGTGACATTCCGGCGCACATTTCAAAATGTGCCCTCTCATGCCAATCAAATAGAATCGCCTACGGCCTGTGGCTTCTGTCTTTTGCACTCCAAAGTTACGTGACAGATCATGATAGCCAGTGAGCACCATGTTTACATCGCTCCCTGTGATAAAAATTGGATTGAGATGAGTAACAGTGATGGAATCAACGGAAGTGCGATACAGCAAGACTTTATTCACAAAAAAATGTTTTCACTGTCTCAACACACAAATTAATTGAGGGTCAGCATCGCCTATGAGAATTGTGACTGAAGTTTTTCCCATGAATAATAATTCCTAGATTTCTGCAATCAATAGCCTTTATGTCACTAATTGTATGCATCTCATTTCCTATTGCGGACAGGCTGGACTGTGTATTACTGAGACAGAAATATATATGAAGATTTAAAAATAACACCAAAAGTATATAGTTGTGTACGCCTCAAATGCATTTCCTTTTTTCCACTTTTTAGATTGCTGTGTAATCCATACTGAGAACACGGAGAATTTACATGTTTAAACTATGCTATATATACCTGCTATCCAGTGATAAAGTACCCTTTCTCAACTTTGCACAATCTGGTCAAATCCATACTGGGCCTGAGAACATCTGAGTCTGCCTCCTGATCTATAGACATATATTTTTAATGTGTAAACTAGGCTACATATATGAAACTGTACCCTTTATCAACTTTCTACAATATTGTTGAATCCATACTGGGCCTGAGAACGGCTGCCGAGCTGTTAAGCAAACTACAGCACCTGTGTTTTGGACCCGCAATTTTTTCAGGAATGACGGTTAGGCCTAACTCCGGAATTGCGGTTGACCTAAACTTACTGGGAAATCAACGTTCGCGGGGAATAATCTGAATCCCAGATCCCCATCACTAACGGAGTTCAGCAGGTTATCTGCACCTGTAAGCGACAAAAGCTGGTCCTTTCAGTGTAGCGTGCATGCAGCCCCGGACATGTACTGGAATGCTAGACCTGTTATTGCTCGATCTCACGTGCCACAGCCTCGTACCGTGGGGCCATGCCAGAGTCTCGGTCGTTAACAGAAGAATAAAGCTGAGAAATCACTAGCACAACTACAAATGGACATACCACACCACACACAGAATCAACAAAGCTTGCAATCTGTCCATCTTGTCTATAGCTTGTATGGTAGTGGTTTCCCGGGTGCAGTCCAATTAAGCCACAGGCTCCACTCCTGGTGGTGCCCTTTTGGACATTCCTTTAAGGTTCAGCTTTGCAATCATACTGCCCCCGGAAACCAAAAACTTTGCCTTCAGGGACGCTGTTTGGAGGTTCGTGGGAATAACGCCGCCCGATCAGCAGTCGGCATATGGGTCGCCCTCCCAGGGCTGTGGGGTACTCGGTACCGGGCCTGTGTCATTGGGATGTGTCACAGCAGCGGTGACCCGGACAGTGGCCCTGGGCGCCCATGTAAATGGCGTGGTATAATGGTAAAGAGTTTATATAGATAGTTTGACACCACCTGTGGTGTTTGGCAACATAGATGTTAGGCCGACGCTGCATGCAGATCCTCTGGGACTGATGGTGTTGTGCAGCAAAGATGGTGAAGCTCCCCACAGGTGGAGCTGGAGTCCCAGGGAAGTGTAGATGTAGTGATGGGGGAAAGGCACAGGCGGTGTAGGTGCTGGTACCCAGATGTAGCGGTGCTGGATTAACTGTAGGACACCAGAGCATGCAGTTCCAAAGCTTTACTCACAGTCTGCAGGTTACACAGATGCCTGCCTCCGTGCTGTGTCCTCTGGGTCAGGACCTCTGCCAACCTCCGGGACAAGAATGGAAAGCTCCCTTCCAACACTCCGCCAACATGTACCTTCCTGAACGTCTCCTTTCTAGCGCTTGTGGGGGAAGCACTCACAGGACCGTGGTTCACTGAAACGCCTCCTGTCTAACAGATGTTCCTCAGACTTTACTTGAATGGCAGACAGCTGTAGCCTTTTCCTTCTGCCTCGCACATGTCAATGCTGGGGCCTCCGAGCCTTAGTTGGGTACAGAGCATTTATAGCTGCTACTTCCCCCGGTTTCTGCTGCAGGAACGTCAGTGTCCCTACAAACTCAGAGACCGGAATCCGGACCATGCGCTCCAGCTAGGAGTGAGCCTTAACTCTGCTCATCCTCCAGCTCACGTCCATACACTTCCCCTTCCCTGCACAGAGTGCCCAAACTTACCTCCTTCCGACCACAGAGAGCAGCTCCTCAGCAGTCAGGTTCAGAGGTCTCCCTGCTGGCCTGGAGCGGTAAATGTGTTGTGTGTTGGTTTCACTGCTAGCGAGATCCTTCGTTGCTCCCAAGCTTGACAACACACTCCCTAGAAGGAAGGTAATGCCACAGTGGCGACCGTACTCTTGAGGACGCCACAAGTGCACTGAGGCCCAGCCACTGCTGGATGATGCTGCTGGTACATTGACCCAGACCACTACATTCCCCTCGCACTCTACACTGCCAGAATCTGACCCAGAGGAAACTCAGGTTCCCCTTCCCACATACTATACCACTTTACACGGTGACAAAGAGGAAGGTGCAGATGAAAGTGCAGGTTCCTTGAGCAGGTGGGGGGGCATATTCATGGGCGATGGCACTGGTACAGGGCACCGCATAGTACGCAAAAGTGTCTCTGCCGGTGGGAGGGCCTAAACAGCCAAGTGCAGTGAGATGGAAGATGGGGACGACAAGGAGTTCAGAGTAGTGCAGGGATTCCCTAGCAAGGAGACTTATGTAATTGTTTTCAATGTTGGGACAGCAATTTTTGGGGAGCACTATACTCTGGTGAATAATATATGGGGCCCACCATACACTGGAGCATTCCAAAGGTGCACATCAGACACTGGAGCAGCATTTACAGGGCCCATTATACACTAGAGCAGTAGAAATGGGGCCCATTATATATGGAGCATTATTTGGGCCCATAAGACAGTGGAGCTTCATCCATTGGAACCAACATATACTGTAGCATTATGTGGAACTCATCATATACGGTTTGAAACATTATATGGGAATAATGATTCCGTATGGAGAAATATATGGGCCTCATTACTCTGCATAGCGCACTAAGCGCTGGCCATAATACTGTATGGAGTTATATACTGCCCGTTTTTGGAGGTATTGGAGAATTTAAAATGGATATCAGTCATGAGATGTAAGAAGTGAAGTATTTTTCATTGTACTATACTGCTATTTCTCTGCCGTATCAGAGCATCATGAGTTGTGGTATGTGTTAAAGGGGCGCTCTTTGGCCCTTGGCCCACGAAAACCTGGAGCCAGCCCTCCCCCGCCACAACTGTAGCCAAATAACCCCCATTTTTCAGTGCGTAACTAGTATTATGAAGTTAATTAAGGTTGACAAGCTTCAGTAACAAGAATTTATGCTTTTGGCATTCAAATGGGCACTGTTGGTGTGTTTCCTGTCCTCCTCTCACTACCGACTTTAATTCTCCATTGACTTACATTGGGTTTCGTGACGACCCCGACTTTTCCCTATAGTCGGCCGATTTTGCTCGACCCGACTTTTGGAAAAGTCGGGTTTCATGAAACGAAACTCGACCCTAAAAAAACAAAAGTCTCTCAACACTAGTGACAAGGAGTCAGATGGGATAGAAAACGCCCATGCTTGGTGGTCCCCCTGGAGGAGCAAGATTACTATCCATACACATTGCTCAACTGAACCTGAGGAAGCAGGATGTAGCCTGAAGTATAGCTTGCAGGCCTCCCTAAACACAGCAAACTTGTCACGCCCCCCAGAGAACCTGTCAGGCCGAGCAATCTTGGGCTCTACTACTGTTTGCCTGAGAGATGTGAATCCCACACCAGATGTATTAGGGTTCTGTAAAGCAGTCGTGCGTAAATCCAGCACCTCCAGACTGAGCTGCTGCAGTTGCCCTGCAAGAGCAGTGATTGGATCCATAATGGATGAGAAAAAATTATTATGGTCAGAGCTAATGACACGACACAGCTGTTGGGTGACCCTTCCCTGATCCTACCACTAGGGGGTGCCCTAGCTTGCCCTATTCACCGGGATACTTCTGAAGGTGTCTTATCTAATGAGTTAGCCCTTCATTTGTTCTCTTCCCCCACTCAGGGAAGTGGGGCGCTATTGTACGCCACAGTACACCAACTTGACAAGGCTACACAAACAAGGGTTAACAGAAAACTCCAGGCATACAAAATATTCACTCACATATAACAGAGGAATGCACTGGGGAGTGTAATATGGAGAATAAACAAAAGAAGAAAAGGGAGAGGAAATTTCTCACTTTCAAACCATGCAGCAGTCATAGATAACTCATCCAACACTCTTTCTCATATGAACACCACCAGGGCCGTGGGGTACTCGGTACCGGGCCGGTGTCAGCGGGATGTGTCACAGCAGCGGGGACCTGGTCCATGGCCCTGGGCGCCCAAGTAATGGGGGAATGGAAATGGTGGAATAGTTCGTGAATGTGGTGTTCGGCAAGTGAGATGTTAAGCCGATGCTGCATGCAGATCCTCTGGGACTGGTGGTGTGTTGCAGCCAAGATGGTGAAGCTCCCCACGGGTGAAGCTGTAGCCCCAGGGCAGTGTAGATGTAGAGTTGGAGGAGAGGCACAAGCAGTGTAGAAGCCAGTACCCAAAGGTAGCAGTGTTGGGTGTGTTGGTGCAAGAATCAATGGAGGACACCAGGGCTTGTAGTTCCAAAGCTTTACTCACAGTCTGTAGTACACACAGGTGCCTGCCTCCGTACCGTGTCCTCCGGGTCAGAAGCTCAATCAACCTCCAGATCAGATGGAATGCTCCCTTCCAACGCTCCACCAACATGTACCTTTCTGAACGTCTCCTCTTATAGCGCCTTTAAGTGTGAAGTACTCCTAGTACTGAGTTACACTGGAGTGCCTCCTGACTGATGTTCCCAAGAGCTCTACTTGTACGGCAGACAGCAGTAGCCTGCTTCGGGGACTCCTTGCTCCTGAGTCCCGGCTCACTATCCAAGTTGCTGTTGTGCCCCCAAGTCTTAGATGGGAGTAGTGCATTTACAGCCCACTACTCCACCGGTGTCTGCTGCAGGACCATTAGCATCCATACAACCTCGGGGACCGGGCCCCGGCCTTGCGCTTAGAACTTCTAGGCAGGGTTCTCTCCTAACCCACGTCCTCTCTGTTCCCTTTTACTCCTTCGTTCCGTACTAATCTCTCTCTCTTATGGAAGATCAGGTTTCAGTTCAATGTCTTTCTCCTTCTTTCCTTTCCCGTGCCAGCAGACCCAGGTCACTGAGGTCTGCTGCAACACCTCCTTCCTCCATCCCTCTCTCAGGGATCTTCTTTCCTCACTCCTCTCTGAGTGGCTTCCTCTCCCAGACTGACCTGTAATTCTAAACCTCCCCTCTCTTTTATGTATTCTCGCTCCACCCGCCTCCCAGCACGTTTCGTGTTCCAAGCAGGGAGCCACCAAAGGTGCTCTGCTATACTCCAAGCAGGGAGCCGCAATGTGGCTTTGCTGAACTACTCTGTTGTGTTGGGTGCGAGTGATGGAGCGTGGTCAGGAGCCTCCAACTTACCTGGATGGTGGGGCACCACACCTCAGGAGGAGGTGCAGTACCTCTGTGGCGACTGAGCCTCAGGGGCGCCACACTAGCTCTGACGGGGATTTGCATCAGAGCCCAGATTATAAAGGGTAAGGGAGTGGCTAACTGAGCTCAGCTGCTAGCGAGTTTTCCAACATGACAGATTAACCCCTCTTCTGCAAAAAGGAATAAACACCATTTAAAATGAAAGAAAAGTCCTTCTTCTCAGCTTCAGAGTAGGAGCTATCAGACGCTGCGGTCTTCTGGCTCCTCAATGTCACAGTAACCAGGTGACACATGGATTCCTAAGTTTCTGCAATGCCTGCACATGAGGAAAGAAACATAGGGAATCAGAAAAACTATACTACATTTCTAATTGAAGGTATTTGCTAATATTATTATTATTACACCTACTATACATTGGGATAGGATCTTGGAGATAGGAATACCCCTTTACGTTCTAGCCAGGACAAATACTGGGAATGATAATATTTTACTATGGTACAATTATTTTACACATCAAAATTCAGAACTCACCTCTTCTTAAAAATAATAGCTGTTTCCCTTGTGTTCAACCTTATTCCAAAATTTGCTGTGCTCCCACTTACTATGATTTAAACAGCTCACTCACAATGCTTGGATTGGCAGCTACATGACTATTTCCAACCACCCTATGTGCAAAGAAATTTCTGGCTGCACATGGGCTGTTCCAACCTCCCAGCCGCCTCCTCCATACCGTTCCATGCGAACAGAGATAAAAATACAAAATCCACACTAATGGTCCAAATACCCAATTATTTGTTTTTTCCAGATCTAGTTCTCTAATAGGCTGTGGCAAATAATGACAAAAATGCTAATCTGTTATTTGTTATGGAGAAGACGTTTTGGGGATTATTATCACTCTGAGTGCCAGATGATGGTTGTCGTTCGCTCACAAGTAATGAATGCCTAATGGAAAAAGCCAGTTTAATAAATAGGCTAAAGGTTCATAACACTCCAGCTATAAAACATGTGCATGTTTACATCCATGTGAGGTGAGGTTTTTGGTTGTTTTATTTTTTAAAAATTATAATGTAAAAAGAAGTGATGCAATTTTTTTTTTACCTTTTCAAACCTTACTGGGGTTTTTACAGTTTTAGGATAATAGTGTCTATTTATTATGTAAATGAAAAAATCTACAACTTTTTAAATATATGTAATGTTTCATTTCCTCATATTCGCAAGATATCAATTTGCTGTGAGTGAATGGTAAAGTTTCCAAGCAAAGCCAGTAAATGAGTGGGGCCACGCTGCATGTCCCTCCCTGCACAGCTTGGCCAGCAGTAGCATCTTTGCAAAGAGGAAAAACAGGGAAGGAGAGCCTGCACTGCATGCCTCTCAATCTCAGAATTAATTAAAGCTATAGAGCAAGTGTGGGAAACCTCAGGCCCGCAGGCCATGAACATCTTACAATGACTTTTTTCCTATCCCAGGGCAGATTCCCGGGCCGGCAGCTGCGTTTTGCCAGCTGCCGGCCCTTTAATTTCTTCCTGCTCTGCTAACACGCTCACTCAGCTTTCACCATTGAATTCTGCATGCACATGCAATGAAAGATTATGTCTGGACATTAGCCAGTGACAGTGTCTAAGGCTGTGTGCACACGCTGCGGATTAGGTGCGGATTCATCCGCGCGGATTTTGTAAAATCCGCAGGTAAAACCGCAGGTCAAAATACCTGCGGTTTTACCTGCGGATTGCTCTGCGGTTTTGCCCTGCGGTTTTTCATCTCCTCAATGGAGGAGATGGCAAACCGCAGGGGAATCCGCATGTCAATTCTTTCTGCGGATTGAAAACCGCAGATAATCCGCGCGGAAAATTCCGCACCGTCTGCACTGCGGTTTTTGATTCCCATAGGGAATCATTGTACTGTACACCGCAGCAGAAACTGCTGCGGGTCCGCAGCGGCCAAAACCGCTGCGGAACCGCAGCAAAATCCGCAGCGTGTGCACACAGCCTAAACGTTCTCTATGAGAGTAGATAGCATGCAATGCGCTTCTGTCCCACTTAAGGCAGCAGCCTATGCATTTCCTGTTATGTCTATACCGCAGCCCGAGATCTCCTGTGATGTTTATACCACAGCCCCATGTCTCCTGTGATGTCCACACAGCTACCCCATGTGACATCTATACAGCAGCCACGTGTCTCATGTGACGACTATACTGCAGCCGCAAGTCTCCTGTGACATCTATACCATTGCCCCATGTCTTCTGTGACTTCTATACCGCAGACACAGCATCTCCTGTGATGTCTATACCCGCAGCCCCATGTCTCATGTAATGATTATACTGCAGCCGCATGTCTCCTGTGAGATCTATACCATTGCTCCATGTCTTCTGTGACTTCTATACCGCAGACCCAGCGTCTCCTGTGATGTCTATACCCGCAGCCCCATGTCTCTGATTATGTCTATGACGCAGCCCCATGTCTCCTGTTATGTCTATACCACAATCCCGCGTCTCTAGTGATGTCTATATTGCAGCCCCATGTCTCCTGTGATTTTCACACCGCAGGCCCAGCATCTCCTGTGATGTCAATACCGCAGCCACATGTCTATTGTGATATTTTTTCTCCAGTCGCAAGTCTTCTGTGACGTCTCCTCTGATGTATATACCGTAGCCCTAGCATCTCCTGTGATGTGAATACTGCAGCCTCATGTCTCTTGTGATGTATATATCACAGCCCTAGCAACTTTTGCGATGACTATACATCAGCCCCATATCTCCTGTTACGTATATACTCCAGCCCCAGTGTATGCTATGTAATGTATATACTCCAGCCTCAGTGTATCCTATGAGGTGTATATACTCCAGCCCCAGGGTATCCTATATGATGTATATACTTCAGCCCCAGTGTATCTTATGTGATGTATATACTCCAGCCCCAGGGTATCCTATATGATGTATATACTTCAGCCCTAGTGTATCTTATGTGATGTATGTACTCCAGCCCCAAGGTATCCTATATGATGTATATACTCCAGCCCCAGCGTCTCCTATGTGATGTATACACAGCAGTCTCTGCGTCTCCTTTTTGATATATACAGCAGTTTCTGTGTCTCCTATGGGATGTTTTACAGCTGTATCAGCGTCCCCTATGTCATGCACTGCTTGAGTTCTAAAAATGTAATGTGAGCAGCAATGAATTCCCCATTGTGAGGAGACCTGCAGTGTAATATACATCTGTGTTTGGTAAAACTTAGTGCTTCGGGATCTTTTAAAAATTTGTCATTGCAAACGGTTGCCTGCGCTCCAGACCGACACAAATCTGGAATTAGGAGTAGCAACATCATCACTACCATCTAATATCACAGCCGCACCAAAGAGAAGCAGCTCCAGCCATCACATTAGGAGTGAGTTAATTAAAGGGAACCTGTCATGTCCTTTTCGTGTTTTAAACTGCTCCCAGTGTGTTGTTGGTGTTGCAATGTGCATCACTAACATTGTTTTCTGAAATAAAAGCTCCCAGTATATATGCGTAAAAACATTTTATATCATAAGTAGTTTGCATTACATGTCTTTCATTTCAGTCATAAGGGTGGCACTTTTTACCTCTTCAGTCACAGTTAGTCATGGCGCTGTTAGTGACAATACACATATCCAAATGGCGCTTTGCAGAAAGTAAGGTTCCCCACCCCTGCTCTAGAGGATGGACCTCCATGGAACAAATAATGATAACATAACCTACTAATTTGCCTTCAATTTATGAGACAGAGAAACCATTTTTAAGACCACAGAATTTTTTTAGTTTTTTTCCACATGATGTTGTATCAGACAAACTTTTATATTTTTATGGTTGCGTAAGCACTTCAAAACTTGCTTATTGACAGACGATAATGAGGAATCGGAAAAAGGTTGTATGTTACGACTTTGGAAAAAAAATTGTGATGTTTTGTAAATATTTGATATAATTATATACATTATACACTGCTCAAAAAAATAAAGGGAACATTTAAACAACCTAATATAACTCCAAGTAGATCAAACTTCTGTGAAATCAAACTGTCCGCTTAGGAAGCAACACTGATTGACAATCAATTTCACATGTTGTTGTGCAAATAAAATAGACAACAGATGGAAATTATTGGTAATTATCAAGACACACTCAATAAAGGAGTTGGGCTGTGAGCACAACCCCCATCTGTGGACATTGGGCACTCAGACCATCCTCATGGAGTCGGTTTCTAACCATTTGTGCAGACACATGCACATTTGTGGCCTGCCGGAGGTCATTTTGCAGGGCTCTGGCAGTGCTCCTCCTTGTCCTCCTTGCACAAAGCTGAGGTAGCGGTCCTGCTGCTAGGTTGTTGCCCTCCTACGGCCCTCTCCATGTCTCCTTGTGTACTGGCCTGTCGCCTGGTAGCTCCTCTAGCCTCTGGACACTACGCTGACAGACACAGCAAACCTTTTTGCCACAGCTCGCATTGATGTGCCATCCTGGATGAGCTGCACTACCTGAACCACTTGTGTGGGCTGTAGAGTCCGTTTCATGCTAAGATGAGTGTGAAAGCACAACCAACATTCAAAAGCGACCAAAACATCAGCCAGAAAGCATTGGTACTGGGATGTGGTCTGTGGTCCCCACCTACAGAACCACTCCTTTATTGAGGGTATCTTGATAATTGCCAATAATTTCCATCTGTTGTCTATTCCATTTGCACAACAGCATGTGAAATTGATTGTCAATCAGTGTTGCTTCCTAAGTACACAGTTTGATTTCACAGAAGTTTGATATACTTGGAGTTATATTCTGTTGTTTAAGTGTTCCCTTTATTTTTTTGAGCAGTGTATATAAATAAAATCCTGCACTCTTGGAATATTCACTCCATAACAATAACTTTTTCACAGAGGACCCATAGTTTCTATTAGATAGGGTGGGTTTTGTAAGAGAATGCACTGCACTGAACAAATAGAAAAACTGTTTCAAAGAGACATTGGATGTGAAATGTAGCTAATACAATGTTACATGTAGAGTAAGGACAAATGAGAAACAATGACAACACAACACAAGGTTTTGATTTGCAATTCTTAATTATTTATACTACATTTTTATATTTAATAATTCATTTATTCACATGTATAACAAGGACATTTTACACAACACCTCAATGCAGCACATGCCATTATAATACTGATTACTTACAGTCATAATATACTTTGCATGTGCATTATATCATATTGTGCATATCTTATTTCCACAAACACAGCGTAGTTTGGTTACCTCACAATATGGACAATTTGATCTGGTTTTTGTGCAGACGGCAGCTATAAACGATCTGCTATTGGTCCTTTCTTCTCTATCCTCTTCTCCTTCCCTCCAAAGAAATATTGTAAAAGAGTAATTAAACTTTATTTTTTCACTATTGTGTCCAGCAAGATTGTAATTGACTTTATTGGGAACTTTGGCTGCTTTGCTGCTAAATGTCAAAGTGATCGCCAAAAGCATGAGCTTTTTAGGCTTTGTTTGCTGTTGTGAAACATTTACCCCTGTCTAAAGGATAAATAACTGCTGTTTTTCATTCATTCTTATTATTCTTATGAGCAGTAGTAGTAGTTTATCAATTTCTATAATGGCAGCATTTCCTAGAGATCTCTAGTGAGGTACACGTTACAACAAATTGATCCATGGAGTAAAACTGTATAAAAGTTAAAACAAGAATACAATATGAGGGAACAAACAGCATAGAGATATACATGAGATGACATGTAAAGAATATCTATTGTATAGTAAAATTAGCAATTTTCTATTTAGGGTATATATTGTTACTGTCACGGGGATACTGCAACAGATAAGGGCCAGAAGATCAAGACATCTGGTTACACAAACTCTTGCACTGATTAGAACTGCTTCACCATCCTATTAAACAACGAAGGTTTTCCTTGCTCTGTCATTGCAAGGGTTAATTAGTTCATTTGATCTCCTGGAGCTCTCCATCCTGAATTGCCTCAGCTGTTCTGAGTTGGCCACTCCCCTCTAGTATATATGCTCGCCAATTGCACTTGGGGTTGCCAGTGATAATTTTTTCACTTCTTAGTTTGGAGTTGAAGGAGAAGTTCAATGGTTGGAGAAGATGGTTAGAAGGTTTTTCAGGAGAACACGGAGTTGGTTTGCATGTTTCTCCTTATCCTCTCCCATTTGGTTTCTCCTTCCTATTCTTCTCCTGTTTCCCAGTGTGTTGTTTTGTGAGTGCATTTGTATGATTGTTGTCTTATTTTATCCGTTTGTTTACCCGTCTTTCTGATTAGTCTTTTCCTATGCACTTCAGACCCACACCTCCCTGGGTGGGGGAGTGAACAGGTAAGGTTTAAGATAGGAGCATAGTAAAGTAAGAGATCCCAGCATCTCCCCAATCCAGGGTAATCTAGGGGACAGGATAAGCCTAAGGTTCCTCTAGTTCAAGAGATCAGGTAGGTGTTCACAGTTCCTTGTCATTACGTGACAGTTACTCACCGGTGTTAAATGGTATTGCATTAAATGGTGATGTTAAAGTTGTTGAGATGTTTGCATCTATTTTTAAGAAATTAATGGGTATTGGGATCCATTTACATGAACTGACCAGTGGTACTAAAAATCCACTGATTACTAAATCTCTACCAATCGACAGTTGTTTAATAGCCGGTTTACACAGATAGATCAAATTAAATGATCTACAGTGTAGGAAATAAGTATTTGATCCATTGCTGATTTTGCAAGTTTGCCCACTGACAAAGACATGAACGGTCTATAATTTTAAGAGAAGGTTAATTTTAACACTAAGAGATGGAATATCAAAAATAAAATCCAGAAAATCACATTATATAAATGTATTTGCATTTTGCAGTGAGAAATAAGTATTTGATCCCTTTTAAAGATTTAATACTTGGTGGCTAAACCCTTGTAGGCAAGCAGAGCAGTCAGACTTTTTTGTAGTTGATGATGAGGTTTGCGCACATGTCAGGAGGAATTTTGGTTCACTCCTCTTTGCAGATCATCTCTAAATCATTAAGATTTTGAGGCTGTTGCTTGGCCACTCAGAGCTTCAACTCCCTCCATAAGTTTACTATGGGATTAAGGTTTGGAGACTGGATTAGGCCACTCCATGACTTTAATGTGCTTCTTTTTGAGCCACTCCTTTGTTGCCTTGGCTGTATTTTTTTGCCTAGCCTCAACCCATTTTTAATGTCCTGGCGGAGGGAAGGAGATTGTCACTCAGGATTTTATGGTACATGGCTCCATCCATTCTCTCATTGATGCAGTGAAGTAGTCCTGTGCCCTTAGCAGAGAAACACCCCCAAAACACAATGTTTCCATCTCCATGCTTGACAGTGGGGACAGTGTTCTTTGGGTCATAGGCAGCATTTCTCTTCCTCCTAACATGGAGAGTTGAGTTAATGTCAAAGACCTCAATTTTTGTATCATCTGACCACAGCACCTTCTCCCAATCACTCACAGAATCATCCAGGTGTTCATTGGCAAATTTCAGACAGGTCTGCACATGTGCGTTCTTGCGCAGGGGGACCTTGCGGGCACTACAGAATTTTAAACCTTTATGGAGTAATGTGTTACCAATGTTTTTTTTTGTGACTGTGGTCCCAGCTGCCTTGCGATCATTAACAAGTTCCCCCGTATAGTTTTAGGCTGATCTCCCACTTTCCTCATGATCAAGGAAACTCCACAAGGTTTGATTTTGCATGGTGCCCCAAATCGATGTTGATTGACAGTCATTTTGTATTTCTTCCATTTTCTTACTATTGCACCAACAGTTGTCTCCTTCTCACTCAGCGTCTTACGTATGGTTTTGTAGCCCATTCCAACTTTGTGCAGGTGAATGATCTTGTCCTTGACATCCTTAGAAAGCTCTTTGGTCTTTCCCATGTTGTAGAGGTTAGAGTCTGACTGATTAATTGAGTCTGACGACAGGAGTCTTTTATAAAGGTGACTATATAAGACAGCTGTCTTTAATGCAGGTAACGAGTTTATTAGGAGCATCTAACTGGTCTGTAGGAGCCACAACTCTTAATGGCCGATAGGGGATCAAATATATACTTATTCCTCACTGCAAAATGCAAACAAATTTATATAATTTATACAATGTGATTTTCTGGATTTTATTTTCGATATTCTATCTATCAGTGTTAAAATTAACCTACCCATAAAATTATAGACTGTTCATTTCTTTGTCTGTGGGCAAATTTACAAAATCAGCAAGGGATCAAATAATTATTTCCTTCACTGTATAATACTGTAGATCACTCCATGAGCCTAGGAAGCAACACCGAGAATAATTGCATTTTGTTCTGTGCAAAAGGTAATTTCACCCGATAAACGAGTGATCTTGAGAACGCTTATTTAAGATTATGTTTGAGTGTAAATGCTGCTTTATGCATGATATCTGGAAAGTAGTCATTTTATTAATAATAATAAAAAAACACAAAAAATATATTTACACTATAGTGCAATTTCATAATCATTTTATAGTTATAGTTAGCTATATTCTAGGCAATAATGGTTGTTCTGCAATAGATGTGTCATGCCTTATACAATATGTGACTGCAACATTAGCACAAGCAACATTATCGAGATAAGCCTCCTAATTTCTGCCTTCCATAAAATTAATAATGTCATTGGATGCACATGACTTTCCTCATCCACTCTAATGAACTAATGCAGAAAAGATTTTAGACTAATTGCTTAGTTACAAATTACATGTTGTTTTTTATAAGAAACATTTTAAAGAGAATATTATTTCTACTTCCTATGTAGGTAACTATATACCTGCATTTCTATGATGTATAGTCTATAATTTAAATAGTGGTAGACCTATAGAAAGAAAGACATCAACCACACATCCAAAAATCATACATTGATCTAATGCCGCTTGGCAAAAATTTGCAATTTGAACATGAGGTTCATTGTTTAACATTCTGATCGGACTGTTTCACCTTGTTGCTGTGGTTTTTGCTTGTGAAGAGGTGTGACCCAGAGTCTTGGGTACTCAGCCGTGCGGCAGGTTGCCCACCCTGCTGGTGCAGTGTCGCTGTGGTGGTGGTTTGCGCACGGCCCCGCGGCTTTTAGGCTTGGCGCCTGAAAGATGGTGTTGTTACCTCATATCTGCCAAACCTGGAGACAGTTTCACTTTATACTAGGAACTAGTGATGAGCGAGTGTGCTCGTTACTCGAGTTTTCCGAGCATGCTCGGCTGTTCTCCAAGTATCTTGAGCGTGCTCGTAGATTATATTTGTGTCTCCGCAGCTGCACGATTTGCAGCTGCTAGACAACCTGAACACATGCAGGGATTGCCTGTTTGTTAGGGAATACCCACATCTATTCAGGCTGTCTAGCAGCCGCAAATCATGTAGCTGCGGAGACACAAACATAATCTACGAGCACGCCCAAGATACTTGGAGAACACCTGAGCATGCTCGGAAAACTCAAGTAACGAGCACACTCACTCATCACTACTAGGAACCTCATGCTCAGTTTTCTATTTTTTACGTAGCATCATTAGATCAATGTATGGTTTTTGGATGTGCACCATCTCTTTTTTTTCTAATTGAAATAGTACCTCTTCCCATTGATTGCTGCTCTACTGTTTCTGGAACGTCTGTTCTTTTTTCTTCCGTGCTCCTCAGTTCCAAAGTTATGATTCCCGAATGCAAATTTTCATTCAATCATCTGGGCATGTACCACAGAAGTTCCCTGTGGGGGAGGCTGCGTGATACCCTGTATAACAGAAGCTCTGGGATATACATCTACTTGTTTGAAGTGCTTGCATCTTTATTATCGGGAGTAATACACCGGAACGGAGGGGCAAGAACAAAAAAACTGTTCGGGAATCAGTTGAATTGGATGATGTACTCAGTTTAAATTTAAAAAATCCAGTGAAAGGTCCACTGTAAAGCTAATTTGCACATCAAAGGTTACAAACTATGCAATGACAGCATTACTTAGAACACGTATAATACACAGTAAGTGCACATCCCTTACTTCAGAGTTTAAGCTGTTTTTCACATTTAGTAGTATATGTTAAACCAAAGCCTTCTCTAACACTGGTATCTAGAATATAGTTAGGGTGAATGTGACTACTTTCTATGCAGTTCTATAAGACCATGGTGTGAATTAATTTCCCTTTTATTCTCTACTTTGGTCTTTTAATAGTATGAAATGTTTATAGCAATGACACACGTAGCATGTCACAGTAGTCACTGAGCGGTCTCTAGTCACTTGACACTGGTAATGGAAGGAACAGAATGGCTTTCTGGCCATAATGCGTCCGGGATCCACGCTTGCTTGTTCCATTTTTCTTAATGCCGACAAACCAGTTCAGCTCAGCGTATTTCTTCGACTTGTATGTATTGTAGCTGTTCTCCTCTACAGTCTCCAGAAACATGCATTCCTCATTCAGCGTCATCTTAAAAAAAATAATAATAACCTCAGTTTATTGCTTGTGGGAAAACTAAACTTTGGTGTTATATTTAGAGAATTTGGATGGGATTGCCGTGTTAGAGCTACATTCTGGCTAAGCAAATTATTGCTGTTGGTCAGGACTTGAAACCAAAGCTACCCTGGACTTCCTGCTGTGGCTCTGTCTGGGATTTATTTAAAATCTGCTCTTTTTGCATTTTTTACTCACTGTAGGCAGTGTTTTACCACTAATAGAACCACTTCTGACAGTTCTTGTGTTCTTTTCGCTGTCATATTTACATGCTCCAAGTGATGAATATAAAAAATAGGGGGAATTCTGCATAAATGGCAACATTTGACACAGTTCTTAAAATGACTTCAATGAAGTAAGCATTTAACTCTCTACACAATTCTAATATTGATAATTAGAATGGCCCTCCACGATGCCACGAATGCCCTGACGTGCATTTTGCTACTATGCTTTATCAAGGGGAGTTCAAAAGTAGCAAACTAAAGCATAGTAGCGAAACGCACGTCAGGGCATTCGTGGCATTGTGGATGGGCATTCTAATTATCATTATGGGTAAGCTATAAAATTCTATTGTCCTATGGTTGCTTTTATGGCTGGTATTTTGTGACCACTATGGTCTACACTATATGCACTTTAGTATCAGCCTGACAACTTAGGTCTTTTCCACTGTGGTATATATTAGCACATAGCTACCATATAGTCTGTTACCATTCCACTTTACCACTTAGTGTATTTGAATACTATCCTGTCTTTGATCATGTCCTCATTTTTATTTCATGTATTTGATATGTGATGCTTTTTAATAAATTAATAATAAAAATTATATATTTTTTATTCACATACTTTTGTTAGTTTTGTGTTAGGGTTTTGGGTACCCATAGTTTCAAGTGTACAATTCTAGTAAGCCTGAGTGCTGATGGTGCATTTTTGCAGCGTTTTTTCTGGAAATGGACCAAAAATGCTAAGGAATCCTTATGCCAGCTAATTCAAAGAAAATCGTGAAATGTGCACATGATCAGTTATTTTCCTTTGAGTATTTGCAGGGCTTTTTTCTGCAGCATGTCAATTCTTTGTACGGATTTTTAGCGTTTTTTACCCATTGACTTCAATTGAGTCAGTCAAATCCGCAGAAAAACGCAGGTTGAAAAATATTTGCTGTGGATTTGCTTAGTTCTTTGCTTGCAGTTTTACACACTTCCTATGGCATTTCCCATGCTGTCATCTGTGTGACAGCACGAGAAACACGAGAAACCATGCAGTGGTCCTGATCGGCAGTAACGTTACCACCGGTAAGATCGTTACCATTGGTAATATAGCTGTGGGGTCATGCCGTCAGATGTCAGTGTGACCCCACATATGGGACTTTGACCCGCGGTAAAAAGTTTACAGCAGGTCAGGGTCGTCAGCTGATGAGAGACTACTACTCCCATCTGACTACGTCTGTAACAGTGATAGCAGGCACCGCTGATTGGAGAAGTAGTCATCAGCCGTCACCTGTGCTCAAACTTAAAAAAAGAAAAAGAAAAGAAAGAAAACATTTAAAATAATTAAATACATATTCAAATAGAAATAAAGAACACATTATACTCACCTAACACTAAATCCCTGATGCCCTTGTCTCCTATAAAAATGTAAAATAAAAACATATACTCACCTTAAATGCACAATCCCTGATGCCCTTGTCTCCTGTAAACATTCAAAAATAATAAACAACATATACTCTCGTCTGCCGTAGTCCAAGTAATCCAGAGTGTCCCACGGCCATCTCACTTGTAGAATTGTCACTTCTAGAGATGTGACTGCTCTACCTGGCAGCCAGTGACATACTAACAGAAGCGTCATCGCTCCCACAGTTTATAGCACTGCGCTACTATTAGAGAGGTCATACGAGTTCATCAGCTGATGCTCTTCGATGATCTCACTTATGGCACCACTGCCGTGTGAGATCTTCGGGGCTTATCAGCTGAGGAACTCTGATGAACTTTCTCACCACAGCTCAGTGCTATACACTGCAGGAGCGATTACTTCCATCAGTGACGGCTCTCAAAGTCATCATTATTGTCGTGGGACATTATGGATTATTATCTTCTCGGTGGACAGGTCAAGAATATTGTTGTTTAATATTTTAATTCTGTTACATGATGCCATGGCTTCAGTGGATTGGGTAATGACGTGAGTATGGTTTAATTTAGATTCAATAAAGTAGTCAGTGTCATTATTTCAAATAAAGGACTTTATTCTGGGTGTGTGTTTTTTATAATATCACTATGGGGTTGGTAATGGGGACGTCTCATACACGCCTCTCCATTACTAAGCTCTGGGCCTGATGTCACCTTACAATACAAAGGTGACATCAACCCTCTGCATTATGTTACTAAAACTCGATTATCCTCGATAAAGTATATCAGGTAAGGGAACTCTCTCTGTTCTGTAGTATTGTATATTCAGAAATGTTGTTAAATCAGTTGGTCTTTGTTACTTGGTTATGTGTTCACATGTATAAGCTCCATCTTGTTGTGTGCTTTCACTGTTAATTGTAATAGTTACGTTATATTCTAAACTCAATACTTATACCAGTTATTTGAATTCTTGTAGTTTTACCACATATACTGTATTTCAATTCATATACATCAACCTGTAGACCAATAAACAAGTTAGACTACAGAGAACGGTCTGCTTATTTTGGAAGACAGAGAAGGTTTATGCTGTATGTCAGATTGCACACCGTGAGAACGTGTAAGAAGACAGAACAGAAAGTGTTTCTATGTTGAATTCTATACTCTCTATATACAAAAATGTTCTTGTGTTTTTTTGTGTCCTGCTATAGAAATGCATTTTTACTATAACAATTCCATCAGTGATGTTTTAATGATCACTTTTATAAATCTGTGTTTAAACTTTTAGTTTTAGTAAGTGTCTCTATGCAGGTGAACGGATGCAACAGGCAGATAGACACGAGGCAGGAACAGTCAATAAACTATATATTTCCTCTGATGTGGCAGAAACTTACAGTAGTTAGGAAACAGTTAAACTGTATGAAACAGAAAAAACACAATTAAAATATACAATACGGAACATATAATAGATCTGCAAGGAGTTTGTATGTTCTCCCTGTGTTTGCGTGGGTTTCCTCCGGGTACTCCGGTTTCCTCCCACATTCTAAAGACATATTGATAGGAAATTTAGATTGTGAGCCCCATCGGGGACAGTGATGATAATGTGTGCTAACTGTAAAGCGCTGCGGAATATGTTAGCGCTATATAAAAATAAAGATTATTATTATTATTATTATCTTAGAGTTCAATTTGAATGGAGAAATCTCTTTGGGATTATGCTTGTGTCCCTCTGACGGGTGATACACCCATTCCTGTGGGAGTTATTACATTGGCTCCTCATGAGGCAATGGTCCTAGTGGGGGTCACTAAGTTTTCCTGTTAGGCCGCAAGTCCTCCTGACAAAGTCCACAAAGCACGTTGTGCCTCCTTCGCTCCAACTGACACCCACCCTAACTGTGGTCCGAGCCTAGGCCTACCCATGTAACATACGTCAGTGTTGGGAGCCACAGCCCAGCACACTCGTGTCTTCCTTCCATCACTGCCGGTGTCCTCCTTTGGTTAAAGTCTCCTCCCGGATTTTCGGGGCCTGACCGATGGCGGGTGTCTCGCTGTTCTGGGAAAAAGAGGTCTGGACTTCGGCTCTTGACTTGCATTGTCTGCAGGGCCGGCCCGAACGCATAGGCGAACTAGGCGGCCGCCTAGGGCGCCGACCCAAAGGGGCGCCAGAGAAAAAATAGAAAAAATTAGAAAAAATCTTTTCAAAAGGCAAAAAGTTTTAGGGATGGAATGAAAAGTGTACATATTTAAGGGCAAATATGATGCAAGAGAGGTTGGTTGGGTTGGCAACAATTTCGATAGAATCTGAAGTTGCTAAACAAATTAATCTTGGTGACTTAGTGTCATCCTTTTAAAAAAAAAAGGCAAGGAAACAAAAATTTTAATTACTTATGGTCGTTTTTGTTTTGTGTTATTGATTACTTTGTATATATTTGTCCTATACAACTTCTCAGAAGATTAAAGAGTTAGGAGAGAGGTAATTAATCATTGTTGTTGTGGTTTATTTTGCTCCTAAATTTATATCCCAAGTTTTCATCTACTGCCAAGAATAGTAGGGGCGCAACAAAATAGTTTCACCTAGGGTGCCGTAATCTCTTGGGCCGGCCCTGATTGTCTGTGCTCTGGATCTTACTTGGTGCCATCTGAGTCCTATCTGCCAGTGGCTAGCAACCTGCTGGCACACTCTTCTTGCTGAGGCCTGTCTTTCTGGATACAGCATTTTCTCTTGTTCATGTCTGCACCTCCCTATCTTGGCTCCAAAACTCACTCCAGTTTGGTGCGCAGACCTTTTATATTTGGGAACTTCTTCATCAATGGCACCTGACTGGGTGCTGCATTTGAACTTGTCCCTCCTGCAACTCTTCCTGTCCTGGTTAGTTCTGCATGGTGCCGCCTGTAAGTTGGTGGCAGCCTTTTCGCAATAATGATACACCGCGCTGACATTTTTCAGGAGTATTGTTTCCTCCTCTTACATGTACACTTGATAAAGGCTTACATGGCCAAAACGCAGCATGCAGTGATTTTCTTGTATGTACACTGGTGTCAATAAAAAATTTTTAGAAAGATTACCTAGTGCTTTGGATTCCTGGATTGCTTGCAGGTCTCTACTTTTGTATGCACACACTGAGAAATCGGTCAACCGAGGGAAGTTGGGCAGGAAAAATCTGCCGGGAACTGGGCTTTTTGACCAGTCAACCATGAATCTCTGTCCCTGGCTTTTGAAGTATGTTTTTCTTTGAAACACTGCATCATGTAGCCAGTGGAAGATACATAATGCCTGTGGTTTGGGTAGCAAGTATCCATTGTCAGAAAAGTTACTTCAGCAAAGGACTAACATACATTTCTGCCACCAAAGTGGTTTAAATTTTTATGCATATGCCAGGTAGGTTTTGCGATGCCCTGTCTTGCTCCAGCTTTGGCAAAGCTGGCCTTGACTAGTGTAAATGTGGGAAAAGTTGCCGGATTTTTGCAAGATTTTATTTTTTTTTACTCCAGTTTCTATCTTTTTCTACCTCCAGACAGTTTTCGATGATTACTCACTATGCTATCTTATATGATCCTTTTTGTTTAAGACAAATTCATTCTAAGGAGAACACGCATGTGAGGGGTCGCACGCATTCAGCAAAGCATCGCATTAGCTAAGCATCAAACAAAACCAGTTATTCTATGGCAGTTAGTCAGGGCAGGAGTCAGGTAACCCACACTTTGCACTCCCTTTTATCCATGTGCTATACTTTTATCCTCCTGTGTTCCCTTGCCATCCACATTTACCGCCCATCCCCCTTCATCACGACTTATACACATCAGCCCCTCTATACTATTCTCTCGCATGTACAGCTCCCATGCATTCCTCACCTTCCTGAAAAACCTCAGCCCATCTTGCCCATACACATAGCACAAAAAAACTTCTTACAATTCCAATAACTACTTGCTCTTTATCTTCCTACTCCTACATCTCCCCCAACCCCGGTCCATCATCCCCCAACCTTAACCTCTACTCCACCTCATATCGAAACCATACTAATCTTATTAATATTAATTGCAATCCCTCATCTCCCTCTATCAATTTTGCCCCTTGGAATCCAAGGTCTGTATGTAACTAGCTTCCTTTCCTGCACAATTGCTTTCTGAACAACTCTCTGAATCTGTTGGCCCTCACTGAAACCTGGATCCAGGACTCTGACACTGTCTCCCCTGCTGGCGTACAATTCTCCCATTCCCCGAGACCCACAAACAGACTTGGTGGTGGAGTTGGCATACTCCTGTCCCCACAATGCACTTTCCAGGTCACTCCCCCTGTTCCATTACTCTCATTCCCTTCTTTTGATGTCCACACCATCAGGCTCTTCCATCCCCTCTCCTTCAGAGTAGCGGTAATATACTGGCCCCCAGGCTCACCCACCCACTTCCTTGACCACTTCTCAGACTGGCAGCCGCACTTCATGTCCTTAGAACTCCCAACCCTTATCCTGGGAGACTTCAACATTCCCATTAACAACCCCACTTCCACATCTGCATCCCAGCTTCTATCACTAACCACTTCTCTCGGCCTCTCACAGCTCTCAACCTCTGAGACACACAAAGACGGTAACACCCTTGACCTGGTCTTTGTATGGTTCTGTTCAATCTCCTACCTCAATAACTCAGCGCTTCCCCTCTCTGACCACAACATTCATTCCTTCACGCTCACAAATCCTCGCACACCCAAGCACACTCCTACCTACCACACATTCAGAAATTTTCAAGCCATTAACCCTCATACACTTGCAGACTCTCTACACTCATCACTGTCCCCAAACTCCTCTTTTTCCTGTCATGATCTGGCTGTACATCACTACAATAACACTCTCAGAAGTAGCCTTGACCAAGTAGCACCCCTCAACCTCAGAACCTCCAAATACAGAGTAAAACAGCCCTGGCACACATCGCAAACTCGACTTCTCCAGCGATGCTCTAGGAGTGCTGAACGATATGGAGGAAAACCCGCACACCCGAAGATTTCATCCACTTCAAATTTATGCTAAGAACCTATAACTCAGCCTTTCACCTCGCCAAACTTACCTACTTCACCACCCTGATCTCCTCACTAGCCAACAACCCCAAGAAACGTTTTCATTCCCTCCTCAGGCCAAATGCACAAGCCCCTATCACAGACATTTGTGCTGATGACCTGGCCTCCCTCTTTATAGAGAAAATAGATAATATCCATCAGGAAATCTGCTCCCAACCACTAAGTGCTGTGACTCCCATCCCTCCCTGCATTTCCCCTGGCTCACTCTCCACATTTGATCCCATCACAGAAGAAGAAGTCTCCAGACTCCTCTCTTCTTCTCGTCCGACTAGATGCTCTACTGACCCCATTCCCTCACATCTCTTCCAGTCTCTCTCTCCAGTCATCACAACTCACCTAACTACTATATTTAATCTCTCCCTCTCCTCGGGCATTTTCCCATCCTCCTTGAAACATGCCATCGTTACTCCATTATTAAAGAAACCCGCTCTCAACCCATCCTGCAAAAACAACTACAGACCAGTCTCCAATCTCCCCTTCATCTCTAAACTCTTGGAACGCCTAGTCTACTCCCTCCTTACCCGTTACCTCTTCATTCACTCCCTCCTAGACCCTTCACAGTCCGGCTTCCGCCCCCTACATTCAACTGAAACTGCACTCATCAAAGTTACCAATGACCTTCTGACAGCAAAATGTAATAGTGAATACTCTCTGCTCATTCTTCTTGACCTTTCTGCAGCTTTCGACACTGTTGACCACCGTCTCCTACTCTCCAGGCTCCAGTCACTAGGCATTAAATACACTACTCTCTCCTGGTTCTCTGCCTATCTTTCTGACCGCTCCTTCAGTGTTTTGTTCACTGGCTCCACGTCATCTCCTCTTCCTCTCACTGTTGGGGTACCTCAGGGCTCAGTCCTTGGCCCCCTTCTCTTCTCTCTCTACATGGCCCCAATTGGACAGATCATCAGCAGATTTGGCTTTCAGTACCATTTTTATGCTGATGACTCACAACTATACACGTCATCCCCTGACCTTACCCCCGCTGTACTACAGAATGCCAGTGACTATCTGTCCTCAGTCTCCAACATCATGTCCGCCCTCTATCTGAAACTCAACCTCCCCAAAACTGAACAACTTCTGCTCCCGCCATTTACTAACCTACTAACCTCCCTAAACCTAACATTTCCCTCTCCGTGGGTGACACCATAACAACACCCCGGCAGCAGGGGTGCTGTCTGGATATTATGTTTGACACCAAGATCTCATTCACATCCCATATACAATCTCTTGCCGCTTACACCTAAAGAACATCTCTGGAATTTGCCCTTTTCTCACCATGGAAACAACAAAAACCCTTACTGTTGCCTTGATACACTCCCGCCTGGACTACTGCAATGCTCTATTAATTGGTCTCCACGTTACTCGACTTTCCCCTCTCCAGTCCATACTTAATGCAGCAACCAGGGTCATCCATCTGGCTAATCGGTACTCGGATGTGTCCGCTCTTCGCCAATCATTATATTGGCTGCCCATTCATTATAGGATCCAATTCAAAGTACTTGCTCTCACCTACAAAGCTCTCCACAGTGTGGCACCCCCCCTACATCTCCTCCCTCATTTCTGTCTATCGGCCTAACCGACCGCTTCGCTCTGCAAACGACTTTCGACTAACCTTCGCACTAATCCGTACCTCCCATTCCTGACTCCAAGACATCTTCCACGCTGTGCCTATCCTCTGAAATGCTCTACCCCAAGAAATTAGGACTATCCACAATTTGCATAGTTTTAGGCGCTCCCTCAAAACACATTTGTTCAGAGCGCCCTATCAAGTTCACTAATCAAAGTTATTTTATGTGGAAGTGTGCGTGTGTAACCCATTCACTATCCCCATCTATCCGCCACTCCCTCAAGATGGCTGGACCATCATTATAAACACACCATTGTAAATACACCCCTGTACTTTGTATCTCCCCCACCTCATTGTAGATTGTAAGCTATCACAAGTAGGGTTGCCTAATTTTGCTTTAATTATTGTATTGTTAACGTTGTTACTTATGACTTGTGTTTTGAAATTGTTGAACTTTAAAGCGCTGTGGAATATGCTGGTGCTATATAAATAAAGATTATTATTATTACTATTAAGACAAGAATGGAATGCATATTTTAACAAAAGTAGCTCCTAGGGGGTGGGCAAAACACTTGTGCTTGTACTGGAGGAACTGTGTGTCTCAGACTGTTTACTTAGGTTTGAAGAACAAAATGTCTATGGGAAGACCTAAACTTTGGACAAAAGTACATCACATACTTTTTTCAAGTTTCTGAAAATGTGTAAGGATCATCAAAAAGATTGTCACTTTATAAAGCAACTCAACTAAGGGTGGTTTCACATTAGCGTTTCAGGGCGCAGCGACGGCCTGCGCACGGCCGCCGCTAAGCCCCGCCCCCTGTCACGCCTCCTCCGGTAGCTCCACCTATGGGCGCATGACGCTGCATGCGTCCTGCGTCCCCTATCTTTATCACTGGGGACGCAGGCCGTGCACAGTATGTGTTTGGCGGTGCATGCGTTCTTTTGACGGTGCGCCGACCAGTGCCAAACACAACCTGTTGCAATTTGGTTGCGCTCAGCGCACCGTCAAAAGGACACATGCGCCGCCAAACGCATACTGCGCACGGCCTGCGTCCCCAGTGATAAAGATAGGGGATGCAGGACGCATGCAGAGTCATGCGCCCGTAGGCGGAGCTACCGGAGGAGGCGTGGCAGGGGCAGGGCTTAGCGGCAGCCATGCGCAAGCCTTCGCTGCGCCCTGAAACGCTAATGTGAAACCACCCTAAGAGTGTAACTACCATAACATAGGGCTTAATTACACTCAGGCATGTTATGTACTTAATATACTGTAGATTAAGAATAGCAAAGTCCAATATAGCTTCCTATAGTCCTATAGTTACCCTTGCTTTGTGCTTTATCCCCTTTGTGGCATCACTTTTACCAATATTCCTGTATTGTGCCATCACTGATTTTCCCTGACTTATTCTGACCATTATACCTACATGTTAGATCATTATATATTTCCTTTTCAATGCTATGACATCACAGTACACATGTTTTTTTGTATGCGTTATTCTTTTGCCATGATGCAATGTGTAGTTTATCAGTGATATACCCGTTGGCTTAATTCTTGCTTTGTACAGTATCATCATTGAACAGAATATCCCAGAATTTTCACATCACTGTATACATGTTTAATTGCATTGTCAAATAACTGCACATTATTCCAATATTGTGACATCACCACGTGCATTATCCCTTCCCTGTAACATCACTATGATAATTTTCCCTACACTGTGACATGTTGCAAATGGTGCAATAATCACAAAATGATCATACTCACCGATCCATACAAAAGGCCAGTAGAATCCATAGCTAAGTAATTCTCAGAGCCTGTGTCCTTGATGCACACCACACCAATGTTTTCTGAACTAAGTTGTAACCTAACTAAAAAAGAGAGAATAAATGACTACGATCATAACAATGATAATATAGACAGATCTCTAGTAAAGTCCTGTGCATGGCTGCAGTTTGACTTTGATGGAAATAGACTTTTCTATAATTAAGCATTTGTTTATTCTGTAAAACCTCTTTTTAGAATGAAGCTGTCCTGGAGGTTAGCTGATCAAACCTAACTTGACTTCTCAAACCCTCTTAATGTGAATCTATCACCAAGTATTTCATATCCCATCTGGGAGCAGCATGACAGAAACCCTGATTCTAGCGATGTACAAGTTACTGGGCTGCTTGCTGTCGTTTTGATAAAATCACTGTATTATTTTCTGCTGATCTACCAGATGTCTGAATGCTGAGCTCTATATAACCCGGCCCACAGCACTAATTGGCAGCTTTCTATCCATATACACAGAAAACTGCCAATCAGTGGTAGGAGGCGGGGTTATACATTGCTAAGCAGGACGACTAGTCCTCTAGTGCTAATCTCCTGACAATAAATCAGTGATTTTATCACTGTCTTTACCTTGTGCTGCTTTCAGATTAGGCAAAAACTTAGAGACAGATTCCCTTTAACAGCTGCTCATAGATGCTGCCCTGAATGTGGAGCACACTTCTTTGACATTCATATACTCTAAAATTGAAGTAATCGGGAGTGGAGAGGTTTTCCATTCTAAAGGCCTCCCTCTAGGAGCTAGAATGGAGAAAATATAGCAGTTGCAGTGGAATATAGAGTATTGTGCCTAAGTTTTAGGCATGTGTAAAACTAGTGCTGAAAAGCAGAAATGCTTTACAAATATAGAAGTGTTAATCATTTATTTTTATCAACTAACAAAATGCAGAATCAATTAAAAAAATATAAACCTAAATCAAATCAATATTTGGTGTGACTGACCACCCTTTGCAACTTTGGCCTTCAAAACACCTTCATTTCTCACAGGTACACTTGCGCACAGTTTCTGAACTAGCTCGACAGGAAAGTTGCTCCAAACATCTTGGAGAACTAACCACAGATCTTGTGTTTATCTATACTTAGACAAATCACTCTGCCTCAGTATGAAATCCCTGACACACTTGATCCTGAGATCAGGGCTTTGTGGAGGGCATGTCATCACTTCCAGGACTCAAGGTAAACATTCTTGTTTTGCAGCATTTTTTCTACACCTGCCTAAAACTTTTGTATAGTACTGTATATCAAGACATCATTTTTCCATACATTACTGTGATTGCTAGGGGTTGGAAAAGATGGCTACAATTAAAGTGTTGCCAATAATTTAGCAACCTTTTCCATCAGTTCATTACAATAAGCATGGTGGCTCAGTGGTTAGGACTGCATCCTTGCAGCGCTGGGGTCCTGGATTCAAATCGCACTAAGAACATCAACTTCAAGGAGTTGGTATGTTCTCCCTGTGTTTGCGTGGGTTTCCTCTCACACTTCAAAAACATATACGAGGGGTGATCCAAAAGTAATGATAATCGGTTATTTCTATTGCACACAGAAATTAAAGTAAAATGTTTTCTTCTCTCTTAGGTACCCACTAGTCCAGGAAAAAAAAATCACTTAAATAGGCAACGATTCCCGGGAGCTACATTCATTTGAATATGAACTGCAAAGGAGTGAACATCAAAATGGAAAAAAACAAGCTCAGAGCTGTCATCAAATACCTCTGCTTGAAAAAAATGTCTACCAAAGACATACACAGCGACTTGGTGGAAACATTGAGGGACTCTTCTCCTCCATATTCCACAGTTGCACGCTGGGTGAAGGAATTTAAGCTGGGAAGAACATCGACTGAAGATGAACATCGCGAAGGACGCCCATCCACGTCCCTCAATGAAGAAAACGTGAAAAAAGTTGAAGAAGTTGTGTTGGCAGATCGAAGAGTGACTATCAGGCATGTAGCTGAGGTCACTGGGATCTCATATGGCAGTATTCAAAGAATCCTTGCAAAAGAATTGCATATGAGAAAGGTCTCCGCGCGTTGGGTGCCAAAAATGTTAACCGACGAGCAAAAGAAGAAACGAGTTGACATTTCAATAGCAAATCTCGAAAAGTTCCAAGCAGACAAGGAGAATTTTTTGTCACGTTTTTTGACCATCGATGAGACCTGGATCCACCATTTTGATCCCGAAACTAAACAACAATCGATGACATGGAAACGAGCCGACGAACCGACGCCGAAGAAATACAAAGTGTCAAGCTCAGCAGGGAAGGTTATGGAGTCCGTTTTTTGGGACGCTGAAGGAATTATTGTGGTGACTATTTGGAGAAGGGAGCCACTATTACGGGCTCCTACTACGCAGAACAAATAAGAAGATTGCGGGAGGCTACCAAGGAGAAAAGGCGCGGCAAACTGCAGGCTGGAGTGCTGTTTCACCAAGATAACGCACCGGCTCACAAAGCTGCAGTTGCCATGGCTACCATTCAAGAAGCGGACTTTGAACTGGTGGAACACCCCCCCTATTCGCCAGATCTAGCCCCCAGTGACTTCTTTCTCTTTCCTCGGCTCAAGGAACACCTCCGGGGCAAGAAATTTGACGACAATAGCGACGTGATAACCGCTGTTGGGGAGGTTTTTGAGGGTCAAGATCAAGAATTTTTTTCAAAGGGAATTCTAAGTTTAGAAAAGAGATGGACTAAATGTATAGACTTGTTAGGAGACTATGTAGAAAAATAAAAAAATTTCTGACTATATTCATTGTGTTTATTATTGATTATCAATACTTTTGGATCGCCCCTCGTATATAGGGTATTTAGATTGTGAGCCCCAATGGGGACAGTGCTGATAATTTTTATAAAGTTCTGTGGAATTAATGGCGCCATATAAGTGAGTAAAATAAATAATTTCTGTTGAAGTTAAAAGATAAAAAGTTCAAGATAACTTGTAGGATTGTAATAAAATAATTTAGCAGCTGATCACTTACTGTTCAGGTCAGCCTTGTCTCTCGTTCCATCTACTGCTCCGTCTGGGAGTATACGTAAAAAGTACCCTCCATTGCTGCAGTAAAGGAACTTTGGTTTCTTGTAATTTCCCATTGGAAGATCAAACTTCTCTGTAATTGGGTTGAAAGTGGTGATATCCCCCTCTGCCATGTTTGTGATCTTCTTAGGAATTGTAGCCGATTACCACTGCAAAGCATAAAATATAAACAATCTCAGCAAACATGTTAACACTACCCAAATAGGGTTAGGATAATTCTCCAGTAACTTGCAGTGGAGACTGCATTTGGAGTAAGTAGAGGGGCACTTACATGGCACCTTTTTTTTTTTTTTTAAAGATTTAACACCTTAAGGACCAAACCACTTTGTAGGTTAATGACAGGCCTTAATTTTGAAACCTGTCACACCTTATTTATATCCTTATTTATGTTATAAATCTGGTATCGCTGTAATCGCACTGACCCGGAGAATAAAGTCACCTAATCACTTAGGGTACCGTTACACATAGCGACGCACCAACGATCCCGACAACGATATGATCTGGCAAAGATCGTTGGTGTGTCGCTAGTAAGCAGTCATACAGGCCAATCTCCTTAACGACGCATCAATGATCAGCGATGATACTAACGACCTCGGCGATTATTGGGACCTTGTCACACAGTGTCTATTGTGACGATTCAGACCTTGAATAGGCGTGCTTCAGCGCAACCTTTTCCACGCCCCTCCGCACCGATTGGTGGCCACACCTGCGCTCTCATTATCTTATTGGGCGATGTATTTTACAACACCCCTCTGCTCCGATTGGCGGCCACTCCTGCGACCACATCATAAAATCGAACTTATTTGCGCGCCCATCAATTGCACCGGAGCGCTGAGCGTTTTTGCGCTCTCGTTGATTTCACCTTGTTTTTGCTTGCCTCAGCGACACAATCAGAGACGCTACTGCGTTTTTTTCCCCTTGTTCTTCAGGATTTTTTCTCTGTCTTTCAAGGTAAGCATTGTTTGCTGCATTTACATTTAATGGACATATATCTATTATATTTAATCATAAATTGATTCACCTTTTTGTTATGTTTTTGCTTAGGCATTGGTCACCCATTTTAGTTTTCCTGCCGTGCCCGCCACCGCCATTTTAGGTTCTTGGCCTACGTTTACATTTATGGGCCATCTTTTCATTTTATATAATAATAATTTGCTTCTCCTCTTTATATCTGCTTTTGCATTGGCATGGTCACCCATTTTAGTTTTCCTGCCGCGCCCGGCACCGCCATTTTAGGTTCTTGACAGCGTTTACATTTATGGGCCATCTTTTCATTTTATATCATAATAATTTGCTTCTTTTTTTTCTGCGTTTGCACTGGCATGGTCACCCATTTTAGTTTTCCTGCCGCGCCCACCACCGCCATTTTAGGTTCTTGGCAGCATTTACATTTTCCTGCCGTGCCCGCCACCGACATTTGAGGTTCTCGGCAGCGTTTACATTTATGGGCCATCTTTTCATTTTATATAACAATAATTCGATAACCCTTTTTTCCTTTTTTTTTTTCAGATGTCGCCCGACAGGCAAGAATTCATTCGTGAATTCATTGAGAAGTATCGCTCCCTGCCGTGTCTGTGGAAAATTAAATCTGCAGACTACAGCAACAG
Organism: Dendrobates tinctorius; assembly: GCF_039654945.1. Lineage (NCBI taxonomy): Eukaryota > Metazoa > Chordata > Amphibia > Anura > Dendrobatidae > Dendrobates > Dendrobates tinctorius. The sequence goes on along the minus strand of NW_027361669.1, from coordinate 1,616,719 downwards.
GATTAAAAAAAGGGAGGCCTATGAGCAGCTTATCGACTTGTACAAAATTAACAACCCAACTGAGACAGTGGACGAGGCTGTCGTGAAAAAAAAAATACAAGGCCTCCGCACCGTCTACAAGAAAGAATTAAACAAGGTCGAAAAAACGACAAAATCTGGTGCTGGTACTGAAGATGTGTATGTACCAAAGCTGTGGTACTATGATTTAATGTCGTTCACGAGAGACCAGGAGGTACCAAGAAGGATGGTAGCGATGTTGGCCGAAGAAACTGAGATCCAGTCTGAATCACCCGTAGGAAATGTAAGTACCTTATTTTCTTCCCTCAAAATAGCATTGTAATGTGGTATGTACATGGCTAGGTAAAATAGAAAATAGTAACTCTGGTTTTACATGATTACTTTTGCAGATTATAAAAGTTAACCATTCGTGTACAGATAAGAATACTCCTTAAGTTTTTTTGGCCCACTCATCTTTCCAGTACCGTTGTATGCCACTTCATATCCTATAGTACTAGTTCCAACCGCACATTTGTTTCCAGTGCACGTGTATGCTTGTGACTGCTGTTCATGATATCCTATGCAAACGCATTACTGTATTTGGATGTTGTAGTATGATTTACAATAGCTTGACTTCTTTGTTTTAATGTTCCTTTTTTATGTTTATGCAGGTGCCTGATGATGCCTTGTCTACAACTTCAGCCAGTCACGACATCGACTGCACGCCTATCGTCATGGAGGAGGATACCAACGAACCTGCCCCTTCAGCATTACCTCGGCGACTACACTCTTCAGCGCGCAAAAGAAAGGCCCCCACCTCTGATACACCGGAATTCTTACAACTTGCAAAAAAAGTACTTACAATGCAGCAAACCCAACCGGTAATCACCGGTATTGCCCATTATGTAAATGAAAAAATAAGAACACTTGAAGAAACTCAACGTGTTCACGCAGAAAGAATTATTCTTGATGCTTTAAGCAAAGCTGCAACGGGGAAATTCTGTGACACGTCTGCCCTCGTCGACAGACAGCCAACACCGTTTAACTCCTTGGCACAGACACAGGAGAGTGCAATGTGGAGGGGGATAGACACTACGCAAAATCAGAATCTTGGGCCCCCGCAAAATTTCTATTTCACTCCACCGAGGCAACGGTTTAATGACTCAGACCCATATTTCCATCAGCTGTGATTCTTGTGTTGTTTTCTTTACTTAATCATTTGTTTGTACAAATATTGTGTTAATTTTATGTTTACCATATTGCTTACTGTAATAAAAATGTTATTTTGATTTTAAATTGTGGTCTACTTTAATAAATTATCCATACACTTTTTTGGCTGTCCTACAAATCATGGGTAATGGGATGGGTTCACGGCTGGTGAGGACCGCCATCAGGACGGTAATCTAGGACTAGATGCCCAGATATAATGGGTGTGTTTTATTTTTTAGTTTATTATTTCTTTTAATGTGTTGCTACAATGTCTATTTTAATCCCTTCCTGACATCTGATGGCGGTTCAAAGTACTCACCGCACATCTAGCTAATTTCCTTTGGGGGGTGTAGTTGACAAAATGGGCTAACTTGTGGGTATTTTCTACAGTTTAGGCACATCAGGCGCTCTCCAAACACAACATGACAGCCGCAGACACTTCCATCAAAGGCTGCATTCCAAAACGTCATTACGTTATAACCACACATGTAGATGAGTGCCTTGGGGGGTAAAGTTACCAAAATGGTGTCATCTGTGATGTGGGTACCGTATGAACATGCTGACCAGTGGGGTTAAAGGGGTAAAGGTGTTTGCGTATGGTTTTATTTAATTGTTTTATTTGTATTTTTTTTAAGAAGTAGACACTGGAGCGGGTGTTAAGTTTAACTCCAAATTTTTTATTAAATATTTTAATATATAAAAAATGTCTATATTTTTTTTTCAAAACATCGTCAACCATTTAACATAGTAACAAAAGATTATTGCCTGCAGCCCTGTTGGAGGTTAGCCATGAACCTTTCCAGCATCACTCCGTGTTGATGCGTAGCTGCATTAATGGCTGCAATCATCCGCCGCTGCGAGGCCACCAGGTCCTGTAATAAGGTGTGGATTTCTGTTGACGGAATAGTAGAAGTTAGCCAGGCTTATTCTGTTGCAGCATCTAACAACAGGTACATGTTTGTTGTTTAACCGTAAGGTTTTGGGGCTCCCCTGCTTCTTCTTCTGAGTAGCTTAAAGCCCACCAGGATCCTGTGGCAGCACCGGCTATGAAAACACACAATAATTAATATTACACAACAGGCCATCATCCTTTTAAGACCAAACTATCAGTTCCAACTAGTATGGAGCTTATATTTTGAGCTGTAATTACCGGAAGACGAGCCTGCAACAGTGTCACGGAGTGATGCTGGGGAGAAACCAATATCTGGTGATGACACAGAAGACCCCACATTTGGAGGCGGGTTAACAACGGGAGATGGGGCTGCAGCGTTTGAAGGTGTACCACCTGGAGATGGTGGTGCAGATGGTGGTGCTGCAGGTTGTGCTGGCGGAGATGGTGGAGCAGCTGTGGTGCTGCAGGTGGTGCTAGTGGTGATGGTGGAGCAGCTGGAGAGGGTGGTCCTAGGGATAGGAAAACCATTTTATTGATATAAGTAGGTATTACGTTTTTGAATAGTCATATTGTATGAGGGACTGATGTACATGTGTCTTGAGAGCTCTGAACCACCAAGGGCTTAATAGAACTTTATTACATACTATTTTATGTTTTAGACTCAACAAAAATGTAATATTTTGTATGGCATTCAGTTTTCTGTATTTGTGAATATCCAACGTCATTCCTCGCGTTGGCACGATTACAGCGCTACGGGATTTATATCCTTTTTATATGTATAGGTTTTGACACTATAAAATAATTTTTTTTTGGCCATAAAATTTTTAAATAAACGTATGCCTCGACGATGCATTTTGAGAACTATAATTTTCCCCTATTCCGTCCAACAGAGTCAGGTGTTGGCTTCTTTGTAGCAGGACGAGCTGACATTGTTATTGTTAGCATTTTCAGTGACATGTTATGTTCTTTAATTGCCTGGAATTGTCTTTTTAATGTTTTATTAACATTTTACATAATACTTTTGGAAAATTTATTCTATTTTCACTTGCACTTTCGGTTTCATACATAACAATGGTCCAGCATTGGAATGCATTATATCTATGCAGAAAGCTGGTGAGACCATGCTGCACGTTTAGACGCTGAGACTGTTCCAAGGCAGCCCATGCACAGTCTATTTACCCAAATTTAAAAAATTAAAAAAAGTGTACCAAAAAAAAAAACCCTACATAACAGATTGTCTCAAAAACACTCACCACGACGCCGTTCATTTTGTTGGCGAATGCTGGCAATCTGATCACTAGACCTGTATCGCAGGTCCGCTATTTTCTTCCGGATTTGGGTCGTGGACCTTTCAATCCCAAATCGGCGGAATAGGCCCCTTTGTATTTTGCACAGCACTGCCTTTTTGTGCCACATAGGATGGGCAGTGTGTTGTTCACATGCGTAGTCACGTGCATCCATCTCACTAATGAGGTAAGTGCACCTTTACATCCCCCATGGTGTAGCACGCCTGGACACCATGTTTTCTCAGCAATGTGCGCGATGCCACATTAACGACGCCCACCTGTGCGTCGTGACGTCATCACGCTCTGCAGGCGTCGGTGGAGACGCAGCTGCGTCCTATAATACAAGCGGTGACACAAATGCGTCTCTACACGGGCATCATGATGTCACAACTAGTGTTGAGCGATACCATCCGATATACAGAAATATCGGATCGGATTGGATCGGCCCGATACCCAAAAAGTATCGGGTATCGCCGATTCCGATACCGGAATTCCCATTCAAGTCAATGGGACAGAAATATTGGAATTAAAAAAAACCCTTTCTTTCCTTGTACATCCAATTCGGGAGGGGGGAAGAGTGTGGGTGGTGCGTGGGAGGTCACTGTACGTGTCTCTGTGTGCGGGCGGGGTCTGTGCGGGCCTGCCGGGGGTCTGTGCGGACTACCGGGGGTCTGTACGGGCCTGCGGGGAGGTCTGTGCGGACTGCCGGGGGTCTGTGCGGGCCTGCCGGGGGTCTGTATGGGCCTGCCAGGGGTCTGTGCCGGCTGCCGGGGATCTGTGAGGGCCTGCCGGGGATCTGTGAGGGCCTGCCGGGGGTCTGTGCCGGCTGCCGGGGGTCTGTGCAGACTGTCGGGGGTCTGCGTGGGCCTGCAGGGGGTTGTGTGTGTGTGCAGGCATCATCCGATGGGACTACAAGTCCCATTGGGCTATGCCTGCTACAATGACAGTGATTGACACATTAGCCAATGATGGGACAGTAGTAGTCCCATCATCCGGCTAATGTGTTGAATGTAAAAAAAAAAGCAAAAAAACATACATACAACATTCATACTACATACATACTACGTATATACAACATTCATACAACATACATACTACATGCATACTTCATATATACTGCATTCATTCAACATTCATACATACTACATACTACATGCATACTTCATGTATACTACATTCATACAACATACATACATACTACATACTTCATATATACTACATTCATACAACATACATACATACATACTACATACTTACAACATTCATACATACTACATACATACTTCATATATACTACATTCATACAACATACATACATACTTCATATATACTACATTCACACAGCAATGTCAAAAGTGAGACTAGGGACTATTTTTTTACAGTGGCAGAGGAATACAGTGCGGAAGGATACCTACCTCCCGTCATTGGATTCCTGGAGCCCACTAGAGAGTGGTCGCATCAGCTGATGCTGCTGTTCTCCACGGGAAATCGGCGTGGGACCCTCGTGGATGTCTGCGGATCAGGGAGTATATCGCTTGGTTCTTATTTTCTAATTTTTTTCATAGATGACACTGGCTTCGGGGAGCAAAGTGACAAGTGATGGTGAGCATGTACTCTATGTTATATGTACTGTATGTCTATATGTATGTATTGTATGAATGTATGAATGTATTGTATGCAGTATGTATGTAGTATGTATGTAATATGTAGTATGTATGTATGTTGTATGTCTGTAGCATGTTGTATGTATGTAGTATTTATGTAGTATGTATGTATGTTGTATGAATGTAGTATATATGTAGTATGTATGTATTGCATGAATGTATGAATGCATTGTATGTAGTATGTATGTTGTATGTAGTATGTATGTAGTATGTATGCTGTATGTCTGTAGCATGTTGTATGTATGTAGTAAGTATGTAGTATGTATGTATGCTGTATGAATGTAGAATATGTGTATGTAGTATGTATGTTGTATGAATGTAGTATATATGTAGTATGCATGTAGTATGTATGCATGTTGTATATATGTAGTATGTATGTATTGTATGAATGGATGAATGTATTGTATGTAGTATGTATGTTGTATGTAGTATGTATGTAGTATGTATGTAGTATGTCTGTAGCATGTTGTAAGTATGTAGTATGTATGTATGTTGTATGAATGTAGTATATATGTAGTATGTATGTTGTATGAATCTAGCATGTATGTAGTATATATGTATGTTGTATGAATGTAGTATGTATGTAGTATGTATGTATGTTGTATGAATGTAGTATATATGTAGTATGTATGTAGTATGAATGTTGTATGTATGTAGTATGTATGTTTTTTTTTTTTTACATTCAACACATTAGCCAGATGATGGGACTACTACTGTCCCATCATTGGCTAATGTGTCAATCACTGTCATTGTAGCAGGCATAGCCCGATGGGACTTGTAGTCCCATCGGACGATGCCTGCACACACACACAACCCCCGGCAGGCCCGCACAGACCCCCGGCAGTCTGCACAGACCCCCGGCAGCCGACACAGACCCCCGGCAGGCCCGCACAGACCCCCGGCTGTCCGCACAAACCCCCGGCAGGCCCGTACAGACCCCCGGCAGGCCCGCACAGACACCCGGCAGTCAGCAGAGACCACCGGCAGCCGGCACAGACCCCCCTCAGGCCCATACAGACCCCCAGCAGCCCGCACAGACCCCCGACAGCCGGTACAGACCCCCGGCATGCCCGTACAGACCCCCGGCAGGCCCGCACAGACCGCGCATCATGATGCGCACAGACCGCGCATCATGATGACATCATTTCAGCAGCCAATCACAGCCACAACAGTGGCTCACTGCATTATGGGGACTTCCGATTCTGGTATTGAAAAAATATCGGTACTCGGTATCGGAATTCCGATACAGCAAATATCGGCCGATACCCGATATTTGCAGTATTGGAATGCTCAACACTAGTCACAACGCATTAGTGGACGTCGTTAAAGTGGCATGGTGCACATTGCTGAGAAAACATGGCATCCAGGCGTGCAGCACTATGTGGGGATGTAGAGGTGCGCTGTCTTAACCCCTTTTCTCCCCAAGGGTGGTTTGCACGCTCATGACCAGGCCAATTGTTACAATTCTGACCACATCTTTACTTTACATCAGCACAATGTTAGAACCAAAATTTTTTTTTGGTTAGGAAGTTATAAAGTTGACCACCGATTTGTCATTTTTGCAACACCATTTATTTATTTAGGTACCATATCACATTTGAAGCCACTTTGAGGAGTCTATATGATTTAAAAAAAAAAGTGACACCATTCTAAAATCTGCATCCCTAGAGGTGCTCAAAACCACATTCAACAACTTTATTAACCCTTCAGGTGCTTCTCTATTATTTTTTGATTATTTTTAAAAAAAAGAACATTCCCCTTTCTTTTTTTACCAAAGTAAAACACTGCAGGTCCACTTTTTTATTTTACAAAGAGTAAATTGGACAGCAAAAGTTATTATGCAATTTGTCCTGAGTACACTGATATCTGATATGTGGGGGGGGGGAGTTTTCTGTGGTACAAGAAGACGTTGTCAGTGGTACCATGGAGATTTATATGCGTCTTTTTGATCGCGCGTTATTGCACTTTTTGTTCGGCGGTACTATGATAAATCATTATTTTTAGCTTTGTTTTTTATTTTAAGTTTTTAAGAGATTTGCAAAAGGGGTTAACTAATGGGACAGTGTAATAGGGCTGGTCGTTATGCACGCTGCGATACCAAATATGTGTACTTTTACTTTTTTTTTTATGCCCAAAAAAAAGATTTCATAAGGGATTTTATTTTTTTTAACATAATTTTTTCCTTTTTTTTTAACTTTATTACATTGTCCCACTCGTTGAGCCATGGACAGACCTTAACATCTATGTGGACGCCATACGTAAGCGCATAGCGGATCGCTATGACGCTGCCAAGTAACACCACCAGGCATATTAAAATATAGACATCACTCCCCTTTCCCCATCACGCCCTTGTGTGTGAAAGAACCATAAAGCATTTGTAAAGTGAAACATAGCTTTTATTTTATTTAATTTAACACAATAACAACAAATTACAACAAATAACAGAATAACAACTAATGAGCATAAAACAATCTATAACAGTGATCTGTAGGCCACTAGATCTGATGCTGCCAAGGTACAGTACCAGGTCCGTTAAAATATGCACAGTATTTGTCTCTGCAGGCCTTGGCATCATCCCTTGTTCTGCTGTATATGACAGGTTGCAGTCCAGCAATTGCGGGATCATTTTCCCGCCAGTCGCTGAGCACCACTTCACTGTTTGTTTGGTCAGCTGAGTCGACAAAGCCTGGCGGACTGTACGCAATAGCACCGCACCGCCGAAGGAAATTGTGAAGAATGCAACATACCAACACCACAGAGTCTATAGATTCTAGCTTCAGGTTTATAGGTGTGTGGAACACTCTGAAGCGGTTGGCCATGATGCCAAAGGCATTTTCGACAACACGTCATGCCCGTGACAACTGGTAGTTAAAAATTCTTCTTTCTTCCGTCAGACTTTTTTGTGGGTATGGTTTGACAAGATTGGCATGCAGGGGGAAGGCTTCATCGCCCACAAAAACAAAATTTAGGTTGCCTCTAGTGTCAATGTTGGGAGGCAAGTGCAGGTCACTGTTAGTCAATCGGTCACCAAAAATTATGTGCTCCAGAACGCCACCATCCGAAACCCTGCCGTTCATGCCAACATCAACATTAATAAACTCATAATTGGTGTTAACAAGGGCCATCAGGATTATGCTGAAATAGCCCTTGTAATAGTTGTAATAATACGATCCGCTGTTAGGTGGTTGCGTGATCCATACATGTTTGCCATCCAAAGCCCCACCACAATTAGGGAACTGCCAAATGAGCTCAAATTCCGAAGATATTTTTTGCCACTCAGTCTCCGTTTTCGGAAACGGCATGTAGCTCCGTAGACTTTGTACTATTGCCTTGCATGTCTCTGGGATTAAACTGCTGAGCAAAGACCTCGAAACTGCAGCCGAAAATTGCAAGTCCTGCAGAGAGCGTCCGGTGGCAAGATATCGCAGTGTGACTGCCAATCTTTCGTCTGCCAGGACAGCTGCACGCATCACTGTGTCCTTACGTTCAATAAGTGGCTTTACTGTTGTGAGTTCATTTTCCCCTTCACTACTGAGGCCCGAGGAACTCCCTCTTCTGGTGAAGAAAGGTAGTGAGCCTGATTGTCAAACACCTGGGGCTGATGATGATGACTGGCTGAGTGCAGTTAATGTCTGGATATAAGGCTGCCGACGCCCTTCTGGCCTGCGGGTGATTTCTCTGTGGACTTCTAGGAAACCAGTCTGATTCCTGCTCATCTAAAGCTAAGATTTATGCTTTGCCTTTTTGCATTAGTGTTTTGTTTTCCTTGCTTTTCTGGATTCTGCCATTCCCTGCTGGGGTGAGCTGAATGTCCTTTTGCCTGTTGCTCTGTCTTCAGAATATTCCTGAGTACTGACATAGCTTTTTTGAAGCCTAGCATCTTCAGGGCCTTTTTTACTGTCAGTTGGTTGGCTCTTATTTTCATAGGGTTTTTCACAGATTGCAGACAGCAGCCTTCCTGTCCTTTCCTATCTAAGCTAGCATGGACCCCATCTTTGCTCAGTCTTTCTGTCTGTGTTTTGTTCTTTCTTCTTGCTTCACCGTCATTATATGTGGGGGGCTGCCTTTTGCTTTGGGGTCTGCTCTGGGGCAGTTTAGATTTCCCTTTCTGTCTTTAGGCTATGTAGTCCTCCGGCTGTGATCGAGGGGCCTAGGGCATCGTAGGAGCCCCCCACGGCTACTGCTAGTTGTGTTGATAGGTTCAGGGGTCTGCAATCCGATAGCTGCCAACTTCTCTGGTTTTCTGGACTTAGCTAGCATTTCTATTTTTGCCTCCTACGGTGACTCAATCATAACAGAATCACCCGCCATACCGCAGATTCTAGGGTACTCAATAGCAGGAAAGAATTGTATAAAAAAAAAAAAAAAAAAGAAGTGTATATTTTTTCCTCTACATCTCTGAGGCCGTAGGGGGAATTTTTTTTTCTCTCAATGGAGATAAAGCAATTGTCTGATCGTGTGGAGCAGCTCGCTGCGGAAGTGCGGGGAATTTCCGCCTACCTTGCTCATTCACATGCTGCTGAACCAAAGATTCCTACACCTGATGTATTTTTTGGGGATCGGTCTAAATTTTTGAATTTCAAAAATAATTGTAAATTATTTTTTGCCTTGAAGCCTAACTCGTCAGGGAGCTCCACGCAGCAGGTTAAAATTGTCATCTCTTTGCTGCGTGGCGATCCCCAGGATTGGGCGTTTTCTTTGAAACCAGATGATCCTATTCTGACTAATGTGAACGCATTTTTTCAGGCCTTGGGGTTGTTGTATGACGAACCTAATGCCATTGATCAGGCTGAAAAGACCCTGCTGGCATTGAACCAGGGTCGTGATTCTGCAGAATTGTACTGTCAAAAATTCCGAAAGTGGGCAGTACTTACTACCTGGAATGATAATGCCTTGGCTGCTCTCTTTCGGAAGGGGTTGTCAGAAGCCATAAAAGATACTATGGTGGGATTTCCTGTTCCCTCTGGTCTTGACGATTCTATGTCTTTAGCCATTCAGGTTGATCGGCGTTTACGCGAACGCAGAGCTGCACGAGAGGTGTTGCCACCTGTTGAACAGATGTCTGAACCTATGCAATGTGATAGAGTTTTTTCCAGAGAGCAGCGTCAGGAGTTCAGAAGGCGTAATAAGTTGTGTTTTTTCTGTGGAGATGCCTCGCATATTATTTCTGTCTGTCCTAAACGCGAGAAACGCTTTGCACACACGTTTTCTGTTGGTGGTGTTCAACCTAAGTTTCTTCTGGCTATTACTCTGATCTGCTCCCTGTCCACATTTTCCGCCAAGGCTTTTGTGGATTCGGGAGCAGCTCTAAACCTAATGGAGTTGGATTTTGCTAAACGTTGTGGATTTCCGATGACACCTCTGCAGACGCCTATCCCTTTGAGGGGGATTGATGCTACTCCTTTGGCTAAAAATAAACCTCGGTTTTGGACCCAGGTGGTAATGCAGGTCGCCCCAGACCATCAAGAAAATTGCAGGTTTTTGGTGTTACATAATCTGCATGATACCATTGTTCTGGGGTTTCCCTGATTACAAATTCATAATCCAGTTTTTGATTGGAAATCTGTGTCTGTGGTGAGTTGGGGTTGTCGGTGTGCCTTTAGTGAGGCTCCAGTGTTTTCCACCTCTCATCAGTCGCATGATGTTCCTGATTATTTGGCGGACTTTTATGATGTATTTAGTGAGAATGAGTCTGCATCTCTGCCTCCTCATAGGAGTTATGACTGTGCTATTGAACTGAGCCCGGGGTGTAAATTTCCCAAGGGTCGGCTCTTCAATTTATCTGTACCCGAGCACGAGGCTATGCGATCCTATATTAAGGAGGCATTGGAGAAGGGTCATATTAGACCATCCTCGTCACCCTTAGGTGCCGGGTTTTTTTTTGTAGCCAAAAAGGATGGATCATTAAGACCTTGTATTGATTATCGTGCTCTCAACAAAATTACTGTTAAATATCAGTATCCGTTACCCCTGATTTCTGATCTATTCTCCAGAGTTAAAGGTGCTTGCTGGTTTACCAAGCTTGACCTTAGGGGGCGTATAATCTTATTCGCATTAAGCATGGGGATGAATGGAAGACGGTGTTTAATACTCCGGAGGGACATTTTGAGTACCTGGTGATGCCTTTTGGGCTCACTAATGCCCCTTCTGTCTTCCAGTGCTTCATGAACGATATTTTCTGAGATTTTGTCGATAAATTTTTGATTATCTATCTGGATGATATTTTGATCTTCTCCAAGGATTGGGATTCTCATGTGGAACATATTCGGACTGTGTTCCGGATCTTGAGGGAGAATTCCCTGTATGTCAAAGGATCTAAATGCCTTTTTGGAGTACAGAGGATATCTTTTTTGGGATTTATTTTGTCCCCGTCAACTATTGAAATGGACCCGGCCAAGGTACAGGCCATTTACGATTGGGTTCAGGCCACTTCTTTGAAGGCCCTCCAGAAGTTTTTGGGTTTTGCTAATTTTTATCGGAAATTTATAGCAAAATTTTCTAGTATTGCCAAGCCATTGACTGCTTTGACTAAGAAGGGTGCTGATGTGTTAAATTGGTCTCCGGAGGCTGTTTCTTCCTTTCAGGAGCTGAAGCGAAGATTCACCTCCGCCCCGGTTTTGCGGCAACCTGATGTCTCACTTCCGTTCCAGGTAGAGGTGGATGCTTCTGAGATTGGTGCAGGAGCTGTTTTGTCCCAAAAGGATCCTGTAACATCTAAAATGAATCCCTGTGCTTTCTTTTCCCGAAAGTTCTCTCCATCTGAACGTAACTATGATGTGGGGAATCGGGAACTGTTAGCCATGAAATGGGCATTTGAGGAGTGGAGACATTGGTTGGAGGGAGCTAAGCATTAAGTCGTGGTCCTCACTGACCACAAGAATTTGATTTACCTTGAGTCGGCTAAGCGCTTGAACCCTAGACAGGCTAGGTGGGCCTTGTTTTTTACACGTTTTGATTTTGTGGTTTCTTTTCTTCCTGGAACTAAGAATGTCAAGGCTGACGCCCTCTCTAGGAGCTTCTTTGCTGATTCTCCTGTGGTGACCAAGCCTGCTACCATCTTAGGCGAAGGGGTAGTTCTTTCTGCCATCTCGCCCGATTTGAGACGTGCTCTGGAAGAGTTCCAGGAGGACAAACCTGAGCGTTGTCCCAGTGGAAAGTTGTATGTTCCTGACCAGTGGAAGAAGAGAGTGATGTCTGAAGTTCATTGCTCTGCTTTGGCTGGTCATCCAGGTATTTTTGGTACTAGAAATCTGGTGAGTTGGTCTTTTTGGTGGCCCTCCTTGTCTCGTGATGTCAGGAATTTTGTGCAGTCCTGTGGGACGTGCTCCCGGTCTAAATCGTGTTCTCGCTCTAGTGGGTTGTTGATGCCTTTGCCTGTCCCCAAGAGGCCATGGACCCATATTTCAATGGATTTCATCTCTGATATGCCTGTCTCTCAAAGGATGACTGTTATTTGGGTGATTTGTGATAGGTTCTCTAAGATGGTTCATCTTGTACCACTCCCTAAGATGCCGTCTTCCTCTGAATTGGTGCCCCTGTTTTTACAACAGGTGGTTCGCTTGCACGGGATTCCTGAGAACATTGTATCTGACAGAGGAGTCCAGTTTGTGTCTAGATTTTGGAGAACTTTCTGTTCCAAGCTGGGAATTCAGTTGTCCTTTTCCTCTGCTTTTCACCCTCAGACCAATGGGCAGACAGAGAGAACAAACCAGACCTTGGAGTCATATTTGAGATGTTTTATTTCTGCTGATCAGGATGATTGGGTTTCATTTTTGCCCTTGGCCGAATTTGCTTTAAATAATAGAGCTAGTTCTGCCACTTTGATGTCTCCTTTTTTTTGTAACTTTGGGTTTCATCCTCGATTTTCTTCAGGGCAGGTGGAGCCCTCTGCCTGCCCAGGGGTTGACACTGTGGTGGAGAGAATGCACCAGATCTGGGACCAAGTGGTGGATAAGTTATCTCTTTCCCAGGAAAAGGCCCAGCGGTTTTCCAACCGACATAGGACCATTGGTCCCCAATTTAAGGTTGGTGATATGGTGTGGTTATCATCAAAAAATATTGCTATGAAGGTGGCTTCTCCTAAGTTTAAGCCTAGATTTATTGGACCTTACAAGATTTTGGAGATTATTAATCCAGTCTCTTTTCGTTTGGCTCGTCCTGTCACATTTAAAATCCATAATGTGTTCCATAAATCTTTGTTGAAGAGGTTTGTTGAACCTGTTGTTCCGGGGGTTGCACCTCCAGACCCTGTATTGGTTGAAGGTAACATGGAATATGAGGTACAGAAAGTACTGGATTCCCGTCTGGCTAGACGGAGACTCCAGTATTTGGTTAAGTGGAAGGGTTATGGTCAGGAGGATAATTCCTGGGTCTCTGCCTCTGATATTTATGCCAAAAGATTGGTGCGTGCCTTTCATCGGGCTCACCCTGATCGCCCTGGTGGCATGGTTGAGGGTTTGGTGACCCCTCCTCAAAGGGGAGGTACTGTTGTGAGTTCATTTTCCCCTTCACTACTGAGGCCCGAGGAACTCCCTCTTCTGGTGAAGAAAGGTAGTGAGCCTGATTGTCAAACACCTGGGGCTGATGATGATGACTGGCTGAGTGGAGTTAATGTCTGGATATAAGGCTGCCGACGCCCTTCTGGCCTGCGGGTGATTTCTCTGTGGACTTCTAGGAAACCAGTCTGATTCCTGCTCATCTAAAGCTAAGATTTATGCTTTGCCTTTTTGCATTAGTGTTTTGTTTTCCTTGCTTTTCTGGATTCTGCCATTCCCTGCTGGGGTGAGCTGAATCTCCTTTTGCCTGTTGCTCCGTCTTCAGAATATCCCTGAGTACTGACATAGCTTTTTTGAAGCCTAGCGTCTTCAGGGCCTTTTTTACTGTCAGTTGGTTGGCTCTTATTTTCATAGGGTTTTTCACGGATTGCAGACAGCAGCCTTCCTGTCCTTTCCTATCTAAGCTAGCATGGGCCCCATCTTTGCTCAGTCTATCTTTCTGTCTGTGTTTTGTTCTTTCTTCTTGTTTCACCGTCATTATATGTGGGGGCCTGCCTTTTGCTTTGGGGTCTGCTCTGGGGCAGTTTAGATTTCCCTTTCTGTCTTTAGGCTATGTAGTCCTCCAGCTGTGATCGAGGGGCCTAGGGCATCGTAGGAGCCCCCCACGGCTACTGCTAGTTGTGTTGATAGGTTCAGGGGTCTGCAATCCGATAGCTGCCAACTTCTCTGGTTTTCTGGACTTAGCTAGCATTTCTATTTTTGCCTCCTACGGTGACTCAATCATAACACTTTACACTCTCCAGTAAGAGTTGGAAGGATTCCTCAGACATACGAAGATAGTTCCGGAAACCATGCGGATTCTTCTCCTGCAACTCTCTCACTAATTGCATATGTGAGAATTTAGCCCTCTGCTGAAGCCATTCTCTGGTCCACATGCGACCCTTTCGTTTGGAACTCCTCTCTCGCATCCTTTCCTCTTGTTGCCGATCTCCCTCCATCAGTAATGCAGCAACAACAACCACACGCTCCGCGGTGTTCATATTCATGCTGTGCAAACTGCAAAATAAACAGTAATGATTAGAAATGTGGATACAACACCAAAAAAAATTATTATAACTGGACATGTTTAAATGATAACATTGCATATAACTGATAGCTGACTTAATTATTAATGGTAATGGTAACAACAAAGATCCGACAATGGCGGGGGCGGGCGCGGCTGGAAAATTAAAATGGCTGCCCATGAAAAACCCTATGTTAACACACATAGAAGCCAAACAGTCCATAATTTTCGTTCAAGTGTAAAAGCATAAAAAAAGGTAGAATACAGTTAGGATTACAGGGGTGCGTGGGTTCGGCAGGAAAAGTATAATGGCTGACAATGTGAAAGCATAAAATTATTTAAAATCGAGTTATGATTAAATATAATACATAGATGGCCTATAAATGCAAAGGCTACAAAAATCCTACAATAGCGGGGGTGGGCGCGGCAGGAAAAATAATATGGCAGCATATAAAAAAGCATAAATTAATTTAGAATCTAGTTATGATTTAATAAAATTGATAGATGGCCTATTAATTGAAATGCTTACAAAAAACTACAATGGCGGGGGTGGGAGCAGCAGTAAAAGTAAAATGGCTGCCCATACTAAAAATGAAGGAAAGAGAAGCCAAGTAGCCCCCATTACCTTTCAAGTGTTAAAGCAGCTAAAAACTGTAGAATAGAATTTAAAAAAAAAACCGCAACAAAGATCCTGTTATGAGACCCAAAACAATGCCTACCTTGCAAAGACGGAGCAAAATCCTGAAAATTGGAGAAAAGACACAAAATGACGCAGTAGCGACTCCGACAGGGTCGATAAACCAGCCAAAAACGCAGTTGTGACTCGCACGGCTATGCAGCAGGAATACCAGCTCTCCACAGCGCTCAGGAACAATGGATGGGAGCGATGCTACGGAGTCTTTTCTGATGAAGTCACTGCTGCGGCCACCAATTGGAGCTTAGGGGGTGTTGCAAAGAAAAAGTTAAATCACGCCTACGTTGCAGAGTTCTGAGTCGCCAACGAGGTCGCTCGTCATTGATAAAGGGCGTCAAACACAGCGATGTATGCTGGTCAGCGGGACGCCAGCGATCAAAAAATGATCCCGGACGTTCGAGCATGATCAGCGACATCGCAGCAGGGCGCTGGTCGCGGCCGCGTGTCACACTTAGCGAGATCGCTGCCGATGTCGCTGTTGCGTCACAAAATCGGTGTCGCTTTAGCGATATTGCTAGCGATCTCGCTGTGTGTAACGGGGGCTTTATACTTCACGAGGAACAGCATAAAAAATAAAACCCAATTCTTCACATGCTGTCGATTTGTTCATACTACCTCCCAAAGATTGCAATAAGGCTTGGCGCACATTTATCCTGCGCTCCACATTTATCGCTTATACTGGGGTTTCCATGTAAATCTCTGAAATACAAGATTCAGACAGAACCACCGGCGGAAGATTGCCTATAATGAGGCAGATGGAGGCACTGTGAACGTCATAGGACCTGTGATCCGGCAGTGTCCGTCTTTTTAGGCGTGCATAAAAACGTGGTCTACCATAGTTTTGTGCACCTCTGAAAGGAAGGACAATGCTGAACAGAGGCCAGACGAAGTCCAGAGTAACTCTGCTGTCTCATTAAAGTGAATGGATCCATCGAGGGTTTCATCTGTCACGTAGCTCGGAGATTTAGATGGAAACCCCAAAGTATGTGCTCAGCGTAGAGTGCCGATTAAATGTGATCACAATCGTTATGAAAAATGTCCCAAATGAAAGCTCCAACTCAAGCCATAAAAAAAATTTTTTTTACCTCAATAAATAAATAATAAAGCACGACAAATTGTCCTTGGAAAGTAGTTTTTTTATGTGCCCTGTAGTTAGCTGGATATTGGCCATAGGAAGCATAGTGTCTTTAGCTCTGCATGGAACAGCAATGAGAAGTTAATGAGCACTACTTTCAGTTACATAGGTACATAGTTACATAGGTTGAAAAAAAAGACCTAGGTCCATCAAATTCAACCTTTCTCCACCAATTGTATATTTTGTCACTGAATTAACTATAGCCCACAATGTTATCTGTGTAGAGGAAATCATCCAGCCATTTTTTAAAAGTTGTTATAGTGTTTACAGGGACAAGGGGGCATCCTCTACGTCTGGAGGAAAGAAGGTTTAAGCATACTCACAGACGCAGATTCTTTACTGTAAGAGCAGTGAGACTATGGAACTCTCTGCCATGTGATGTTGTAATGAGTGATTCCCTAATAAAATTTAAGAAGGGACTGGATGCCATTCTTGAAAAGTATAATATTACAAGGTATATACACTAGTTACCTTAATATTGCGTTGATCCAGGGAGCTTGTCTGATTGCCGTATGTGGAGTCGGGAAGGAATTTTTTTCCCCAATGAGAAGCTAACTGTTTGCCACATGGGTTTTTTTTTGCCTCCCTCTGGATCACAATGTTAGGGCAGGTTAAGATAGGATATGGGTTGAACTAGATGGACTTAAAGTCTTCCTTCAACCTTAATAACTATGTTACTATGTTACTGCTTGTGGTAGAGCATTCCACATTCTCACTGCTCTAACTGTAAAGAACCCTTTCCTATTTAGTTGCTAGAATCGCCTTTCTTTCACCAGTAATGAGTGCCCCCTGGTCCTTAGTATGGTCTTTGGAAGGAATAAGTCATGTGCCAGTGTTTTGTACTGACCACACATATATTTATACATGTAAATGAGATTTCCTCTGAGGCGTCTTTTTTCTACTGTAATCTAAACAAGCCTAACATTTCCAACATCTCATCATATGAGAGGCCTTCCATCCCTTGTAATAATCTAGTTGCACATCTTTGAACTGACTTTAACTTCTGAATGTCCTTTTTAAAATGTGGAACCCAAAACTGGCTCCCATATTCTAGATGTGGCCTCACAAGTGATTTATAAAGGGGTAACAATACGTTGGCATGTAAGGATTTTATCTCTCTCTTTATACACCCTAAAATTTTGTTTGCTTTTGTGACCACTTCTTGACAATGAGTACTGCTGCTCAGCTTACTTGTAACCAGAATACCCAAGTCCTTCTCTTGTTCTGCAGTCCCGAATATACTCACATTTAATGTATATGCAGTGACAAGGAGGGGCCACCGGAGAGACCACGCAGAATCCCACTCCTGCCACCAACTTGTCAAAGATCGCAGCCAAGAGGGTCGCATCTCAGATCCACCCGCTGTTATCTTTGGAGCAAACAGCTCTCTGATGCCCCCTATCCTCCAGACAATTAGGCTATGTGCACACGTATTTTTTGGAGCTGTGGATTCTCCCCCTGCGGATTTGTAGAAATCCGCAGGTAAATTTCAGGTCGAAAGACCTGCGGTTTACCTGCGGATTAGGCTGCGGTTTATCACCTCTACAATGGAGGAGATGGTAAACCGCAGCAGAATCCGCAGAAAAAAAGTGACATGTCATTTCTTTCTGCGGATTTGAAACCGCAGCAAAACCGCATGGAAAATTCCGCAGCATGTGCACAGCGGTTTCCATTTTACATAGGGTAAAATGGTACTGTACAATGCAGCAGATTCTGCTGCGGACCCGCAGGGCCAGAAACGCTGCGGATCCGCAGAAAAATCTGCAACGTGTGCACATAGCCTTACACGATTGACTGACGATCAAGGTAGGAGATCGCAGGCTGTTTCCACCAATAGGCTCGTTATCGGGAAACTAACAGTGAGAGTTTGGCATATACACCTCCGATTCACACTACAGTCATGGGTAGCTCCACAATAACCCCAGGCTCTTCGCTGCCACCACCAGTCAACTTTTTGTACAGGCTGACTGGAGTTCTGGTTCTGTGATGGCTATGGTGATTTGTGCTAAGCGAATTTGTTTGGAAAATGATCGCCAAACATAAATTTGACGTGAATATGGCACGCTTGGATTCGTGATCGGAAACACGAGCAAAATTTTATAAAATTGGTAAAAAAAAAAAATCGGTAAAATTCGGTAAAAGTGGAGGAAAATATTTACATTACTACAAAAAATTTTAGCAACGATAATGGTGGTGTATCATGAGCGTTTGGCACGTGTTTGATGAGGGGAGGGGGTTTGCAGAGCCCAGAGGCACAGTGTTCTTGTCAGCACAGCATTGTTTTTTTTCCTAACTGTATGTGTGCACATTTGCAGCTAGCCAATCAGAGCACAGGAAACACCCACAATGTCGTGACACTATGGTTTGTGTCATTGGCTGCTGAAATCACATGTCCTTCTCCATATAAATAGTGGATGTCTTGTTTTAGCGCCAGTGTGACACTGTAACAGCGCAGAGAAGCTGCTCCCGACGCTACCTTACTGAGGTAGTAGGGCACATGTCCTACAAGTGTGCTGTGCACTGCTTCTATAGTGCTCCATGCACGAGTACAGCATTCTAAATAATATTTTTTCAGTAGCTAAATGTGAAAAAGCCTGCTGTATCCACATTTTAGCTAGTTAGATAGGTTGTTTTATATCAGTCGGATAGTGTAGTGAGCTACTGTATAGTGTGGCTATTAAATTTACCTTCCAGCATTTTTTCTCTTTTTGGACATTACTGAGGTATACAGACAAACCAGCAGGGCACATGTTGTGCACTGCTTCTATTGTGATCCATGCACGAGTATAGCATTCTAATTGACATGTAGCTAGTGAAAAAATATTAGAAAGCCTGGCTGTATCCCTCGCTGTCATTTTGTGGTGGTGGTATGAACCTGTCTACAGAACTAAGGCACTTTAATTAAAAATTATAATTTTTCAGTTGCAAAAAGTTAGACAACCTGCTGTATCACACTTTGTCATTTGGTTGGGTTGAACTTAAGCTGTAGAGGCCTGATCCAGAGGCCACAAAAGAATCTTCTGTTATTAATGTCATACAGTAAAGGACCTGACTTTAAAAAAGTTTGCGGCATCTAGTGTGTTATAAAGGCCTGATCCATAGGCCACAAAAAATTCTTCTGTTATTAACATCATAAAGTAAGGGACCTGACTTTCAAAATACTTTGTAGCATCTAGTGTTATAGAGGCCTGATCCATAGGTCAAAAAATAACTCTTTTGCTCCTAGTGTCATACAGTAGGGGACCTGACATTAAAATACTTTGTAGCATCTAGTGTGTTATAGAGCTAAGAGCAAAATCCACTGATACATCTCAAAATACTTTAAATGGCCAAATGCGAATCACTCAGACCAACAAGAATAACTCTTGACACTCCAAAGATCATAGTTCCTACATAACAAAACGGAGTACAAGTACACAAAAATAGTAAAAAGCAATATATATTTTATTAATATAATTTAAACATTGATCACCATACATAAATTAGCAGACAGAAATAGACAAGGCACATACAAAAACTCATGTGTGAATAGGACACAGCCACTGTAGTACCAGAATGGATTATTCAGAGAAACTCTAAATTAATCTCATTAGGGATATTATGATGTCCAAAAAATGTTTAAAGTGCTAGCTAGATACTCCACAAAAGTCACAACTGGCATCAATCTTAAGTGCCTCAGACATCAACATACTGTAATCGGTATCAAAGAGTACTATAAAAATCAGGGGATATCCCTTTAGAAGTTACTAGAATCACCCATATAAATCTCTGTCAGTGCATGTCCTATGTCAGCCCCGACGCATATTTCGCATGGGCTTCCTCAGGGGACTGTAACTGTGTGTTTGAGCAGGGTGTATATATATATATAGGGGCTGTACAGCTGTTACAAATCATTAATGCTATCACCGGCGTGTGCGCGTCACGTCAAAAGGTCCTAGTGATCACATGTCTGACAAAATCGTATACGGCACATTTTTTCTCTCTCATTCGTCACACTTCTTTCATCAATGGAAGAAACAGATGAAAAAGAGACAGAACGTGCCCTGGACATAGAAGCCTAATCAATTGAACAGGAGATCAATCTGTATACCCTATTATTCTGGACATCTAGAAGGTCACGCTGATATTTTTTGGTCTTAATTGTCACAATATCCTTTTCCCACTTCTGGATATCAAAATCCAATTCTTTCTTAAAAATTTCCCTCATCTCAGTATTGAGATGAACAATACTGCACATTCTGTCTCTTTTTCATCTATTTCCTCTATTGATGAAAGAGGTGTGACGAGTGAGAGAGAAAAAATGTCACTTGGTAGACCTGAAGAATCAAAAGGAGAAAAAAGAACCCAGCATATAGAGCACACACCCAAGACAATGAGGTATGTGATCAATACATATCAATTTTATTAGAAGACAAAAACACATAATAAAAACATTTAAAAAAGCAAGGCTCACCCCCAAATGTCCCAAACAGGTCAGACAATAAACCCTAATAAACAGACATCACTAGTAAAAGATGTGTAATTAGGCAAAATGTACATAATAATACATAGAACATGACCCAACAACCCTAAATCTGGGCGTCCCCCGAAAAAAAAAAATGACATACAGCTGCTCACTAAAAATGGTTATCAAGAGACCAGGAGGCACTATAGGTGAAGTAGCCATCCACTATAGGAGTAGAGGGAGTAATACACCAACACACACTCCAAAAAAAGGCCACATAAAATAAGAGGGGCCCTATAGGGAACCCTGGTAAAAGAGGGAGCAGGAGACCATCCAATGGACAGAAAGTTTGGACTGAAAAGGAATAACTACAGGCAGAAAGATATATAAGGATGCCACAAAAAAACATGAGAAAATGGTAAAAGAAGGAGTCACCAAAAGAAGCAGTCCAACATGCAATGTCAGGGGTCAGCTTGTCAGAGCAAGGTGGTCCCGGAACCGAGGGGGTGTGGGGAGCCCCACGCGTATCGCTGCTGAGTGCAGCGATAGTCAGGGGAAGTCAGATGATAAGCAGTCAGTCAGTCTTAAATAGCGGTCAATCAAGAATAAAGGAGGGAGAGGTGTGCAGAAACATGAGGGTCATAGGTAACAAACCAATCAGAGTAAATGCCAAAGCATAGACAGCTTCAGAGAGCGGGCAATAATGAGGGAGGAAGTGCTGAGGGCGGGTGACGTGTCAGCCAGCCCGCGCACGCCCGCAGTGATACTGAGAGCGAGCATACATGAGAAACAAGGCAGGAAAAAAAGTACTACTCTACTCAACACCAGCTTTCATGCTGAGCACATACATTTTCATAATCTTTTCCAACTGTTTCTTCACATGGCAAGACAACCACATCCTGCAAAATGTCATCTTTCTCAAGCTCATCACTTGCAGCATTCCCTCACTGCACCGTGTCGATATCCTGCCGACTATGCCAAGTGTAAGGGAGGGCCAGGACCGTAATTGTGACCTGTACTCTGGTGGCAGCTGCGCCCAGCCCTTCCCCTACATGAAATAATGCTATGCTCCTCGGCACACCTGCATCTCCAGTTCCATCTTCACCCGGGAACTTCCCAGGCCATAACGGTCCCTCTTCTAGGTCCGTGGAAGCACACTGACGTGCACAGAACCATTCACTTGAATAGGCAAATAGCGCTCCGTTCCTCCCGAGTCTCTCTGCATGGCTAAGTAGTACTGTACAGCCACATATGGGGTATTGCCACGTTCAGTAAAAATTGTGGGACACATTTTGTTACCCTTTTTACCCACTTCTTATGTGAAAATGTAAAATATTTGGCTAAAACAAAATTTTGGTGGCATAAATGTAGTTATTTTGTCCTCACTGTCCAATGGTATAAAATTCTGTGACACACCCATGGTGTCAATATGATCACTGCACCCCTAGATGAATTCATTGAGAGGTGTAGTTCATAAAATGAGGTCACTTATGGGGTGTCCTGCTGTTTTGGCACCTCATGGGCTCTCCCAGTGGTTCATGGCACCTGCAAACCATAACAGTAAAATCTGGCTCTCTTTCCCTTCTGAGCTCTGCCATGCAACCAAACAGTGGCTTACCTCCACATATGGGGTATCACTGCACTGAGCACAATTTTCACAATAACTTTTGGGGTCTAATTTCTTCTGTTATCCTTGGAAAAATAAAAAATCGGGGGCGAAAATATGATTTTTGTGAAAAAAAATATGATTTTTTATTTTTACGGCTCTACGTAATAAACTTCTGTGACGCACTTGGGGGTTCAAAGTGCTCACCACACATCTATATAAGTTCTCTAATGGGTCTAGTTTCCAAAATGGTGTCACTTGTGGGGGTTTTCCACTGTTTAGGCACATCAGGGGCTCTCCAAACGCGACATGGTGTCCGATCTTAATGCCAGCCAATTTTGCGTTGAAAAATTAAAATGGTGTTCGTTCCCTTCCGAGCTCTGCCATGTGCCCATACAGTGGTTTACCCCCACATATGGAGTATCAGCGTACTCAGGACAAATTACACAACAACTTTTGGTGTCCAATGTCTCCTGTTACCCTGGGGAAAATGCAAAATTGGGGGTGAAAAGATAATTTTTGTGAAAAAAATATGAATTTTTTTATTTTTACAGCTCTACGTTATAAACTTCTGTGAAGCACTTAGAGGTTCAAAGTGCTCACCATACATCTAATTAAGTTCCTTAGGCGGTCTAGTTTCCAAAATGTTGTCACTTGTGGGGTATTTCCACTGTTTAGGCACAACAGGGGCTCTCCAAACGCAACATGGCGTCCAATGTCAATTCTAGGCAATTTTACATTGAAAAGTCCAACGGCGCTCCTTCCCTTCCGAGCTCTGCCATGCACCCAAACAGTGGTTTACCTACATATACTGTATGGGGTATCAGCGTACTCAGAGGAAATTGCACAACAACTTTTACCCTTGGTAAAATAAAATAAATTGGATCTGAAGTAAATTTTTTGTGAAAAAAAAGTTAAATGTTTTTTAAACATTCTAAAAATTCCTGTGAAGCACCTGAAGGGCTGATAAACTTTTGAATGTGGTTTTGAGTACATTCAGGGGTGCAGTTTTAAGAATGGTATCACTTTTGGGTATTTTCTATAAGGCTAGTTTCACATTTGCGTTTAAGGCCGCAGCGGCGTGCCTCCGCCGGTAGTTCTGCCTCCGGGCGCATGACGCTGCATGCGTCATGCGTCCCTTATCTTTATCACTGAGGATGCAGGCCGTGTGCAGTATGCGTTTGGTGGTGCCTGCGTCCTTTTGACGGTGCGCCGAGCGCAACAAAATTGCAACAGGTTGCATTTGGCGCTGGTCGGCGCACCGTCAAAAGGACGCAGGCGCTGCCAAAACGCATACTGCGCACGGCCTGCGTCCTCAGTGATAAAGATAGGGGATGCATGACGCATGCAGCATCATGCACCCGGAGGCGGAGCTACCGGCGGAGGCGCGGGAGGGGGCAAGGCTTAGCGGCAGCCGTGCGCAGGCCGACGCTGTGGCCTTAAATGTAAATGTGAAACCGGCCTTATATAGACAAAGTGACTTCAAATGTGATGTGGCCCCTAAAAAAAATGGTGTTGTAAAAATGAGAAATTGCTGTTTAACTTTTAACCCTTATAACTTCCTAACAAAAAAAATTTTGGTTCCAAAATTGTACTGATGTAAAGTAGACATGTGGGAAATGTTATTTATTAAGTATTTTATGTGACATATCTCTGTGACAGTGGTCAGAATTGTAAAAAAATTGGCCTGGTCATTAACATGCAAACCACCCTTGGGGGTAAAGGGGTTAAAATACTCCTGAGTAGAAATACCTCACTGAGCCCTAAATAAGTCTACTATGGTATATGGCCTCCTCACTGTCCACCTTAATGATAGATAATCACCCCACTGTCTGCCGTTTTCATCTGTAACTGCCACACCTTCTGTCCTTATGAACCATGACCCATCTCCACTGTTTTCCCTTATGCTCTCTATAGCTCTATGGGTTCCCTGCCATGCTAACCTCTCTCCATACTGTGCGCTCATTTCAAGTTGTCCCCTCTCCATATTCAGTCCGTGCCCCTTCTTCACACAATGTTGTCATACTGCCCACCAAGTTGTCCTCCCCAAATAGTACCCCCTCCTCACACTGTCCCCCTACATGGTATGATAGTCACCTCAGCGCCCACACAGTATGATATGCACAACAGCCTCCCCACTATACAGTTTGATGTCCACTAAGGCAACCTTTATATATGATGATGGCCACCACAGCGCTATAAAGTCTTATTACTCCTCAGACCTCGATACAGTATAATGGTCCCAGAGTATTCCACACAGTATGATATCCACCACAGCACTCTATACAGTATTATGCCTCCCCAGTCCTCAATACAGTATAATGGCCCCCTGTGCTATATACCATGTGGTGCTGTGATATATACCATGGTACTGTGCTATATGCCATGTGGTGCTGTTCTATATACCATGTGGTGCTGTGCTATGTACCATGTGTGGCTGTGCTATATACCATGTGGGGCTGTGCTATATACTGTGTGGTGCTGTGCTATATACCATGGTGCTGTGCTATATACCATGTGGGGCTGTGCTGTATACCATGTGGTGCTGTGCTATATATCATGTGGTGCTGTGCTATATACCATGTGGTGCTGTGCTATGTACCATGTGTGGCTGTGCTATATACCATGTGGTGCTGTGCTATATACCATGTGGGGCTGTGCTATGTATCATGTAATGCTGTGCTATATACCATGGTGCTGTGCTATATATCATGTGGGGCTGTGCTGTATACCATGTGGTGCTGTGCTATATACCATGTGGTGCTGTGCTATATACCATGTGGTGCTGTGCTATGTACCATGTGTGGCTGTGCTATATACCATGTGGTGCTGTGCTATATACCATGTGGGGCTGTGCTATATACTGTGTGGTGCTGTGCTATATACGATAGTGCTGTGCTATATACCATGTGGGGCTGTGCTGTACTGTATACCATGTGGGACCTTGCTATGTAACATGTGATGCTGTGCTATATACCATGGTGCTGTGCTATATACCATGTGGGGCTGTGCTGTATACCATGTGGTGCTGTGCTATATACCATGTGGGCTGTGCTATATAACATGTGGAGCTGTGCTATATACCTTGTGGGGCTGTGCTGTATACCAAGGGGGGCTGTGCTGTATACCATATGGGGTTGTGCTATATACCATGTGATGCTGTGCTACATACAATGTGGTGCTGTGTTATATACTGTACTAGTGACTGTGCTATATACTATGTGGCTGTGTTATAGACCATGGGGGGTACATTATACATTATATTCTATGGTGGAGGCTGTGTTATATAATATGGGGGGCTACATTATATTCTATGGGGGGCTGTATTATATTTATTATATTCTATGGAGGGTGATTGCATCATACTCTATGATGGGGCTACATTATACTATATGAGGAGGCTACATTGTATTCTATGGGGGCTGCATTATATTCTATGGGGGGGCTAGATTATATTGTATGGAAGGGCTACATTATACTACATAAGGGCCTGCATTAGATTCTATGGGGAGCTAAATTATACTCTATGAGGGTGCTGCCATATATTCTATGGAGGGGCTGCATTATACTATATGAGAGGGGCTGCATTATATTCTATGGGGGGTTCATTATATTCTGTGGGGTGGCTGCATTATGCTCTAAGGGGAGGGGGGCTGCATTATATTTTATGGGGGGTTACATTATATTGTATGGTGGGGCTGCATTATACTCTGTGGGCTGACTGCATTATGCTCATTATGCTATACTGCATCGAGGACTATGGGGAATACATTATACTGTTACGGCACTGCAGCCCACGACTAGGGTAGGAGGGGGGAAAACTGACCCTGCACTGCAACTAGGCTGATACCCTACGATGGAGTGGGTGACCCATTCCTAGCGAATAGACCCATCGACGATCCTAGGTTAATCTCAAGCGAAGACCTATAGATAGGGGGAAGGGGGTCCCTGAAAGATCTAAGGACTGGGTACAAAAACAGGTCACCTCCTAAAAGAAAACAAAGAGAAGGCTGCAGAAACAAACTGAAACTAAAACTAGCAGAATCAGAGGTCCCAGCACTGCACTATTTAAACACGCAGAAGGCAAATCAAAGCTCCAAGCCAGAACTCAAGCGGACTAACACTGTTGTCCAGCAAGGAATGGGAGACAGGTAATTAATCTTGAGGCTGAGACGTCCATAGTTTTCACCCAGGAATTGCCCTTGGGACCGAAACCCTTCCAGGACACAAGATACTGTAAGCCTCTTCTGTGCCACCTGGAATCAAGAATGCATGAAATCTCAAACTCACAGTCCTCATCAATTGGAGGAGCAGACAGCATCGCCACCTTATATGGCGTGTCAACTTTCTTCAGCAAAGATTCATGAAAGACTGAATTGATTTTCCAGGATGAAGGAATGTCCAATCTGACTGCTGCCGAGTTGACAATCTGAACCACTTTGAAGGGTCCTACAAATTAGGCTCCAACTTTTTAGAAGGGATCTTTAAACGCAGATTCCTAGAGGACAACCAAACCATGTCCCCAACAACAAACCTTGCCTCCCTTCTTCTCTTGTCAAAATATTTCTTAGACCTCCTGTTAGCCTGATTCAGATTATGGCACACACTGGTCCAAACCCTTTCCAAATTTCCAGAAAAACTCTCCTCCTCAGGCACCGCTGCCCCAATCCTATAAAAAGGAGCAAAAGATGGATGCTTCCCAGTACAACAAAAAAAGGAGAACACCCAGCTGAAGAAGACGTATGATTATTGAGAGCAAACTTAGCTAATGGTAAATATTCCGACCACATCTCCTGATTGTCTGCTACAAAACATCTCAAAAACTGCTCAACGTCCTGGGTCTTCCTCTCGGTCTGTCCATTGGACTCCGGATGATAGCCCAACGAAAATGACAAAGGAACCTTAAGTCTGTCACAAAAGGCACGCCAAAATCGAGCCACAAACTGTGGTCCCCTATCGGAGACAATGTCCTTCTGGACATCATGGAGTCTGACAATCTCTTTCACAAATGCCCTGGCAGTGTCTTAGCACAGGGTATTTTATTGAACGGGATCAGATGACACATCTTACTGAAACGGTCCACCACAATCAAGGTGACAGAAAAACACTCAGAGACCGGCAGGTCGGTGATAAAATCCATTGCAAGATGCATCCATGGGGAACTAGGAACCTCTAACGGGCACAGCAACCCTGCTGCTGGAGCATGAGAAGCCTTAGACCTAGCGCACACGGTAAACTGACGCACCTACTTGACGATTTCTCTTAGCCACCCCGGGAACCAGAAACTCCTACCAATCGACTTTCTAATTCTAATTTCGGCAATCCCTGGCTGACCCGCCAAACAAGACTCATGACATTCCATAAACAAAGCTCTCCTCAGGGCTTTAGGCATAAATAATTTCCCATACGGAGTGTTAGTTGGTGCTGCATCCTGGGCTTTAAGAATGCTATTTTCCAACTCAGAACCTAAAGCTGCCACCACCACCCCTCTCTGCAGAATAGATTCCTCCTTTTTAGTATTAACCGTTGTTGATAGACTTTGAGTCAAAGCATCAGCTTTAACATTCTTGGTCCCAGGGATATATGTCACAGAGAAATGAAACCGGGCAAAAAATAATGCCCACCTAGTTTGACAAGCATTCAAACATTTAGCAGCATCCAGATAGATAAGATTCTTATGATCAGTAAAGACTTGTATAGGATGTCTAGCGCCCTCCAAAAAATGTCACCAATGCTCAAACGCAAGCTTAATAGCCAGCAATTCTCGGTTTCCAACATCGTAGTTGAGCTCCGCCTCCGAAAATTTCTTAGAAAAGAATGCACAGGGATGTACCCCATCCTCTCCATCCTGTGACAGAACAGCCCTCACTCCTACTGATGAGGCATCCACCTCTACCAGAAAGGGCTTAGTCTCGTCTGTCTGGATCAAAACAGGAGCATCTCCTTGAGATGCTCAAAGGCCTTAACAGCCTCAGGGGACCATTGGACAGTACTGGCACCTTTCTTAGTCAGATCAGTAAGGGGTTTAGTGATAACAAAAAAATTCTTTATGAATTTTCTGTAATAATTAGCAAACCCCAAGAATCTCTGAATTGCCTTCAAGCATTCAGGTCTTGGCCACTCCAATACCGCCTGAACCTTCACCGGGTCATCTCAAATCAATCACTGGAAACAATGTACCCCAAAAAGCTAATCTTCTGTACTGCAAACTCACATTTCTCCAGTTTAGCAAAGAGTGTGGTTTGTCTCAGAATCTGCAGAACCTCGGCGACTCTCTGCCAATGAGACTCCAGATCAGGCAAGTAGATCAAAATATCATCTAAATAAACGATAACACTCCTACCGATCAATGGCCTCAGAATGTCGTTGATGAAATTTTGAAAGAACGCCGGAGCATTTGTAAGGCCGAAA
Organism: Dendrobates tinctorius; assembly: GCF_039654945.1. NCBI lineage: Eukaryota > Metazoa > Chordata > Amphibia > Anura > Dendrobatidae > Dendrobates > Dendrobates tinctorius. The sequence continues at coordinate 1,587,823 of NW_027361669.1, read as the reverse complement.
GGCATTACTAGACACTCAAAATGACCTTCTGGGGTATTAAAGGCTGCCTTCCATTTATCGCCTTCTTTAATCCGCAGCAAATTATATGCCCCATGGAGATCAATCTTAGAGAACCACTTGATTCCAACTAATTGGTTAAACAAATCTGGAATTAGTGGCAAGAGGTAAGGATTGTGCACAGTGATCTTATTAATCTCCCTGAAATCCAGACACGGCGTAAGACCCCCATCATTCTTTTGACAAAAAAGAATCCCACAGCCACAGGGGACTTGGAGGATCTTATATGACCTGCAGCAAGACTAGTCTGCAGGTATTCCTTTAAGGCCTCCCTCTCAGGAATCGTCAGATTAAATAAGCAACTCTTAGGGAGAGTAGCACCTGGGACGAACTCAATAGTGCTATCGTAATCTCTATGCGATGGTAGACCTTGTGACTCAACTTCCGAAAATACTTTCCAGAAGTCCTGAATGGCTTCAGGTACCTCATTTTTCACCACAGTAGCGATGTGTACATCACAACATTTCCCATAACACCCTTCACCCCAGGATCTTATCGTATTTGCCGACCAATCCAGTACAGGATTGTGCATTTTTAACCAGGGTAACCCCAGGATGACTGGAAAAGGCAATTTATCAAGTTCAAACAAATCTAAAGATTCCTGGTGCTCCATATTCACAGTGAGTGGAAACACGGTGACCTTTCGAGAAATGCACCCATGCTCTAGCGGCGTGTCATCAATCGCCACAACAGGAAAAGGGGATGACAAAGGTACAGACTCAATCTAATACTTCTCTAGAAATTGATGATCGATCAAATTCAGTGCAGACCCACAGTCCACCATCACTTGAAAATCCATAGTATGACCATGACAGATGGAACAACCAGAAAAAGAAACTCCAGCGGACCATAAAAATGCAATACGAACGGGAGGGTTACTCTGACCCCTTTTTTTTCTTTTCCTGATTTATGTGACCTTCACATTGCTTGATAAAATGGCCAGTCTTACCACAATAAAGGCATAGCCCCTCAGAGAACCTTCTCTCCCTTTCCTGGGAACGAGAGGACATCACCCCCAAGTTGCATCGGTTCCCCATAGTCCACGGGGGTCTCTTGAGAGACAGGACCCAGCAGAATTGAAGCCTTCTCCTCATTCTGCCTATCTCTCTATCTTCTATCCACCCTGATAGCTAACTGCATGGCAGTCTCAAGTGTAGCAGATGCAGTGTATGCAATGAGTAAGTCTTTAACCCTGTAATTCAGGCCTGCTAAAAACTGGCTCTTGAGTGCTAGATCACGCCATCTGACTTCTGCAGACCATCATCTGAACTGGGTACAATATCCCTCAGCATCACCAGAATCCTGTTTCAGCCGTCTGAGTTTAGCCTCTTCTGTAGCGACTAGTATTGAGCGATACCATCCAATATAGAGAAATATCGGATCGGATTGGATCGGACCGATACCCGAAAAGTATCGGGTATCGCCGATTTCTGATACCAGAAGTCCCATTCAAGTCAATGGGACAGAAATATCGGAATTAAAAAAAACCCTTTCTTTCCTTGCACATCCAGTTCGGGAGGGGGAAAGAGTGTGGGCGGTGTGTGGGCGGACACTGTGCGGGTCTGTGTGTGCGGGCGGGGTCTGTGCGGGCCTGCCGGGGGTCTGTGCAGGCCTGCCGTGGGCCTGTGCTGGCTGTCGGGGGTCTGTACGGGCCTGCCGGGGCCTGTGCCGGCTGCCGGGGGTCTGTACGGGCCTGCCGGGGGCCTGTGCCGGCTGCCGGGGGTCTGTGCGGGCCTGCTGGGGGTCTTGTGTGTGTGCAGGCATCGTCCGATGGGACTACAAGTCCCATCAGGCTATGCCTGCTACAATGACAGTGATTGACACATTAGCCAATGATGGGACAGTAGTAGTCCCATCATCCGGCTAATGTGTTGAATGTAAAAAAAAACAAAAACATACATACTACATATATACAACATTCATGCAACATACATACATACTACATACATACTACATATATACTACATTCATACAACATACACACATACTACATATATACTACATTCATACAGCATACATACATACATAAATAATACATATCTACAGCATTCATACAACATACATACATACTACATACTTCATATATACTACATTCATACAACATACATACTACATACATACTACATATATACAACATTCATACATACTACATACATATTTCATATATACTACATTCATACAACATACATACAGTATATACTACATATATACTACATTCATACAGCATACATACATAATACATATATGCAACATTCATACAACATACATACATACTACATACTTCATATATACTACATCCATACAACATATATACATACTACATATATACAACATTCATACAACATACATACATACTTCATATATACTACATTCATACTACATACATACATACTACATATATACTACATTCATACAGCATACATATATACATACTACATAATACATACATACTACATATAGGCAAAATTCATACAACATACATACAGTGGGGAAAAAAAGTATTTAGTCAGTCAGCAATAGTGCAAGTTCCACCACTTAAAAAGATGAGAGGCGTCTGTAATTTACATCATAGGTAGACCTCAACTATGAGAGACAAACTGAGAAAAAAAAATCCAGAAAATCACATTGTCAGTTTTTTTTTCATTTTATTTGCTTATTATGGTGGAAAATAAGTATTTGGTCAGAAACAAGCAATCAAGATTTCTGGCTCTCACAGACCTGTAACTTCTTCTTTAAGAGTCTCCTCTTTCCTCCACTCATTACCTGTAGTAATGGCACCTGTTTAAACTTGTTATCAGTATAAAAAGACACCTGTGCACACCCTCAAACAGTCTGACTCCAAACTCCACTATGGTGAAGACCAAAGAGCTGTCAAAGGACACCAGAAACAAAATTGTAGCCCTGCACCAGGCTGGGAAGACTGAATCTGCAATAGCCAACCAGCTTGGAGTGAAGAAATCAACTGTGGGAGCAATAATTAGAAAATGGAAGACATACAAGACCACTGATAATCTCCCTCGATCTGGTGCTCCACGCAAAATCCCACCCCGTGGGGTCAGAATGATCACAAGAACGGTGAGCAAAAATCCCAGAACCACGCGGGGGGACCTAGTGAATGAACTGCAGAGAGCTGGGACCAATGTAACAAGGCCTACCATAAGTAACACACTACGCCACCATGGACTCAGATCCTGCAGTGCCAGACGTGTCCCACTGCTTAAGCATGTACATGTCCGGGCCCGTCTGAAGTTTGCTAGAGAGCATTTGGATGATCCAGAGGAGTTTTGGGAGAATGTCCTATGGTCTGATGAAACCAAACTGGAACTGTTTGGTAGAAACACAACTTGTCGTGTTTGGAGGAAAAAGAATACTGAGTTGCATCCATCAAACACCATACCTACTGTAAAGCATGGTGGTGGAAACATCATGCTTTGGGGCTGTTTCTCTGCAAAGGGGCCAGGACGACTGATCCGGGTACATGAAAGAATGAATGGGGCCATGTATCGTGAGATTTTGAGTGCAAACCTCCTTCCATCAGCAAGGGCATTGAAGATGAAATGTGGCTGGGTCTTTCAACATGACAATGATCCAAAGCACACCGCCAGGGCAACGAAGGAGTGGCTTCGTAAGAAGCATTTCAAGGTCCTGGAGTGGCCTAGCCAGTCTCCAGATCTCAACCCTATAGAAAACCTTTGGAGGGAGTTGAAAGTCCGTGTTGCCAAGCGAAAAGCCAAAAACATCACTGCTCTAGAGGAGATCTGCATGGAGGAATGGGCCAACATACCAACAACAGTGTGTGGCAACCTTGTGAAGACTTACAGAAAACGCTTGACCTCTGTCATTGCCAACAAAGGATATATCACAAAGTATTGAGATGAAATTTTGTTTCTGACCAAATACTTATTTTCCACCATAATATGCAAATAAAATGAAAAAAAAAACAGACAATGTGATTTTCAGGATTTTTTTTTCTCAGTTTGTCTCCCATAGTTGAGGTCTACCTATGATGTAAATTACAGACGCCTCTCATCTTTTTAAGTGGTGGAACTTGCACTATTGCTGACTGACTAAATACTTTTTTTCCCCACTGTACATACTACATACTACATAGATGCTTCATATATACTACATTCATACAACATACATACATGCATACTACATACATACTACATATATACTACATACATACAACATGCAAAAAACATGCTACAGACATACAACATACATACGACATACATACTACATACAATACATTCACACAATACAATACATACATATAGACATACAGTACATATAACAGAGTACATACTCACCATCACTTGTCACTTTGATCCCCGAAGCCAGTGTCATCTGTGAAAAAATATGAAAATAACAAATAACCGATATACTCCCTGATCCGCAGAAATCCACGAGTGTCCCACACCAATCTCCCGTGGAGAACAGCAGGATCAGCTGATGCGACCACTCTCTAGGGGGCTCCAGGAATACAATGATGGGAGGTAGGTATCCTTCCTCACTGTATTCCTCCACCACTGTAAAAAAAATAGTCCCTAGTCTCACTTTTGGCATTGCTGTGTGAGAAAGTTCCCACGCAGCTTTTGCCATAAAGTGAGACCAGTGAACTATAGTAACCTCTCAGTGATGCACTGCAGGAGATCGTCATGGATCAAAGTGACAAGTGATGGTGAGTATGTACTCTATGTTATATGTACTGTATGTCTATATGTATGTATTGTATGAATGTAGGAATGTATTGTATGTAGTATGTAGTATGTATGTAGTATGCATGTAGTATGTATGTTGTATGTCTGTAGCATGTTGTATGTATGTATGTAGTATGTACTATGTATGTATGTTGTATGAATGTAGTATATACACTCACTGGCCACTTTATTAGGTACACCTGTCCAACTGTGTGTTAAGACTTAATTTCTAATCAGCCAATCACATGGCGGCAACTCAGTGCATTTAGGCATGTAGACATGGTCAAGACAATCTCCTGCAGTTCAAACCGAGCATCAGTATGGGGAAGAAAGGTGATTTGAGTGCCTTTGAACGTGGCATGATTGTTGGTGCCAGAAGGGCTGGTTTGAGAATTTCAGAAACTGCTGATCTACTGGGATTTTCACGCACAACCATCTCTAGGGTTTACAGAGAATGGTCCGAAAAAGAAAAAAAATCCAGTGAGCGGCAGTTCTGTGGCCGGAAATGCCATGTTGATGCCAGAGGTCAGAGGAGAATGGGCAGACTGGTTCGAGCTGATAGAAAGGCAACAGTGACTCAAATTGCCACCCGTTACAACCAAGGTAGGCAGAAGAGCATCTCTGAACGCACAGTGCGTCGAACTTTGAGGCAGATGGGCTACAGCAGCAGAAGACCACACTGGGTACCACTCCTCTCAGCTAAGAACAGGAAACTGAGGCTACAATTTGCACAAGCTCATCGAAATTGGACAGTAGAAGATTGGAAAAACGTTGCCTGGTCTGATGAGTCTCGATTTCTGCTGCGACATTCGGATGGTAGGGTCAGAATTTGGCGTAAACAACATGAAAGCATGGATCCATCCTGCCTTGTATCAACGGTTCAGGCTGGTGGTGGTGGTGTCATGGTGTGGGGAATTTTTTCTGGGCACTCTTTGGGCCCCTTGGTACCAATTGAGCATCGTTGCAACACCACAGCCTACCTGAGTATTGTTGCTGACCATGTCCATCCCTTTATGACCACAATGTACCCAACATCTGATGGCTACTTTCAGCAGGATAATGCGCCATGTCATAAAGCTCGAATCATCTCAGATTGGTTTCTTGAACATGACAATGAGTTTACTGTACTCAAATGGCCTCCTCAGTCACCAGATCTCAATCCAATAGAGCATCTTTGGGATGTGGTGGAACGGGAGATTCGCATCAGGCATGTGCAGCCGACAAATCTGCGCCAACTGTGTGATGCCATCATGTCAATATGGTCCAAAATCTCTGAGGAATGCTTCCAGCACCTTGTTGAATCTCTGCCACGAAGAATTGAGGCAGTTCTGAAGGCAAAAGGGGGTCCAACCCCTTACTAGCATGGTGTACCTAATAAAGTGGCCAGTGAGTGTATGTAGTATATATGTATTGTAAGAATGTATTGTATGTAGTATGTATGTTGCATGTAGTATGTATGTTGTATGTTTGTCTGTAGCATGTTGTATGTATGTAGTATGTATGTATTATGTATGTATGTTGTATGAATGTAGTATATATGTAGTATGTATGTATTGTATGAATGTATGAATGTATTGTATGTAGTATGTATGTTGTATGTATGTAGTATGTATGTTGTATTAATGTAGTATATATGTAGTATGTATGTATGTATTGTATGTAGTATGTATGTTGTATGTAGTATGTATGTTGTATGTCTGTAGCTTGTTGTATGTATGTAGTAAGTATGTAACATAGTAACATGGTTTTGAAGGCTGAAGGAAGACCTTATGTCCATCTAGTTCAGCCTATTTTTAGTGCAGCTGTTCTGCATTGTTGATCCTGGGGAAGGCAAAAAACCCACAGAGTAGAAGCCAATTTTCTCCATAGGGAAAAAAATTCCTTCCCCTAAGCTGGGTCAACCATCTACCTATAATATTCTGTTATTCGTAACCTTCTATACTGTTACTCACAAGAAAAGCATCAACATTCCTTTCTTAAATTCATTCATTGAGTTGGCCATCACCACTTCCTCAGGAAGAGAATTCCAGAGCCTCACTGCTCTTACCGTGAAGAACCCTCTTCTATGCTGGTGCAGAAATTGTCTTTCCTCCAAACGAAGAGAATGCCCCCTTGTTCTTGTCACAGTCCTTGGTACAAGCAGTTCATTGGAGAGATCTCTGTATTGTCCTCTGATATACTTGTACATATATATTAGGTCTCCCCTAAGTCTTCTCTTTTCTAGAGTAAATAGACCTAATTTTGATAACCTTTCTGGGTATTGTAGTGAACCAACTCCATTTATCATTTTAGTAGCCCGCCTTTGAACCCTTTCAAGTTCAGTAATGTCTTTCTTGAGCACCGGCGTCCAAAATTGCACACAATACTCCAAGTGTGGTCTGACGAGTGATTTGTACAGAGGGAGAATTATGTTTTCATCTTGTGTCCCCAGACCTCTTCTAATGCATCCCATGACCCTTTTTGCTTTGGTGGCAGCTGCCTGACACTGGGCACTCCAATTTAGCTTCTTATTGACTAAGATGCCCAAGTCTTTTTCCATGTCTGATTTCCCCAGCAGTTTCCCATTTAGTAAGTAATTATAGCATCTGTTTCTCCTTCCCATGTGCATAACCTTACACTTATCTGTGTTAAACCTCATTTGCCATTTTTTAGCCCAATTCTCCAAAATACTCAAATCTGTCTGTAGTTGCAAACTGCCCTCCTTTGTGTTAACTACCTTACATAGTTTTGTATCATCTGCAAAAACTGATATTTTACTGTGTAAGCCATCCACTAGATCATTAATAAATATATTAAATAATAGGGGGCCCAATACAGAACCCTGTGGTATCCCACTAGTAACCCTGGCCCAATCTGAGTATGCACCATTAATAACCACTCTTTGTTTTCTATCACTAAGCCAAGCTACCTACCCATCTACGCACATTTTCCCCTAGCCCAAGCTTTCTCATCTTACTTACCAATCTTTTATGTGGGACAGTGTCAAATGCTTTAGAGAAGTTGAGATAAATGACAACCAATGATTCTCCTTTGTCCATTTGAGAGCTTACATCCTCATAGAAGCTGATCAGGTTAGTTTGACAGAAGCGATCCTTCATAAAGGCCCGTACAGACCCCCGGCAGCCGGCACAGGCCCGTACAGACCCCCGACAGCTAGCACAGGCCCCCGGCAGGCACGTGCAGACCCCCGACAGCCGGCACAGGCCCCCGGCAGGCCCATACAGACCCCCGACAGCCGGCACAGACCCCCGGCAGGCCCGTATAGACCCCCGACAGCCGGCACAGGCCCCCGTCAGGCCCGTACAGACCCCCGGCAGCCGACACAGGCCCGATCAGACCCCCGACAGCCAGCACAGGCCCCCCGACAGGCAAGTTCAGACCCCCGACAGCCAGCACAGGCCCTCGGCAGGCCCGTACAGACCCACGGCAGCCCACACAGGCACTCGGCACAGACCGCCCATCATGATGCGCACAGACCGCGCATCATGATGACATCATTTCAGCAGCCAATCACAGCCACAACAGTGGCTCATTGCATTATCGGAACTTCCGATTCCGTTATCCGATATTGAAAAAATATCGGTACTCGGTATCAGAATTTCGATACAGCGAATATCGGCCGATACCCGATATTTGCGGTATCGCAATGCTCAACACTATTAGTGATCCATTAGTGATTGTTCTGTCCCCATCATTCTTTCTCAGATGGTGGAAAGAGGCCAGGAAATAAGTGTTGAACGACTTCAATATTGTCGATCACACTCATTTAGCTGCCTGAACTCAGCGCATGTAAATACAATCGAAATGCTTCTGTGTGATGTGCAATATATTAGCACTTGGGGCCCTATTTTAAACTTTACCTAGGGCCCCACTTTGCCTAAAACCGGCCCTGATAATACTGTGTATAAAATAGTACACAACTGCCAAACTACATAGAGGGAACAACTCATATAAATATCTGATAACACAAAAGTGTCAGTGTATAAATCCAATAAAAAATTGATCTTTATTAAATTACAATAATAAAAACAACAGAGACTACGCAAGCAAAAAAGATTAAATAGGGAAGCCTGGTGACATACTAATATCTAAAGATGGAAATATTCACAATTCACTATTATATATATGCTTCTTATGCATAGAGCAATCCAGCTTGTAATGCATGAACTTATAGTTTCTATATCAATAGCACAATTTGTACTAATATCAATATATTGGTGTCAAAAGTTACAAAATATTGAAGGGATAAAGAGTAGTACTTACTAAATTATACAGTCACCATGGCTCCCCCTCGCTGCAATGCACGTTTCAAGTATTTCAAGTACTTCCTCAGGAGGCGTGTGCTGGGGGAGGGATGGAGCTGCTTTAAGTACTATCAGTCAGTCAAACTGATTCGCTAATTAGTTAGTGTGTACTTTTAAAACAATTGGCTAATCAGCCAAAACATATATTTATGTGAGCTCCGCTTTCTATATGCGGGTCATGCGCCATCGGTGGTCTCCCAAATGAGGCTCATTAATCGGCGGTCATGAACACACGCCAGGATCGCCGTCATGAAGACTGAGCAGTGTATTCTAATATATGGAGGACTATGAGGAGTGAATTACTTTATATAGAGGACTGAGTGTATTTTAATATATGGAGAACTATGAGGAGTGTATTATACTATATGAAGGACTATGAGGAGTGTATTATACCATATCGGCCGATACCCGATATTTGCGGTATCGCAATGCTCAACACTATTAGTGATCCATTAGTGATTGTTCTGTCCCCATCATTCTTTCTCAGATGGTGGAAAGAGGCCAGGAAACAAGTGTTGAACGACGTCAATATTGTCGATCACACTCATTTAGTGGCCTGAACTCAGCGCATGTAAATACAATCGAAATGCTTCTGTGTGATGTGCAATATGTTAGCATTTGGGGCCCCATTTTAAACTTTACCTAGGGCCCCACTTTGCCTAAAACCAGCCCTGATAATACTGTGTATAAAATAGTATTAGTTCTCCAGAAGTACTATGTTCTTTATCTACTCATCATATTTTTATACTATATTTGTTGCATGTACCAAGAAGATTCCGACTCATTCCCCAAACCTAAATTTGAAGGGCTTCATCTATCTGAGAATATCAAGGGCGTCCTTTTGGCATACACTGAGCATGAATGTGTCTGTAGATGTTTTTTTGTAACTAGGAAATAGTCTAGTCTTCTGTGCTTTTTGGAATTCATAGATGCACTCAAAATTGAGATGGACTTGAAATTTATGTAGCACTTTTTTTTCTTATATAAATTCACCTGTTTTCATTCTATCTTTACGCAATAGGGTCACAAGAGACGACCATAAGAGTCCAATAAATATAACATTTTAGTGGATTATGTGATTAAAAGTTTTAGGTATTGGAATAAATGTAGTTTTAATAATTTTCTTTCCACTTTTGTTATTGATAAGGGTTTCAATAGTTTAGTAGATCTTCACAATATTTCAGCAGGTGCTACGTCATGGTGACCCATTATTCTAGCAGCTTTGCAAGCCTCTATTTCTGTGATGTAATTTAATAAAACCTGTTACTTGTATGAATCTATTCAGCTTAAAGCACAGATATGCATTAATGCTGACAAGTCACTCAGACCATTTCTATTTCTAAAACTGTAGGTTGTCTACCTTGGTAAGCCCATATAGTGTTTCAGAGGTTCATAATTATTCCTTATTGTTCTTCCTTTAAAACCATAGCAAACCTTAGGCTGTTTACATGGAGACATAACCATCATTTATTTAAAATGCAAAGATTATGTGGGTAACCAAAGCCTAAAAATTATTGGTTTAAATGCCAAAAAATTCCACATAAGAGCTATGTTAAGTAGAACTCATTTCATGGGTTGCTGTCGCTTTTTTATTTTACCGTAAGTCAAGTGCAGCGTTTCAATTTCTATATTTAGAACAAATCGTGCTCCATGTCCACAGTCAAAAATAGGCTGTAAAAAGGCTGTAATTCAATTTGTCCATTTACAGTGGGTGCGGAAAGTATTCAGACCACTTAAAATTTTTCACTCTTTGTTTCATTGCAGCCATTTGGTAAATTCAAAAAAGTTTATCTTTTTCTCATTACTGTACACTCTGCACCCTATCTTGACTGACAAAAAAACAGAAATGTAGAAATTTTTGCAAATTTATTAAAAAAGAAATAATGAAATATCAAATGGTCACAACTATTCAGACCCTTTGTTCAGACACTCATATTTAAGTCACATGCTGTCCATTTCCTCCTTGAGATGGTTCTACTCCTTCATTGGAGTCCAGCTGTGCTTAATTAAACTGATAGGACTTGATTTGTAAAGGCACACAGCTGTCTACATAAGACATCACAGTTCACAGTGCATGTCAGACCAAATGAGAATCATGAGGTCAAAGTACTGGCCAAGGAGCTCAGAGACAGAATTGTGGCAAGGCACACATCTGGCCAAGGTTGCAAAGGAATTTCTTCAGTACTTAAGGTTCCTAACCACAGCAACCTCCATAATCCTTAAATGGAAAAAGTTTGGGACCACCAGAAGTCTTCCTAGACCTGGCCGACCAGCCAAACCGATCAATCGTGGGAGAAGAGCCTTGGTGAGAGAGGTAAAGAAGAACCCCAAAATCACTGTGGCTGAGCTCCACAGATGCAGTAGGGAAATGGGAGTGTAGAAATCGCAGGAACGCGGGATGTCGCCACGGACAGGAGAAAGATCAAGAGTTAACAAGATTCTATTAACAACAAATATACTCCATGCAGGGAGTAACAGGGCTTGGAAGAATAGTAATAACACAAAGGACAGGAAAAGGAGTTTGGACGGGGAAGGACTGGGAGTATGACAGGGTTGAAAAGGGATGAACGAGAGTTCGTTAAGAAAGAGCTTAAACTTATCGGAATGTAGTATTCAGATGTAGGGAGGTTCAGGGTTCCAACATTGGGGCCGACAACAGCGGTGCAGGTCCTCTCAATGGAGTCTTTGCTTGGTGGAAGTCCAACGGTGGCACCGACAACAGCGGCGCAGGTAGTCTCGTCGCAGTCTCTGAGTAAAGGGCAGTTTTCCCGCGCCTTACGATATCTGGAACGGTATTGAGTCCAACATGATATGCCGCTAAAGTGAGCCTTTGCTCTGCGGCGTATGACAGTTCTGGCATATTAAGTCCTGACACCGCCTGGCGTTCTGTCAACAGTCCGATCAGTGACTTCAGTTCGGAAACTGTCAGGGAGTAGGGCAGAGGTCTATCTGCAGATCGCCTATCAGCCGGGAGTAACACTGCAGCGGGTCGGTCAGGGTGCTCAGCACCCACGAGATACTTTGCCTTCTCAGCAGTGGCAGCACCGGATCCGCCTCTCAGCTCCCCAGCGCGGGCTCTCGCTACTTTCCCACGCAATGCACTATGTATGCCCGCCTTCCCCAAGTCAGTCACATGACCCAGTCTGTCCTGCGCTTTTAGTCTTCCCCCCTGAAACACGTGTGACAGTCCTGGCAGTTCTGGCAGTTCTAGCACTGGCGTGTAAAATGCACCCCAGTTCTGGTACTTCTCCTTACAGGAGAAAGTTCCACAAAGTCAACTATCACTGCAGCCCTCCACCAGTCGGGCATTTATGGCAGAGTGGCCTGACGGAAGCCTCTCCTTAGTGCAAGACGTATGAAAACCCGCATAGAGTTTGCTAAAAAAGCACATGAAGGACTCCCAGACTATGAGAAATAAGATTCTCTCGTCTGATGAGACAAAGATAGAATTTTTGGGTGATAATTCTAAGCGGTATGTGTCGAGAAAGCCAGGCACTGCTCATCATCTGCCCAATACAATCCCAGCAGTTAAACATGGTGGTGGCAGCATCATGCTATGGGGGTGTTTTTCAGGTGCAGGGACAGGATGACTGGTTGCAATTGAGGGAAACATGAATGCACCCAAGTACAGAGATATCCTGGATGAACACCTCTTCCAGAGTGCTCTGGACCTCAGACTTGGCCGAAGGTTCACCTTCCAACAAGACAATGACCCTAAGCACACAGCTAAAATAAGAAAGGAGTGGCTTCAGAACAACTCTGTGACCATTCTTGACTGGCCCAGCCAGAGCCCTGACCTAAACCCAATTGAGCATCTCTGGAGAGACCTGAAAATGCCTGTCCACCAACGTTCACCATCCAGCCTGACGAATCTAGAGAGGATCTGCTGTAAGAGGGTGAGCTGTGATTATACCAGGAGAGCACTAGGACCCTGTGGTGTTTGCCTGCTGCAGCTAAGAGCAGGTGCTGCCAGTGCCCGGGAAACTGTGTGTGCTGGGGAGTGGGGCCTAGTGTCTGCTGTCTAGAACTGTAAGGAAAGCTTCAGTGAATCAGTAAGAGGAGAGACTGTCCTGAGAAACACTGTGTGTGGAGCAGCTTGTGAGAAGAAAAGAGATTGAACCCTGTAAGAGACTGCTCACTGCCAGCGTGTGTGGAGAGTGTTAACCCTTTCATCTTGGGAGCCTGAGGCCTTGCTGTGGAACAAAGACAGAGCATTCCTGAGAGCTGTGTGACTGTGAAGCTTTGTGGAGTCCCTGTTGTGGTGAGCTGAGAAGCAATATTGGAAAGATATTTTATACAGAATCAGGCGGATTGCTTCTAAGAGAATTCGTGAGGACTACAGGAGAGACAGCATCTTGAGGCTGCAGAACTGTAAGTCCCCACTGTTTGGGCTCGGCATCTGCCGACAAGACGAGGAGCCTTGTGTTGCTGCAACTGATTGGCGCCGAAGAATTGGGACTGGCTGCAGCCGATGCAATCTATATGCCTGAGAGGAGACTCACCTCAGGTTAACGGTACCATAGTCATAGATACCCGGTTATTTCTAGTTAAAGCGCTTAAGAATCTTGTATTATATTATTATGTATTGTTATTGTAGGATTGTGAAGTTTATACCCAGTGTGCCATCCCAGGGGGTCCCTTAATATCACTTCATTCGATTACACCTGTTCTCTGAGTACCTGAATTGGCCTTTTTGACAGGTAAATTTATTTTAAATTCCAGTGTAATACACTCTTCAGGGAACCTTGGAATGGCATAGTTATTTCAGCTCCAGCTGAGTCAGTATACTGTATTAGGGTATTGCAATCTGTTTCCTACACATACTAAGTTTTACTTTATCTGCTATTTGAGTAAAGACATTTCTGGGATTTCTGCCTCAGTCTCAGTTTGTGATCCACTGGATCTTATTCAGACCTCTGGTCATTACACTGCAAGGAAGAATGGCAGAGGATCCCCAAATCCAGGTGTGAAAAACTTGTTGCATCATTCCCAAGAAGACTCATGGCTGTACGAGCTCAAAAGGGTGCTTCTCCTCAATACTGAGCAAAGGGTCTGAATACTTATGACCTTGTGATATTTCAGTTTTTCTTTTTTAATAAATTTGCAAAAATGTCTACATTTCTGTTTTTTTTCCAGTCAAGATGGGGTGCAGAGTGTACATTAATGAAAAAAAAGAACTTTTTTGAATTTACCAAATGGCTGCAATAAAACAAAAAGTGAAAAATTTAAAGGGGTCTGAATACTTTCCCACTGTACCCACTGTATGTATTCCTATGTTGTATGTCCACAGTTCCACTGAATGCATACACTGGGGAAACATCTCTATGCCTCGAAATAAAGGCCATAGTATGATGTGAACAGAACTGTGGCTAGGTTATTTTGGTCTTTTCAATCTCTTGGTATGCTTTCAGATTTTTTTCTCTCTCCATGCCTGCTGAGTGGGGTGGATCTTGCTGGTTTGAAAACATGGTAAATATATTAAGGGGGTTTTACACATAGCAATATCGCTAGCAATATCGCTAAAACGTCACTGATTTTGTGACGTTATAGCGATATTGCTAGCGATATCGCTATGTGTGATACTTACCTACAACCGGCTCCACCGCTGTCTGTCGCTCATTGCGCGAGATCGGGCAGCTCCATTTCTCATCGTCTGCTTCCTGCTGGGCTTCCTGCTGTGTGAGACGAGCGATGCGTGGACGCGGGCGGGAGGACGCAGGATCGCTGTGTGTGAATGGTGAGTATCGTGCGCTGCGTCGTTGCTGCATCGCTGTGAGATCTTTCTGTGTGAAAGCTCACTAGCGATCATTTAGTGATGCACCAGCGATCCTGACCGGGTCGGATCGCTGGTCGTATCGCTGGTGCATCGCTAAATGTAAAAGGGCCTTTACTGTGAATCTCTCACTGCCTTCCCTTACTTATTTCCCACTCAGGCTTTTCCACTAAAACACAGAGACTCAGAGAAACTGCAGCTGAATGTTTTTACCTTTTCTGTTGTCAATTCTCTCTGTCCTTTTACAAATGGATCGACAAGTCAAGGTCTTCTCACAGTCTTCCGCAGGATTGTTGTATGCTTAATGTAGGAGTCACAACATATGAATCTTTTTACAGAAACAAGTCTATCTGGTTTTTGCAATGCACAGCTAAGAAAGTTGTAGGTGGCCACAGATTTATTTTACATGGAATGTGGCTATACATGGAGCCCATTCATATGAATGGATAGCAAATAGCGATAACTGAACAAGCTTGGTTAAGGTGTTATCCAAGCACGTTCGGGTGCTAGTAGAGTATTTTCGGCGTTCAAGAATACCATGTTTGAGTTGTCGCAGTTGCATGTCTCGCAGCTATTCGACAGCCACAACACACACATAGATTACCTAACAAACAGGCAATCCCAGCATGTGTAGACTCGAATACAGTACTTGAACATGCTCGCTCACCACTAATAGCAAGTTATTATTATTAGTGATGAGCGAATACATTCGGCACTATTCGTTACTCACACAAATAATATCTTATTCGGGCTATTCATTACTCCGCAAGTAATTAAGTATTCGCCTCAGTATAGTCGAGTGACCTTCCCAGCATGTTTGCCACTTTATTTGCAGCCAATGAACATGCTGAGCTGGCTTGCCAATCACAGTAATGCCAGTGCCATCTTTTGTGTGGCATTACTGTGATTGGCTGGTCTTCCAACGTCATAGGGGATAATTAAAGGCTGTCAGCGCCATCTTGCACACATTGCAGCCGGAAACAGCGCAGGGCGAGTGTAGTTTGAGCATAGGGAGAGTGATAGGAGTTTATAGTGAGCGTTATTCATTCCAAAATGCCATTTTATGAGCTGAAGATTGTGAAAATGAGTTGTTTGTTAGGTGGAGATAGCGTAGGGAGAGATTTAATAGGAGAGAGAATGAAAGGCAGGCACCTGGGTGTTCTCATCATTGCAAGCATATGCTGCAGATCTCTACTAAATTCCACAGTGTTGTATACTAGTTACTATTAGGAACAGACTGTGGGATTAGGCCGGAGTCACATTACAGCGAGATACGGCCGAGTCTCGCAGGTTAAAACCAAGCTCTGGCACCTGCACTCCGGAGTGCAGCGTGCAGCTCCATGTATTGCTGTGCGGCTGCACGCTCCGCTCCGGAGTGCTGGCGCCAGAGCTTGGTTTTAACCTGCGAGACTCGGCCGTATCTCGCTGTAGTGTGATCCCGGCCTTAGGGTGAAATAAGGAGGGTTTCATACACTGCCAAAATATAAAAATCAGCTATTTGTAGAGGCAAATAATGTTAGGTAGTACCAGCATAAACAAAACAATTTTTTCGGGAGCTACATAATATTCCTGTGTAGTGGAATATTATGCAAAATAAATGCCAACATATGGTAACATCCATTTTAAAATCTCATTGCTAAATAATATTCCTAATATTAATAAAATAATAAAATAATAAATACCTAATATTTTTCTAGCAGTTGTGTGACTGGCACATAATCTGTTGAGCTATGGAAATGTCACTATTTGTTATTAATTTCCCTGAGTCTGCTGTTGGTGTGTTTCATAAAGGCAATGTAATAAAATCCCCCCAAAATTATATTTGTTAAAAAATTAGCTTGTATTTATCTAGCAGTTGTGTGACTGCTACAATCTGTGCAGAGATAATCAAATGTCACAATTTATCAGCGGAAATAATTTTCATTAGTCCGCTATTGGAGTGTGTAAGCAAGGCAATCTAAAGGAAATCCAAATTTTTTATTGATTTCATTAATAGCATATGTTTATCTGTCACGCCGTGCTTACCTGGGGGCGGGACCTCGGTCCCGACGTCATCTCTTCCGGAGCCGCGGTCACTCCGGGGGTCCCGTCGGGTGCGCACGCGCAGCTCTCGTCCCCGGGTCTCCTCCTACATGTCACATTTGCGCTTGCGCGCTCCTGTCAGTGCTGTATAGGGCTCGGTCCTCTCTATGGTAATGGAGGTCCTGACCCGGAACCAGTAGTAGTCATGTGCTATATCAGACGACCTCCCCCTAGGGGAGGTGCCTGATTATTGTTGTGCTTCCTGGCTTGGTCTGCCGTGTCCCTGCCTGGCTGTGCGCTGTATTCAGGTCCCCTGCCTTGCACTCTGTTGTGCCTCCTGGCACACGCTCTTACCCTGTACTCTGTCTCATCCTCAGTTGTGCCTCCTGGCACACACTCTGATTCCGTGCTCTGTCTTATACTCAATTGTGCCTCCTGGCACACACTCTGATTCCGTGCTCTGTCTTATACTCAGTTGTGCCTCCTGGCACACACTCGGACCCTGTGCTTTGTCTCATACTCAGTTGTGCCTCCTGGCACATGCTCTGATCCTGTACTCAGTCTCTTACTCTGTTGTGCCTCCTGGCACACGTACCAATCCTGCGCTCTGTCTTATGCTCAGTTGTGCCCTCTGGCACACACCCTGCTCCTGTACTCTGTTACACCTCCTGGCACACCTGCTGCCTGACTCAGTGCTCTGACGTGCTCCTTGCACGCATCCTGCTTCACTCACACCCGGACGAACAAAGTCTCTGTATACCACGTGTTCCCGTGTCCACGCTTTACACGTTCCTGCAGACACATTCACCCACTCGTGTCTCCTGTGAGCCGGCCGCCTGGTGCCAGCAGTCGTGGTGCCTCACCCCCTGGGGCTTGCCCCTGACACTCCCTGTATAGGGGGTGGTCTTCACTAGGTCAGCTCGCCCTGGGAGGGTTGGTGTCACGACCCAGAGGGTCCACTCCAAGAGTCGTCACATTATCTAGCGGTTGTGCGACTGGCGCAATGCAGGTAGAGATAATCTTACGTGACAATTTAGCAGTGGCAATAATCTTCATTACTCTGCATTTGGAGTGTTTCAGCAAGGTGATTTAAAAAAAATCATAATTCTCTATTGGTTTAAAAAATAGCGTATCTTTATCTAGCAGTTGTGCGACTGGCGCAATCCGGGTAGAGATAATCTTATGTGACAAATTAGCAGTGGCAATAATCTTCATTACTCCACATTTGGAGTGTTTCAGCAAGGTGATCTAAAAAAATCATAATTTTCCATTGGTTTAAAAAATGGCGTATCTTTATCTAGTAATTGTGTGACTGGAGCAAAGCCTGCAGAGATATGCAAACGTGACTATTTACCTGCAATTTACATCAGTCTGCTGTTGCCATGTATAGTCAAGCTGTGATCTCCAAAAAAAATAGCTACACATTGCTAAATACAGTGAATTTGTACATAACACCTCTATGAGGGTACTTGTTAACAATAAAGTCAGTATTTTTTTTATTTCATAAGCATAACGCATTCAATATGAGAAAGGGTGACATTAAGGAACGTGGATAAGGTGGTGCCCACCAAGGCCATGTGACAGATCCAAAGATGACTGTACCTCGTTCTAGATTCCTGTCAAAATTTGGTCAGCGCGCTATACCACTAAAGAACCTAGACAAGTGCAAAGATGTTGTGGGTTGGATGGCAGACAAAGGCTCTTTTGTGTTGACAAGCAGCACTACAAAGTCTTCCACACAATCCAGTCTCAGTAGCCTTGAGGCTGGGCCTATGATTCCTCAACCTGGTCCTCCTTCCTCCCACCATCAAGAGTCCCAGGAGACATATGACCCCAAGGCTGGCTACTCCCAGTAACTGTTTACGTTCCCTTGTAATTTGTCAGGCCACTCAACATGCATCATTAAAGAGGGTCATGAGGAGGTGGAGTGCAGTGATGCGAAAACATTTGAGCACTCACAGCCAGGAAAAAGCCACTTTTGGGAAGGTCAATTCATGTCTGAAGAGATGGATAATCATGACGCACAGTTGCTATTAGGTCAGCCTCAATTTGCAACTCAGATGGAGGATCCAATTGAGGAACTGGAAGATGACGTTGTGGATGAGGAGGCCACTGATCCAACCTAGCATGGTGGCATGCCTAGCGAGCACAGCAATACAGAGAAGGATGAATCCTTAGCAAGAAGACAGGCAAGAAGAGGTAGTGGTTTGACGAGAGGGAGAACTTGGTCAACTGTTCCACAGAGCCCCCCACTCGGCTAGATAACAGGTCAAGGGTGTGTTGTTCCACGGTATGGCAGTTTTATTCTGAAAGTCCTTCTGATAAAACAACTGTAATTTTGCAGCATCTGCCAAACCAAACTAAGAAGAGGCAAGAACTCTGCCAACCGAAGCACCACCAGCATGCAAAAGCACATGGCAGCCAAGCACTCCAGTTGGTGGGCAGAACACCTGGGAACAAAATCTGTGTCTGAGGGTCAAACCACTGCCCCTTCCCCTGTGTTAAAGTCTTCGCAATCTTCTGACCATGAAGCAGGCGCTGATGTCTCCTGCCCACAACAAGTGGCTGCACGCACACAGCAGTCAGTAGCCACATTGTCAGGGTCCTGACAGTGCCGGCGTACAGCCTCCGCTAAGCAGGGACTCACCTGCACCGTAGGGACCCCTGGGGACAAGAACAGCCAGAAAATAAAGATGCACGGGACCTGAATGTAGAAGTTTAGAAAGCAGGCACAGGACCTACGGTCATGTGACTGCAAGGGGGTGGGGCTTAGCGTCCTGCTTTCAAAGAAGGTAGAAAACTCAAAGTCGGGCAAAGCGGAGGTCATGCACAATACAGGCAAGCGAGGTACAGGAGGGATAAACAGATGGGAGGTCAAACAAAGCCAAAGGTCATATACAAGATCTCAGTAAAGTACCAGGGATGAGACAGAACGGATAGTCAGAGCCAAGCAGAGATCAAAACCAAACAGACGTAGAAGGTACCAAGCAGAATCCAAAGCAATATCCAGAGAACAGACCGAGTCATACACAGAGAATCATGCAACCAGAACACAGCACTAACACACTCAGGGGTCACCACACAATGCCAAGGGCGAAAGTATAACTGACGGGGGATGGGAGCTTCCTGAGGCTATAAGAAGCCTCCCCAGAACCAATGAGAGGCCACCATAATAGGTCCCAGGTGTGCAGGTGAGAGTGTGCACGGAGGTCAGAACATTAACCCCAGCATTGCCGGTCACCCAGCACTGGTATCATGACACACATTTAGTTCATTGTCCCAGCACAGAGTTCAGTTGTTAGTACAGCAGGGCACCCTGGATGGACCCTAAGGGAAGATAATATCATCCCTGCTGGATAGGAAAGTGTGTTGGGAGGTGGGTGGAGCTTGAGGGTTAGAGCGAGAGAACAGTAGGAAGTAAGGTTCAGTTCTCCCTTAGGGGGAGAAATGGAAGGATGTAGACAGAGCAGCTCCTAGTTTGCAGGACCTGCTGGATGGAGTAGATATTAAAAGAAGCTCCATGTAGAGGGAAGGGATCCCAGAGGCACAGGCTGAGCATAGGCCCCCCCGTGGGGCTCGTTCCACGCTGATGGCCATCAAGAGGAGGGATCAGGTCACAGAAGGGTCTCGGCCCCTAGCCTAGTAGAGTGGACAACAGGACTCAGCTAGAAAGCCGATAGCTGTGGCAACTTTAGGGGCCACATCCACTAACCACATTTATCTTCGCCGTAAAGGCAGCCAAAAGGGAGCAAGGAAACTAATTGAGCACGTTATCCGATAAGGTCCATGGCTGCTGGCCTGGGACACTGACTGTGAGGTGTTGTGTAGGAAGAGGCGAGAAAGCAACACAGTGAGACAGCCAGGAAAGGCATATACTGAAGGGAGTGATGGAAAAGTGTTCTCTATCTGCCTGGGAGTTGACTGAGCCCCTCACCTGAAGGACACGGCACCAAGCGGGCATCTGTACTGCAGACATAACTGTGAGTAAAGCTTTGGAACTGCACCCAGCTTTGTTATCTGAATTCTTTCCTCAACACTCACATCTTTAGTAACAACTAGAGATGAGCGACTTTGCCTTTTTTAGGGTCGAGTCGGGTTTCATGAAACCCGACTTTCTCAAAAGTCGGGTGGAACGAAATCGGCCGACTATAGGGAGATGTCGGAGGCCAACTGAAACACGAAACCCAATGCAAGTCAATAGGGAGGCAAAGTCGGCAGGGAGTGGAGGACAGTAAACACACCTACAGTTCCCATTTCAATGCCAAAAACATCAATTCTTATTATTGAAGCTTGTCAACCTTAATTTACTTCATAATAGTAGTTACGCATTGAGAACTGAGGGTTATTTAGCTAAAGTTGTGGGGGTAGGGCTGGCTCCATGTTTTCACGTGCCCTGGGCCAAAGAGTGTCAGTGCGCCCCTTTAACACATACCACAATTCATGATGCTCCGATACGGCACAGAAATATAGGTATAGTACAATGACAAATACTTCACTGCTTACATGACATGACTGATCTATTTTAAATTGTACAATAGCTCAAAAAAAGGACAGTATATTACTCCATAGAGTATTATGGCCACCACATTGTGCGCCATACAGAATAATGAGCCCCATATATTTCTCCATACAGAATAATTGGTCACTCACATATAATGTTCCATACAGTATATGATGAGCTCCACATAATGCTCCAGTATATGATGGGCCTCATGGATGATGCTCCAGTGTATCATGGGCCCTAATAATGCTCCATATGTAATGGGCCCATTTCTCATGCTCCAGTGTATAATGGGCCCCGTTAATGCTGCTCCAGTGTCTGATGTCCCCAATCTGGAATGCTCCAGTATATGATGGGCCTCATGGATGATGCTCCAGTGTATGATGGGCCCTAATAATGCTCCATATATAATGGGTCCCATTTCTAATGCTCCAGTGTTTAATGGGCCCCATAAATGCTGCTCCATTGTCTGATGTCTCCATTCTGGAATGCTCCAGTATATGATGGGCTTCATGGATGATGCTCCAGTGTATGATGGGCCCTAATAGTGCTCCATATATAATGGGCCCCATTTCTAATGCTCCAGTGTATCATGTGCCCCATAGATGCTGCTTCAGTGTCTGATCTGCCCCATTTATATTGCTCCAGTATATGATGGGCCCTAATAATGCTCCATATATAATGGGCCCCATTTCTAATGCTCCAGTGTTTAATGGGCCCCGTAAATGCTGCTCCAGTGTCTGATGTCCCCCATTTGGAATGCTCCAGTATATGATGGGCCCCACTTTTAATTAACCCAGGCATGGTATGTGAAAAGAGCTCCATGGAGTAATCTGAAGTGTGTGCTGCCGCATTTTTCACTTTTGGAGTGGGTGAAGGACACAAGGAAAGGGGTTGCTCCTGACCAGAAGCCTGCACTTACGACTCAGTGCTTGCATTTTTTTAAACTTCAGAAGAGGAGGCGATAGAGCTGGAGGCTGTTTCAGCAATGTAAGGCAAAAACTGCTACTGATGCTCCGGCTCTAAAAGCAGTCTACCTACTCCCAGAAAACGGTGCCTTACAGGCCTTCCAGAGCTACACCATGATGCAGGCTCAACACATCCTGCCTTAGCTGCTATTGTGTTTTTGGCACTACCAGCAGATGCACCACCACCACCACCACCATCAGTACCAGGAGGCCCCCCACACCCATGTCCGTATCCTCTTCCACCATACTTCCTCATGTTTTGGAAAATGGACCCAAAATACCAGCAGATATATGGTACTGTTTCAGAAGCGTACAGCTCTATACTGTCTAGGGATAACAGTAAATCTCCGTATATATTTCATGAGTCATACACAGATGCTCACAGCTTTAGTATGGATTAACCAATAAAATAAAAAGTTGAAAAAGGGTACAGTATCACCAGATACAAGGCATATACAGTATAGTGTAAACATTCTGAATCTCCGTATACATTTCAGGAGGCAGACACAAACACTCTCAGGCCCAGTATGGATTACACAAGAATATGAAAAGTTGTAAATGGGTAATGTAACACAAGCGTACAGCTGTATACAGTGTTGGGGTAATTTTAAAGCTCCTAATATATTGCCGGAGTAACAGACAGACGTTCACAGGCTCATTATGGATTACACCAGAATCTAAATAGCTAAAAAGGTTACTGTATCAGAAGTGTACAGCTGTATACAGTGTTGGCCAAATTTGAAATCTCAGTATATATTTCCGGAGTCACCCTCAGACACTCAATTAGTCTGGGTTTGACCATAATAAAAAATGTTGTAAAAAAGGTACTGGATAACAAGATATCAAGTATATATATTATAGGGTAAAATTGAAATTTCCATATACATAGTCCCGTAGTCACTCTCAGACGCTTACCCAGCATGGATTTGACCGTAATACTAAATGTCGAACAAAGGTACTGTATAACAAGATACAAGCTGTATCGAGTATAGGGTAAAAATTGGTATCTCCGATTCACAGTATATATAGAAGGCGTAAACCACATATGCTCACTCACTATGGATGATACCGTAACACAAAATTTTGAACAAAGGTACTGTATCAGAACATATCAGGTGTATCCAGTCTAGGGGTAATTGTAAATTTCAGTCTATACTTCCAGAGTCAGACACAGACCCTCACAGGCTCACTATATATTACACCAGAATTTAAAAAGTAGAAAAAGGGAAAGGTAGTGGAAGCGTACAACAGTATACAGTGTTGTGGTACTTTTAAATCTTCGTATATATTTCAATCTCAGTAAGCCAGTCCAGACTTTCCTCTACTGGAAACTACATGGATACAAGTACAGACGGAAAGTCGAGTGTTAGCAGAAAATTGGGAATTACTCATCACGGGAAAACCTCCCGGTAGAAGTTGCAGAGGCGATGCAGACCCTCAATTACTGTGTCTGTGGAGACAGCAAAAATGGTTCTTTGTGAAGAAAGGATTGCTTTATCGCAGTAGCGTGGATCACATCACCGTTACTCGTCTCCATCAAATTGTGATCACAGGGAGAGATGTAGACATGGTCCTCACTGCCTATCATGAGGTGTCTGGTCATTTTGGAGTGCAAAAGACAGAAGCCACAGGCCGTAGGCCATTCTATTGGATTGGCATGAGAGGAGACATTGAAAAATGGTGGCAGGAATGTCACACGTCTGTGACTATCACAACTGTGTAAGGTGATCATAAAGCACCACTGCATCTGCTTGTAAGTTGACGTTCATTACAAATGGTAGCCATTGATCATCTGAAGGTAGAGGCCATCAGGACAGGCCATAGCTACATCTTAACCATCATTGATCAATACACCAAATTTCTAGTGACCGTCCCTGTGAAGGATTTAACTGCCCAGACTACACAGCGGTGGAGCAGGGAGAGGTAAGTATTGCAACTTGCAAGTGCTGTGGCCATGACCAAGCAGGGGGAGCACACTCATGGTCGACAGTACTGGCACAGGTCCCCTCATAGTACGCTGGTGTGTCTGACGGCGAGTGGGCCCCCCCACCGTCAGAGACACTGTATTGTACTATGAGGGGCCCTGTGCCATTGCCGTCGGCCATCAGTGGGCCCATCCACCTATTTAGAGCAACGGCACTTGCCCGGGTGCGCCAGGTGTTGACCCCAGCCATAGGGGGGTGGGTGGGCAGCCCACTTAGGGAGGTTTAAAAAATGGCATATGTTGATGTGTTGGCTGAACATTCAGCTGCTGCAAAGGGCGGAATTGGGCAAGTCCGAGGAAGAGGAGGAAAAAAGTGAGGCAGTTTTCTGGCAACCTATGTGTCATCAGGAGAAGGTGGGACAAAATCCTTTGAAACCCATACATGGCTCATTTTAATGAAGGTTAGATCATCAACATTTTGGGTCGACAGATGGGTCCTTTTTTCTGTCAGGATTGATCCAGCAGCACTGAAGACTCTTTCAGATAACACACTAGCAGCAGGGCAAGCGAGCTCCTGTAAGGCATATTGTGCCAATTCAGGCCAGGTGTCCAGTTTAGAGGCCCAGTAGTCAAAGGGGAATGACCTGTGAGGGAGAACATCGATATGGGTGGAGAATTAGTTTGTAACCATAGTTGACAACTGCTGTCAC
The DNA here is from genome assembly GCF_039654945.1 of Dendrobates tinctorius. Lineage (NCBI taxonomy): Eukaryota > Metazoa > Chordata > Amphibia > Anura > Dendrobatidae > Dendrobates > Dendrobates tinctorius. The sequence continues at coordinate 1,562,861 of NW_027361669.1, read as the reverse complement.
CTGTCACTTTTAATCGATGCAGTATTAGCAGTCGTGTGAGCGGTACTTGAGAAATCATTCCACAACATGGTCATTAAACCCCTGCCTCCAATGCCACTTCGGCTGTGTGCAGCACGAACACCTCTTCCATTGTGCCCACTATGGCTCGTGGGAGAACCAGTACCGCTGCTGTGTGCTGGGAAAGCCTCAAACAAATGGTTTAGCAAAGTTGCTTGTTTGCTAGCCAATATTATCTCTAGGTTTTCCTGTGGCATGATGTTGTGTAATTTGCCTTTGTAGCGTGGATCGAGGATGCTGGCCAGCCAGTAGTCGTCATCCCTCATCATTTTGGCAATGCGGGGGTCCCTTTTTAGGATCTGCAAGGCATAATCGCACATGTGGGCCAATGTTCCAGGTGTCAATGCTGCACTGCCACTGCTGGGTGGAGGAGCACTTTCTGGCAAATCCACATTCCTACAGTCACGCGCAAACACTGTACCTGACCTTGGAACGCCAACATTTTCTCTTGCTCCCTGAGAAGCATCCTCCTGCCCAAAATAATCGTCCCCCTCATCCTCCTCCTCTTCCTCTTCTTCCTGCACCTCGTCCAGGACAGTTCCCTGACCAGACAATGGCTGACTGTCATCAAGGCTTCCCTTCTCCTCCTGCTCCGCTGCAGACGTCTGATCCTTAATGTGCGTCAAACTTTGCATGCGCAGACGCATAAGTGGGATGCTCATGCTTATGATGGCATCATCTGTGCTTACCAGCCGTGTTCAATCCTCAAAACACTGAAGGACTTTACAGAGGTCTTTCAGCTTTGACCACTGCACACCCGACAATTACATGTCTTCCCTCAAACTACCTACCCGTGTATCCTCCCATAAATGCATTACAGCCTGCCTCTGTTCGCACAGCCTCTCAACCATGTGCAGGGTGGAGTTCCACCTTGTTGCAACGTCTATGATTAGGCCATGCTTGGGGAGGTGGAGAAATCGCTACAGCTCTGCATATGAGTGGAGTGGACATTTGAGCGACAGATATGCGAACACAGTCTTCGCCCCTTATGGAGCAGGGATGTTAACTCTTTATAATTATTTATCAACAAATTGGTGAGATCCCTCACCCGATAAATATCATGAGGGGATATTCATAATACAACTTGTTACACCAACGCAGATAAACGAATAACCCCAAATACAAAACCAAATGAATGGAATTATTAAAATATTTTATTGAATACTATTATTAAAAAGACAAAAAGGATAAAACCAGCAAAATAGACATATATAATACCATAAACATAAGGCGTTACATGGTGGACATGGGGCAAATATAATTAGATAACATTCAATCCTCATGGAACAAAACATAAAGTGCAATATAGTGAACAGATACATCTGAATAAAAGTGCATAATATGTAAACAAGATATATATACCAGTATAAAGTGCCCAATGCCTCTCCAACTCCAACGTACGTTTCGCCTGATGTGGCTTTCTCAAGGAGTGAAGTGACAATGAATATGGGGAAGTTTTTATATGTTACACGGTCCAATGAAGAACAATAGTTCCCACATATTTAATTAATTAATTAAACAAAACATTTATAATTTTAGTGATCAGGTCCCAAATACAGAGTGGTACGCCCCAATGGAATGACGCAGTCAGAACAAACTGAAAAATATATATATATTAACAAGACGCACATCACATCCCATATGATGCGTTCCACAGTGGAACGCACGCCACCGCCGATATCGCGGGACGCGGAAGACACGTCATATGCTGCAATAGCAGGAAACATGCAGCGCAGGCTGGATTAATGTACCCGAAACCGGAAGTTACGTTTCACTATCAAAGCGTCCTGGGATGAAGTGTGCATCACCATTATCTCCCCCGGAGGCGGAAGTTGTGGATACCATAGCAACACCCCCACTTAATATATACACTAATAGAACAAATTAAAGCCAATGTAACATACTAATACCAACGGGGGACACTAAATGCATAAAAAAGATTGGTAATAGAGAAAAAATAATGATTATTATAATACCAATAAATGGGAAACCGGATATGACGTGTCGCAACTTTTCAATGGCAGATGAACAAACATATAATATGACACCTGAAAAGAGCATATCTCCTATACCACAAAATAGACACAATAAACAAAGATAGTCTATCGGAGTCGATAGTAGATGTCAATACCTCAGGCATCTAAAATTTAGTCTCATATCAATACGCAACAACGGTAAGTCACCGATGGCATGTGAACTGAAACCAAAAACCAAAGAAAAAAACTAATAAAACAATAAATAATATATCAAATATGTGGGACAAAAGAACAAAAAAAACAGAAAAGGAATGCTATAATGTGAAAAAATACATATATATATAAACACAAAAATACCTATAAAAAACAAAAGTGCAAAGTGTAGTGATCACACGTGCGCTCGAGTGAACTAAAGTGAACACAATAATAATACAAAAATTTTCAATAATTTATTAATATAATGAATAATAAATAAATACATAATCAATAAGTGCGAGGTACAATATGATAAAGATGCATTCCTTTTCAAGAAGGTCCAAGAACCGGGTACGAGCTAAAGCAGAAACAAACACAAAAATATTGAAAAATTAAAACAATTATAAAAACGCATTAAAAGATAGTTGTTCATTAAGACCCCTAGGTGCAATCGTATCCAACCTGAATATCCATTTGGCTTCAATTTGTGCGAGACGTTTTTTAATATCTCCCCCCTAGTATTCAATGCAATGTGATCAATCCCCCTCACTCTTAGCAGAGAATCATTACAATCATGGAACAGTTTAAAATGTCTTGGCAGTGTCTTTAGTGAATCAATATCAGAAGTGTCTCATGCTGCTCTTATATCCAAGACATGTTCCCTCACTCTACGTCTAAATTCTCTTGACGTGAGACCAACATACTTCAAATTACAGGGGCAGCTAGCACAATAAATAACAGCCATGGTAGTGCACGTAATATGGTAGAGTATTTTAAATGTTCTACTCTCATCAGCATTTGAGAACTCACCACATCTCTCTATATTAGGGCATGCAACACATGATCCACATGGTTTACATCCCCATTTTGGACCCCGTGATCCAAACACATTCTCCTTTTTCTTATTGTAGTGACTATGTACTAACATGTCACGGATGTTTTTGGATCTTCTATATGTAATGGCTGGCCGAGGTGGCAAATATTGCGACAATATGGGGTCTATTTGTAGAACCCCCCAATGTTTATTCAAAATCATGTTAATTTCACACCATTTACTATTAAAGTCTTGTATATAGCGTACCTTATCAGAAAAATGTGCATCAGATCTGCGTTTATGTAGTGCCTCCAGACGATCTGTTCTTTTCGCACGCCAATACCCACGTTTTATACATGAAGAGGGGTATCCACGTTCTTGAAATCTAATACTTAAGTCCTTACTCTGTTTTTCAAATGATTCCTCTCTCGAACAGATGCGTCGCATCCGTAAGAATTGTCCTATGGGTATACCACGGATAAGACTTCGTTGATGAGATGATGAAAAGTGTAACAGGCTATTCGTCGAAGTTGGCTTGCGGAAAACATCAGTATGTACAAATCCAGTATCATCAACCTGGAGCAAAACATCCAAAAATTCAATATTTGATCTTCCCGCCTTATATGTTAACCGCAAATTCAACTCGTTATCATTCAGATGGCTCATAAAGGTGTGAAGCTCATCCATGGAGCCCTGCCAAATACACAAAATATCATCGATGTATCTCCCCCAGTATTGCACTCTATCAACCAATGGTATAGAATCAGTTGTAAAGATATTTCTCTCCCACAGCCCCAGGAACAAATTAGCATATGAGGGCGCAAAAGCCACCCCCATAGCGGTGCCCTGGAGCTGTAGGAAAAACTGATCTGAAAAAATAAAAAAATTATGAGTGAGTGCAAACTGGAGGAGATCCACAATGAACTCACAAAACTCACCATCTTCATTGGACATCATCAAAAACTGTTTAACTGCGGAGAGACCATCTTCATGTCTTATAGACGTGTAGAGAGATTCAATATCACAGGTCACAAGGATCATATTTTCCTCCAACTGTAGACCATCCATCTTACGTAAAACATCATTTGTATCCTTAAGGTAAGACGGTAGGGTTTCTACCAAAGGATGGAGAACAGAGTCAATCAACCTATAAATGGGTTCACTAAAACTATTATTGCCTGTCACAATCGGGCGGCCTGGTGGACAAGATACATTTTTGTGTACCTTCAGGAGTATGTAAAACGTAGCAATAGTAGGGCAGTCCACAATCAAATAATCCATCTGTCTTTGACTAATAATCGAGGACTCAACAGCTCCTATCAATATAGTCTTCAACTGTGAACAAAAAGAAGTTAAAGGGTTAAAAGTGAGCCTCCTATAGCATCTGGCATCTTTCAGTAATTTATACACCTCCTTTTCGTACATAGTACAAGGCCAAATCACTGTGTTACCACCTTTATCAGATGGTTTTATGACCACATCAGTTCTAGCAGAAAGTTCTTTAATAGCTCTAGTTTGAGCCACAGTTAAGTTATAATCACAAGTATTAGTTGAAATATTCCTGAAATCAGAACTAACCAACTTCACAAATAGATCAATATTGGCACTTAAGGTCAAAGGTGGAAATTTCTTTGATTTTGGAACCAATGCCCTAGGAAACTTACTTCCAACTGCCGGTCCTTGCTCCAAAAGTAACTCATTTAGAGTTTCCAAAGCCTCCAATTCTGCTTCCGTATCAAAATTCTCCTTCTCCTTATTACCAGATTTATGATGTAACTTTTTAAGGAGAAGTTGCGTGCAAAAAGATGCAAATCTTTCAAGGCTGCGAAGGAGTCAAAATTAGCAGTAGGTGAAAAACTAAATCCTAACTCAAGGACCTCCCTTTGCTGAGATGTCAATTCAACATCTGATAGATTAATTACCTTATTAGATGGTAGATCACTGGTACCAGGAGCATCCTTCTTTCTCCTAGGGGATGTCTGTCCAAAATTGTTTTTACGTTTGCGCGTCCTAGTATTGTATGTTCTCCCAAATCCAGAGCTAAAAGATTCCATAGATGTGGATGAGGCTATGGACGTACTTCTCATCCTATATCGTTTAGAGGGAAGTTTCCATTTGTACATCCTATTGTTCTTCATATCAGATAAATCCCTAGTATATTTTTTTGTTTTGTTGTCCTTAATTTGTTTTTCCCAGGACACATGCAGATCTTCTAATTTCTTTTTAAATTTTTCCATCTCCCCAGATGTAATCAATTTAGTAAGATCCTTATTCAGATCCTCTATAGACTATCTTTGTTTATTGTGTCTATATTGTGGTATAGGAGATATGCTCTTTTCAGGTGTCATATTATATGTTTGTTCATCTGCCATTGAAAAGTTGCGACACGTCATATCCGGTTTCCCATTTATTGGTATTATAATAATCATTATTTTTTCTCTATTACCAATCTTTTTTATGCATTTAGTGTCCCCCGTTGGTATTTAGTATGTTACATTGGCTTTAATTTGTTCTATTAGTGTATATATTAAGTGGGGGTGTTGCTATGGTATCCACAACTTCCGCCTCCGGGGGAGATAATGGTGATGCACACTTCATCCCAGGACGCTTTGACAGTGAAACGTAACTTCCGGTTTCGGGTACATTGATCCGGCCTGCGCTGCATGTTTCCTGCTATTGCAGCATATGACGTGTCTTCCGCGTCCCGCGATATCGGCGGTGGCGTGCTTTCCACTGTGGAACGCATCATATGAGATGTGATGTGCGTCTTGTTAACATATATATATTTTTCAGTTTGTTCTGACTGCGTCATTCCATTGGGGCATACCACTCTGTATTTGGGACCTGATCACTAAAATTATAAATGTTTTGCTTAATTAATTAAATATGTGGGAACTATTGTTCTTCATTGGACCGTGTAACATATAAAAACTTCCCCATATTCATTGTCACTTCACTCCTTGAGAAAGCCACATCAGGCGAAACGTACGTTGGAGTTGGAGAGGCATTGGGCACTTTATACTGGTATATATAACTTGTTTACATATTATGCACTTTTATTCAGATGTATCTGTTCACTATATTGCACTTTATGTTTTGTTCCATGAGGATTGAATGTTATCTAATTATATTTGCCCCATGTCCACCATGTAACGCCTTATGTTTATGGTATTATATATGTCTATTTTGCTGGTTTTATCCTTTTTGTCTTTTTAATAATAGTATTCAATAAAATATTTTAATAATTCCATTCATTTGGTTTTGTATTTGGGGTTATTCGTTTATCTTTATAATTATTAAGGAAGCACTGCACCACCAGGTTCAAAGTGTGAGCCAGGCAAGGTATGTGTGTGAGTTTTGCACGGGCTATGGCTGCCACAAAATTACGGCCGTTATCACTGACTACCTTGCCTGCCTCAAGATGTAGACTGCCCAGACATGACTCAGTTTGTCGCTGCAAGTAGTCGGCCAGTACCTCCGCGGTGTGTCTGTTGTCGCCCAAAGAAATCATCTTTAACACAGCCTGACCACTAGCTATTCGATAGAGGGAAACCTCGTGTGCAACACTGCCTGCTGCGGATGGAGTGCTCGTGCGACTGCGCTCTGTGGACGAGCTTTCGCTGATGGAGGAGGAGGAGGGTCGAAAGCCTACAGCCAACTGTTTCCTATACCGTGGGTTAGGCAGCACTGTTCCACCGCCGCTGTCCCCTGTGGACCCTGCATCCACCACATTAACCCAGTGCACAGTGATGGACACGTAACGGCCCTGGCTATGCCTACTGGACCATGCATCTGTTGTGAGGTGCACCTTTCCACTCACTGATTGCTTGAGTGCATGGACAATGCGGTCTTTCACATGCCGCTGGAGGGCAGAGATGGCTTTTCGAGAAAATAAGTGCCGACTGGGTAGGTCATAGCGTGGGACAGCGTAGGCCATGAGCTTGTGGAAAGCTTCGCTTTCAACCAAACGGTAGGGCATCATCTCTAATGAGATTAATTTGGCAATGTAGGCGTTCAAGCACAGTGTACGTGGATTAGAGGATGAGTACTTTCTTGTCCTACTCAGTGTCTGGTAGGGTGAGCTGGACTGGAGAACTGCATATGGGGGAAGTAGCGGTGGACTGGACGGAGTGGTGGTGATTGCCTACATTCAGTGTTGTGTGGCAAAACCATTGTGATTCCCTGAGTGCTTTGGCCTTGCAACGACACCTCCACATTTAGTGCTGGTGGTGTGCTTAACGGTGGCGGTGGTCTTACAGTGGGGGAAGCGATGGAGCATTGCTGGCTACCTTCAGTCGGAGCAGGTGCACATGTGCTACCTGAGGTTTTGTAGTCCGTCCATGCTTGCAAGTGCATGTTGTTTAAATGTCTAAGCATGCAACTGGTATTCAAATTTCTGAGTTGTTTACCTCGGCTAAAGGTCCTTCCGCACTTCTTACACGTAACCTTTGCCTCATCAGTATGATTTTGGACAAAGAAGTGCCACACTGCACTCTTCCTACTATGGTATACATTTTCTGGCCTTGCACACTGTGCTAAGTTGACCGTCTGGCCAAGCTGTCCTGCAACTCTTTTAGTTTTTGTTCCACGTTTTTGGACAGCTACGGGCCTGGCAGATAACCTCTGCTGCGATGTCAGTGCCTGCTGCGGATCCTTCTCCTTATCTGAACTATTGCCAATGCCACCCTCCTCCCCCAATGGATGCCAATCCGGGTCAAGAACTGGGTCATTCATCCCCTCCTCTTCAAAGTCATCTGCACCTTCCTCTTTACCTTCCTCTGTGTCACCGTGTAAGGTGTCATAGTATGCGGGAAGGGGCACCTGAGTTTCATCAGGGTCAGATTCTGGCTCAGTAGACTGCGAGGGCAATATAGTGCTCTGGGTCAATGTACCAGCAGAATCATCTAGCAGTGGCTGTGCATCAGTGCACTCCATGTCAGATTCATCTTGGACTGGGGAATTCAGGATTTGACTGGATAACCCAGGCATGGTATGTGAAAAGAGCTCCATAGAGTAATCTGAAGTGTGGGCTGCCGCATCCTTAACTTTTGGTGGGGTTGAAGGACACAAGGAAAGATGTTTTTCCTGACCAAAACCCTGCACTGACGACTCCGTGCTTGCAAGTTTCGAACGTTCAGAAGAGGAGGCAATAGAGCTGGTGGCTGTTTCGGCAATGTATGCCAAAACCTGTTCCTGATGCTGCGGCTTTAAAAGCGATTTACCTTCTCCAAGAAAAGGGAACCTTATAGGCCTTCTTGGGCCAGATGATGACGCAGGCTCAACACCTCCTGCCTTAGCTGCTATTGTTCTTTTGCCAGAACCAGCCGATGCACCACCACCATCAGTACCAGCTGCACCGCCCTGCCCACGTCCACGGACTCTTCCACCATACTTCCTCATGTTTGGGAAAATGTACCAAAAATACCAGCAGAGAGATGGTACTGTATGGGGAGCACCTCATGCAGTCCTTGTGCCTCTCCCTGGCGTGCCCTCTGCACGCACAGGCCTCCGTCCTTGTACCTGTTGCTGGCATGCCTCTTGGCATGTGCAGGCCTCCGTCCTGTGAACCTGACCCGGGCGTGTTCGTTGACACGCATCATGTCGCTAACCTTGACTTGTCTCCTTGCATGGAACCCTGGTATACTGTCGGATGTACGGATCCTGCCAATCGCCTACAGAACTTCAGAGTCTGATGTCCCGGACGATCGTTGCCCGCTGTCCGGAGTCCGAAGTCATCGTGCCCTGCCTACCATCTGCACGTACCATGCCTTGGGCCTCGGCGTGCCTCTGCATGCACTTTGCTATGTGTTCCCTGTGTATTTACGTTTGGCAACTGTTATTACCCTGAAGTGTTCCTTAATGAAGTTACTTTGAACTAATGTCTTGTCTCGCCTTGTCTTTCTTCCCTGAGCCGGCCGTCTGGTCCAGCTGCCGTGGAGGCTCACCCTCTTGGTCTTGCCCCTGACACTCCCTGTATAGGGGGTGGATTCACGCTAGGTCAGCTCGCCCTAGGTGGGTGGGTGCCACCGCCCAGAGGGTCCACTCATTCAAAAGAGAAACGACTCAGCTTAAGCTGATGCTCGTCACAGAATTGGACAGCTCTATACGGTGTGTGTATGGAAAATTGTCAATCTCCGTCTATTTTTATATGGACTGACACACGCTGTCTGTCTAGTTTTGACCGTGATCAAACAGCAGCTATACGAAAAAGCGGACAGCTCTATTAAGTGAAGGTCTGGAAAAATGGAAAATCTCCTTGGCTTGTTTTTCCAGAGTCACACACAGATAGCTTCTATTTGTCCATGATACAAGGCGGTACACGGTAGTGTGTGAGGAGCGTACACTGCTATACGGTGTCTGTATGGAAAATTGTCAATCTCCGTCTATTTGTATACGGACTGACACACGCTGTCTCTGTCTAGTTTTGACCGTGATCAAACAGCAGATATACGAAACTATTTGAATAGCGGACAGGTCTCTAAGGTGTAGGTCTGGAAAAATGGAAAATCTCCTCGGCTTGTTTTTCCAGAGTCACACCCAGATAGCTTCTATTTTTCCGTGATACCAGCTGGTACACGGTAGTGTGTGAGGAGCGTACACCGCTATATGGTGTATGAAAATATTAACGCTCAGTAAATCACCAGAACAAAATAATAAAAGTTGGATTGCTTTGAAAAAAGCAGTTTGAACAGCAGTGTGCACATAGCAATGCAGATAGCAGGTAGCCTTAAAAGGCAGCCTAATCACCACGAGCGCTGCTGCACACAACAAAAATCCTCCCCTTTCACTGCACTCTGAAAAGCGCTATCAGCAGAAGCAATTTTGTTTTTCTTCTTCCCTGCCTAACGCTCTCCCTACTCAGAATCAGCAGCAGCACCTCTCCCTATTGTAAGATCGGCAGAAGTAAGATGGCGGTCACGGCCTTTTATACCCACTGTGACGCCACACAAAGCCAGCCAATCACTTCAATGCCCTTCTCAAAGATGGTGGTGGCCACTGCCCAAGTCATCGCATTGCCCACAGTGTGCGTCCTCCATCACTGGCTGAGAAAAGGCGCTGGAAGCATTAACGTGACTTTGGCGCTCTGATCGGCGACCTCATGGCCGACCTCACGCTATGGTCGGGTTTCGATCGGCGAAACCCAACTTTAGCTAAAGTCGGCTATTTTTGAATTTGACCGACCAGTTTCGCTCAACTCTAGTAACAACTACTGCCTTGGGACAACAGCTCTGCCTGTGGAGAGCTATTCCAACTCTGCTGCATTACATCACCAGTCCCAGAGGATCTGAACTGCAGCGCTGGTCACTTCTGAGCAGAAACCACAGGTGGCATCACGAACACTTTACAAAACTCTTTATTTTTCATACCTTGTAAATAAACCCCTTTTATTGGATGCCCAGGGCCACGGACCGGGACACCGCCGCTGACACTGCCCCTTTAGAATCGGCCCGGTACCGAGTAACCCATGGCCCTGGTGGGCTCTCCAGCTTCCCTTGCATTTTCTAAATTTGGGTACTTAAAAAAAAATGGTGGTGGGGTATTGGCCAGTTTCTGTGTATTTTAAGCAAATCTAAGAGACTGGGTTAATACGCTCCACAAACTTATTCAAGCCATATTGGAACATGGTCATTGCGACACTAAGGCTATACCTGAGCTCTTTAGCACTGCCTGTCACCTGAGCAATACACTCCACAAACCTCGGCACTCTCTGTACTGTACTCTCTGTACTGGGACATATCCTGTAATTACTCCATTGTTGCCAAAAACCATGCAAAAGATACATTCTGCTTGGTTCGGTAGTTTCCAGAAGTGCGTAGGCTTGTGCAGATTGGTCAATGGCACTCCTGTCTCTTTCCCTTGAGGAGGCTGTTTCCAAGTTAAATGAGGCTTGTACATGTTTCTGACATGGGGTTCAGGTCTGACAGACTGACAGTAGAGGCCCTCGCTTTCATACACTTTATTCAGAATTTAATTCTAATGCTTTTGGTGTTTGGTAGAATCCAATTTTCTGACATTGATCATACAGCTTCCCAACTCCAGTTGTTCCATTATGATCTCTGGTGGCAAAAATGAACTGCTGAGTTTACAAAAGGCAGGTTTCACAGCACCTGCCGTCCCTCTGAAAATGTGAAGTGAGGGCCACATAATGAGATGGTGGTGGACGAGGTGGTGGTGGCGGGTGAAGCCCAAAATTCAAATGGGCATGTTTTAGCAGGCATTGTTAAAAGATGGGGAATATGTATTCCACTATCTAGATATCTATTTGGCATGAGAGAGGGGCCTCCCAAATGTAGGAGTGAGAGGTCTCACAAATGTTAAAGGAAAAACAAAGCCAAAACGCTCCATGTGAACATATGCTAAAGGGGAGGTATCATTTTTTGGGGGGATTTTTATTTTGCATTATATACATGAAGGAAAAAATGTTTCTTAGCATTTTTCCCTTTAAAAATAAAATTGGTTTTGTTTGGTAGGTCTTTTTAAAAATCCATAAAGCCAGTTCAATAGTCTGACTACATTATTCCCAGATGCAGGCATCTTCTCCCATTTAGTTTTAGCTCTTTCATATCCATTTCAGCTTTTTTCTCAGGCCCCAAGACCAGATTGTTGGGTCCAGCACAAAAATATTCAGCTTTCCCATTGACTTGCATTGTATTCGTTATTCGGTACAAATACACGGATATTAGAAATTATTTGGGCCGATTTTCCCAAATCCGAATATTTCACTATTCGCTCATCACTAATTATTATCTATTTCGGTATTTATTATGCTTTGTTTATACAGTGCCATCATATTCAGCAGCATTTTACATACATTATACACTTTATATGTGGTTTGCTAAGTTCATATGTCAACTGGATTGCATAAATGGCTAGTAAGGTGGGTGAAAGGAAAAAACACATCTTTTTTGGAGCCAACTACTTTCCATTTTGTAGTTAAAACTCATCTTAGCATTATAATGTTTAATTTATTTTTGTTTTTGTTTTAGACATCAACCAGTTCTTTTTTTTTTCAGTCTGAGAAATAGCATAATACAATGGCTTTACCTAAATTAAAAAGGAATTAAAAAGGTATGTAGAGGCAAATGGTTTTTTTTCTAGAATCGAAGTCATATAAGTAGTCATTTTGTTAATTATATAAATCTTATAAAATAAATAAAAACTGAGAACCTGCTCACATTTATGTGTTGAACATTATGAAAATTTTTTGAGGTCTTTAGTCATAACCTGGCCACATATTTTGTCTTACTAAAGCAACGACCTCATATTTCTAAACAAGTCTCAAGGCGTTAAATAATATTCTTTTATCCCTAGCATAGTATTTTTATACCATATGCTTCATTTCCAGCCGACTGCAATACCACAACTAATGAGGCCTCCCTCCACTTTCTTTTTGTATTCCTGGCCAAAATTTGTTTTTTTTCTCAGAATTTTTAGACCTAAGTCTTTTGAGATTTTACACATGGGGGCCATGTATAGGGAGGTATTATGCACTTGGCAAGAACATAATGGTTTGTAAAGGAAAAAGAGTGGCGTGCCCAAAAATACATATAATGCCTTTAATTATAGGCTTGTGTTCTATATTTTGATGTATTAGTCAGTTCTAAAAGCAAGTAGAAGAAACAAACATTAGAAAGAAAAGAGAAGACATATATTCTACATCAGGGATACAATTAGTAGGGGCCCTGCATTTTAACCAAACACTTTCCACCAGATACTTCTTATGTTCCATCCCTAAACATTATCCCCCTACAGCATTATACTGTGAATTAAAATTACGCTATATTTATAGTTGGCTTACAAAGGAAGCTTAATTTAATATACAGAAATAATCACAAATGCAAACTGTTAGGCTCGTTTCACATTTGTTTTATAGCCTCTGTTCATAATAAAGCTATGACTATGATATATCTTCATCTGTAAATGGATTTCAATGAATTCCAATGAATGTGACTTCATGATTTGAGACTGGAAAAACAATGCTGCTGATTATTTTCACGTACAATACTGTGCAAAACTTTTAGGCATTCGTGGGAAAATGTTGCGACGGGAAGGACGCTCTCACAAATAGAACTGTTAGGCTGTGTGCACACGCTGCGGATTTTGCTGCGGTTCCGCAGCGGTTTTGGCCGCTGCGGACCCGCAGCAGTTTCTGCTGCGTTGTACAGTACCATGATTCCCTATGGGAATCAAAAACCGCAGTGCAGACGGTGCGGAATTTTCCGCGCGGATTATCTGCGGTTTTCAATCCGCAGAAAGAATTGACATGTCAATTCTTTCTGCGGATTCTCCTGCGGTTTGCCATCTCCTCCATTGAGGAGATGAAAAACCGCAGGGCAAAACCGCAGAGCAATCCGCAGGTAAAACCGCAGGTATTTTGACCTGCGGTTTCACCTGCGGATTTTACAAAATCCGCGCGGATGAATCCACACCTAATCCGCAGCGTGTGCATACAGCCTTAGATTTTTTTATCAAAAAATGCAAATTAGATGAATAAATGAGAAATATAAATAAAATCGATTTTAGTTTGACCGCCCTTTGCCTTCAAAACAGACTCAGGTCTTCTACACATACATGCACACCGTTTTTGAAGAATCTCGGCAAGGTTATTGCTACAAACATCTCAGAGAACCACAGATCTACTATGGATGTAGTCTTGCATAATTCTTTGTGTCTTTCTGTAATCCCAAACAGTTGCTATGTATCAGACCTCTGTGGAGGACATACCATCACTTCCAGGACTCCTTATTCTTCTTTATGCTGAACGTAGTTCTTACTGACATGGGCGACTACAGAATACATTTGAGTCAATCAGATGCCTCCCAGATGATATTACAGGATGGATAAGTATCTGCCTGTATTTTTCAGCAATAAAAACACTAAGAAATAGTCAGTTGAGAGTAGTATACAACAGTGGTTGGCCAAGGTAACCTGGAGACAGATCATGGAGACACATTATGCTTACTTCACTTCAAAACAGGAAGATGTCCAGCAGTACAAGCAGCGCAGACATGGCTACAGGCAGTAGGACCCAGTTAAACCCATCTTGTGTTTGGAGAAGTCTGGCCATAAGTGGTCGTCACAGAAGAATTGAGACCAAAAAACATACCTTTGACATGGAAACAAGAACAAAACATAGGAACTGCGTTGCAGAAAAATGGCAGCAGGTGATCTGGACTGGTAAATAAAAATGTGAAATAGTTGTAACAGAAAGCAGTTTGTTCGCCGAAGGGCTGGAGAGCAGTACAATAATGTGTCTCTGCAGGCAACAGTGAAGCATGGTGGAGATTCCTTGCAAAATTGAGGTTGCATTTCAGCAAGTGGAGTTTGGGGATTTGGTCAAGATTAATGTTGTCCTCAATGCCGAGAAACACAGACAGATACTCCATACTGTCACGGTCCCCCCCCCTCAGTGTGTCTGGGTTGCAGTTACTGACAGCTTGGTAGTCCAATCTGGTATAGGGGTGTGCTGAAGCTGCCAGTACTTTGATTGACAGCTTGGCCATCCAATTTGGTACAGGGGTGTGCTGAGCTGTCAAAGTGTTGATGACAGCTCAATGATCCAATCTGAGACTGTGAGGAGTCGACTATCTTCATGTGTTCATTATTCCAGTTAATTACCATGCTTCTTAAATAAGCTGTGTCTCCCAGAACTCTGCCAGACGTACATTCAGCTTGCGAGGTTTGTGCTTTCCAGTGCCTTGAGTTCTGTATGCTTGATCTGTTGACTGACCTTGGACTACATTCTGACCGTCCACCTGTTTCACCCCTTCAGCTATGATCCGTTATCCACTCTGAACTCAGAACTTTACCTGACTACACTTTTGTGTCTTTCTTCTGTTTATGATGTACCCTCCTGGTTTCTGACTTTAGACTCCTTGACCACTCTGACTCACGGCTTGGCCATGAGAAATGACTAGCGTCACACGTACTCATGCAATACCATCAAGGAGGCACTGGATTAGCTCCAAATTTATTCTTCAGCAAATTAATAATAATCTTTATTTTTATATAGCGCTAACATATTCCGCAGCGCTTTACAGTTTGCACACATTATCACTGTCCCCGATGGGGCTTACAATCTAAATTCCCTATCAGTATGTGTTTGGAATGTGGGAGGAAACCGGAGTAGCCGGAGGAAACCCACGCACGGGGAGAACATACAAACTCCTTGCAGATGTTGTCCTTGGTGGGAACCCAGGACTCCAGCGCTGCAAGGCTGCAGTGCTATCCACTGAGCCACCGTGCTGCCCAAATTTATTGTGAGCCCAAACTTGTGCAATCCTACATCTACAGAAGACCTATGGTTAGTTACTAACAATCTCGCTGCCATATTACTTCAAAGACTGTGTGCAAGTGTACCTAGAAAAATTCATGCTTTGATGCATGGGCGTACCCAGGATCAAAACTAGGGGGGAAGACATGGTCGGGCATGTGGCAAATTTTAGGCCACACCCCTGACCACACCCATTTCACAACTAGTCACACCCATATCCATGCCCCAACAGCATTCATTTAGCACTGCTGATCACACTGACTGGTACTAAGGGCACAGTGGCTGGCATTATGGGCACAGTGACTGGTACTGAGGAAAAGAAAGAACAGAGAGAGAGAAAAAAGAAAGGGGAGAGAGAGAGAGAAAGAATAGAGAGAGAGAGAACAGAGCGAGGGGAAGAAAGAAAGAACAGAGTGAAGGAAAGAATAGAGAGAAAGAAAGAGGGGAAAGAAAGAAAGAACAGAGAAAAAAAGAAGGAAAGAGAGAACAAGGAAAAAGAACAGAGACAGAAAGAAAGAGGATAGAAAGAACAGAGAGAGAAAGAAAGGACAGAAAAAGAAAGAAAGAAAAGAGAAAGAACAGAGAGTGAAAGAAAGAGAGGACAGAAAAAAGAAAAGAGAGAAGGAAAGAGAGGGGAGGGAAAGAACAGAAAGAGGGGAAAGAAAGAACAGAGAGAGAGAGAGAAAAAAAAGAACAGAGAGAGAAAGAAAGACCAGAGCGAGAGAGAGAAAGAAAGAGGGGAAAGAGGGGAAAGAATGAAAGAAAGAGGGGAAGAAAGAACAGAGAGAGAAAGAAAGAGGGGAAAGAAAGAGAGAAAGAAAGAGCTGAAAGAAAGAGGGGAAAGAAAGGACAGAGAGAACAGAGAGAGAAAGAAGCAGAGAGAGAAGGAAAGATTAGAGAGGGAAAGAATAGAGAGGGAAAGAACAGAGAGAGAAAGAAAGATGCTATAGCAGTATTGCCCACCTGAGCCTCCCGATGCACGACATATCATGATCCTCTCACATGGCTGGCATCCCCGATTCCAAGGCGATCCTGATGTCCGCGCTGTCAGAGGAGGGACATGGTGATGGGTCTGAAGCATTCCCTGAAGTGCCTCCATGGTTCCGTCACAATCTCCTCCTGAAATTACCTAATTTCCGGTCAGCTTCCAGCATGTCACTTCCGATGGAATGACTCATGCGAGTTTTAAAGTGCTCCTCGGGGCTTCGTCTTGTACTCCTGCGTCCACGGGAAAAGTAAGCTCCTGGCCGGGATAGCGGGACAGACTCTCAAAATCGGGACTGTCCCCCACCATAGACCTTGTACAGTCACGACTCCGCACACATCATACACACACGGTTCCACTTTGCATGCCTCGTACACTCACGGCTCCGCTCCATACACCTCGCAAACACACGGCTCCACTCAGCATACACATGGCTCCACTCTGTAAACCTCGTACAAATGCAGGTCTGCTCCATACACCTCGTTCACACGTGGCCACGCTCTGTACACCTCATACACACATGGCTCCACTCTGTAAACCTTGTACACATTCGGCTCTGCTCCATACATCTCGTTCACACGCTGCTCCGCTCCGTACACCTTGTACACAAACATGGCTCCACTCCGTAATCCTCGTAAAAATGCGGCTCTGGTCCATACACCTTGTTCATATGCGGTCATGCTACACATACATGACTCCACTCCGTAGACCTTGTACACACGCGGCTCTGCTCCATACACCTCGTTCACACGCGGCTCTGCTCCATACACCTCGTTCACACGCGGCTCTGCTCCATACACCTCGTTCACACGCGGCTCTGCTCCATACACCTCGTTCACACGCGGCTCCGCTCCGCATACCTTGTACTCATGTGGCTCCGCTCCATACACCTTGTACACATGCGGCTCCACTCCGTATACTTCGTACACACGCGGCTCCACTCCGTACAATTCGTACACACAGGGCTCTTTTTCGTACACCCTGTACACACGCGGTTCCGCTCCGCACACACACACACACACGGCTCCGTACACTTCATACATACATGGCTCTGCTCCGTACACCTTGTACACATATAGGTAGGAGTGCCGACCGGGGGGTGGCCCCTTTCTTCGCCGCGAACAGACTGAGACAGAGACTGAAGTGCATCCAACAGGTCCTCTTTATTGGCCGTCCTCTCGACGACTGCAGCACCACACAGCTGCACAACAAGCTCCGCACACAGGCCCGGGTACCTTTCCCTTTCCTCTGTCTTCCTGAATGACGTCCCTTGCGGCTCTTTCACTGTGGCTGCCCTAGGCCTACCACCACAGCGCTTCACCCGTCCGAGTCCGTCCGTCTCTGTTACCTTCCGGGCTCTTTCTGTCCTGCGGCTCTCCTGTCAGGGCCACCCCAATGACCGTCTCTCTCACCAGTCCTTCCTGGAGCTTCTTCTTGTCCTGCCTCTCCCTCCAGTCTTCTTCACTCCTGAGCTCCTCTCCCTGGACTGACCTTTTGGAACTCTCTTCTCCTTATATATGCCCTGCCTGGGAATTCCCCTCTAGAGCTCCTGTAACCCCGCCCCCCATGACTTTGCGGTTTCGCAGCCATAAGCTGATGTTAAGCACTGCTCTCACTGCTCCCTGCTCCCATCTTGTTGCCAAACTGCAGTACTACTCCTTCCCCCATTTCTGCTGTCCTTGGTCTCCCCCTAATGGCAAAAACCCTGCACTACAACATCCTTCTCTTCTGTCTAGCTGCCTCCCACCTTCATATACAGTAGTCTGTTGTAAACTCATTTTCTGGTCTGCCTCTGGTTTCTGGTGAGGGAGCTGGTTGTGCTGACAGAGGAGTTGTGAGTTCTCTTTCTGGGCTCCCTCTGGTGGTGGCAGGAGGTAGTGAAGCTGATCTAATTAACAGAGACCTGCCACCTGATAATGAGGAAGAGGATTGGACATCTGGAGTCTCAGACTGGATTTAAGACAGCCGACTCCCTATTCCCATGCTGGTGATTTTTTTCCTGCATCCTGAGGTCTTAGTTTCCAGCTCAGTTCCTGCCTTCTCAATCTAAGTTGTCTTTGCTAATGTTCATATTTGATTTGGTTTGGTCTATTCAGTTTTTTGTGTGGTCAGCAAGCCCCGGCTGAGGCTGTGCTGAATTTCCACTCTTATGTCACTGTATGTGCCAGTTTGCTTTTGTCCCTTAGTAGATTGGCCTCTTTTTGATCTGTTCTCAGAATATGCCAGAGTGCTGACATAGTGGGCGAAGTCTAGTGACTTCAGGGTATTTTTTGCTATCAGAAGTGTTGGAAATTTTTGCAGGGTTTTTTTTGGCGTGATTGCAGACAGTATCTTTCCTTTCCTATCCTTTCTAGCTAGTGTGGGCCCCATTGTTTGCTCAGCCTAATTTCCTACCTGTGTTCGTGTTTTCATCTTGTCTCACCGTCAATACATGTGTGGGGGCTGTCTATTCCTTTGGGGTCTGCTCTGGGGCTGTTTTAGATTTCCCCTTTTCTTGCTTTAGGTTTATTTAGTCCTCCAGCTGTGACGAGGCGTCTAGAATCATCGTAGGTATGCTCCATGGCTGCTGTTAGTTGTGTGGCTAGGATCAGGGGTCTGCAATCCGCATAGTTACCAACCTTTCTGGTTTTCTATGACTTGGCTTGGTTTTGTTTTCCTCCTCGGTGACCCATTCATAACAACAGTCCATGTCCAGCATATTGCACATTAACCCTCCTGCTACAGACAGGTCCATAGGTCGGTCCACTTCCCTTATAAACACACGGCTCTGCTCCGTACACCTCGTACACACACGGCTCTGCACCGTACACAGAGGGCTCTTTTATGTACACCCTGTACACACACAGCTCTGCTCCGTACACACACACGACTCCGTACACCTCATACACACACAGCTCCACTCCGTGCACCTTGTACACACATGGCTCCGCTCTGTACACCTTGTACACACGCAGCTCTGCTCTGTACACCTTGTACACACACGCTCTGCTCTGTACACCTTGTACACACACAGCTCTGCTCCATACACCTTGTACACACACAGCTCTGCTACATCCACCCTGTAAACCCCTCCTGACCCCACACATAAACTTCTCTCATCCAGCACCATGACAACCAGGCCCCTGATCATGTGACCCCTTACTCCTCCCCTCCTGTGACCTCATCACAAGTCCTGTGCACACAGAGCAGCCCAGGACATCAATGCTGGGATTTATTAGCAGTGAGAGCCCGGGGCTGCAGTGGGTCCCTGGGAGGGTGAGGATGGGGTGCATGGGGGGCGTGGCAGCGGGAAAAGTAAACTCGCTCTCCACTACCACAGCCAGGTGTTCTTTAATTGTGCATCCCTGCTTCTGGGGGGGCAGCTGCCCCCCTGCCCCACGGTGGGAACGCCCATGCTTTGATGCCATTTGAAGGCAAAAGTTTGTCCATCAAATATTACTGTATTTTACGCATTATAAGACGCACTTTTTCCCCAAATTTGGGGGAATATGGGTGTTAGGGCTGACGGAACGCACCAAATTATAAAATAATAGTAGGTGCGTTCGCAGTCCGGGGTCCACCGTGCAGAGGTGGTACACTGCTGCTAAGTAATGGCGGAAGAAGTTAGCGGTGTGAAACCAGTCACACGTGGTTTACGTCACCCAATGTGAACAGGGCGAACTCTGCTACTGCACAGAGCCGCACCACCGCTAAATGTAGATACCAAAGCCTGTTTAGCTCACAGAGCCTGGCCAAAAGAGCGCAAAGTGTATGGCCACAGAACTCTACCCCAAGGACACGGGGTCAGAGTCCTTCTAGGCCCACTGAATGCGCGGTGTTGCTGCCGCGAGCACCGCTATAGACGCTGGCAATGGAGCACGTGCACTGAGGAGTGCCGAGTCCCTGGTGAGGCCTGAAGCCTGACTCAACCTAAGACTTACCTACGCCTAAGCCTGGGCGCTAGCAGGCTAGGCTGCACAACACATGCGTACCAAGGGTAGGGGTTTCTTAATGAGTCATTCACCAGAGACATTCATACGTGCATACATCGCTCACTCCACATAGTCTGTAAATACAGTCT